>NW_017728922.1:8212467-8217991 GCF_001723895.1 Crocodylus porosus
GATTCTTTAATTTAAAAAAGTTTTTTTTACTTCACCTCTCTACTTCTTACTTGGGCCTAAATAACATGAAAGAACTTGACTGTGTGCGTGTGTGTGGGGGTGGGGGGCGGGTTATGTGTGTTAATAAATTCTTGCTCATTCACTGGAAAATGTGTAATTATAACTATTTTCATACAACAGGTGGGGAAACTGAAACACGAAGTGATTTGGCACAGAATTCTTGTGGGACTTTGATCCATTTTAGAATCAAAGCCAGCACCATGGCCACAGGCCTAGTTGTGCATCCATTTTTGACTTAAAAAAGCAAACCAGCAGAAACCTTTCTGAGCAAAGGGTCCCTCTTTCTGCAGTCAGTGGTGAGAAGGGACATCGGAACCATTTGTCAGCCTTGACCCAAGGAAGAAGCTCCTGCTTTTTTTGTTAGAGATGTTCCTGTGTTTCTCAAGTGTCCCCACCTGGCTCACTCACTTCAAAGATTGTCACTTTTAATGGAATTTCTCTCCATGCCCTTTCATACAAGTCCTTCTTATCTATGCTTTTGTGCCCCCCCCTTCCTCCCCGCAGCCTTCCTGCCATCAGCTCCATTGCCACTTTGCTTTAATTCTTTATGGACAAAGGCTTACTTTAGTAGAAGACTCCTTTTGATCAAGGAAGCCTTATCCAGTTCCAGAGCTGACAAGCGGAGCCCAGAAATCACAGAAATTAGGTCATCTCTATGGCTTTCAAAGGCGATAGGATGTGGTTGCCAATCTGTGATCAGCTGATGACTTTTGCTCACTGGCCTGTTTATGATGCAGATCTGTCCTCAGCACTTTACTTCTTCTTTCTCCTACTACCTCCCCTTGATACTTGTCCATGCTGCCTGGGGAAGGAGCTTAACGGGAGGAGATTTCCCTCCCTCAAGCAGGGCAGAGCTGATTGTTTGCAGCAGGCTCTTTTTCTGTGCACAGCTGTGTTTTGTACACTAGATCAGCTTTTCCTTGCTGCTATGAAATAAAAAGTAAACTTTAGCCCATGATCCCTTCACTCATCCTTTGCAATCTCACCAGCTAATAGGTTAGTGCTGTTTTGCTTCACACTGTAGCTACCCTCATGTAGTAGCATGTCTGAGGCAACTCTGTGGGTGGCAGAGATACTTCAAAGCCCCCCTACCATGGGTGAGGAGTCCTTAACTAGACTGTGGTCTATACTATGGCTGTCTGGATCTTATTGCTCTTCTGGGGGAAATCTTCACAAAGAGGACCTATACACAAGGGTTGTCCCTATACAGTTTTGAGGCCTGTTTTGAGGACTTGGGTGCTGCATCAGGCAGCCCTAAGCCCTGGGGATGATTTCTGTTCTAAGGAAGCTGATCACAGAGTATAGAAAGAAGCAGAGTTATGTGGACAGGTGTGTATTCGGTTTCCTTTCTTCCTTTCTGGCAGGTGGACAACTGCATGTGGAAGACCAAGTTAAAAAGGGAAAAGTACTGATAGTCTCCTCTGGCCTTCAGCTCTATGAAACTATCAAATGGCTACTGTGAGCACAATACCTGCTAAGTTTTTATCTATTATATGAAGTAGGTGGCAATATTTTGACCCTGGTTCTCTGAAGAGGAAAGATGGAGTTGTATAAATGCAGCCATTGCAGTAGCTGGACCTGCAGCTGGCTCTTCTGAAGAAGCTAGTATTGAGAGACATCAGCGTAAAACTGAGCCTTATACAAGCCCCTTGAATAATTCCTAACCCTTCTCACATGGCAGTGTGATGCTTTACTTGTGCTTAGAAAGGGCAAGAGCAGTGCTGAAAGGCTGGACAGGGATGGAAAAGCTTTGAAGGAAGCAATAACTGACTCAACTAAGTTTCTCTCTCTGGGACAGAATTCTAACTGCGGCCCCACAGCATCATTAATCTCAGGCGGATGACCTTTCTTTCAGCTCATTAACATCAAATGCTAAAGAGAAGGAGGGCAGAGCCATTATGTAGCAATTTATATGTAAATGCATAAGATACCAAATAAAAAGCAAGTCTATTGGCATTCATTAAAAAAAGAAAAACAGCATTATTGGGGCAAGTTTTGAAAGGTCTATGCTTTTAAAGTTCAGCAGAACAACATAAAATACATTTTCAAACATCCATTCAACCTCTAGTCCCCAGCTCTGAATTTGTAAGTTTGAAATTGCAAACAAACTCCTTGTATGTACTCACTTACAAATGTGAGTGTTGCCGTTCATTGGTCTTTCAGTCCCACAGACCTAGTTTCAAATTAGAAAGAAGGAAGGTTCATGAGGCTTTGGCCACAAGTGGTAGGATCAGAGTAAACTGAAGAAAAAATAGACAAACATCCCAATAGTGAGTTTTTTAAAATCTCAGCTTAGGGCTGTTTCTTCCAGCTGTAGATAGGAAGTAAATGGTAAAAGATTCAGGCTCTGTTTCCAGTTTAAATTCATAGCATTCAGGAGAGGTTTGTAAAACTAGGCAAGATGCACATGTTCATTCTAAATCAAACCATTATATTTCAGCAATGGCCTCAAGTACTACAGCTGGCAACAATGCTGTGGTAGGGAACACTGCATTTTATTTATCCACTAGGCCTGTGCAAAGTGGCTAGTATTCGCTTTGGATTTGGATTCAGCTGATTTGGGGGACAGTGATTCAATTTGGTGGTTTGAATCACTGTCCTGCTTTTATTTGGCCAAATCTGCTGCCGAATCTGTGAATGAGCCAGGCCAGGCCGATCCCCGACCCACTCTTCCAGCCTGGCAATGGCTGCCTCTCCACCCCAGCTCCTGACACTTGTTAAAAAAAAAAAAAGCCCCAACTCACTGGGTGCTGCCAGGCAGGGGAGCAATCCCTGCTGCCCCCCACTGCCCCACGCTGCATGGGGGCTCTGCATGAGCCCCCTAATCCCCCCTTCACTCTACCAGCCCCCCCACAGGTGCTCTGCCCAGGCCAGCTCCGGCCCTTTAAGCAACCCCTCCTGAAATCCCTCCCACACTCACCATTCCTGCCAGTGGGGGGTGATCCCCGCTGTGTCCCACTGCCCCGCGTCACGTGAGGGGTTCTGCATGAGCCTCCAAAGCCCCAAGGCCACCAGAGGAGTGGTGAATCCCAGGGCTTTTCTCGTTTTTTGTTTTTTCTTAAAGAGCTGGAGCTGGCCCTGGTGGGGCACCCGTGGGGGGGGCTGGGGGAGCAGGGAGGGTTGGGGGGCTTGTAGAAGAGCCCCCTATGCAGTATCGGGCAGTGGGGGGTAGCGGGGATGGCTCCCCTCGCCCGGCAGCACCTGGTGAGCACCGGGCCTTTATTTTAAAGTGCCGAGCTGGGGCGGGCGGTAGCAGCCATGGGGATGCTGGGGAGTGGTCGGGGGGGCTGGGGGAGCAGTGGGGGCTGGCGGGGTCCCCCCCATGGTTCTGCTCAGGAGAATCTACAGACTAGAAACACAGGCCGTGTTCAGACGAGCGTGGCCATGTGGTATATGGTGCCACAAACATGTCTGCAGTGTCAGGTACTGCACATTCAGATGTTCAGCGTGCTGGAAGGGAGCACTGCCCATGCATACACTGCTATTCTTTTTTTTTTCCTGTGGGGTTTGTTTGTTTGTTTTTTGACCCCTGGATATCCAGGGGTCAATAAAATCTGTGGAAAAAAAAGAGTGGAGCAGTGCACGCATAGGCAGTGTGTGCCACTCAAAAGCAGAGTTGAGCCACCCAGAGCCAGGTTCTGCGTGGCAGATTTACCACTGCTGCAGCATGCATAAGAGTGCTGGCCCCAGCCTTCCCTACCCTATCTGGGGTAATGTGTTGTGCGCCCAAGTGCGTGTGGCATGGGCATTCTCTGGGGACAAGTAGTGGTGGTGCAAGAAGCACTACTGTTAACTGTCCCTGGGGAACCAAATGTCTGTGCTCATGTGGATGCGGCCACATTGGCAAACCGTTCACTGCAGAAGTTTGCACAGCACCTGTACAGGTTTCATGGCTCTAGCAAGCCTTGATGTTAACAAGTGATGGCATCAAAGCCCATTACTTCCCCTGCAGTTTGTTGTTTGTTTTTTTTATTGACTTCGATTAGTCTATAAGGTGCAAATATACCCTGCCTTCCATATTGCTGCAGCCCAGTTGTAGTTCTTTGCAACTCCACAGACAATGGCAGCAATCATGGTTATTTTCATGCTCAGAAATACTTGATGCCAACTGTGAAGACGGAGCAAAGGCTTTTGCTTCCCACTTACTAATCAATGAGCAGCATGTTTGTACAGCTGTGTGAATGAAACTTTCAGGCAGTTTGCTGCAATGAGTTTCCCTTTCCCGCTTCAGGTTTATAAAATAGTAGTTAGGCAAGGGTGGCTTCCATTTGGCTTCTTGCAAAAGCTCTGAACTCAGCATTATGGGTAACTTTATCTAAAATGCAGTAGATGCAACAAGACCTTTTTATTCCTTGAAAATAAACATCAAAAGGAACACCTATTTTGCTTTGTCTCATAGTGGAGTATCAATTCAAGAGGTCCCAGCTCAGTCAGGCCTCACACATAAAGCACCTGAATATTTCCAGGATATTTGTATTCTTGCAACAGCTGCATTGGAAACCCCCCCAACATATTCAAACGAGGAACAATAATGCAAAACTACTGAAGTCATAACGTTGCCATTAATTATGCAAGAAGATGCGTCCTATAAGAGATGTGCGTATCATGGTGTCAAGGAAGAGTGTCTGCACCAGGGAATGCCAAATGCATAGCAAGAGATTTCCAAACCAGTGCAAGAGAGGATCCAAGTTGGGGAAAGATGTAATAGATGCAATCAGCAAATACTTGTCCTCAAAGCACTCTTCCTTTTCTGGCTTGCAAACAGTCAATTTATATCTCTTCTCTTGAGCACCTGCACCAGAAGAGGTCAAAGCTGATTTAGACTTAAACCCCTTGTTCACTGAACTACTTGACAGTCTGGGGTCATCTATTAGCCAATTGGGCACACCAAAAGGCTGGCTTTTTGTTATTTGTTTCACGTTCTTGTGCAGGGCATGATGAACTGCAGGAAGAGATTTTTTGTGGTACAGAAACAGGATCAGCCTTAGTGGACACATCTACACATGCAATTAAGGCACAGCAATAAACTCCACCACATATCATACCAGCTTTTATTGTTTCTGGACTTGCTGTTTGAGCATGTGCCTGGATGCACCCAGTGAGTAGATTTGGCTGCCTCTATTGGCACACTGATTGTATAGAAGTGGCTTACCATGCCTCATGCTCAGAAAGCTGCTATGCTGGGTATGCAAGAGTGCTGCTGCAGATGGAGGGAGATGTTATCTATAAGGAAATCACCAACTGATTTGCAGGCAGTTAATTTAATTCTGGTATGTCTGCTTTGGAAAGGGAAATGGTGTTCCTTGCAATCAGATAAGGTTCTGTGTTTACAGGTACTTTAGTTCTTATTGGATAGTAGCAGTGTGGAGACAATAGCTCTCAGTCTAATATGTGAGCTGTCCTACTGTTAGAAATATTATTAAAAATGCATTATCAATAGCAGATTTAGAAAAAAACACAGCTG
>NW_017728922.1:8218365-8232811 GCF_001723895.1 Crocodylus porosus
AGAGTGTTTGATCTTTTGTCTCTCTCTCTGACCCTATTTGCAAATATATACCTTTTGTGTTGCTAATAGAGTGTGTCTGTAGCTGAAGTTTTTTTTTCCTCCTCCCGAGAAACGAACCACGATTTTTATATCACTACTGCCCCTGCACACAGTGTTATTGGACCTGCTGTTTGCCTGAGGGGCCTGACTCTGCTCCCAGGCAGGTCACTGAGGAGGGTGAGAGCCAAAGCAGGTGAACTTGCTCACTGGTGTGAGCAGGAATCAAAGCCAGTGTGGGAGCAGGTTAATGCTAGGGGCCACAGAATGTCTCTTAACAGGCTTAACATGGCTTAACATTGAGTGATACTAGAATACTAGCTACTAATAGGGATACCACCCTGTGCCTGCAACAATTCGAAAGTTACAAGGCGCAACAGAGAGGTGTAAGGCAGAGGTGGGTCAGTGGGGTGAAAAGGCTGCAGGCATGGGCCTAATACCTGGACCTTGGGAAGGAATTTGCAAGGGGGTGTGTCCAGCCATCAAGAAGAAAGCCTCTGCAATTCAGAGAAGAAACTCAAGGAGTGGGTGATAAGGAAGGCACCACCTGCGCCCCCAGCCCTAAGCCACTGCAGTGGTCATAGTTTCTGAGCGCAGCTGCAGCAATTAATGAAATGGGCTTGCAGAACTTGTGCAGCTCATGCTGATGCAGGAGGCAGGGAGGGTTTTCACCAGCAAGAAGTTTTCCCCCAGTCAGAAGACATGTATTTAACAACTCATACCATAGTGGAGCTGGTGCTTGGCCCAATGCCAGTGAAGAAAGTAGAAGGGCTTGGCCAGCAAGAAGAAGAAAGCCTCTGCAGTTTAGAGAAGAAACTCAAGCCTCAGCTGCATTTGTGGCCAGCAACAATTTGAAAGTTACAAGGTGCAACGGAGAGGTGGGTGAGTGGGGTGACAAGTCTGAAGGCATGGGCAAACTACATGGACCCTGGGAGGGAATTTGCTAGTGGGCTTGGCCAGCAACCTGGAAAAAAGCCTCTGCATTTGTGGCCAGCAACAATTCTCAAATTACAATTCCATAATATGCTTATTAGCAAACATGGCCAGCAACCAGGAGGAGGGCAATCACCTTCTCCCCCCCCTCCCCCCCGCCATGGGGAAAGAAGCAGGGGGGGAGGGTGCATAATCACTTGCCTTATGTTCAGTATCTGCTTTCTCATCATAAGGAATTGAACAGTAATTATAAATGTATATAACATAAGTCTATATCATACACTGGCTACATATATGTGGTGGAGGCCCAGGATGTGTGGTATGCAAGAAGCAGCTGGGGGTGGGGGCGGGGTGTGATAAGGCAGATCTACCTGCTTTGAAATGCTGTGATAAGGAATCGAGCCATCACAATTATTATTGACCATTAATAAAGCATCATTAATATTAATATTACAAACTCTTATTAAAAATTACTTTTGGAATTAATATTATTAACTTCTATTATTAGTATTACCTGTTATTATAAGTCTAAATGTCAGGATGAAAGTCAACTATAATTATATTGCATAATAGTTCAGTTGTTGAGAGAATCCTGAAGGAAGCGTTGCCATTCTCTTTGTCTTCTCTTTCTTCCTTTCTCTTTCTGCCTTCTGGCACACCAACACGGATTGATCAGCCTGTGGCTAGCAGTGGAAGGGGATCTAAAAACCAAAACGAGGGATGAAAGAAAGAGAATCGGAATTTGTCTTGGTGCCTCTTGTGCACCTCACGTACCTTCCTTCATACCCATAAAATTCCACCAGCCCCGTTTACAATAAATTTGAACTAAACAATGTGTACCCCGCAACCAGAGGTGACCCTATTGTTGCAAAAAGCGGTTCGTTTCTCTGGAGGCTCGCAAAAATCACAGACACACAGTCATCAGTCGGCACAAAAGGTTGTATTTGTTTGCAAACAAGGTCAGAGTGGGGCATTGATGCCCAAATCAGCTTCTGACCAACTAATTGTGTTTGCAAGCGGAATTTATCTTCTCTCTCCTGAGCACGTGTGCAGACACCGGAACCCTTACAGCTACTTCCGTTTCATACAAGCATACATGTAGTTACATCATTACATACATCGCATGTATAGTATAATTAGCTACTTAAGTATGCAGGGTGGAGAGGTAATATGCATCAGCTCATTAAGCATGCCCAGAAACTACAACAGTTCACCAAAAATTCATACCCCAAGGCCGTAGTCAATTGAATTCCAGCTTCTGTATCAGCATGAGAAAGGCTAAGGCGGGACCGGGGGAGAAAGGAGCCTTGGGCAGTATTTCTTTCTTATCAGGTGCAAGATGCAAGCTGCGCATTTCTAACACTATCAGGGTACAGGGCAGTGGCACGCTGTTGGTGGCAGACAGGGCAGCTGCCCCAGGTGTGGGTGGAAGGGGGCACCATTTGTAGGTGTCTGGGGCACTACCACGCAATGCCACTTGCCCTCCCCCTCCTCAGCTGCTGAAGCTGCTACCAAAAGTGGCTTGTCTGGGGTGCATGGGAATGAGGGCAGCAGCACCCTGGGCTTGGCCCCCTGGTGCTGGAGACCCACAGTACACCACTGGTGCAGAGCCTTGGGCAAATGAGCCCCCACCTTGTGCAGCGCTGATCCCGTGTGCCTCGGCGGCGGGGGAGGGGGGAGGGGAGTTGGCAGATGTCTGGATGCGAGGCCAGCAGTGGTGCTGAGGAGTTGACCCATCCACCTTGCCCGTCTCTGCGGAGCCCCCCAAAGTGCTGTGCCCGAGGTGGTTGCTTCTATTTGCACCCTGCTAGGGATGACCCTGCCACCCCCAGGGCACAGACAAGTGTCAGGTGTCAGGTACTAAAGGTGGTATGAAGCACATCGCCATGTCCTCTTTTGGGTCACACTTTGCAGAGGTGTGGGCATCAAATAGCACTCAAAGCTTCACTGCACCCCATTTGATCAGCCTGCAGTGTACTCAAACCATGGTTTCACACTGCTGTGCCCCCCAGGGGCAAATCTCATGACTGGGATGAGTCCTCTGCCTCTGCTGTGGTGTCATCCCTCATCTGTCTCAAACCTCCCTCTTTGATACAGTGAATGCACACCCCGACCTCTGCTCCCCCAATTTATAGTCCTTCAGTGGGGCAAGCCCCTGCCCCCCACCATGCAGCAGCCTCATTTTGGTGTGAGAAAAAGCCTAGACATTCTGGTGCCAAGCAGGGAAAGAGCACAAAAAGAAGGTGGGAAAGTTTGCAAAGCCTCTGTGTTTGTATGCAAGCAAAGCAAGTCTTAATCCCCATGCCACCCCCTGACCCTCAGCTCTCCTTTGGTGTTGCACAAGAAAGGAGACAATGCCTGGCGTCTGGTTGGAAGAGAGTGTGAAAAGAATCCAGAGAAAGCACATTTGCAAAGTTTCTGTTTAGGGAAAATGCAAGGATTGTTAAGGGTGAGCCAAAGAGCCTCCCCAGCACATACTATAGGCAGACCTGACTAGGAAGGCGTAAGCCCCTGTGGGTGACTTTGTAAAGTGGCTGGCAGCTTGCCAAAAAGCAAGCCAGGTTGCTGGGGGATTACAGCTAAGGGAAGTGAAATCAGAAGCAATATGGGCTCAAAAGTGACTTTGCAGAATGGATCCTGTCCTTGCAAAACACTGGTTTGCAGGCCAGCACTTGTGTATTGTGGCCCACCCAGACAGTCCCCCATTTACCTCTGGAGTCCCCCTATGTACCTGTACAAGAGAGATTTGCCAACCCTTCCCCTCCAACACTATGCAGCAAGTGGCAGGAAAAATGAACAGAGAAATGAACCCTAACAATGAATGCAATCGACATTCTCAACCAATCAGTGCAAGGGTGGATATGGAGGCAGACACAGGAAGCCAGGAAACTGTTAGACCTTGACTTCATGTGACACCCAACAACTAGGGAGACAATATATTGATGCTATCATGCATCACCTGCACACATTGCTGGTCAACAGCTTTATTCAAAATGGAGACAGTTTCGAACTAGCTCCAACAAACCGGGGAGCTGCAGCGAACATTAGTTTTTTTTCCCAAATTTATACACTTTGGCTTATGGTCATTAACATTTACCCCACCATTGTCCCTCCTTTGTTCCACCTTTAGTCCTTCCCATTTTAAGCTCTGCCTCTGTTTATTGTTTACTTCATTAGCATGGAATTACACTTATTTACGTATCTTTTTCTTATGAGTGCATGCTTAAGACCCTGACCCCTCTTTGGTCACTTGGACGGACTTCGACCAAAGCCTGGAAGCTTCTGGAGGCTTCTTTACCAATCACCATTCACCTTTTCGCATATGTTTATCTCGGATTCTGTTACCAGTTACATGTTGTCTTTCACATTCCAGTCTGTTTTTCAGTCCCTCGTACTATCTCCACATTCCTAAGACTTTAGCTCATTCACAGCACACAGGCTTACACAGACTCACTTGCTGCTTTTTTCAGAAAATGGCTGACACAGTTAGGATGGCTACTTAGCATAAGTAAATGGCTGGCTTAGCATAAGCATTCATAAGCAAAATCTGCTTTATCTCCTAATGATATGGAATGACCTATATGTCTTACAGCACTACTATATTGTTAAGAAAATGCTTGCCTAAGCATCTTGCAGTGTTACTTTTAACACCCCATTCTGCCTTGTGGTTAGTAGTTCTGCTAGGCCACAGGTTATAGCCTTTTTATTCAGGTGCAAATCCAGTGCTCCCCAAGATCCAAATACTATCACCCTAACAGAAACCATGAGGTTTTATTGTTTGGAACTATTATAAGCAGTTACTTGTGCTTCTTTGCCTTCATCCCACCATGACCCTGAACTACCCCTGTCTCCCTGAAACACAGTGGCACCCTCCTGGTCCTCCTGGCAGTCCTATGGGCCTCCTGTGACCCCACTGAGTTAGGGGGAGCAGGCTCAGCTGCAATTCTCCATCCAGGTTTTTCCTGCACAGAGGCAAGCCAAGCAGACTGACTTTTCCCTTTTGGGTGTGGTACCTGTTTATTTAAGAGGTAGTTTGGCACACTCTGAAAGGCATCATGGCAATTTTCCTGTGACCCCTATAATTCAACATGGGATTCGTTGAACATGTCCTTCAAATTCTGCATGGTGTCTGGCACTTCCTTAAGGATGACATCATCCTTACTCCGCAACTCAAGGAGTTTGTCCTGCCAGGCATCTGTGCCTGCTGCTCTGGCTAGTGAGGACTGTGACAAAACCTTGAGTGAGCTTTTGCGGGACTGTCACTACCTGCTGTGAAAATCTCTGCAGTGCAGTGCTGTAGTGTGACCTGGGGGCTGTTCCAGGAGGCCACGGGTCATGGTGGCTGATAAAGAAAAAATCAATGGTTGCTTTCCCCCAAGAGGAGGAAAGTACACATCCCCACCCCCACCATGCAGTGCACGAAATGCCGGTAGGCATGGAAACAGACCCTGCAAAAGTGGGGCACCATTCATACTGCCCAAAACTTACAAGTACCCACTTCAGAAATAGGTCCACAGCTGCCACTGCCTGTGCTAGCTGCAAAAAATTAAAGCAAATAATTCACTTGGTGTGAGCTATCGAACCCGTCATGCATCATCACCAAAAGAACATGGTGACCCACCTACAGCAACACATAAATTTCTCCCCCTTGCCCCCGGCCTCCCCAGACCCAACCAGCATGAACGTGAGAGTTGACTGGCAGTGGCAAGAGGCATATTACAAGAGACTTACTTGGTCCAGCATGTTCTTGGGTCTTGGTAGGAGTAGATGATGTATCAGCCACATGGGTTTCTTCCTGACCCTCTACCTCCTCCACTTCATTATCTGCGCTAATCCATGGAATGGAGGGGCAAACTGGCACTAAATATATGGTGACTGACAGTTCTTCCTGCCAGTCATGGTCATCAGGGAGTGGTCTGTGTACAGCTGAGACATAGTCATGGTTTCACCTGTCAGGGGGCTGCTGCCACCTCCTCCTGCCTAACCCCCGTGCTGAGTCTCCATACCCTGGTTGTCTCCTGCATCCTTGGAGAGAATGATGGACAGTTTGTCGTAGAAGGTAGCAATTGTGTGACCTTCCCCAGAATGAGAGTTTGCATCTTTGGCTCACTAAAAAGCAGATCTCAAGGACTTGATCTTGCACCGGACCTGGGTCCAGTCATGAATGTGCCCTCGTGCCTACATGTCTTTTGCTATCTCAACATAAACAGTCTTATTCCTTCTATATTCCAGCCTGTCTATGATCCTTTGCTCTGAACAAATGTCGATTAAGTCCTCCAGTTCTTCCCAGGTCCAGTTGGGTCCATCAGCCTTCTGGGACATCAGCTTCATACTGCTGGCCTTGGCTATCTGAGACATGGCAAAGCAGTTTGTGGTCAACAGCACAAGCGATTTGTGATAGGGGGTTATTTAGGGGAGGGGGCCCTTTATACTCAGGCTCCTATATACGGGAGGGTCTTGGAAAATTCCAAGGATTGTGAAGTCATTATCTGTGTCAAAACAACCAAAGGCGATGAAGCATCTGGTTAACCAACAAAGAACTGGTGATGGGGTTGAGCATGGGTAAATAAGGCCATTGTACTTTGGGATGGATACTTAATGGCCCAGAATGTTGCAAAAGTCAATACCTACCTGCCTGCTTGTGCAAAATAATTTTATTGCAGAAGCATAGCCTGTTTTCCCTGAAGTGGTTCACGAACATTTATACCAGGTGAGCTGGCAGTGTGCTTGCGGGGACAGTCCCTGCCCCCTGCTTGGTGCAGATGGGTGAGAAGCCGCTGATGATGGAGAGGGGCAAAATGGAGAATGAGCTTCATGGAGAAAGGACACTACGCAGCTGGCACGGAGGAGACAGTGATCCATGGTGTTGCCATTCTCCTGGTTATATTATTGGGCACTGCCTATCACCTAAAGCCCTGGCTCATGTAGCCTTCTGGAGGGATATCACCAAACAGAAGTTGGCTTTTAACTAGCAGTTGAAGGATGGCCGTGAAGTGTGCATTTGGTCAATTGAAAGGATGATGGAGGGTGCTTATGTGCTGGCTCGAGATAGAGCCAGAAAATATCATGGCCTTTGTAGTGGCAGCCTGCATGCTGCACAATATGTGTGAGAGCACAGAGAGGTTTTCAAGGAGTCATAGAAAGAAGAAGTGCAACAGGCAGTGGCCAGACAAGAGACGTGTCCATGCAGCAGCAGCACAGGGACTGAGGAGAAATCCTCAATCAGAGGCTGGTTGGGCGGCCCTTGTCTGGCAGGATATATTGCAGACAACAACACCTAGGAGTGCTTTGTTCTGTCTCTTGCTTATGTTAAAATAAATTCATTTACACTTTAAATCTATGTCTGTATACAAGGGCTTATGGTGTTGTGGACAGGGGGCGGAGGGGAGGACGGTCAGGGGAGGGGAAGGAGATGTGGACAGGGGTAGGAGTTTGCTGCTTCCAGATTGTCAGTGGTTTGAGGGAGGGGGGCATTACGCACTGTCACCTACATCTGAATGACCCCCACATGGGTGAGAAGATTAACTATAGCTCTTGGAGGGCTGGGCGAGTTGGGGACCAAGCTGAACAGCAACCCACATTTTCAAAAGCATTTAAAAAACATTTATAAAACATTTCACTACACATCTCCAGAAGCCGTATGTTGCACCACACAAACAGATTGATGGTGGAACCAGGGTAGGGAACAGGAGGGTTGCAATGGGAGCCCCCACTGGAAACTGTACAGAGCTCAATGAGCTCAGGAATGCTGGAAAATGTAGTCCAAAAATACCAGAACAAAAAAAATAAGCCAGAAGAACTCGCCAGCTTGTTGCCACCAGCAATATCATTGACAACAATCACCATTCAACCGGGTGGAAACAAACACCCACCCACCCGCTACTCTAAACCCTGAACATTTTGTGATATCGTAGCAATTATATAGTAAATAAAAGGAAAAAAACATATATTTGTAACATGGTGGGATGGGGAGGGAAAGGAACAGGAGAGGAGTATTCACGTGGCTTATCTTTGGAATGGGGATTGCGATGAGGTCTTTGGGATTGCGTACTGATGGAGAGAGACCAGACCGACCGACCAAGCATAGGCAGATGCTAGTGTCAAGGTTTTTGGGGTGACTGTACCCAGAGAAGACTCCTAGTGAGAGGCTGGGGGTGAGGACAGGGGAGGCCGGTTTACATGTGCCTCCTGCTGTAATACATTAGGAAAGACATTAGGTGGGGTGGGGTAGGTTAGTATTTGACTCCCCCTACTGAAATCTGCAGGGAATGACATAGGACACTTAACTCAAAAGCACTGTATCATGCAAACACGAATGCCGTATTTTGCAAACACAAACTCACTGCACCAAAAAAAAAAAAAAAAGAGGGATAATCGGGATACACTTGGTTTGCAGGCCACACCTGGAGACCAGAGGCTGTCTCTCCTCTCAAGCATAGAGCCTCCTGGGGGACAGAAAATTAATGAGTCCCTAGCTGATATCTACCTGGGAATTAGCTAATAACCCAAGGATTAGCCTAATTGACAATTTTTCTTTTCTCCTCCCCTCCTACCCCCAGTTAATTGTTTTATTTAGAAAATATCATTGTCAGTTCTAATGCATTTATAGACTTTCAGGGAGCTCATTCTCTGGGCTTTTGCTTTGGAGTTTTTTTTTTATAAGACAATCTTTGCTCAGGCAAAGCTCTCTCTGGTTTCACTGGGAGCAAGGACATCAAGGTTTGGCTCTTTATTGTATGTCATTGCACTCCTGGCCTGGATGAAAGACTCCTAATTCATTTTCTTTCTTGTGTTCTTCTTGCTCAAATTGCTTCTAAGCAATTTTGTAATATAAAAAGAATGTGGCTCTAGAGAATATGTAGTAGCAGAGCTCCTGGCTGAGGGAAGTTAGGGTTAGTGGAGAAATGCAATTTTCTAAGCTAATTGGGGTTTAATTAATTGAGTTTGTTCTTGTATCTTAATAATTCACTCTTGCATCCACACCACTGTTTTGTCCATGTGTCTGTGTCCTGTATTTTTTGCATGTGGAGAACAGATCACGCATCCTATGTTAGTGTGAACGCTACACAAATATTTATAAACAACCAATAAAAATATCACCAAACTGAGCAGCCTTTGGAATCAAGAGTGAATATTTGCAGAGACTGGGAAGAATCCATGCTCCCTGCCTCCAGCTACTTTGTGCAAAGGGATCCAAAGATTCTTCTAAAGGGGAGTCTGGGATTCCGCCAGTGGAGTGATTCTCAGCCAGGGTGCCATGAGTTCCTTTTAAGGGTGATGAGCAATATTAGTGCTGTTAGGTGTGCAAACACCTACTTGTGATTGGCAAGATAAACCTAGAGGTTTTGAATAGGAATCCACAGTGTGAAAAACATTCTGACCTCTTGGGCTCCTGAGTTTTTTGCAAGAGAGAAACCACTCTATCCTGGTATCACAAATCAAGCAAAAGCTAAGAACTAGCATTTCTGAGGGGTGCCTTCCTTGAGCGTGAAAAAGGTTGAGAACTGCTTCTCTGCTCCAAGTTAATCCCTTGGGTGGCATAAGGTTGGTTAATCTCAGTATCATGTAGAGCAGTGGTCTCCAAAGTGGGGTGCGCGCACCCCAAGGGGTGCGCAAGACAATCCATTGGGGTATGGGAAGAAAATATTAGAACTTCTATTTCTATTTCTATTTTTATAAATATACATATATTGGAGGTGCGTGCTCAAAATTTTTTACTGATAGGGGTGCGCGATTCAAAAAAGTTTGGAGACCACTGATATAGAGTGTGGTCACCATGTTGGAGGGAGGAAGCATGCCAGGAGTGAGGCTGAGCTTACTGTACTTGGATCTGTCGATACTAAGTGGAACACTCTCCCTGCAATTCATAGAGCCAATTGCTTTGCATTATGCCTGGGTACTAAATATTCTACAGGGCCCTAAGATCAAGGAGTTGAAAGCTAGCCCTTTCCCACAGTCAGATCAGTGGCGCTCACTGGTTTTGCACTATTGAATAAGTTCTTCTATCCTCCCTTCCTTGCAGATAGTAATGCATAGGCCCATTATTGCTGTCACTCCCAGTTGGAGAAAGTAAAGCACAACATAGTGAGCAGAGGCACAAGAAAGCTGCAACAAGGCAACTTAAAAGGGAGCATCTGACTTGTTGGAGGTGATAATACTGTATTGATTTCCCTGGGTATTTACAATTATATAAATCTTTTTGATAAGCAGCATGAGAAAATCCTCAAATCCCAAAAGGCTTATCTGGCTTCTTGCCATCTCTTTGAAAAGCAAAACAAAAAAAATTAAACCAACAAGCAAACTATAAATAATAAGAATAGCGAGATGAGAATGCCTTGATATTGGAATACAATGGGGTTATTTTTTTTGTTTTGTTTTTATAATGCTCTTTATTAACTTTCATAATTTTCACAGAAGAGATTTTAATAACGTAACTATCCTTTTGGATGTGCATGTATTCATGTGAGCAGCTGAATTTCTCCATTCTTGTTTGCATGTATTTGCTAGACATGTTTGTGGAGTGGCCAAGAGTGTATTTTTTTAAATCTGGGTGTGTCCAATTGTGTTTTATATTTGTGTGGGTATATCTTCTGGGTGGCATGTGCATAGCATGTGCATCTCTGAGCTTAGCCTTGATGTGCTTATCTAATTATGTGCCTGTATATTTGTGAATATCTGTGTGTGTGTGTATCTCTATGAATCTGCATTTGTAGATGCTTTTTTTCTGTGCATTGATAAATCTGTGTCGATGCATATTGTGTCTGTGCAGGGATCTGAGTAGGGATGCATCAGTTCATGAGTGTTTGTGTGTTTTGTTGTATCTGCATCTGTGTGTTTGGTTGTATCTGCATCTGCTGCTTCTTGTAGATCAAGGATGTCTAAAGAGTTTTAATATAAAGGGGAAAGCTGCACATTTTGTTAGAGGGTAGAGTTTACAGTGAAAGCCAATTTAGGACGATAGCACTGCAGTTGTGCTGCGCAAAGTTCCTTATTGGAGTACAGAACTAAAAAGATTATGGCATTCAAAGGAAATAATTTATAGACAGCAGATGTTTCATAAACTATGATAAAAAACCCACCCAATGTATGCATGTGCCTTGACTTGGAAAAAGGTATCTAGACAGTGCAGCTGCTGGGAAAGCCAAGGGAGGTCGGCTGCAGAGTGGCAGCAAAATACGCGTACAATGCTGAATGCTTAATAAGAAATTTCCAAAGCAATGCAAAGAGGGGATCCAAGGGAAAGTAATCTCATGCATTTTTACAAGAAATAGGAAAATGGTGTGAAGTGCTGGGGGTGGGGGGATGAAACATAATAAATAAAGATACAGCAGAATTATGCTGAGATCTGAAATTGTTCAACCATGTTCCCTGAGCCAAGTTGGAATATTCCACAACTGGCAGGCTGAAATCTGACCTGGTCCCTTGCCTCCCCTTGCCTGGGTTCTGCGATAGTGGTGCTACCTCTGGGGAGCTGGCAAGCATGGGGTGGTGGCAAATGGGGCTGTCACTTGTGCTCCTTCCCAGAGTGCCTCTTTTGATACAGCTGTAAAAAATTAATTTTGGACATCAAAGTGTGTTTTAATTCCAGCCTTCAGTTTGATTGATTCCATTTCATCTGTATCCATTAAATAACGATGTTGGGATTTTGCAAAGTGTCCATCCAGCACTCTTTAATTACTCACTTTCCTTTCATAATTGTCCCTCCTCCTCTTTCTAGTTCCTTTGCTTAATACACTTTCTCACGCTTCTTGCCATGCAGCATCAAAAAGGAAACACAAAAGGAGGAGGACAGTGGCTTTCAAGCAAGATTTTAGAAAGGGCTTCATTTCAGCTCTGGATGCTGCATGATGTTTTATTGCTGCTTTGTTGTCCTTACAGTAAAATCTGGCTGAGGCTTTTAGTTACTGTGACTTAGTGCCACTCCTAGTAACCTACCTGCTTCATCCAGCTCGTTTCACAGATTTTGTTCCCCTCTGCTCCCTTTTGCACTCCTGCTGATCATCTACCACTGGTTTCTTTTCAAACAGCCTCCTTTTTAAAGGCAGATTTCATAGATTTCATAGATTTTTAGGGTCCAAAGGGACCTTGGTAGATCGTTGAGTCTGACCCTCTGCTCTCGGCAGGAAAGAGCACTGGGGTCAGATGACCCCAGCCAGGTGCTTGTCCAGTCTCCTCTTAAAGACCTTCAAGGTAGGGGAGAGCACCACTTCCCTTGGAAGCCCATTCCAGATTCTGGTAACCCTTACTGTAACAAAGTTTTTCTTGATGTTCAAACTAACTCTGCTCTGTCAGTTTGTGGCCATTGTTTCTAGTTACCCCAAGGGGCACCCTGGTAAACAGAGTATCTCCTATTCCTTGCTGCCCCCCCTATGAATTTATAGATAGCCACAAGATCACCTCTCAGCCGTCTCTTGTGGATGTTGAAAATATCCAGGTCCCTCAGTCTCTCCTTGTAGGGCCTTACTTGCAGGCCACTAACCATATGAGTAGCCCTCCTCTGGACCCTCTCAAGGTTATCCACATTCTTCTTGAAGAGCAGTGCCCAAAACAGGATGCAGTTTTCCAGCTGTGCCTTTAGCAATGCCACATAGAGGGGAAGTATCACCTGCTTAGACGTGTTTGCGATACATTTGCTAATGCATGATAGAGTGAGATTAGCGTTGCTTATCACTTTGTCGTATTGATGACTCATGTTCATCTTGGAGTCTACTATGACTCTGAGATCCCTTTCTGCTGCTGTGCCACTTGGAAGGTTATCTCCCAATCTGTAAGTGTGTTGGTGATTCTTTCTTGCTCGGTGCAGCACTTTGTACTTATCTTTGTTAAACTGCATCCTGTTCTGTCCACTTTTCCAACCTGTCCTAATCTGCCTGAATCTGTATCCTGCCCACCCGTATGTTTACTTTGCCCCATAATTTGGTGTCATCTGCAGATTTGGACAGATTCCCTCCATGCTTTCATCCAAGCCACTGATTAAGATATTGAACAGCACTGGTCCAAAGACCAAAAACCTGTGGGACCCCACTGCCCACATCCTTCCAGGTTGATATTGACCTTTCCACCACAACTCTCTGGGTGCGTCCCATAAGCCAATTCACCATGCACCTGACCATGTAATCATCTATGTCCCAGCCACTTAGTTTATTTACAAGAATGGGATGAGACACTGGATCAAAGGTCTTTTTAAAATCCAAGTAGATGACATCTACCTCAAGCCCCGCATCTAAGTATTTTGTGACCTGGCCGTAAAAAGAAACAAGGTTAGTCAGGCAGGATCTACCTGCTCGAATCCGTGCTGGTTGCCCTTTAGCATTGCTTTCCCCACTGGACTCCCACAAATGTGATCCTTAATAATTTTTTCAAAGGTTTTCCCAAGGATAGAGGTGAGACTAACCAGCCTATAGTTACCCATATCCTCCTTCCTCCCTTTCTTGAAAATAGGGACCACAGTGGCCCTTTTCCAGTCATCTGGGACTTGTCCTGAGCACCATGAGTGCTCAAACAGTTTTGCTAGTGGCTCTGCTATAACACTGGCTAATTCCCTCAGCACCCTTGGATGAAGATTGTCTGGGCCTGCTGACTTAAACACATCCAGCCCCTCCAAATGTCCCTTCACTAGGTCAGCACTAACTGTTGGTGGGCTGGTGTCACTCTTTTGCTTGTCTATAATCTAACTGGGAGATATGTCTATATCTGTGTTCAGGAATATGGATGCGAAAAACTCATTGAAGAGCTCAACTTTGTTACTCCTATCTGTCACCAATTGCCCTAATCTGTCCCGTTGGGGTCCTGTGTTGCCGTACACCTTCTTTTTGTTTCCTATACACCTGACGAAGGACCTTTTGTTGTCTTTCATTTTTGATGACAGCCTGAGTTCCAGTGCTGCTTTGGCCTTTCTGACTGACTCCCTGCAAGTGCGAGCCAAGTAGGTATACTCCTCCTTGGTGTCCACTCCCTTCTTCCACAGCCTGTATGCCTCTTTTTTGCCCCTAGGCTTTCCTGGATTTCCCTGTTCAGCCAAGAGGGTTTCCTGGCCCCTTGCCCCACCTTATATGCAATGGGATTGTTCCCTGCTATCCCCTGAAGGATCATTCCTTTGAGAAACAACCACCCTTCCTAGGCTCCTGTCTCACCAATGCTCCTGTTCTTCAGTGCCTCTATTACTAACTGGGCCTGTGCAAAGCAGCTAGTATTCACAGTGGATTTGGATTCGGGTGAATCAGGGGACAGTGATTCAATTTGCTGAGTCGAATCACTGTCCTGAATTGATTCAGCCGAATCTGATTCGGAGATTTGGCTGCTGCTGAATCTCCTAATCAGCCTGGCCAGGCCCATTCCCCACCCCTCTCCCAGCCCAGCAATGGCTGCCTGGCCTGCCCCAGCTCCCGGCTCTTGTTAAAGAAAAAGCCCCGACTCAACAGGTGCTGCTGGGCAGGGGGACGATCCCTGCTGCCTCCCCACTGCCCCATGCTGCATG
>NW_017728922.1:8232932-8243716 GCF_001723895.1 Crocodylus porosus
TGGGTTTTTTTTTTTTTCTTAAAGGGCCAGAGCTGGGCCTGGTGGGGCTGGGGGAGTGAGGTGGGGTCAGGGGACTTGTGCAGAGCCCCCCCATGCAGCATGGAGAAGCAGGGGGCAGCAGAGATCGCCTCCCCCTGCCCAGCAGCACCCGGTGACCACTGGGGCTTTTGTTTAAAGTACTGGGATCTGAGGTGGGTGGGGGCAGCCGTGGAGGCCTGGGGGAGCAGCAGGGGGTGTCAGAGGGGCTGGGGGAGAAGGGGAGGTTTGTGGGGCTGGCAGGGTTTCTCCCCATGGTCCCTTTCCCCCTCCCCCATCTCCCCATCTCCCACCCCTAGTACTTACCAGCTCAGAGTCAGCTGCAGCTCCCTGCTGTAGCCACTGGGGACTGCTCGAGTCATGAAAGTTCTCCAAATCTTTTCCAAAGATTCGGAGAGCTTTGAATCGATTCAAACCTTTAAATTGGTCCCCTGATTTGATTTGGATTTGGAGATTCCACCACTGAATTGGGCCAAATCTCCTCTGAATCGTATCACCACCCAAAGCTTCACACAGCCCTATTACTAATCTCCTGAGCTCATTGAAGTTGGCTTTTCTGAAGTCTAACACTTCTGACCTACTGGTTATCTTTCCTATCTTTCACTGGATAGTGAATCCAACAATTGGTGGTCACTATCCCCTAGGTTACCCTATATCTGCAGATCTCCCACCAGGCCATCCCCTGTAGCAAACACCAAGTCCAGTAAGGCACTTCCCCTAGAGGGATTGTATAACTCCTGCGTTAGGTGAAGGTCCTGTATACAGGTTAAGAACCTATGTGAGTGATCAGATCTAGCTGATTGCTCCTCCCAGTGGATGTCAGGGTAGCTTAGGTCACCCATGACAACCATGTCCTTTGAGTGTACTGCCTCTGAGAGCTGCCTTGAGAATTCCTGGTCTAGTTCATCCTTCTGGTGTGGCGGCCTATAATAGACCCCCACTTCAAAGCCCTTTTCACCCCGACCCCCTTGTATTCTGACCCACAGTACCTCAATTTGCCCCTCTTCTGATCCCATCTTGATTGTGGAAGACATACATTGCTCTTTAGCATGGACATGGACAGCATGCCCTCCCCACCCGTCTGTGCACTGAACTTCTGTTCTGTTATGGGTATAGACTGGTATAGACTGGTTTTCAATCACTTATACCAGTAATAGTGTAATGATTGTACCTGGCTTAGGAGACTAATATAGGACCTGAAGTAGTTTAGATCTGTTTCCAGATATAGTCACCTTAGATCTACCTATCATAGCTAAACAACAAGGACACATACAAATCATAAAAATGGGAGCTAGAAGGAACCTCCGTGGGTAACTTAGTCTATTCTGCCTCAAAGAATGGGCACAAGGCTCCCTAGGCCACTGCTGGCAGACATTTATCTTATTTGTCCTTAATTTCCACTGAAGGGGATTCCATCACATCCTCAGGTTTCTACTTCTTAGGTAGCCTGTTCCACTTTTTCATTACCCATAGAGTAAAGTAATATCCATAATGTGTAGCCTAAATCTCCTTTGATGCAAATTAAGCCTATTTCTTGTCCTACCCTGTGATGGATATGGAAAACAATTGATCAGTGTCCTCCTTATAACAACTCTTTACCACTGGAAGACTATCATGTCTCTAGACACAAGAAACCCAGCTCCTTCAAATTTTCCTCGCACCTCTTGTTTTCTGAACCTCTTAGTGGCCTCATTGTGCCCCTCTAAACTTTCTTCACATCTAAGTAATCAGCATGAGGCTCAAGTGAAAATCTTGGGCTGTCACCCAGACCCAATGCCCTTCTGAAGGCTTTTAAACCCTCCTGTTTTTTTGACAGTGGCATCTCTGTGTTGCATTGCCCCTTTCAGAAGAATCTTTCCTAACAAACTCATTATATATCTGTCCCTTTAAATTTGTGAGACAGAACACACTGCAGCCTTGAATTAGTAATTTATCCTGAACTTTTGTCAGCTGTGGCTCCCTCTCTTTGAAGCTTGCAAGTGTATAGTGCCTTTAATGTTATTTTCTCTCTTCCTCTGGAAGCTGGTGGTAGCTTAGTTTGCCATCATCTTGGGATCCCTTAAATGGAAGTTGCATCAGTTAAGGTTTCACTCAGGGAGTGCAATTTTCAAGCATAGGGCTCCAATAATCTCCATTAAATGTTTATATTGGCATTTAAGGATACAAATTCCCAAGTTGGGCATTGGTGGATACTTAAGGAGTTTAGGGTATTAAGAGCTTCTTTATACATGAAGTTATTCAGACACAGTTAAATAATTACAGTGTGGACACTTCTTATTTTGGAATAAGGGGCACTTGTTTCCACTTACTATAACCTATTCTTTCTGAATAACTCAACATGTGGACAAATGCTTATGCCATCTCAGATTGTCGTTTTAGAAGTCCTTTTTTGATTTTTTAGCTTTCTAACTCTGCCACCTGAATCTAAGCATTTCTAGTGCAGCCAAAAGCAGGATTGGTTCATGCCAGCTCCTGGGAACTGAGGTGTTACACTGCTCATTCATCCCACCCCATCGGGGTAGGCAAAATCTTCCCGATGTGTGCATTTGGGATTGTGGTTCTGTTCCATGTGCGTCATGCAGGAAGAGCAGATTGTGCATTTGCATTCGTTTTATTTTTGCTTTGCGCTCCCTTTCTTCAGCCCGCATTTCTAGTGTTCTTTTCCCCAGAAGGACACAGAATTCATAAAAACCTTGTGCTGTCTCATCCCCTGGAGCAGGATTGAAACATGAGAGATCTCATTCCTGAGTTGTTTGTTGTTGGGTTTTTTCTCTCATTTACATAGCATAACGATGTCTTTTAAGGTTCAATTTTGAATGGCATTTTTGTAGAATTCACTTTAACATGGTTGTTGTTGTTTATTAATAGTTTTACAGTAGAGTATAGAAGCTCCATCTGGTTTTGGTGGGTACATTGTGTATGGTGCTGTATATACATGGACTCCAGTCTCAGTAGGGGCCATTTGTTGCTAGTACAGTTATGACTATTGAATAGTAATAATGATGGTGACAAGCCTACTATTTGTGATACATTCAAGAACTAGTGATATTTGATAGGTATTTTCAGTGTTGCCTAGGAGATTTATACAAGCTGTCCTGTTGGTTCAAATGGGAAATAGGCATCCAAATCTCTTAGGTTGCGGAAGAGTGTCTGCATCTCAAATGTGCCATGCTAGTCAGTGGCACCCTCAAACCTGCTGTGCTGCTCCGCATGGGGTATCTTCTGAACCAGAACCAGTATAGCCATGTTTGTGTGGGGCTGTGAGCAGGTTAATCAGTACTACTGAATGGTAGGGCCAGTTAATCTGCCTGCAGTACTGTGCAAATATGGCTACACCACTTCCAGTCCAGGAGGGAATCTACCTGAGATAGTACAGTGTGGTGAAGGGCACTGCTGTCTGACATGCTAAGTCTGTGGTGTAGACATGCCCTAAATTTAGTGAGGGTTAATGACTTGGAGCTTTTAAAAGTGCTTTGAGATCCACAAGTGAAAAAAACCTTTGATGAAGGCACAGGTCCTTTGTTCTTAGGGCGTGTTTAACAGCTGTGAAATGACCCCTTTCAAGGGCAGCCTGTACAAGACCAGAGGTCCTGGGCTCAAATTCATGTGCCCCAGCTATCACCAAAAAAGTGGATTAGGCATGCAATCTTATTATAGTCCATTCATATTCACGCTAAGATAACGCATCATTCCAAGATACTGGCTTAGCTGCTTTTATTGCTTCAGATGACTAGTCTTTCTATTGAACAGAACAGATGGCTTTAGTATCTTTGGATGTCAGCTGAGGCCAGAGGGAAGGATATGTTGCCATTTGAATAGAAATGAATTGCCGTCATTCTGTGCATGTTCTGAACCAGGATTGATTTCTGTTTCTTTCTGAAGAGTGTGGGGATGTGAACAGTCTGAAGAGTATGTGAATATTTTCAGTCTGTTTTGAGAGAGAGAGAGAGAGAGAGAGAGAGAGAGAGAGAGAGAGGGAGAAGATACCATACCAGAAGGTACAGTGAGAGGAGAGGATGCAGTCTCTCTGGAGGTGGAAGATCTCTCTCAAGTTAACGAAGTGTGAGTCCTTCCTTTCCCACTGGGAAAGCTGCTCCCAAGGGAAGATAGAAAGTTATCACACCTAAAACAAGATGCACTTTGACTTTGTCTTGCTGGTTTTTTCTGTCAGACTTAGGTGCTAGCTGGGGTTTGGTTTCTTTAAAGATGAAGGACAGATAATCTTAGCATCTCTTTTCTCCTTTGAAAAGTGCATTTGTGCAGCAAAGAGTGAGTGAAAGGAGATAGGGCTAAAGAAACCTGTCCCTTGTGTCTGAAGAATTATTATAGCAGCTGGAGGGGAAGGAGGAGGAGGGCCATGGTCTACACTAGCCACACCCACTTCCCAATAAGGGAGAAAATCAAGAAGAGAAGCCCCCATGTCAATGGCATCTGCCACTCCCATGGTTTGGCAGCGCGAGAAGGCTAGTTATTCCTGGGAGATGGAGTCAGCACTGGTCAGAAGGGGCTGCATTCAACATAGCGCCCCTGCTGTCCTTTCGCTTAGAGGCTCCCAGCACCAAGCTGTGCCTGAGCAATTTTCCTGGGTCAGAGGCCTGCAGTGAAAACAGCCCCTGCCATTAAAGCTGTTTTGTTCAATGCCCAGAGGATTTTTTTGTTTTGCTTTGATAGGGTGGATTGTTTTATTTCTAATATGGAGCCTGAAATATAATAGCTGCTTATTATGGATGAGTTTCATGGGGCCCAGAAACTGAAAGAGAGAATAAATCTGAAAGAGTAGAGCTTGTTAAAAGTGAAAACGATCATCAGAATGAAGACAAACCTGCCGAAGCAAAGGTGTCTGGAGGACAGGGGCTTTTATATGCATATTTGAACAGGCCTGCATGTTTTTTTCCCCATGTGGCTTCTATTCTCTTTCCCCTGCTCTCGCTCTCTTTTTTAATCTTTTCCAAACAAATCATCTGAAAATGTCAGTTTAATAAAAGGTGTCTGAGCCCAGAGGCCCTGGACTGCTTTGTCACCTCTCTCCCTTCTGCTTCCCGCTCCCCAGCCCTGCATGCAGAATCACTGCTCTCACTGTTATACAGTGAGAGAGGTTCTCACCAAGGTCCTTGGAGCACCTGGTTTGCCAACTGTCCCTGTTTTTATTGGTTGCTGCTGGAAAGGTCGTGGGCCTGGTTTCACCTGCCATTGAGTTGTGTGTAACAGTTTCAAAAGAGCCTGAAGGAGTGTGGCAGATGAGGCTCTTTGGGTGAATCTGAGATCTTTTATTAGACCAATTTAAACAGTTGGAAAATATTTTTTGGCAAGCTTTCGGGTTCAAAAACCCTTTGTCAGGCTGAGCAAGTCTCTGCAGTTGGTGTGTGCTCTTCCTGGATGGAATGAAGGGGTGACACACCCAAGTCCCAGTGGGATCCAACTCCTTTGATAAATGCCAGTGTTAGATATCTGCAGGGGGAGGGCGAATCCTGTCTCAGGTGAGAAGCTGCGGGGGATTTTGACTTGGTAGGGTTCTCAGCCTGCTTTGCACCTTGAGGTAAAGATGGGCCCCGTGGAGCTGTATCATTCAGCCCTTGCAGCTGCCGGAGGGGCCAGGTATTTGGGGTGGTGCGCTTGGGGGTGGGCACCGCTGCTGACTTCCAGGGTATGGAGACCTGTTGGGGATGCATGTCAGCAGCAGAAGGGTGTGTAACCAGTGCATTACCCCCTGCAGCTCAGGAACCTGTGGCAGTTAATGCCACTGCTGCTCACTTTCCTGCTGGAGGTGAGGCAGGATCCAGTTTGACACGTTGGTGTAAAGGAGGATTCAAGGCAGTGGGGCTTTCACTCTTGGGATGCTACAGAAGTGTTCCATGTCCCTCGCTGGAAGTGTGTGTGAGAGCAGTGCTCCCCAACCACACTACAGAAGCAGTGTAGATATGTCCTTGTGCTTTGACATTAATTACAAGAAGGTCTTTCATGCCTCTGTGATCCTGCCCTCTTCTAGTAGCACAGAGCCTTCTTGTTCTAGACAGAGTATTTACTTGCCCTTCTGCCATCATGCCTATATGTGTCACAAGCTTTAACAGGCATGTCCTCACAACACCTCTGAGAGAAGCAGTTTATACATGGGGAATAGAGTCAGGGGAAAGACTAAGGCTGTATCTTGACTGCAGCTGAGGTATTACATACTCAAGCCAGCCTGGGCACCAGTGACAATGACACTGCAGCAGCCCAGCTTTCAGGGCAGGTTGCAAAAGACCATGTGGGACCATGGGTGGATAGTCCATGTGGAAATCCCTACAATCATTGCTTCACTGCTCTTGGTCCCTAACACATAGTCACTGCTCTGAACGCACTAGAGATATGCCTCTAGGCCTTCCTACAGGAAGTCTGTGGAAGAACAGGAAAGTTGACACTGGTCTCTTAACCCAGACCAACTTGCCCTGCCTTCTCTGCTAGTCCCAGGCTGTGGCAATAGGCTCATCCTTTTGAGCCATTTTGGCACCAGTCTGCTAAATTATCAATGCTGTTTCATGCTGGGCCACTTTGTTCCTCCAGGTCTGCATCCCATCCAGCTTGATGCTGCTGCCTGCCTCTAATGAGATCACATGCAGCACAAGGCAGGATGGCTGCGGGGAAATTTGCTCTTGGAATCCTTTGCTCCCAACGGAAGTCAGATTAGCTTTCTAAATGGAAGAACTAACATCAAAAACCTTTGCAGTTTCCTGCTGAAATAGGCTAATCTGCTGCTTAAATAGGCAATAATGCCAGTGAAGCAATCAGCAACCAAGTGGTAAAAATTCCAGTTCAATAGTTGGGAGGGGGGAAGGGTGGGGAGGGAATTAACGCTGCATACCGATAGCTGGCACAGGCACCATGCATACGAAAGGTGGCAGCTGCTTGTGCGCTCAATAAAGATTTCAAGCAAGAATTATAGCTGAGTACTTTAGTTGTGTATATTCTGATCTCTGGGATATAACAGAAGCCCCAGAACAATCAAGCATTTAGACTTCAGCCTTTGCCCAATATTACCTTCTGCTGCAGATACCAGGCACTGAAGAGCGTGGGGTCAGCTGGTCAATCCCCATATGTCTCTGTCACTGCACTGCACCAGGACAGATGGCTGCCACAGGATTTAGGAGCTAATTTGAGGGGCTCAGCACTGAGATTACACTTTCTGCTTCCAATTGCTGTGAGAGTTTTAAACACAGGAGGCTGGCTGTAATATATGCCACAGCACAACTATTGATGGGGGCACCCGGGCTGGAATACAATAAGGGAAAAAGAGCTGAGGATGCACGGAGTGTGAAAATAAAGTAAGATTGAGAGTCAGAGGGGGTGATGGGAGGGAGGGCAGCAGGCTGCTGGAGAAGAAATGTAATAATGTGACAAGAAGATAGCACATCAGCAGCAGCTCGGCACACCCCCCAGCCCAACACATTTAATGAGACACTGCGTGCTGCTAACTTAACGGGTTGCTTTCTTTAAATAAATATCATAATAAAAAATGCAAGCGTGTTCAGATAGGAGGCCACTTAATTCATTCAAGCTTTTCTGGCTTTGTCTTTTTATTGTTCTGATGATGATTTATGGAACCTGGCTCTCTGGTGTGTGGTAGCCACCTTGTGTTGCTGGGTCAGCCAGCCCTAAGTGAGCATAATTGTTCAGCCAGCCCTTAGTGAGCATGAGCCTCCACTTGGATACAGCTGATGTACGGACCTTTTAGCTCACCTGGCCCACCTGCTGTAAGAATAGCAGAGGAAAAGGGGTTTGGCCTGAAGATGCGGTGGGGCCAGACACCTAGAGCAGGTGTAAAGTCCCCCGTGGCTGATGCAGGCTAGCGTAAATTGAAGATGGTACATTTGGGCTTTGTGCAGAGCCACAGAGTAGATGGGGCATAGATGAGTCTTGCAGGTCTGCATCACCTATCCCATTATGCATTCTTAGTAGCTTATTTATGCTCCTGGACTTGGCTTATTTGCTTGACAGCGTGGAAAAGAGGTCAGGATGCTTTGTGGAATGGTGGTGCCTTGAAAAGCTTACACTGCAGTTTTAGGCCCTATCTAAACAGAAGCTTTGTACTAGCCTTCAGTCTGGTTAAGGTACAGTTAGCTTAATACATCATTTGTGTGCAAGTGGTAGAGCTGCTGCTCTGAAGAGTGACTGGCTGCATCTGAACAGAACCTGGAAATTAGGCTTGTGGGAAAGATGGCAGTTTCTAGGGACCCTAAATATGAATGGCCCTTCTGAGATGCACTAACCTGGGGGATACAGCCTTGCTTAGGGAGGGATTACTGCTGACTCAAGCTGGAAGAGAGGCCTTCGTTGGTGTAGCCGCAAGAACAGCTTAAGGCTCTGTTCTGAAGTGGAGTAATGCCTCTGCTTCTTTACAGGGAAGCAGTGGAGTGCTGGGCTGGGACTGTGGGGAAGATCTGGGTCCTGTTCTTGTCTCTGCTATGGGTTTGTAGGGTGCATGTGTCTCATCAGTGGCTTGTACTCTAGTTTCCCCATCTATGAAATGGGAATAGAGGCCTCTTTTGTGAAGCATTTGGTAAGTTAGTAGAGGAAAGGTACCATGTACGAGCAAGGTTTTATTATTCCAGCGGCACTGTGATATTGGGTATAAGCAGAAGAAAGTTCAGATATGTGGATTCACATTCATTCTTCTTTCAAACTCTGAGGATGCATTTCTGCTTTCAAGCTCTTTTCCTGTGTCATGTGAATCTGCAGCAGCTCCACTAAAGCATAGGTGGACAGATTCATTCTAGCTGAAGTGCAGGTATTCACTTTGCAGATTTTTTCCACTTGCCTAGTGGGACTCAGGGTTATTGAGGAAGATGAAGAGCTTGGAATAGAGCAGGCAGGTAAATAAAGCTACAGCAGAAGGTTAAAAGTCCCAGCAGTACTGATATAATAGCAGGAGTACAAGTGTAAGATCATTCCAGCCTTTATTGTTCCTCCAGGTCCCCTTTCCAGCATGATATCCTTCTCCTGTGCTCTGCCTCTGGTTAACCAGCTCAACCCCACCCCCCCCAAACCACAGAAGTAGGGGGTGAGGGCATCTGGGAGACCAGAAAGGATCTAGCTCAAGTTTCTCTCCAGAAACTGTTTGCCTGTGCTTCCACTTGCCAACTGCTTTGCTCAAAGAGCAGAGGATTCAGTTGTCTGTAACACTTTCCATGCTAAGATCTTGCTTTCAGCTTGCCTCTCTGTTGATGATTTTTCTCCATGCTTTATTCCTCTGAAGAAGCTCAGATGGTGATTCCTCTGTCTTCCCAGCTCTCTGGTTTCTATTTTTAAAAGGTGCTAATTTTCTGCTCTGTGGAAACTACATTTCAATTGTTTCTGCTGCTGGACTGTGGTTGGGACATTGAATTGTTCATGGGCTGCACATAATGCACTGTGACTTTTTCCCTAGTGCTAGGCAAATGATGCAGGAAAAACTCCTTGCTTGCCCTAATCCCTGGTTAAGTCTATTAAATGAACCTGAACAGGGAAGGCAGCCTGCAGGCTCCTAAAGCCCATTGAAGCTGGTGGAAAGACATGTGTTGACATCAAAAGACTTGGGATCTGGACCAAAGCCCTTGTGCAAACCTGTGGAGGTTTATACCTCACCAGTACCTGCAGCAGCAATGCATGTGTCTGTGAAAAACTGTGCTGGACTGACTTATTAAAAATCTAGTCCCTCTTAGAGGGATGGTTTAAGTCTGCTTTTCCCTTGGAGTATTTGAAGTTCCCCAAACGCTTTACACTAATTCTGAAAGCCTTTTAGTGTCCCTTTACAGAGAGAAAGTGAAATACTGAGGTTAACTGATGAATTAGAAGCAGAATTAGAAACATAACCAAGTAGTCTTGACACATTGCTGTATTTAGTTTAAACCACCTGTTGTTATTTCAATATGTCTCTTTTCACTGTAGGTGTCCCAAGGTCCCTTTTGTGAGCACAGAGCAATCTCAAGCCTTACCCAAAAAGTGAAGCTATACTTTCTTCGGCCTTTTGTTTGCCAAGTTTTGCACTCTGGTTGAACTTTGCCCAGTTTCCATCAGATTTTTCGACAACTTTTAAAACCATTTTGTTGCTGGTATCTGCTTTGGGTGCATCTCTTCGGAGAAAAGCCAGAGAAATTGGAACTGCGCTGCTGCTCATATTGGGGTGAACATAAAAGGTAGGCTAAGTATTAGAAATACAATCCATAGAGGTACTCGATAGAGTCCTGCAACCTCAAAAGAAAAGTGAAGGTTATTTTGGGAGCACTTCTGGGAGGTGCTGAAGAATTAGATCATTCCAGTTCCCATTTAGGGCTGAATTGCAATACTAGCTCTCACTAACCAAGCAAATTTCAACCATAAGTAACTTTAGTTATCTCAATGTACAGCACCAATCTGAGTGAATACTGGTATTGCCATTTGGCCCATATTTATTAATTTTACTACTTTCTTGATGAGTTCAAGAACAGCTTTAAATAATGCAAGGGGTGGGGTGGGGTGGGTGCTGCATAAAGCTTAGTCCAAAATTTTCAAGGGAATTTTGTGTTAGGTCAAAGTGTTTCAGCAAAAAAATGTAGTGGAAAGTGGTGGTAACATTTGTGAACTTTTGACATTGAATTTTTGTTGTTGTTTGTTGAAGACTGGAAGAAGGCCAATGTGGTGCCGATCTTCAAGAAAGGGAGGAGAGTGGATCCGGCTAACTACAGACCCATTAGCCTGACTTCTACCCTGGGGAAGATCTTAGAAAAGTTTATTAAGGAGGCCATCCTTGAGGGACT
>NW_017728922.1:8245036-8256587 GCF_001723895.1 Crocodylus porosus
CAGAGCTAAGGCAGAGCTGCGGTCCACAGCCTGTATGACTTGGGCAGTGGGGTACAGGCAGTGGATCATGACTCTGCCCTGGCGACCACGCTGTCACTGCTGCAAGTTCCCAGCCCTGGAGCAGCTGAGGCAGGGGATTGCAGCTCTGCCCCAGCTCCAGACCAGGCTGTCACTGCTGCAAGGAGGTGGGGCAGAGACCCCCATCGCCTGCCTGTGTGCCCCCGCCCAGAGCATGCAGGCTACAGATTGCGGCTCTGCTCTAGCTCCGGAGCAAGCTGCCCCCATCGCAAGTTCTCAGTGGCTCCAGAGCAGCCCCTTGCCCTGCTCTGCCATGTGGGCTGCCAGAGTGGCTGTAACTGGTCTCCTTGACAACCCCAGCTTTCAGGTTTCCCAGGCAGCTGTGACTGGCATCTCCATGGAGACCGGCCCCAGCCATGTGGCAAGGGCTGCCGGGAAATGGAGTCTGGCTCCCAGCCAGATTGGCCATTTTGCCTGCCCCTGTTCTAGTTGCTTCCCCCACATTATGGTACTAGAAGGGGACAGAAATTATACTAGATTACACCAGTGGTTGAATTTGGCTGTGACTGGTATTGGAAATAAACTTCAGAAAATGGGTTTGTCTCTCCCAATGTTCACCTTCTACCTAGCAAAATCATTAGGCTTGATTCTTTGTTGCTCTCTATTTTATACAGACATTAACCCCCATACAAAGTGAGCATAAACTGCTACCTGATTAGAATGGTAACTTTGCACAAATGTAAATGGTGACACAAGGGCCTGTGCAACAAGCCAGACCCCACACATCTGTGCAAGCTCTGCTGTTTTGCCATTTACACTTGTTGGGGTGAGCAGATTATACCCAGCACGTAAATAGCATCATGGCTGTGACTGGCCTGTGTATTTTCAAGGGTACTGAGTGTTATTATTCCTGGTTAAAACTGGTTGTCCGTATTAGTCCTCTCTACAATAAGGATTATATTGGGGGAAATCAGTTTAGAGTATTATAGTGCACAGCCCAAGCTGTATCCTATAGGAAAGAAGACAAGTGGGAAGTTTTAACAGTGAGTAGGGAAGAATCGTAGAAAAGTAGGGCTGGAAGGGATCTCAGGAGATAAGCTAGTCTGAACCCCTTCTCAGGGCAGGATCATCCCTGTCTGAATGATCCTAGGCAAGTTTTTGTCTAACCTGTTCTTAAAAATTGTGGGAACAAGCCCTCATGCACAACTACCAGGCATAATGCTTGAAAAGAACAGCCTTTAACGTGCGCCAGGTGAATTGACAAGGTCACTGTCAATGCCACTCCAAGGACAGGAAGTAGTTTGTTAAAATATGCTCAGGAGGTCCACAGTCTGTGCCAGTGTCACTGTAGGGTAAAATTCCTTCCTGATCCCAAATGTGGTGATTAATCTGATCCCAGGGAAAGGAGCAAGAGCCTCTAGCTGGATGTCTCTGAGTTTTCTAAATCTCAGTAGGAGCATTAGCATACCCCTTTCAAACACTCAGTACAAATTTGTACTCTCCACTTTCTGAATTTATTTATATATATAAATAACATTGGACTTGGCCACAGCTCTCAAATATTGGCTTAGAATGCAAGTTAAAATTATCTTACTGGCTTCCCATCCTACTCAGTCACTTATGCAAATAAAAGTCCCCAGGGCTGGGCTCCCAAGGAAACTTGGACTGGAAAAGCAAAAAAAAAATTGGATCACAGAAGAAGGGCTATTAGCATAAAGGAAATGGGGAAACACCTACTTACATCACCTCTTTCAGCAGGTAGTGATATTAATCTTTTGTTTTCACCAGCAATAGCATAATTTTCAAAGTTAAAAATAAAACCAACACATTCCCACAAGAAGCGATCTAGTCCTTCTTCATCCTTTTGTTTAAGAAAACTTCATCTTCCAAAAGAGAAGAAAGCAATTAGTGAATGCAGAATGCACGCCTCATTTGCTAGCATAATTACTGCAGTTGTGCGTGCAAATTGAGTAGTTTGGTATACAAATGAATGGTTCTGTCTCTAGCAGATCAGGAAGACTATAGGGGAAGGCTAGATACTCTCAGGCTAGAAATTGGGTTGTGTTTTTTGTTTGTAATCTTTAACTCTAGAGTGGATGTCTCTAAAAAGACAGAGCTACCTCTGCTGCCCAATAAAGCCTCACCAAATGCAAATCTCAGCTTTGTGCAGAAGGTCAGATTGGATGATTAAGGATGACTGGCCTTAAAATCTTTAAATTGAGGCATTGGCCAGCACCCTTGTAGATTTCCCATAGGTATGTGCAGTCACTAACAGCATTCAGTGATTGGGTATGTCTACTTAGCATGCATAAAAGTGTTGAGAGCAAAGACCCACCCTCTGCAGAGTGATGTCAGCTCCCTGCAGAGGCCCTGGAGTAGAGTGCTGTGCGCACACCCATGTGCTGAGTGCAGAGCCTGTGTGAATGGGGTGACTGATCGGGGCGTGTGAAAGACTGTGGGCGTGTGGTGTGGCTGGACTGAGGGCTTGACTGAGAGGTCTATGTGCGTTTTTGGGGTGTGGAGAGGCTCTGAGAGATTGGAGGAAGGTGTTTGGTGAGGGTATTGGTGGTTGCATTGCTGGGGTGAGAGACTGGAGCAAGAGTTAGGATAGAGTGACTGGTTTCTTTGGCCGGTGCACCGTGGAGGCACGTCGTGTTAGAGTTAGTGACCTGTGAGGCTCCATCAATCTCCTCCCTCCATTGCAGTGAACCTTCACTGGAGGTAGCTAGCCTTGGCTCCCCGGGTTTCTTTCCCTCTGGGTGTGTGTATCACATAAAGCAGCGACGCTCTACTTCCCACTGTAAGTATCACCCATCCCTTTTCTCTCTCACTCTTGTCCTAGTTGTGGGTTACTCCTCCTTGTTTGTCAGGGGAAGGTAAGCCCTACTGAGCAGTTGCCTGAGGAGCAAACCACGCTCAGGAGACCAGAGGCAGGGACACGAGCCTAATAAAGTTTCCCCTCTCCCTCAATAAAGTCTACCCCATCCTTGAATAAATATTATATTGTTGTATTGGTAAGGGTTGTTGTGGGAACCGGGTGTGTATATGTGTTGCTTACTTACCAGTTGTTTGTTGTGATTTAATAAACTGTTTTATTTGTATACCTTTAGCAGTTCTCTTAACGATTATTCATTAAAACCGGTGATAGATATGGACAGGGCAAAGACCAACCCTACCTTGCTGGGGAGAGATCCAAGAGGAAGCAGCTGTTTAGGCCTGCTTTATAATTTGGTTTAAAAGAGTGATTTCCCCCCCAACAGTAGGTGCACCCCTAAATTGTGCACCTTTACTCTTACCATGCATGCTGAATAAAGCTACAAATATTATTCAAACTTGACAGCAATTCAACAGTTAAGAATGAACAGCAAATCTGCTAATATACAGAAGTGTTATGTTCCTTATTATAGCTGTCAGATAAGTTATAATTTAACCTGCATGTGAAAAAAAACGCTCCCTAGAATGAAGCTAAACTTGATCTCGCTCTATTTTTTTGACATATTACTGTTGGAATTCATGCCAAGCTTCATCTCAGTTTTCAGTAGAAAATCTGATATACCCAGTGGAGCCAAATATGAGAGAGAGGTATCAAGAAAAATATATTTAGGTGTAGACAAAGTACTGAAGGCTCATTTCAGATACCACTCTGCAGGAGTGATATTGGGATGGAGGCTCATCTCTTAAGCAAACAGCTAAAAAGAATGTATTGTTTCCCACATTTCATGAAACATGTGTTGACAGGGTCAGTATGCCACATCGTCACTCCAGTGAGACTGCTGATATATACCAGCTGGCACTACGGCATGTTTCATTCACAGAGATTCCCATCTGTGACTTACAGAGAAAATTGGTTAAGAGCTCTAGTTCAGGAGTGGCCAACCCACAGCACCTGTGCCACAAGTGGCATAGGCAACCTCTTCGCAAGGCACATGGCAGATCAGGCAGAGAGTAGAAAGCAGAGCTACAAATCAAGCAGGGGAAGGGGATTGGAGTGACACACTGGGAGGGTGGAGAGCCAGCTTTGGCATGCCTGCCAAAAAGTTTCATCCCCAGTGCTCTAGTTGGTTCCTCTACCTTGGTCAGAATTGGTGATCAGTGGGCATTTCCCAGGGCGTTGTCCAGCCTCATTTTGAATATCTTCAGTGATCAAACACTTTCAAATTTTTGCAGTGCCCAGTTTATGATTGGGAGAGCCAAGGATCCTCAATACTCATTGGTGAATCAATGCACATTGCTTTCACACTGGATACAAAGAACCTACCATTGTGCAAGGACCTGCCAGCATCACAAAGGGATTGTCACTACACACGCATGCTGTGCCGCTGTGAAGTATGGCCAGCCCACTTGCTTCCACTCTATATGTGCCAGTTGCTGCAGTTGAGGCAACATAGCCACTTTGGAGCAGCCTTGAGCATGCATCCAGAGGCCCACTCGTGTGATGGTTTGGAGGTTCTTATTAGCATATACCCAGGGCTGTTTGAAGGTGGTTGTGTTGCCTCAACTCGATGACTTGGTATGTGCCAAGAAGTGAGTGTGTAAGATGTGCTTCATGGCAGCATCCCTAGGAGTGACACAGAAGCAGTGCAGATGAGCTCTAAGGGACAATAGGCTCTTCAGAAGCAAAAGGGGTGGTATGGTCCCATTTCCCTCCCCTGAATGAAGAGTTTGGGGGGAGCATCTGTTATATCTGTAAAGAGGATGCCTGAGTTCAATTCCTAAATGTACTCCTGTCTCGCACCTCTGGTACTGTTTTCTCTTTCCCTGTTAGTGTCTTTTGTAGGCAGGCTGCTGACAGGGGTTGAGTAGATTTTCTTCCTGGGTGCAGCTTTTTTGCACCGAGACACAACAGAGTCCCACCTCTGTCCCTCCATATATTCATGTACAATCTGAAGGGGCCTGATTTACACCGTTCAACAGAACCTTTCCTGTTGCTTAACTCCCACTCCCTGCAAAGAAGCTAAAACCTACTTGGTAACTTTCCGCTGTTAGCTTGTAGAGCCCTGCTGCTGTCAGTGCTCTGTCTCAATGGCTGTTCATTCTTCTACTGTTTTTCAGGCATATGCAAATGTAATTAATATCCTCTAAATTAATCTTCAGTACTCGGGGGGGAGGGGGGGAAGATGCAATCTTCCCCCCACTTTCCCCCAGCCCCCATTTGTCATAATGACTGTGTGAAATAATAGGGTTGCACGAAGGAGCGTTTAATATCCAGCCGTGCCATTATAGAGCTCTGTTCACAGCTCCCTGCATGGAAGGATAATCATTGTACCTGCTGCTGTCGGACTTATCAGCGTGAGCGGTAATTATTGGCACCTGCAGTTAGGCACAGAAGCTCATTCAGGCTCCATGAAATATGAAACACATCATCAAGGCAGAATTCAAGTGACACCTCCGCCCGCAACATGCACACACTGTTCCCTGCTATGTCTTTTTTGTGGGGCCCCAGAAAGCCTGTCCAAAAGTGGGGAGCAGCAGAATCCACCCTATCTGGGTATTGGAAGCATGTTTGTGCTTTAGGAAATATAATTTGCCTCCCAAACGTTGTTTATTAGTAAGTAGTGTGTTCGGCTCTTCCTTTGATTCATTTGTCATGCATCTTTACTCATGTGCCACTTTTCTAGACCTCAGGACTCTAGGGCTGAGTGCTCACACATGCTTCTGCTAATGGACCTAAGTCCTGGCCTGCAGTGTCTTGCTCCTGTCAGCTTTGCCAATGCACCTTTGCTTCCAACTAGTAACAGTGTTCACAGTTTTGCTGACTTGCAGTTCTCTTTGCTATGCCACCTTGCACTCCCCCAAATCCTCCAGGACACACAGCTGTAAATCCATGCCACTCTTGAGTTGTAGAGTTCTGCTCTTTCCAGCCTGTTCCCCACATGTATCTTTGCTGATGTACACCACCACCTTGATGATACCTTCCCCACTTTGCTTTCTGGTCATTGTACAACAGTCCTGAATTCTGCAGTGCTTCCGGAATGTGGAAAACCATTTTCCCAAGGATCAGCCATAAGATTAATTTCTACCGCTAAAACCAAGTTTGGCTTAGGTCGTCAGGAGTAAAAAGCTCCAGCTGTGATTCCTGACATCGAAATATTTACCACAATTTTCTTTTAAACAGTATATTTATCTTTCATCTGAAAAATGTGTGTGCAAATTGGAACTTGATTCTATTTGAATAGTGATAGGGTGCTTTTTGAGTGGGGGGAGCTCAGTGTGCTTTGCAAAGGTAGATGTATGTTGTGCCCATGTTACAAAGTGGGGAACTGTTATACAAAGAAGCTAAATGATTCCTCAAGGTAATATAAGAAGACACTGTGAGAGATGGAAGTCTTCTGACTGAGTCAGTGCTTCAGCCCTCCATCATGTTGCATTCTTTTTTACATGCCCTAAACTGGTGAGCCTATTTCTTATTTACACAAAGGCTCTTCTGCACAGCCTAAGAGTAAAGACAATTGAGTTTCAACTGCTGGCTTGCACGATTGCCCATTTTGTCCACTCAGTTGCAAGCTTGTAGGGCGGAGTGGCTGTTTGTTTGTATGAGTGGCATCATGGTTAGATGCCCACACTCGAATGTGTAGCTCTGAATGTTTTCTTCCAGTGTTTGTTTTTCATAGAACATAGGAGGCCATTTTTGCTTCTAAATGCACTGAGCAGCCCAGGATCTTAAATACTGTTCACTGACAACTGTTACAGTTTCTGATTGTACTGTTAACAACTGTCCATGCTTGACTTGAAGCAGAAATAAGTGGCATGACTTTTCAGACTCAACTAAAGCAAGATTAATGGAAAATCAATGTGTGTGCTGTGAATTCCATGTAGTTAATACATACAATATTTTAAAAGTACAAAATAATAGAAAAGCAGGTAGGTAAAAAAGACAGTAATTGATGGATTGCCTTTGATTTTTTTTCAGGGAAAATAATTGTATGTGTAACTCTGAGATAAAGCACTTAGCAAACTGATATCATGTTCTGCAACTCTCTCCTATCCATTTAGTCATGAAAATCACTGTTTTCAGAGAGCCTAGAAAGCTGCACTGAGGAGCAGCGCATTTCTTGTCAAACCTTGGAGAGATGTGGAGTTGTACATGAAGAGCAGCTGGAAAAACAGGTAATTTGGTTTGTTCACTGTTTTGGAAACAAATTGCCAACCTCCAGCCAGTAGCATAATGAAGGGGAGGAGGGGCACCAGGACACCAGCCCTGGGGGTTGATCTTGGGGGACTGGAGGGAGGTAGAGTAGCAGCTACACTGTAGCCTGGCCACCAATGTTGAACCATGAGCTGCGGTTGCTCAAGGTGCTCAAGGATCTAGTTATGCTTGTGCATCTTGCTATATATAGGACTCCTGGTGGTTCACTTGGTTAGGGTCATGGCTTGGCCACTACCCGATCACTTCCCCAAACCCATCTGGAGTGTAGGGGGCTCAGACCCACCTTAGCAGTGCTGCCTTTGTAATCACTGTGGATTCCTTCGAACTGCTTTACTCAGATGTCTTAAGAATGCCCCTTTTCTGGTGAGGATGGATCCCTTTCCCTAAGTACAGACAAAATACAAGTTTCTAATCAAGGGACCAATGAAGTTTCCATTAAATCTAGTGGTAGGGGAGGGCTTTCAGCACACAATAAGATAGCTTGGAGTTTTGTGTTGGCCCCCACTAGAGATAGTATGTGTTATAATACAACTTAGCAAAAGTTGTATTATAACATGAGAGCCCACTCACTTCAGTGCAGATGACATACAAATTGCCTGCTATGTGAAGTCAGCAGCCAGTCTCCAGCTGCTTTAGATCCTGCAGATCACAAAAAGATTGGGACTCCATTGAGCTAGGCTGTCTACAAGAAGAGCAAGAGACAGTCTCTGCCCTGAAGATTTTAGAAGCTGAATAGATGAGGCAGACAGGGGGAGGGGGATCAGAGTGACTTGTCCAAGGCCATGCACCAGGTTAGTGGTACAGGCTGAGATGGAAATGAAAGCCAGCACTTTTGAATCTTACTCCAAGGTCCTGTCTACTCAATGCAATGCTCGCCTGAGGGGGGTTCTTGGGAAAATGGGACAAAGAAATCACTCCTATCTGAGAGATTTAGACCGTTATAGCCCTCAAGTCTCCCAGGCACTAATGCTCAGCCCAACAGCAGCACCTCACCATGGGAAGGACTCTTGGGTCAGAAAGTTAAGGCCACTTTTGTATTAACATGCCACTTTGTCAGGTGCCCTGGAGGCATCTAAGCCTGATACAAAACCATGCTCTCAGTCAAATGCATGCCTTCAGCTCATAATGGACAGACCCTAATGAGCAGCAGCACCCAGGCCCTTGTTTCCATGGAGATAAAGTGGAGACATACAATCCAACTAGACTGCTGAATGGAGGCAGGTGGGGGGAATTTATCGTGAGTGGCTTTAGCAGCACATGGCAGTTGGCTTCAGCTTCGGGAAGGTCAGACTTTTATTCTTGTTCATGTTCAATTTATACTGTCTTCTCTCTCCCTTGATATGTACTGGCAACTATGAACTATTACAGTGTGCTGAGCAGGTGGGGGAAATGGAGATACCATACTGTTCTGGAATACAACAGCAAGACATTAATAGCCTATATATGATTGTCATTTCAACAATCTGTCCTGCACCCACTGAGAAGCATGGGTATAGGTAGAAGTTTGCCATCTAATGAATATTTAAATTAAATTTAAGAATGAAGTGTTCCCTGGAGACCTAATTTAGTCTCTAAGTGTTAAAGTGTACAAGATATCATATTCCATGATGGGTGATGGTGGGGAGGTGGAGGAGGGCGGGGGGGGTGAGGGAATAGAGAGTTATGGCAGGTTGCTGAGCAAGGGAGTCTATCAAGGGACAATCTAGAGTTTAATTTTCTTTGCTAAATGGTTTGCTGAGCTTTCTGGGGATGGAGTCTCATTTGCGCTTTTCCAAGATGTTCAAAGGCAGAGTTCTTATGTCATGTCACTGCCATACTACACAGTAGGGCTTTGTGAAATGTTTCTGGCCATTTTGTTTCAACACTGTTTCAACTCATTTTGAGCTCAAAACAGCAACGTCAAAATGAAATGAAGGGCTTCAAAACAGCCTCAAAACAAAATGAGGCTAGTTGAAACATTTTGAAACTTTCGAAACATTTTGAGTTTTGAATCAGTCAGCAGCCAGGTGGTGGCAGACGGGAGAACCAGGGCTGAGCTTCCAGCAGCTCCAGGCTCAGCCAGGTGGGGGGCACAGCCTAGCTCTCCCCACCTGCCATGGCTGGGGTGTGGGAAGCCTATCACAGTGCAGGGGAAGGGAACTGAGCCCCAGCTCTGTTTCCCTCCCCAGAGTTGCAATCAGCCTGGAGAAGGGATCCCTCAGTTTTTCTCCTCAGCCCTACAATTGGGCCAGGGAAGGCAACTCAGAGTTCCCAACCCCAACCTGATGATTGGGCTGTGGAAAATGAACTCAGCCCAGCTGGGATGAGTTCCCTACCCCAGTGCGACCATTGTGAGTAGTCCAGTGTGATGATTGTGAGTTCCCCTCTCCAGCATGACCATCGGGCTGGGGAAGGGAAGTCAGCTCCTCCGGGCTAAGTTCCCATCCTCAGTGCTATGATCAGGCTGGGGAAAGGAAGTCAGTCCGGCTGGGCTGAATTCCCAATCCCAGCCTGATGATCAGGATGGGGAAATGAACTCAGCTGGGCTGACTTCCTTTCCCCAGCCAGGTCTAGTGCTGGGAAGGGCAATGCAGCCCCATTGGGCTGAGTTTGTTTCCGCAGCCTGATCATAGCACTGGGGATGGGAACACAGCCCAGCTGGGCTGACTTCCTTTCCCCAGCCTAATCTAGAGCTGGGGAGGGGAACTGAGCAATTGGGCTCAGTTCTCTTCCCTGGTCCATGCGACAGCACTGGTTTCCCTCCCTGATCTGGCAGGCAGATCAGGGGCCATCAGCTCTGGGAGGACTGGCAGAGCCTTGGCAGCCCTCCTGGGGGTAGGCACTGATCTGCCTGCCTAATGAGAGAGGCTGTTTTGAGCTTCTCCATTATAGCTAATGGTCAAAACATTGATACAGCATAAAAACAGCCTCACTGTTTCGACAAAGGAAATGGACTAGCTGTTTTAACTCAAAATAAAATTCAAAACAAAACGCTTTCTGTCCAAACCTTGAAACTCAAGTCAAAATGGAACAGTGCTGTATTGCACAGCCCTACTACACAGATAACCCAGTTCCTCTCCCAGTCTTCATGCCTTGCTATTGCTCATTCTCGACAAGACAGCTAGTCAGAGGACAGCTAGATCAAACAGACAGGAGTGTTGCCAAGTGGCAAATGCAGAGGGCTTGTCAGCAAGATTTCTGTGTTCTTTTCTTTACTCTGCTATTGAGTTTATTTGTGGCTGGGGAAGAGATATGGACCCATAGTTAGAGGTTAGTATATGTGTTTGATAAGGGAGTCCATCCATCCCATTAAGTAATTGGAATGAATGCTAGGTACCATTTTTAGAGGCTGATCTTTTGTAAGACCTGAGGGTAGTGGAAGCATGCAGGGTCTTGAGTGCTTAGGGAACTCTTATGCCAGTTGTAGGTGCTAGGGAAGATTTGCCATATACACAAAAATGCCAGCTAGGTGCCTAGTTCCTATTGGTTTCTTAGGATCCTAAGAGTCACTTTTCCCTCTGAAAACCTTGCACTCTGAACTAATGAAAATCTAAACCTACAAGTCAAAGTTCTGCCCCTGTAACCAAAGGGCCAGACCTAAGAAGGCATTTAGGCTCCTGACTCCTACTAAGGTGCCTAGGGGGAGTGTTGGTGACTTTAATCTTGTGTTCATGCAAAGATGTGGATGTTGGTATTTTCATTGTTCCCCAAAAAAGTAGTTTTGGTTGAGGCCTATTTGAAAATTAAACCCCAAGGAATAATTTTCTGGGGAAAATTGAGGTGGACTCTTGCTTAATTCACTAGAGAAAGGGAGAATCTGCCAGGACAGCAAGTATTATACAGCAAAAACTACTTCAGGAAAGGTTGATCTTTTCACTCAAGATTGATTACTCTGCCTCAGCATGTTATTAAACATAAAAAATACAAGGATGAAAGGGAATAAAATATAATGTAGAAAAATCCACAGATTTATGCTTGAGATTCTCCACCCAGTATCCTCATTTTTTATATTGCTTCCTTTACAGGTGCAGTTGTGTCTCTGTACAGGCTTGGGGAGAGGGAAAAAAAACTCAAATGGTTGTTCTCTGGGACATTTTATGAGGATTTGTATCCCTTAAGTGCTGATGGAGAGGAGAGGCATGCTGGATGTATGACTCTTACAACACTATTGGCAGGCATAGCAAGTGGCAGAGGTATGAGTTGGGAGGCCTGGGACCTCTTCCCAGCTCTGCCACCAGCCTGCTGGGTGATCATAGAATCATAAAATCATATAAGTAGGGTTGGAAGGGACCTTGTAGATGTCATAGATTTCATAGACTTTAGGGCTGGAAGGGACCTCGGGAGATCATCGAGTCCAGCCCCCTGCCCAAAGGGCAGGAAGTCAGCTGGGGTCATAGGATCCCAGCA
>NW_017728922.1:8257041-8258729 GCF_001723895.1 Crocodylus porosus
GAGAAGCATCTATGGATGCAAGCCAGCATTTTGGTCACTTTACTAGCTGCAGCATCGCATTGGAGGCTCATGTTCATCTTGTGGTCAATGATGACCCCCAAGATCTTCAAGTCCGACCCCCAAGATCTTCAATTCCAACCCCCCTCCTGGGCGGGAGAAAAGACTGGACTCAAATGAGTCCAGCTAGGTAGTCATCAAGCCTCTTCTTAAAGATCCCCAGGGTAGGGGCCAGCACCACTTCCCTAGGAGGTTGGTTCCAGCTCCTAGCCGCCCTAACTGTGATCTCGCTTTTTTTCTCTGTTCCCCATTTGTCTGTTTGGTTTAGAAGTTGTCAAGGGCACAAGCCCTTTTGTCAAGTCTTTGTACAGGAGACAGAATACTGGGGCCTGTATCCCATTTGATATCCCAGGTCCTCAATGGATATAAATAATCACCATTACATTGGCAGTTTTTAAAAGAGGAAAACAACCTGAACCATAGGAAGAAGACATGAACTTGTTCCTTTATCACCCACAGGCAAGGACTTCTTTTTGTATGTGCTACCACCCCCTTGTCAAATTGTAGCACTTCAAAACAGCCTTATGTGGCAGGGCAAGGCCATTTCTCCAATTTTCTGGTAAGGAAACTGAGGTACATAGACTGGGTGACTTGCCCAAAATCATGTATGGGGTCTGTGGCAGAGAAAGTAATTGAACTCTGGTCTATAGCTCTGGCTGATCATCCTGATCACTGAGTCACCTCTTCTTCTAAAGCTCTTTTATACTGTGTCCAACAAGAGGGATCAAAAGGGGCACAACTTTTGTCTATTGTTGATGGCTTCATAAGCCAGTGATCTTTCCAGGTCCCTGCTGTCTCTTGAGCTTTAACCCCAGTGGCAGGCAGAGGTCCAAATTCATCCTTGCACTGGTGCTTGACCAATCTGTTTCTATTCTATAATGGGGCTTCTAGAAGCCTGTTCAGATTATAGGGCTGTTTCACCTTGGTTGCTGAAGCATCAGTCGGTTGGGCTGAGCAGACAACTGAGCTCCTGGAACAACCCGCTCTGGCTGTGATATTGCCTCTCCCTGTTTCCTTGATCAAGTCACTTTGGGCAGGATTTTAGAAATCTCTTAAAGTGACTTTGGAGCATGGGACATTATTTTGCAAAAATGCATGTCCTGCCAGTTTTCAGTGGGAAGAGGGGTCCTAAGTTCCTGAAGCATTTCTGCAAGAATTATACAAAAGTCCAGTTGAATTTCCACAATATTAGGACTTCTAAATCACTTGGAAATTTTCAACAATTCCACTATTTCAGGCCTGAAATAGTTCACCATTTTCCTGTATCTTGTGTCATCAGTTATACCACTTAAAGTACTTATGCAAAGCTGCCTACTCTGCATGCGTTTACATGTTTTTCAATGTTTCATAGTTACTATGCATTAAAATTAGTACTTGTATAACCATGCACTAAATCAATGTGCAGTAATTGGTGCTACTGTGCAGTAGTGCTGGCACACAGCTTTTTAATGACACTAACTGTGCAGTAGCCTAATACTACTGTGCAGTAGTATATTAGCATGGTTTTTGCCCTGCATGCTACTGCTCAGTAGAATTAGGGTACTACGTAGTTAATGTCTTGTGTAGATGCACCCTCTGACTCAGTTTCCCTATCACTGAAACAAGGAAAGTGCTACTTGCTAGATCACCGG
>NW_017728922.1:8258829-8266000 GCF_001723895.1 Crocodylus porosus
GACTGTTTAATTAATATCTACCATGCCCTTGGATTTGAAATCCCTTTATTATTATTAGCATTAGTCATAACATCAGCTATGTTTTATTCCAAAGCCTCCAGCTTTCTACCTCTGCTGTCAAACAGCAGTTTTTCAGGAGGTTAAAAATGACACTGTCTTGCTCAGCAGGAATAAACTTTTTCTCTCTCTCAAACTTTCCTTTAAAAAATATATTTAATTAAAAAAGAGGACTGAGTAATTTATTGTTGCTTCTTCTGCTCCATGTCCTGTCACCAGGGAGACAGTGAAAGAAGAACAAGAGCCCAGCGTCTCTGGGAGGTAGAAAGACTTGAGGAAGAATTGAACTCAGTGAAGAAGAGCAGGAAGAATGAGGGAGAGATTTGTACTAAAGAAAAATCCATCTTAACAAACAAGCTTAGATGTGGTTGATTTTTTTTTAATTATTACTATTTTATTATCAGAGAAAAACGTTTTTTTCCCTCCCTTTGATGCCTGAACAGAAACAAAAAAATGTATATCGTTGTTTCATGCCGTGTTGTACAAGACGTCAGTACACAGGTTAATGGAAAAAAATGCATGAATTTGGATAGATATATAAAGGTCCCTTGGGTGTTCAGTCATAAATCTTTGTAGCTGGAAGGCAGAGCAGACATAAATAGGCCTGATAGAACCAACTGCTTTACATACAAATGAGTGCTTGCCTTTTATTTAGTTGACAATATTATTATTTCAAATCCAAGAGGAATATTAAATAACTTCTGTTATGTTGTCTCCATTAGGACTGATCCTTGATCTCCGAATTGTGACTGGAGTGATGGCTTTGGGCTGTGTGTGCAGGGCTGGATAAAGGGAATATGTATGTGTGTGTGCATGCACGCATGCATGTGTTATGCTTTATAACAGAGCAAGTGTCATTGAAATACATTCTGGTCTTCAGAGAAATGTACCTTCCTCATAATAATCTGCTGGGAGGTGGGAAGAAATTAAATAAATTGGCTCATAGTGGCCCCGCACATGTTTTTAAGGGACTATATATAATGGGCTTCCACTGAGCTGACAGCGAGAGAGAAGCTTTGTTTTATTTTTTAATTATTCTTTTTTTAATGCAGAGAATGTAATGTGGAAAGACATGCCAAAGAGACAACACTGCATACCATTTCCTATCTTAGAGCTACAGAACATACATAGGGTAAGGCAAGCTTCCTGGTACCTTGTGCAGGGCCTTGACTTCACCCAAAAGGAAACCACCTTAGGGGCCATGGTTCAGTTCAGTTTCTATGGCTTTGATCAACTTTCTCTATTGAGCCTCCTGTCCAAGGCACTAACATGGAGATAGCTCTTATTTGTTTGCTTCATGCTTCTCCACTAGGAGCTGTTCTGAGACTACTTGCTTATGGAGGCAAGTGCACGGGTAGCTTTTTTGCCACAGTGTACTTGGCCTATGGAAGATCTTGATGAGACTTGGATGCCTGCCAAAGTTTGTTACCATTATCTGACTTCTTCACAATTACATGACAGCAAAGGTCCTAAGTAATGGCTTGGAAATAAATCTCTTCCCTATTAGAAATGGAGTCAAGCAAATAGTCGTAATGCAATCGCATATCCTTTCCATCTATATCACAGCTATTCTGCATCTCATTGCTGATCTGGTGTTCATCTGGAGTTAACATCCAGTATTGCGTGGACAGGAGTCTCTTTAACCTCTACTGGTTACATTCCAAATCAAAGAAAACCAACACTTCTGTTACTGATATTCAATAGGCAGATGATTGTTTCATGTGCTCACTCAGTTAAAAAGTTCCAGGTCACTCTTGACCATTTCTGTGAAGCATATGAAGTGCTTGGACTCACTGTCAACTTCACTGAAACATATATACTTCACAAACCTACCCCAAACCAGCCAGCTACTCCTTTACAGGTTGTAATTAGAAGGAAATCTTTGTAGAATGTTGAACATTTCCCCTACCTGGATAGCTGCCTTTCCTAGAAAGTAGATGTACACAATGATATTCAACACTAGATAAAATCTGCCAGTGCTGCTTTTAGATGCCTCTGAAATTTATGTCTACAGTGATTATGACATAAGGACCCAAAGCAAACTTAGTCTGTGAGGCTGTTGTCATCCCTATCCCGTGGTATGGGTGTGAAAGTTAGATGACATATCAAAAACACCTGACAGTTTGGAACATTATCCATCCACAATGCCCTCAGAAAATCCTTCTTATCAACTGAAAGCACAGAAGAACAAATGCTAGTGTTCTTTCTGGCTCAGGCAAACAATACCAACACTGCAGCCATGTTTATAGGACACCAACTCAGTTGGAAAGGACATGTCTAAGAAAGCCTGACAACTGGCTCCCGAAACAGGTAGGTCCTATACTCCCAGTTCACCAATGGTTGCTGCTGTAGAGGTGGGCAAAAGACAAGATTCAAGGACACCTTGAAGCCAATCTGAAGAAATGCGATAAGAACATCTGGGAGGACTCAAGCACTGAATCATCCCCAGTGACACTGTGATGTACAACAAGGCATCTGTCATTCTGAGAAAACTTGCCTCTATCTCACTATGGAGGTAGATAGATCAGAGATAAAGGGAAACAGCTGTGACCTGACATCAACAAGGATCTACTCCTTCCTCCTGGAGCTAATTGCCACCTTTGCAATAGAACATATGGATCTTGGATTGATCTCTTCAGTCATCTAGGGATTCACAAATGACTTTCCTGTTTACTGGAAGACTGTCATCCTCATATTGAAGAACTGCAGCCGCTGACTTGGTGTCAGTCTTGAACGTAAGACTTAGAGCTCTGTACACTTTTTAAAACACTGTGTACCATCCATCCCCTGAGTAAAAAAAGACTTAATGAAGGATTTCTGTGAAATACCATCCACTCCTTGCAGTTACAAAGCATTATTAAAAACAAATAAATAAAACAGTGTTGTTTGCTTTCCTTTGCTGTCCATGACTACAAATATAGTAGCTTTGATGGTTCCAGAAAATTAGCTAACAAAGATAAACTAAAAGAATTATGTGAAATTCTCGTATAGGAAAATAACCACTTCAAATTGATGGTGATGACGATTCATGGTGTTACTCTCTAAGAAACTGGATGGTATATTGTAGCTGCACATACAACTTATGTGTCCACTGAAAGGACTAACAAAATTGGTTGAGGTGAAGGCTTGTCTGGATTTTGTGTTGTTTGCTGTGCCAAGAAAGCCAAATTCCTGGTTTCATAGATTCATAGATTGTGAGGCTCGTGCGGACCTTGGAAGATCATAGAGTCCAGCCCCCCTGAACCAAGCAGGAAAGACAATTGGGATCAGGTGACCCCAGCAAGGTGACCATCCAGTCTTCTCTTGAAGATTTCTGGTGTGGGTGATTGCACCACTTCTGGAGGGAGTTTATTCCACATTCTGGACACTCTAACTTTGAAGAAATTTTTTCCTAGTGTTGAGCCTGAAATGGTCTTCTAGGAGTTTGTGACCATTAGTTCTGGTATTCTCCAAGGGTGCCCTGGTGAACAGTTGTTTACCAAGCCCTTGATGTATGCTCCTGATGTGTAGTGGTAAGCTGCTACCAAGTCCCCTCTCAGCCTTCTCTTTTTCAGGCTGAAGAGTCCCAGGTCCCTCAGCCTTTCCTCATATGGCTTGCTGTGCAAGTATCTGATTATATGGGTGGCCCTTCTCTGGACTTTCTCAAGCTTTACTGTGTCCTTGTTAAAGTGCAGTGCCCAGAATTGGATGCAGTACTCCAGCTGTGGTCTCACCAAAGCCAAGTAGAGTGGAAGATTCACTTCCTTGGTTTTGCTGGAAATGCTTTGATTGATGCATGCCAGAGTATTATTCGCCCTGTTGACTACAGCATCACATTGCCGGCTCATGTTCATACTGTGGTCTATTATTACCTCCAGGTCCTTTTCATTTGTAGTGCTAGTCAGATTGGCATTGCCAAGCCTGTAGGTGTGCAGGGGATTGTTCATCAACAGGTGGAGCATTTTACATTTCCTGTTGTTGAACTTCATTTGGTTCAGATCTGCCCAACTTGCCAGTCTGTCTAGGTCCACCTGTATCTGCAGTCTATCTTCAAGCATGACCTTGTTTCATGTTTCCCCATAACTTGGTGTCATCCACAGACTTGGCCAGTGAGCTTTTCACCCCCACATCCAAATCATTGGTGAAGATGTTGAATAGCACTGGGCCAAGCACCGACCCCTGAGGGATACCACTGGCCACTTCTCGCCAAGATGATACAGATCCATTCATTAGGACTCTCTGGGTCCTATACCACAGCCAGCTTCATACCCACCTAACTGTCTTGCAGTTAAGCCCACAATCCTCCTATTCTGTTGCGAGAACATTGTGGGATACCAGATGAAAGGCTTTTTGGAAGCCAAGGTATACGATGTTCCCTAGGTACCTGAAGAAGGACTTCTTGTTGTCCTTGATTCCCATGGCTAATTTTAGTTCAGACTGCCTTAGCCTTTCTAATATGTTCCCTACAAGTGTGTGCCATTGTTGTATAGTCTTCCTTGGGGCATGTCCCAAGATTCCATTATCTGTATGCCTCTTTCTTCTTTCTCAAGAGGACCATGTTTTCTCTGTTTAGCCAAGAGGCTTCCCAGCCCTTTTGCTACCTTTCCTCTGCATGGGAATGGACTTCCTTTATGCTTCAAGAATTGTGTCCTTAAGAAATGATCACTCTTCATGTACTCCTTTCACCTTTGGCTCCCTGGCCCCGCAGCACTTGCCTTACTTGTGACCTGAGCTTGTTGAAATTTGCATTTTTGAAGTTCAAAACTTCAATCCTGCTATCTAATTTGTCTGTGGACAGTGAACATCATGGCTTCATGGTCACTGTCACCCAGGCTTCCCTCTATGTTTAAGTCGGTCACCAGGTCATCTCTTTGGCCAGGACTAGGTTTAGAAGAGAGTTTCCTCTGGTTGGCCCATGCACCTCCTGAGTCAGAAAAAGCTCTTTGATGCAGGTCAGGAAGGAATGCAGCTGACTTGGCCAAGTGTTCCTCCAAATAGATGTCTGGATAATTGAAGTCACCTGTGACGACCATGTCCCGTGCATGTGGGCTCTGTCAGTTATTGGGCAAGCTCTAGATCAAGTTCTTCCCCCTGGTTTGGTGCTTTATAGTATACTCCTACAGTTAGGTCTCTCTCACTGGCCCTGTCCCCCTGCAGTTTGGCTCAGAGGGTTTCAAGCCATTCTCCTTTGGAGCTGATGACAGCCTCCAAGGAAGTGTACTGCTCCTTCACATTGAGAGCTACACCTCTACCTTTCTTCCCTATTCAGTCCCTTTTATGCAGGGTGTAGCCCTCTATGGCTGTGCTCCAAGTGTGTGAGAAGTCCCACCAGGTCTCTGTAATCATAATGCCCACTGGACAGTAGAAGGGCTAGCTCCTCCTGCTTGTTCTCCACATGCCTGGCATTAGTGTACAGGTCCTATTGAGACCCTTGACTTCCTCTCGTGCTGAAGAACTATTCCCTCAGCTCCCGCAAGACTTGTTCTCCTAGTGTCCCTATCTATGGTTCTTCCTTGTATGCCGGTCCCCGGGCACGCTCCAGTCAGTGTTTCCCTGTCCCCCAGCATTCTTAGTTTAAAGCCCTATCTAGAAAACTGGCCATCCTGGCTGAGAACAGGGACTTACCTTTCCATGTGAGGTGGATGCAATCTTTTCCCAGGAGTCCTTTCTCCCTGAAGTGTGTTCTGTGGTTGAGGAAACCGAAGCTCTCTTGGTGGCACCATCATCAGTTCAGTTCCTTGATGCATCCTTCCCTCCTAGGACTATTGGCCTGCAACAGGGAGCACAGAGGAAAAGACTACTTGAGCCATGACCCTTTGAGCCCAGCCCCCAGAGCTCTGTAGTCACTCATGACCCAGACTGGATTGCTCCTGGCCATGTCATTTGTTCCCACATGGATTAGGAGCATGGGTTAGTAGTTGGAGGGCTGGACAAGCCTGGGGATCCTCTCTGCAACATCTCAGATGTGGGCCCCAGGGAGGCAGTAGACCTCATTGCCTCCTAGGGGGTCAGAATGACAGATGGGTCCCTCAGTGCACCACAGGAGGGAGTCCCCCACCACCAATACCTTGCACCTCCTCTTGGGGGTGGCAGCATGCTGCTTACCTTCCTCCTCCTCCAGTATCACCGTTGGAGTGTCCTCATGTGTGCGGAGGGGAGACATATGTGTTGTGCAGTGCCAAGGGAGGAGCATCCTTGGCCATTGTGGAAGAAGTCAAACTTTGCATTGTGTTTGGTATTAGAATTCACAGGCTTAGTCTGAGTTCATTGGTGACTATACCATATGATCATAGGGAGGAGATCTAACAGAACTCCCCATCTCTACAAGTTAACATACCTTTTTATACCTAAAATTGTTTAAACAAAGAATCCTTGAAAAGAAAGTCGGGGTAAATCATAACAGTTGCTTGCTCAGCATCATGTTAGGCTCCGGAGTGGTGAGAGACACGCGGGTGAAAGCCCGCTGCGCCCCCGCTCCCCTGAAGCCCCCCAGACACCCCCTCAGCAGCCGCAGAGCCCCCTGCTGACCCCCAGCACAGCTGGAGGTAAGCGGCCCTGTGGTGGGAAGGGGTTAACTCCTTACTCCCTGGGAGGAGGCGGCTGCGTGGAGCCCGGCCGGGTCAAGCACCCGCCCAGGCCCCTACTTGGCCCAGCTCCCCAGGGAGAGAGAAAAGAAGGAGTGGGTACTCACCAGTCCCCCTCCTGTAGGGCAGGGCCCCCCAAATCCCGGGCAGGGCCCCCCCGGCCTGAGAAATCAGCTTTCCCCGATGGCAGGCCCACTGCGCATGCATGCAGTTTAAAAGGGCCTGCCAAACAGGGAAAAAAAGCTCAGTTAGGCTCCAGAGCGGTGAGAGATGCATGGGTGAAAGCCTGCTGCGCCCCTGCTCCCCTGAAGCCCCCCAGACACCCCCTCAGCAGCCGCAGAGCCCCTGCCAACCCCCAGCACAGTCGGAGGTAAGCGGGCTCATGGTGGGAAGGGGTTAACTCCTCGCTCCCTGGGAGGAGGCGGCTGCGTGGAGCCAGGCCAGGTCAAGCCCCTGCTCAGGCCTCTACTTGGCCCAGCCCCCCAGGGAGCCACGCGACCAGGCTGCATAAACAGGCGCTCGAGTTAGCACGGAGCTCGCGCAGGAGAGGG
>NW_017728922.1:8288544-8298010 GCF_001723895.1 Crocodylus porosus
GCCCTGATGTCTATGGAATCTATGAAATCTATGAAATATGAAACATGTATTTGGCCTGTGGGAAGTGCAGGAGGAGCCTAGGAGGTTGGTTGAGGAAAGGAACCATCTTGCACACATGAACCCGCTCCCATAGAGGAGATGGAGTGAAGATTTTGTGACAGACCGTGTCCAGGGAAAACAGGGCACTGAGCAGATGGATCTTGCATCAGCATCAAGGCCTGGCTTGAAGGCCAACAGGTGACTGCCTTGGTAGACACTGGCTCCATGTGGATGGTGGTACAGCAGCAATTGGTATGGGAAGTGGATTGCTGACAGGTAGACCATCTGGAGCTGCTCTACCTCCTTGGCAAGCTCCAAAACTATAAGAGAACCTGTGTGCAGTTGAGGATTGAGAGACATACCCACCAAGTGTTGGCATGCCTAGCCGGGCACTTGGCTTACCTGGTATTGTTGGGCAGGGATTGGCCTCACCTCCAGGAGTTGTTTGGCATGCTTGTGCAGCAAAAGTTATTTTGGTTGGTGCCCAAGGTGGAGGGGCTCTTAGGTAAATCCCAGCCAAGCATGAGATCTGGAGGATCAGCCTGCATGAGGGAGACCAAAGTGGATTGGCAGTGGGAGCTAGAGATGGAGCAGTTTGTGGTGGATCAGTCCTGGGAGGACTGCTTCTGGTGGGTATATGAAGGAGGCATCGCCCGGATAGAGGAAGAAGTTGTACAACCTGACCTGGTGTGGATGGCACCCTGATATGAGGTAAAGAGTGGCGGTATTGTACTGAATAGACCATGGGTGGAGGCTGGGAAACAAGGTCACCCAACTCCAGGTGCCAAAAAAGGACTGGAGGGCCCTGCTAAGAGTCTCCCATGAGTTCCACACAGGAGGCTACCTAGAGGAGAATAAAACCAGAGAGTTCTTGCCTGGGGATGCAGTAGGAGGCAGGACAGTTCTGTTAATCCTTCCCTGAGTGCTAGCTAGCACACCCAGGGCACCCGGCAAGGGCCCAGTTGGTTGCCATGCTGTTCATGGAAGAGCCTTTTCAGTGAGTGGCAGTGTATATTGTGGGGCCTTTGCCCTGATGTAACAGAGGGTTCCAAAATATTTTGGTCCTGATGGACTATACCACCCAATATCCGGGGGTAGTAGCCTCGAAAACTGTGAGTGCAAGAAAAGTGGTGGAAGCACTGCTGAAGATCTTCACTCATGTAGGGCTGCCAATAGAGATGTTGACAGATAAGTGTAGCAATTTTAGGACCCAGATGTTCAAGAAAGTCTGCATTATATTGAAGACTGAGCACCTTTGCACATCCATGTACCAACCTCAAACAGATGGACTGGTTGAGCAGTTTGAGCAGTTCAACTGGACCCTCAAAAGTATACTCAAGAAGATTGCTGGGTGAGATGTGGAGTGGTGGAACAAGCTACTGGGACTGTTAATTTTTGTCTACTGAAAAGTACCTTAAAGTACCACTGTGTTCCCACAATTTGAGCTATTGTATGGCCACCACCTGTGAGGGATTTTAGATTTGATCAGAGAAGGTTGGGAACAACAGTCAGGGTCAGCACAGAGTCCAGTGGCACATGTGCTAGAAATGAGAGAGAAGCTATAAACTGCGAGAGCATTGGCATGGGAAAACCTAAAAATGGCCCAAGGTAGGCAAGCTGCCAGATATAACCAGTGAATGTTCAATGAAGGTTACCGGGACAGGCTGGAGGGTCTTGAAAACCAGTCAGCAGAATACAAGGGGGCAGGTAAAACAGAATGCCCAGATAGAGAAGCGCAGAAAGAATCCCTGAAGGTGGTAGAGGCGCAGGGGGGGAACACCTGGCTCGAGATTGGGACAGATTTTGGGCTACAGCAAGTCCCCAGCGACCTTGGCCCAGAGGACCCAAGGGAGGAGTTGAGATCAGGGCCACAAGAGAGCGAGACAGGAGAAAAGAGATCTGTGGGGAAAGAACCAGGGATCATACATAAAGATGCTTTGTTAATGTTCCTAACAGAATGGGACTAGAGATGGGAACAGTGGCAGAGGTGGAGTGTCGCGGAAATGAACCAGCTGAGACATCAGCTGAGGGAACTACTCCTGCCCCAAGAAAAGGGAGAGAATACACTGGTTCCCACAAGGACTGAAATGTCTCGCATAATTAGCCAAGACGCAATGCAAGCGGCCAGGGACCCAATGCAGCAAAGATCTAAGGTACAGCAGACAAGAAAGGAACGAGCAAAGTCCAGTAAAAGAAAGGGTACCAAGGGGCAGGAGACAAAGGATAAAAAGCCGTTACCAAAAGGGGAGCCAAAGCAGGAGAAAAGACCAGAAGTTTATATAAACAACATCCCCAGGCTGCTTAGATGGTGGTCGTTGAGGGATATCATTGAAGAGAAGGTAGGAGGGGTAGCCTATGTAAAAATCTATAAGGGACCCCGAGGAGAGTCTATGGGGCAGGGGAAGGTATAATTCTGTAGGAAAAAGTATGCCCAAAAAGCATTAGACCGTCATGGGAAATCTGGGGAAGGATCCAGGATTTCCAAGGCTCCATAGAGAGGCAGCAGACCCCACGACGACTTCAGAAGGGAAGGCCAGGGGGTGGGGGGACGGAACAAGGACAAGCAAGAAGAGGAAGAAACCCCCAGGGGGTAGGCCGGGTCTTGACCATCAGAGAAAGCATTTTACAAAGGTTTGCTAATGTGGGGGGACTGCCTGTGGCGGGGCAAATCCCAAGAAATCCCACATGTTGCGCCTTGGGAAAAAGGCGAGCAAGAGGCACCTCAAACCCTCCGCCAATGTGAGGGGAGAAGACCGGAGAATAAGAGCCCAGGCCTGAGAGATCGATGTCCGATGGTGACATGGGTTAGACTGAACACACAGCCCGGTGAGTTCGAAACATAGGGGGGAAGGTGTGTAGCAGGGCACTAAGGTGCCTGCTACTGACAAACAGTAGGAGGCTCAGCTGCTAGTCACCAGGGCGGCACAGGTGCTGGTTGCCGGGGCAACTGGTAAAACCAGCTGACCGGGAGAGGGCAGGGCCTGGCCTATATAAACAGCCAGGCTGATGCTGGAAGGTTCAGTTCCCCTCTGGTGGTCAAGAAGGAGGAAGCTCTGCGGGAGTAGGCAGAGCAGAGAAGCCTGATGGCCTGAGCAGTGTCTGCCCAATGATACTGGGTGGAAGAAAACCCTGGTAGGGATGTGAATGGAGCTATGGATAGCCAGTTGGCTTGCAATTTCTATTCTAACACAGGAGCGTGAGGTTTTTGTTTTGTGGTTGTTGTATAAGACCGGAGGACCGGGTGAGGCTGTAGGGGTTGGAGGAGGCCTCATAGGAGCTCCCCAGTAGCATGGGGGTTCCTGGTGCCAGAGAGGGCACAGAAGTTGAGGGTGCACCAACCCCAACCCTGAGAGAGGGGTTCGGTGGATTGGGGGCCAGGTAAGGCCGAGGCTGCCTGAGCCCAATTGTGGGAAGCCCCAGTGGGGCGCAAGACCTGGAAAGGGGGTCTGGGGGCCAGGCACGGCTACGGCCACCTGAGCCCTGATTGCGGGAGTCGTGAGGCAAGGCCCCAGTGTGGGTGGCATGAGCGCGAGCAAGGCCCCAGTGGGCAGTATTGTGAGGGGAAAAGCCCCAGAGAGGCGCAAGACCTGGAAAGGGGGTCTGGGGGCCAGGCACGGCTACGGCCACCTGAGCCCTGATTGCAGGAGTCGTGAGGCAAGGCCCCAGTGTGGGTGGCATGAGCGCGAGCAAGGCCCCAGTGGGCAGTATTGTGAGGGGAAAAGCCCCAGAGAGGGCACGAGCCCTGGAGAGGGCGCGAGCGTACAGAGGCAGGCCTGGAGGATGTCCGCAAGGGCGCGGGCAATGGTAGTTTGACTTAACAATGTCCGGTACACCTGAGAGGCTTGGGGCATGGTGTTAGGGGTGGTAGGAGCCACGCATAGCCCATGAGGCTGGGTGCACCAGAATCAATCTATGTGGAACAGGGACATCTCAAGACCCCGTGCCAAAGAGGGGAGAAAGGCAGCCTCCCTTTAACAATATACCATCAAAGACGTGGCGGGCGAGATAGCGAGGGTGCGTTGAACCCGATTTGGCACGGTAGGTCGGGGGCGCTAGGGGAGTTCACGGCACCCCTAGGTCGCATCCTGCCACATCTATGAATAAAAATGTGGCATGAGAGGCTGAGATCTACTGCTTTTCAAAGTTTGAAGGACATGGTGACCAGAAACAGTCAGTGTAATTTATTAACTGCATATCATACTTCCTATATTTAATAAAGCCTTTATTTTGAATGTAAAACATGTTTTCATAAATTTATTTTATTTTCTTATCCATCTAGCATATTTTAGGATAGTTTTTTATTTAATAAAAACATTCTTAAATGCTGGTTTTGTGCATTTTAATTCAATTTTAATTTCCATCTAAATGCACTTTGACAGAAATCACAAAAATAATCATGCAGTAGATGGGACGTATGCCATTCTCTATTTTCTCACATAATAAATATGTAAAATATTAGTGTCTGAATAAATATAAGTTGTTTAATTGCTTAAATAAATGCATATAGATGCAGTGCATCCTCAGTCATTAGGAAGAAGGAATGCCAACTTGAGTGATGAGCAGGGATCCTGGTTTTCCATGATATAAAATCGCAAATTGTCTGATTAAAAAATTGCAAATTCTGTCATAAAAAAACAAAAATCCATGATTAAAATTAAAGACTCCCCACCGTCCCCCCAGCCTTGCTCATACCTCTCACTCCCCCCACCCACAGCCCGTGCTCCCCAAGCCCTGCAGGAGAAGGCCCCCAGCTGCCAGGGCTACGGACCCAGGTCCACAGCCCTCTGCCTCTGCTGCAGGGTGGTGCTAGCTCCCTGCCTCTGCGCACACTCCTGTGGGCAGTAGGGGGGGCGCACAACACCAGATCTGTGCCTAGGGCAGGTGCAAGCTGTGGGCATGGGCTCTCGTCCTGCTTCCTTCCCACAGGGCCTCTGCAGCCTGGCAGGCACAACACGGCACAGCAGGGAAGAATAAAGTTACGTGGTGAAGCTCTGAGCTCCCCGCTGCTCTGATGATGCACCTTCTGTGCGTGCTGCTGCTTTGAGGGGCAGAACCCCATGCCACTGCCCTCACTGCAGCCCTGCATGCAGGAGGCATGTTCCCAAGGCAGTGTGGAGCTCACAGCAGTGTGTAGCTTTTCTGTGTGGCTCCAGTGTCATTGCTGTGTTGGGTCATGCCCACCAGGCTGTGGAGGCCCCAGGGGAGGGAAGCAAGGCAGAGATTGCAGTGATGAGCAGCTTCCCCACATGCCTTCTCTGTGCCCTGCTGCCCTCCTTCCTTTCCCCACAGCCTCCTCAGCCTGGCAGTCATGATCCAGTACCATAAGGAACACTGGAGCCATGTGGAGAAGCTGTTTGCCCTGGCGATGCATCTGCTGTGTGTGGGGCTGCGCTGAGGGCACTGGTGTGGGGTTGCACCCTGGCAGGGTGCAGTTTTAGTGGTCATGCCCAGGACCTGGGGTCTCCTTCTTTCCCATAGCCCCATCCCATAACTCCCAGTTTATCCTGGCAGGGGAGTGAGCTCAGCAGGGACATGTTCTTCCTCTGCTGGCTGGTGATGCAGTGAATGCCACCTTCAGCTGAGAGCGGGGCAGTAACTGTTTTTTAAAAAAAATGAAAAAAGGAAATCAGTGCAGATAGAGTGAGGAGGGTGGCGCTCAGTCCATCTACAGGTGGAGCTTGGGGAACCCCAGCAATGGGAGGTTCACTTTCTAGAACAGCTGCTCCACCAAACCAGGATCCAAGCAGGTGTGGTGGGGTGTCGCAACATCCCCAGCTGAACACCCTCTTGCTTGGAACACTGGTTGGTGGACAGAATAAGTGTTGCCAAGCTATTGTGGCCAGATTCTGCCACATATGGCTCCAGCTTGCACAGGAGGCCAAAGGGTTGCAGTCCAGTGGCTCCACATTCTTGGCAAGATAGGTAGCCACTGAAGCCTTGGCACTACCTGCCCAAGGCTGGGGTCTGGTGCATTTGGACCCCAGCATTGGAGCCAGGCCCTCAGCCCACATTGGCAGTGGCTGGCATGGATGAGACTGGCTGTTGCTGGTGCTGGTGTCAGTGGCGGTGCTGGTCCTGGGAGTGGTGGCACGGTAAAATGGATCCCTCTCTTCCACATTCCCTCTCCTCTGCCCTTTGGCTTCCCTGACTTTGTTGACCAGCTAGGAACATTGACCCCCTGGAATTTCTCCATTTGGTTCTCAAGTTCCCTCACTATGGGGATCACCTGGCTAAGAAGGACATCACCAGTGCTAAGGGTCTCGGTAGTCTCGAGGAAGGCTTGAGGACCATGAAGATCTGGGAGATGGTACCCCACTCAGCTCTGTTCAGGGGGCCACTGATCCCAATCTCCCCAAGGAAGGACATCTCATGGATGGTCTTCTGTTGCTCCACCAGCCTTTTGAGCATCAGGTATGTGGAGTTCCAATGAGTCTCCACATCCTGCATGATGTTGTGTTGCAGGATGCTTAGCTCTGTCTGTTTCTTCCACAGCATCCTGCCCCCTTTGATGCTGCAGTGGAAGTAGTCCACCAACTTCCTGCATTTTGAAATCAGCTGGCTTGTAGCGATAGTGGTGGCAGTGCCATCACTGGCAGCCCTGTCCCCCTCCAAGGCATCCCTGACTATGAGGGGAAGCCTGTGTGCCACACAGTGGATGCCAACAAAGTTGGCATCATGGACAGTCTCGACCATATTGGCCCCATTGTCAGTGACCATGAACCTGTGGGTGAGCTTGGCCTTCCCAGTGAAACACCCCTGCTCTCTATGGTTCATGACCACCATGATCTCCCTTGCCATGTGGGACTCATCCAGCACCTCAGCTTGGAGGAGAGCCCACCGGTGGCCTGACTGATCACACCAGTGCCCTCTGAGGGAGAGGTAGGTGTGATCACCACCCCGGCTGCTCCAGATGTTGGAGGTGAAGTGCAAGGCTACCTGCAGCCCTGCCTTGTGCAGCTCCTCCCTCAAGTACTCTATGCATGCCTCATACAGAGAGGGCATCACCATCCTGCTAAAGGTGGTACATGTGGGCACTTGGTATGATGGGGCCACAAGTGCCATGAGCTGCCTGAACCCTGGCCACTCAACTAGGGAGAAGGGCTGGCCATCCAGAACAAGTATCTCTGCAGTGGTCTGGGTGATTTTGCTTGCCTTGGAAATGCGCCCCCCTCTGTCTGCAGGTTTCCCCCCACCGTTCCAGGGTGGCCTGCCTCTGGTTTGTGGGGAAGGGGGCTTTGGAGTGAGTGGGGGACTTCCCTTTGGGCATGCTTGCACTGGTGGCAGGTTGAACAGGAAGAAGGGCAAGGGGATGCTGCCTCCTGAGATGTAGCAGCATCACTGTGGTGGTGAAGTGTTTAACCTCTTTGCCTCGGCTGATCTGCCTTCAGCAGTGCTGGCAGATAGCAAACCTGGGATCATCTGCCAGCTCAAAATGCTCCCACACTACACTACTCACCTGCTTCTGGGTTGAGGGTGGGGATGCTGCCTTATCTTCCTTCTCAGCAGGCTGAGGCACAATATCAGGAGGAGCTGACCCAGATGAGCCACTCACCTGAGCCTCCACAACTTCAACCTCAACCTCCTCTGTGATGCTGCTTTCCAGAGAAGGAGCCCTGGGTCTAGGGGAACTTTGAGGGCTGTGGAGCACAAACTCCTTGGTACCCAGAATTGCTTGAGCCAGGGCGCTCAGGTCCCCTGGTTCTAGCTCCAGCACCTCCTCTGGCAGTGGGAGGCTCTCACTAGGAGATGACATTGGGGTGGAGGAGACTGTCGTTCTGTTGGTGGTGCCTATTTCTGGAGTTAGGAGGTGGTGCAGGTGCAGGGATGACAGGTACAGGTACTACTCCTACCTCCTTGCTTCTACTGGCAGCAGACGCCTCATGGCTACCTGGGAAGAGGATGTGTCTATGTTTGGAGGTGGGGAACTTGCAGCTCTAGCTCTTTCCCTACCCCCACTCCCTCCCCTGCCAGAAGACCTGGCACCTGCCTTTCCAGCATGCTTCATATTAATCTTTCCTGTGCTGCAAAAGGGGTGTGTGTGTGACTCCTTTTGTGTGGTGTGTGTTTGTTCCTCTGTGTTGCATGCATGCACTGGACTCTTCTTTGATTGATTGTTTGATTGAGTAATGATTATTAAGAACTATGTAAAAAATGTGTGCTATCTTCTTCTTCTGTCTGTGTGGTGGTGTATTTATTTACTATGAATTATGAATGGCAAGTGTGACTCCTTTTGTGTTTTGTGTTTTCTTTCATAGTTTCATAGTTGGTAGGGTCAGAAGGGACCTGAGCAGATCATCAAGTCCGACCCCCTGCCATGGGCAGGAAAGAATGCTGGGGTTAAATGACCCTAGGCAGGTCATTTAAATGACCCTAGGCTGGGTACTTAGGCAGTTGTGCTGAGTATGCTGGAGGGAGCACACGTGCCCCTGGTGTCCCCCAACCCCGGAGGTGGTGGCGGCAGCAGCAGCAGCAGCAGCAGCAGCAGTGATCCGCAGCTGAGGGACAGCTGCGGCAATGAGGAGGTAAGCCGGGGGAAGGGATTGGGTGGGGCCAGGTGCGGGCGATTGGGCAGGGGATTCTTTCTCCGCCTGACCCCATTTAGCCGCACCAGGTGGGAGCTGCGCAAACAGGGAGCACAAACAGGCATGCTCTTTAGGGGTGCCCCGGAATTTGCACCCAGGTGAGAGAGGGCTAGGAGCTGGCATGGGTGAGGGCTAGGGGCTTGGAAGCCCGAGGGACGACTTACCAGGGATCCTCTGGTGGGACGGAGCTCGGGTGGACAAGCAGGGTTCCCACAGGGGGCAGGGCTCCAGGCAGGCACAGATGATTGACTGGCTCAGCTGATTGTCTGATTGGCCCTGCTGATTGGCCTGGGAAATTTGAACCCAGGCTAATTGGCTGGCCAAGGCAGTTGTGCTGAGGACACCAGAGAGAGCGCACATGCCCCCAGTGTCCCCTGACCCTTGAGGTGGCAGCGGCAGCAGTAGCAGCAGCAGCTCCAGCAACAGCAGCAGCAATCCGCAGCTGAGGGATAGCTGCAGAAATGAGGAGGTAAGCTGGGGGAAGGATCGAGTGGGGCGAGGTGCGGGTGATCGGGCAGGGGATTCTTTCCCTGCCTAACCTCATTTAGCTGTGCTGGGCAGGAGCCACGCAAACAGGCGCGCTCCTTAGGGGCATGCCAGAGTTTGTGCCGGGGTTCGCGCAGGGAGGCGTTCAAGAGGCCGCAGGCGGTGGAAGAGCCAACGGCGGCAGCAGCAGCAACAGCAGTCATCTCCAGGTAAGTGCATGGGGGTGAGAGCATGGGAGATGTCACACGGAGTGCAACCTGGGCTCCGGCCCCACGGCTGCCTTCTGGCCCTGGGACTGGTAAGGCTTTCGTGCAGGTGGGGCCACCTGCCTGTGGGGGCTGCCTGGCTTTGTCCCTGGG
>NW_017728922.1:8298110-8300519 GCF_001723895.1 Crocodylus porosus
TCAGGGCCGTGGAGAATGAGATTGATGGGTACTTTCTCTCTCTGCAGGGCTTGTCCCCTCAGGCTGTCATGACCCAGGAGTCTGCAGGAGGCAAGTGGAGGACAGTCACCTCCAGGGCCAGGTGGCATTGCAGGCATCGTGCAGCTGCATCAACTGTCACCCCAGTACAACTGGCGAGCAGGTATGTGGCCCTGGCAGCACTGGAGAAGACTGGTGATGAGGAAGAAGGAAGCGAGGAAGCCACGCTCTCATCCAACAAGCTGGCATCCGTAACTACTGAGCATCATCCAGTGACCCTGAGGAAGAGACGGCAGGTTATCGTCATAGTGAACTCCCTCCTTGGAGAAACGGAGGGACCCATCCGCCGAACAGACCCCAATGTAAGAGAAGTGTACTTTCTCTCAGGAGCCGAGATTGGGGATGTCACAGGGAAGATCACTGACCTCATCCGGCCTTCCGACTGCTGTCCTATGGTCCTCATCCATGTGGGAACCAATGACGTGGTCCGGAGTAGTCTGGACCAGATCATGGATGACTACGTGGTTCTGGGGGCCAAGCTTAGAGAGTTGGGGGCCCAGGTGGTCTTTTCGTCCCTCCTCCTGGTTAGTGGAGGCCGTCAGTGGCAGAGCGCCTGCATCCGTGAGGTGAACTAGCGCCTCTGGAGTTGGTGTCGTCATGCCGGATTTGGCTTCCTGGACCACGACCCACACTTCAGAGCAGAGGGTGTCCTGGGGCGTGGTGGTCTCCATCTCTCCCCCAAAGGTAAGAGTTTGTTTTCTTACAGGCTTTAAACTACAGGCTTTAAACTAAGTCTGTTGGGGATGGGGATCCACAGGAGCAAGAGAAAACTCAACCAGGTGTAGGAACTGCCCAGGTAAGAGCTCAGGTATGTACCAAGGGATGAGTTGTCTCTCAGGAAGCGGGGGTGCCCAGGGCTCAGGGGGATTAAGGTGTCTCTTCACTAATGCAAGAAGCATGGGGAACAAGCAGGAAGAGCTTGCTGTCCTGCTTGCAAGTAATAAAATCGACCTGGTTGGCCTAGTGGAGACATGGTGGGATGAAACTTTTGACTGGGCATTAGACATAGAGGGCTATAGGTTGTTTAGAAGAGATAGGAAGGGGAAAAAAGGTGGGTGGGTTGTGCTCTATGGTAGGGAACAGTATACCAGTTCTACCTTCCAAATGGGACCAGAGGAAGGCTTAACTGAGACCCTGTGGGTCAAACTTCAAGGAGGGTGGGGGGAGAGGGATCTGGTGGTAGGGGTTTACTACAGGCCACCACATCAGGAGGAAGAGCTGGATCTGGGATTCTCCAGGCAGCTGGGGGAGGCCGTGCGTACTAAGGATGTTGTGGTCATGGGGGATATGAATTACCCTGACATCAACTGGGAGGAGCAGTCGGCCAGGTCTAGCCACTCACGGAGGTTCCTGACGTGTGTACAGGACCTACACCTCATGCAGGAGGTACTCGTTCCCACTAGGGAAAACGCCATACTGGATCTGGTGTTAGCCTCTGGGGACAACCTGGTGGGGGAGGTACTAGTACAAGGGAGGCTAGGGGACAGTGATCATGAAATGATCCAGTTTGCTATTCAGAGGAAAGTGGGGAGGGTAACTAGCACAGTGCAAATGCCTGACTTTAGGAAAGCCAACTTCAATGTCCTCAGGGCAGTAGTCAGGGAGGCACTCGGAGCCCAAGGTGTAGCTCTTATGGGGGTCCTTCCTCAAGGAGGCTATCCTTGGGGTGCAGCAGGATGCAATTCCTCTGTGCAGGAAGGCAGCAAAAGGGTCAAAGAAAACTTAATGGCTGAGAGTGGATATCCAGGCTGGCCTGAGGGCAAAGAAAAAAGCGTACTGGTGGTGGAAGCAGGGGGCAGGGACAAAGGAGGAGTACGCATCCCTGACCCGAGCTTGTAGGGATTTGGTAAGGGAGGCTAAAGCAGCACTGGAGCTTAGATTAGCTTCTGGGATTAAGGATAACAAAAAGTCCTTTTTCAAGTATATAGGTAGCAAGAAGAAGTCTCGGGGTGACTTTGGACCCCTACAAGGCAGGGCAGGGCAGTTGGTGAGAGGCGCGTGAGAGAAGGCAGAACTCTTCAACAAGTTCTTTGCCTCCGTGTCCCTGTCTGCTGACAATGGGGTGCTCTCGGGTGATAGCGTAGAGAGGCCCAGGAAGAATGCGAGTCCCCTGACTGTTAGTTCAGGCCTAGTTAAGGATTATCTGGAGGGCTTAGATGTGTCCAAGTCGGCAGGCCCGGGTGACCTTCATCCGCAGGTGCTGAGGGAATTGGCTGGTGTCATTGCGGAGCCATTGGCACGGCTGTTTGAGGACTCCTGGTGCTCAGTCCAAGTCCCTGAGGACTGGAAAAGGGCCAGTGTGGTCCCTATTTTCAAGAAGGGGAGGAAGGA
>NW_017728922.1:8302769-8337570 GCF_001723895.1 Crocodylus porosus
GATATTAGGAAGAACTACTTCATGGTAAGGGTGGCCAGAGCCTGGAATAGGCTTCCCAGAGAGGTGGTGCTCTCACCTTCCCTGGAAATCTTCAAGAGGAGACTGGACAGGCACCTGGCTGGGGTCTAATGACCCCTCCCTCCCCCAGTGCTCCTTCCTGCCCATGGCAGGGGGTTGGAGTCGATGATCTGTCTAGGTCCCTTCCCACTCATTGATTCTATGATTCTATGACCCCAGCAAGGTGTCTATCTAGCCTCCTTTTAAAGATCCCCAGGGTAGGAGTGAGCACCACTTCCCTTGGAAGTTGGTTCCATATCCTAGCCGCCCTGACTGTGAAGTAGTGCCTCCTGATATCTAGTCTGAATCTACTCTCTGTCAATTTATGGCCGTTATTCCTTGTTACTGCTGGTAGTGCTCAGGGGAACAGGGACTCTCCCACTGCCTGCTGGTCCCCCTTGGCCAGTTTACAGATGGCCACCAGATCCCCTCTCAGCCTTCTCTTGTGGAGGCTGAACAGGTTCAGGTCTTGTAGCCTCTTCTTGTAGGGCCTGCCCTGCTGCCCACTGATCATGCAAGTGGCCCTCCTCTGGACCCTGTCCATGTTGTCCATATCCCTTCTGAAGTGTGGCGCAAAGAACTGGATACAGTACTCCAACTGTGGTCTGACCAATGTCATATAGAGGGGGAGGATCACCTTCTTGGACTTCCTCATGATGCATCTGTGGATGCATCCTCTGTGGTGCATGTGTGCACTGGACTCTGCTTTGATTATTAATAACTATGTATGGTGTCTTCTTCTGTGATATGCTATTAATGTGAGTGTGTAACTACTACTGTACTTCTTGTTCTTCTTCTGTGTTGTAATGTGTACCTAAAATAATATATCTCCTTCTTCTAGGAGTCTGAGTTCTGTCTTTTATGTGTTAATCTCAATCTGAATCTCTATCTGACTTCTGTGTTGTCTCTAATCTGTATGCAAACTATTAAAACCAACTATAACTAATAATATTAATAACTAATGTAATAACTATACTATCTCTTTTTTGAATATCTGATTTTTCTTCTATGTGTGAGCGTGTGTTTGCAATGTGTGCTTCCCTGCACAGTGATGGATCACACTGCCAGGGAAAACACTGAGCTTTCTTTTTTAAAAGTATTGTAAAACAAAAAAAAGGAAAAAAAAGAGAACAAATATAAATTGAAAGAAACGAACTGGGTAAGTATTAAGTAAAGGGATTCTAAGCTAAACTAAGCTAAGCTAAGCTATTTGCTATCCAATCCTTTCTAAGAACAAAAAGGAGCAGGCGACTGACTGACTAGGAAGCAAGCCAGGCAGTTCACTATATATATGATGCTGTTGTTCACTCAGAACCAGCTCACAAAAGGCACAGCAAGCCTGCAGACAGAGGCTTTTATGCTGTTTCTATGTTTTTTCCCCCAGACACTGTGATTGGAAGAGCACTCAGAGAGAAATCACAGTGACTGGCTAGAGATGTCAGTCATTTCCTGCCTGTTCCCTGTCCCTCCCTGCTCCCCCTTCCTTTTCTAAGTTTCTGTTTCCTCAGAAAGACCCCCTGCTGAATCACTGAATCTTGTCCAAATCTTTTCCAAATTGATTCGGAGGCTTTGAATCGATTCAGAAAGTTTTAAGCTTCTAGTGATTCAGGTTGGATTCAGAGATTCGGCCTCCGAATTGGGCCAAATCTTCTCCGAATTGAATCACAAACCAAAGCTTCACACAGCCCCAAATGAGACAACACTTCTTTAGGAAATTTCTTAAAGTACAGATGCCAACCAAGAATAAAATTAACTGTTTAAATCAACGTATCCTGCTTGCTGATGTAAGTTACTTTGCTTTAAAACTGTCCATCCTGGGCACATCTACATGAGACATTTACTGTGGAGCTGATTAATTAGATCTGCAGTAAAGTCTCAGTGTCTGCACGTGCAGTCTTATTAGGTTGCAGGAAACGAATTAATTCCACTGTAGTTTAGTACTTGTAAATACAATTACTATCCTGTGGCAGCATTATTTACTGCACAGCACAGCACAGCACAGCACATGTAGATGCTGACAGGGCTGGCTGGGGGACGAGGGTGCTTCAGTACGGGGGCTGTCTGATGGCTATCCCTACAGTGAAGCACTCTAGTGCCCCAGCCAGCCCCTCTGCAGCACATTCAGCTGGGTGGGAGCAGCTCCAGAGTTTTTTCATTTGCATTAATTTCACATTACGCATGCCCCGTGTGAGGGACAAGTAGTGGAAGGACTTCTTCATACAAGATATAGATCTACTGTTGTGGACTGTAGAAGTCCTTTCAGTTCTTCCTCTTTAGGGTCAATGACATGTCAGTCCTCACGATATGGCCATTGTCTCCACCTTTCATCCTAGTTGGCATGAGTGAGTTTCTGTGGAACTTTGTTCTGAGATGCAATAAAGGGAGCAGGCCTTTTGTGTGGGACTCTAGAATCATTATTATTTAATGATTTAATGAATTATTGGTATAGTACCTTAACTCCATTTGGCTGGGTGTTGTACAAATACAGAATCCTGGTCAAGTCATACCAGTTCTCCTAAGGCTAAGGATTCCTGTAGAGTGGGAAGAGGGAAGTATTAGAATTGCTCCCTAAATGAGGATGCCTTTTTGGTTCTGATATCAAAGAGAGCAAAGAAAAACCAGCTACCTGTTAAGCTTCTGCCTTCTTTAAAACCAATCCACCCTCCTACAAAACACAAGAAATGACAGATTCCCATGTCTTTCCCTCCCATTTAGTTACATTCAGATTCAGGAGGCTCTAGAGCTTGAATTGCCATGTTACACCCAGTTTGAGGACAATTTCAAGAGCAGTTTGGGCAGACACTTGGTTGGACTGGTTTTAGTCAGTTATGATTATTACGGCTGTGCGAAGCTTCGGTCCCTGATTCGATTCGGTGGAGATTTGGCCTGATTCAGTGGCTGAATCTGAATTGAATCAGAGGACCCTTTAATCTCTCCAAATTAAATTGATATTGGCACCCAGGGAGGATGACTGGAGTCCCTCTGGGTTAACATATGTGGGGAACATGGCATAGGGGACATCATGATAGGAGTCTACAACAGACCTCCTAACCAGAAACAAGAGCTAGACCAGGAATTCACCAGGGAACTGGCTGAGGCTGCACGCTCTCAGTGCATGGTTGTCATGGGAGACTTTAACTACCCAGACATCTCATAGGAAGAACACTCAGCCAAATCTGATTGGTTGTAAAGTTTCCTCACATGCGTGGATGAGCTCTACTTGACCCAAGAAGTCTATGGGCCAACAAGAGGTAAAGCATTGCTGGACCCAGTACTGGCCAAAGTGGATGATCTAGTCAGTGACCTAAGAATCGATGGAAAGCTGGGTGATAGTGATCATGAGCTGATCACCTTTACTATCCATCGCAAAGCTGGCAAGTGAGTCAGCAATGCAGAAGTCTTCAACTTTAGGAAAGCTGACTTTGACAAGCTCAGGAAGCTTGTTGTCAAGGCCCTAAGGAGCCATGACTCAACAGGAAGAGGAGTCCAAGAGGAGTGGTTGCTTCTCAAGGGAGTGATTCTGACAGCACAAGGGATATACATCTGTAGCAGGCCGACCTAGGGGTGCCGTGACCTCCCCTAGCGCCCCCACCTACCAAGCCAAATCGGGTCTCAAATGCACCCTCTATCTCACCCACCATGTCTTGCTGGTAAATATCATTAAAGGGAGGCTGCCTTCCTGCCCTCCTTGGCATGGTGCCTTGCTGTACCAGGGCTCTGTCGAATTGCCCGCCTGCACCCCCACGGGTGTCCCCTCACTTCCCTCACCGCACTGGGGCCTGTCTCCCATGGGTCTCGTAGCCCGCACTGGGACCTCGCCCTTATACCGTTGCCTGCACTGGGGCCTCACCCTTATACCATTGCCCATACTGGGGCCTGTCTCGCGCTCCTGATATTGCCTACACTGGGCTTGCCTTTGCCTTTATACAAATTGCCCGCACTGGGCTTGCTTGCGATTCCCCTGCCCCCACCAGGGCCTGTGCCTCGCACTCGCCTGCACTGGGGCCTTGCTCATGATCCCCCACAATCGGGGCTCAGGCGGCCTCGGCCTTACCTGGCCCCAGACCCCTTCTTGGGTCCTATGCCCCACTTGGGCTTCTTGCCTACACCCACACTGGGCTCCTCCTGATGCTGCCGACACTGGGGCCAGGGTTGGGACACCCCAAAATGCAGCACCCTCTCCAGTTCTAGGAGCCCCCCCCACTGCTGGGGAGCTCCTATGAGGCCTCCTCCACCCCTACAGCCTCACCCAGTCCTCCGGTGGTATACAACAACAAAACAGAAAACACAAGGCCGCTTGGCTATAACATAAATCCCAAGCCAACCTGGCTATCCTTTATATGTATCCCTGCTAGGGTTTCCTCCACCCTGTATCCTTATGCTGACGCTGCTCAGGCCATCAGCCTTCTCTACCATGCCTGCCCTGCTTGCTCCAGCAGAGCTCCCACTTCCTTGGCTGCCAGAAGGGAACTGCCTCTGGCCTCGGCCTTGCTGTTTATATAGGTCAGGCCCTGCCTCCTTATGGTCAGCTGACCAGACTGGTTGCCCTGGCAACTCACACCTGTGCTGCCCTGGTGACTGGCAGCTCAGCTCATACTACTATTGTATCCCATCCCATCTCAGAGGACGGGTAGCAAAAGGGCACAGCAACCCCCTTGGCTCAGCAGGGAACTCAAGGACTTCCTACACCTAAAAAGAGAGACTTACAAAGGATGGAAGCCTGGAATAACCACCAAGGAGGAGTACTCAGCACTGGTCCATGCCTGCAGGGAGTGGATCAGGAAAGCCAAAGCTGCAACTGAACTCCATCTGGCTTTACATATGAAGTTATAATAAAAGTCCTTTTATGTAGGGAGTCAGGAAAAAAGCACCTGCTGAACCAAATGGGACAACTGATAACTGACAACCAGGAAAAAGCCAACCTGCTTAATGGGTACTTTGCAGTAGTCTTTTATCAGCCCAAAGGTACCACTCTGCCTAGCATGATGTAGGACGGCCAGGTTGAGGGTGTACTTATACTCAGTATCAGTGTAGACCCTGTAAAGGAACATCTTGAGAGGCTGGACACCTTCAAGTCATCTGGTCCTGAAAGATTACACCCTAAAGTACTCAAGGAGCTGGCAGGTGTTATAGCTCAACCATTGGCAAAAATGTTCAAAAACCTGTGGCACTCAGGTAAAGTACCTGAAGACTGGAAGAAGGCCAATGTGGTACCCATCTTCGAGAAAGGGAGGAAAGTAGATCCCTGGAATTACAGGCCAATCAGCTTGACCTCAATCCCTGGTAAGATTCTGGAGAAAATTATCAGAGAGACCTTTCTGGATAAGCTGGAAACACCCTGAGGAACAGCCAGTATGGGTTTGTCACAGGTAGATCTTGCCTGACCAATCTCATCTCCTTCTATGATCAGGTGACATATCACCTGGACAAGGGAGAAGAGATTGACATCATATATCTGGACTTAAAAAAGCCTTTGATCTGGTGTCCCATGATCTCCTCATGGAAAAATTGGCCAACTGTGGCCTTGGCTACCCCACAGTCTGGCTGGGAAATTGGCTCCAAGGTTGGACCCAGAGAGTAGTAGTTCATGGAAGCAAATCACTATGGCACTCTGTGACAAGTGGTGTCCCCTGAGGCTCTGTCCTTGGACCAGTTTTCGTTAACATCTTTATCAACAATGTGGACATTGGCATCAGAAGCATACTGGCCAAGTTCGTCGATGACACTAAACTTTGGGGCACGGTGTCCCCACCTGAGGATAGGCTAGTGATCCAGGATGACTTGGATAAGCTTAGTAAGTGGGAGGATATAAACCTAATGATGTTCAATACCAAAAAATGCAAGGTACTCCACCTCGGGGAAAAAACCTTGCAGCACACTTATAGGCTTGGCAGTGCTACGTTTGCTAGCACCATGGCTGAAAGAGACTTGGGGGTCATGATTGACCACAAGATGAACATAAGCCACCAATGTGATATCTCAGCTGGTAAAACAAATAAAACTCTGGCTTGTATCCATACAGAATTCTCAAGTAAATCTCAGGATGTCAACCTCCCACTGTACTTGGCCTTGGTGAGGCCACAGCTGGAGTACTGCATCCAATTCTGGGCTCCACAATTCAAGAAAGATGTTGAGAAGCTTGAGAGAGTCCAGAGGAGAGCCACGTGCATGATCAGAGGGCAAGAGAATAGGTCTTATGATGAGAGGCTGAGAGCCATGAGACTCTTCAGCCTGGAAAAGCACAGTCTCAGGGGTGGCAGTCTCAGGGGTGGCCTGGTAGCTGCCTATAAGTACTTAAGGGGTGTGCATCAGGATCTGGGGAAATTTCTGTTCACCAGAGTGCCCCAAGGGATAACAAGGACCAATGGTCATAAACTCCTCCATGACCGTTTTAAGCTGGACATGAGGAAAAACTTCTTTACTGTCTGAGCGCCCCAGGCCTGGAATAGACTCCCTCCAGAAGTGATGCAGGCACCTACTCTGGATTCATTCAAGAAGCATTTGGATACTTATCTTGCTGGGATCCTTTGACCCTAGCTGACTTCCTGCCCCTGGGGCAGGGGACTGGACTTGATGATCTTCAAGGTCCCTTCTAGCCCTAATGTCTATGAAATCTATGAAATTGGAACCCTCCAAATCGGCTCCGAGAAACTCAGAAAGATTTGGTGATTTGGACGTAGAAACAGCTTTAAATATTTTTTCTACATACCTCTAGGTAGCAGGGGCTCATAAATGCTGAGATGCTGGGGCGTATGGAGTGTCCCACAGAAGCTCCCCAGCTTGCTCGGCAGCAGACCCAGAAGTGGACCAGAAACACTCCCTAGTCCACTTCCAGGTCCACTAGGGAGTGCGCAGGCCCCCCCGTACCCCCTCACGGCTTGGTGACTGGTGCCTCCTGGGTCTGGGGAGGGGCACCTGGGGTCCCTCTGTGTCTGATCACTGAGCCCAGAGAGGTATGGGGGGTTGCCCTGCGCGCTTCCTGGCAGACCAGGAAGTGGACTAGAAGTACTTCTGGTTCACTTTTGGGTTTGCCACTGAACATGTGGAAGGCCCCCACGCAGTCCTGTGGGATGCTTCATGCACCCCAGCATTGCAGCGATCATAAGATGTGCCTCCTACTTCAAGGTATGTAGAAATTTTTTTTAAAGTTGTGTCTATGTCCGAATCGCTAATTCTCTGAATCAGCATCGAATCTTCAGATTTGGATTCTGCTGAATTGAATCAGGGACAGTGATCCAAATCAATGGATCGAATCACTGTCCCTGATTTGGGCCAAATCCAAATCTGAATCGAATAGGGACCGTTTCACACAGCCCTAATGATCATGCCTTGAACAGGGGCTGAACTAAATTACCTTGTGAGATCCTGTTCAGCCCTACTTTCCTGTGATCTCAAATAGGCTTCAATCTACCCTTCCTTTTTAGTCACAGTCACACTGAGATGAAGAATAGAGATAAGAGCAGTTTAAATAGTCTCAAGCACAGAAGGAAATTTCATTTGTCCCAAGCTTCTCCCTTTGGTTCAAAGAGGAATATAGAATGGTCCATCTTCCCCCCACAGGAGGGCATGAAACTCCAGTTCCACACCAAAATGGAGCTGTAAGTTTTCAGTCACACTTTCTACCCTGAAAAGAGCAAGAATCTTTGACTCTCCCACCTGCTCTCTCCTCAAGGGCAAGAATCTTTTCTGAAGGTTTCTCCTTTTCCCATAGCTATTTAATCCCTGTCTCAGGCTGTCCCTGGAATGCTGTTCCTCTTGAAATGCTATGCTTAATAAATGTGCCATGCATCAATAATTTAACTACTTGTGACAACATGTAAAATCTGCTTAAAATATTACAAACTTGGGTAGTATTGCTGATAATTAAAAATAGATGTTATGACAAAGTGTGTGAGGTGTTAACTATATTTCAGGTTTTTGTTGTATTTAAAACATGGGCTGGGCCATCAATTTTGAAATATCATAAAAATGTGGCAAGCTTGCACTAGTTTAAATATATCTGATAGAGTGTCCCATATATTTTAATTATGAATGTGCAATACAGCCAACAGGAGTCTAAATTCATCCTAGCAGCCACTCTAGGCAATAATATAAGAGGAAGTCAGTAAGCTATGGATGAATGGCGATAAACTTAAACAGTTCAAAAATTGCCCTCTCTGGGCATGATTCTCTGTTGCCTTGCTCCTTATGGAGTCATTTATACCCGTACTAAGTAGGGTGAAATGCTGCTAATCAAAATTCTGGACTTAGTTGCCCTTGAGGCAGTATTTTACATTTGCTTTGCATGCAGTAGGCCAGATTCTTGTTTTATTTATGCGGATTTAAACCTGGAGGATGTGCTGTGAAGTCAGCTACTCCAGATATATGCTAGTTTAACTGAGAACAGAATCAACCCTGCTGTTTGCAGAGGAGAGAATGAGAGAGAGCAAACCACATATGAGAAATAGTAGTCATGTAATTTAACACAGAACTAGAAGGTGCTCAGACCCCGGGGTGAAAAGAGCCTATATAGATTAGAAATGGTAACACAAAATGAGTGCATTTGGTGCAATTAATGTGAAGCAATAAACTCCAGCATATATCATACCAGAGTTTATTGCTCCTGGACGCCACGTTCACACGTGCACTCAGGACTGCAGCATGTTGAGCTGGGTTGGAACAGCCCTGGCTGGCAGGGGATCTGGGGGATCAGCCTGCCAGCCCAGGGCTGCTTCTCCTGGCTCCGTGTATTGTGGAGGGACTGGCTGAGGCCTGAAGTGCTTTAGTGCAGGGCTAGACAGCAAGCAGCCCCCACACTGAAGCACCCTCGTACTCCAACCAGCCCCATCAACATCTACACGTGCGGTGCTATGGAGTGAAAAACTCTGCAGCAGGATAGTACTTGTATTTTTATTTTTAATAACCTACAGCGGCATTTATTACTTTACTGCAACCTAATAGGGCTGCATATGTAGATGCAGAGATTTTACTTAAACTGCATTTTAATTAAATTGGCAGCTCTGCAATAAATGTCTCAGGTAGATTTGCTAAATGAAAAGTAGTGGAATCTCAGGCCTTTAGTCCTGGCTTTCACCTGCCTATGCCATATCCTTTGAGTTAAATTTTATGCCCAGATACACTGGTCCAGACCAGCTTAGTGGTATTTCATTAACTTACCTTAGATTTACAGCAATATATTTGTCTTGCAATGTGTCTCACAATGTACATATCTGTACATTTTTTGCAGTGTTAAGGTAGAAGTTTGATTAAAATAAGATAGGCTTGCCTTGAAGTTTGCTTATCTTCCCCACTGTTGTGCCATCCCTTTATGAATATAATCACAGATGATAGAAAGTTAGGAGTGGAAGGGACCTCAGGAGGTCATGCAGTCCAACAGCCTGCTCAAAACAGGACCATCCCAAATTATGTCATCCCAGCTCTAGCCGGGTGTTAAAAACCTCCAAAGATGGAGATTCCATTACCTCTCTGGGTAACCTGTTCCAATGTTCTAATGTCGTCCTAGTGAGAAAATTTTTCTTAATATCCAACCTAAACTTCTCTTGCTGCAACTTGAGACCATTGCTCCTTGTTCTGTCATCTGTGACCTCTGAGAACAGTTTAGGTCCATCTGCTTTGTAACAACCTTTCAGGCAGTTGAAGGCTGTTAAATCACCTCTCAGTCTTCCCTTCTCCAGAATAAATAAGCCCATTTCCCTCAGCCTCCCCTCATAATTCATGTGCCCCATCGTCCTCACCATTTTCATTGCCCTCTGCTTGACTCCTCAATTTACAAAACATCCTTTCTGTAGTGGGGGGCCCAAAACTGGATACAGTACTTTTTACCGGTGCTGAATAGAGGGGAAGAATCGTTCTCCCAATCTGCTGACAACTCTCCTACTAATGCAGCCCAGTATGCTGTTAGCCTTCTTGGCAATAGGGGCACACTGTTGACTCATATTCAGCTTATTGTCCACTGTAACCCTCAGGTCCTTTTGTGCAGAGCTGCTGCTAAGGCAGTTGGTCCCCAGACTGTACTGCAACAGAAGATGTCTTATACAACAGAAAATTATTTTTCATCTGCAGTGGGCTCCTGCTCAACCAAAAATATTAATATATTGCCAGTACATACACGTTAGAGATGTGATACATTATATACCATGTTTACTCACATATTTTGGTTATGCCCTATTACTCATTCTTTTTGGAAAGTAATTATAACTAGAGTTAACATTAGGGCTGTGCAAAGCTTTTGATCATGATTCAGATTTGGAGATGATTCGGATGTTTGGAGGCTGAATCTATGAATCTGAATCGAATTGCTGGAAGCTTTAGGCTTTCTGAATCAATTCAGAGCTTCCAAATTGATTCGGAAAAGATTTGGAGATTCGGCCATAGGGTATAATGGGGAATCAATGAAATATCTATAACTTTGTTGTCTTTTGTCTGATTCAGATGAAACTTGCAGGGCTGGTAGCCTCTGCTAAGGGCATAACATATGACATGTTTCAAGGAGATGGGTGCAGGGGTTTCTGAGAAACTGCACCCCAAAATTCTGAAAGCAAGAGATAGGTGCAGGGCTTTCTGGGTTCTGGGGCCCTGCACCTCTAACTGCTGACAGGCAAAACTCCTGTCATGAGTGCTCATGCAACTGTTTCTGTCTTGGGGCATGGGGGGCAGGGAGTGGTGGGGGAGAAAGTACTGCGGGCCTGGATGCTAAACTACTGTGTTACCAACCAATCATGATTCACTCAGGGACCAGCTCAATACACAGTAGCTAGCTACTAGATAATGAGTTAATGAGCAAGGATTGACATCTACAAGACCACAGACTAAGGAGGGGAAAGAATCAATACAGAGCCAGGAACTCCTTCTGCCCCAAGACGGAAACAGTCAGTTGCACAAGCACCCATGTCACAAGTTTTGCCTGTCAGCAGCTAGAGGTGCAGGGCCCCAGAATCCAGAACCTTCCTGCACCTATCTCCTTAACAGCTGGCAGACTTTATGGCCTCAGCAGGGGCTAGCAGGCTTGCAGCTTTCACCCTGTGCACCTTAAGACACACAGTGTCACCCATGTCATCAGTTTTGCTTGTCCACAGCTTGAGGTACAGTTTCCCCAAAACCCCTGCATCTATCTCCTTGAAACTTGGCAGGATTTATGGCCTCAGCAAGAGATGCCATCCTTTCATTTTTCACCCTGTGTGGCTTAATGCACACACATGACATGAGTTTTCCTTTCAGAACTTTGGGGTGCAGTTTCCCAGAAACCCCTGTACCTATCAATTTGAAACTTGGCACACATGCTCTTAGTAGAAGCTATCATTCCTGTGAGCTTCATCTAAGTCAGCCAAAAGACAACAAAGTTACAGCTATTTCATTGATTCCCTATTATACTCTATGGTCGAATCTCTGAATCAGCTCTGAATTTTCCGAAGTGATTCGGCCGAATCGACTCGGAAAAATGATTCGGATCTCTGAATTGAATCTCTGGCATCTGAATCAGCTGAATCCGAATCAAATAGTTCCTTATTTGCACACGCCTAGTTAACATGTTTTTGAATGCAGCACTGATACCTTTGGCAAATATGTAAGTCTTGGCTATATTCCTAAGGAATTGAAACTAAATCTTTCCCAGATTGCACTCTTAATTCTGCATGTCACTGATAAGGCTTACTTTATAGTACTGGATTAAAAAAATAGGACATCTTCAAAGGTTGAAATCTGGTATGAGATGGCACAGCTGGCTTCTATGAAGAGAGTCACATTTAGCAGGTTTAAATGCTTTGAAAAGTTCTTAAAATATTTTGGTAACTAAATTATTACTCCTTGCATATAGGGCTGTCAAACAATTAAAAAAATAATCCCAATTAATAATGAGATTTAAAAAATAGCTTTAATCATGAGATTAAAAAAATTCCAATTTATTCTATTATTTATTTATAATTGTGGTGCCCCATACTCCTGACCTACAGGGCACTGCCAGTGCCCCTCACTTCTGACTTGCAGCCCCCTGGCACTGCTGGTGCTTCTCACTCCTGACCCACAGCTCCCACAGCCCTGCTGGTGCCCCTCACTCTTGACCTGCAGCCCCCTGATCTCCCCAGCTCCCGCCAGCAGCATCTCCTGGGGCTGCCCAGCCCCTGCAAGCACAGGCACCAACTGCTGTGCCACTGGCCCAGCCACAGAGCTCTCTGCTGGCCTTAAAAGGGTCCCCTCTGCCCTATTTCCCTTTTGGAGGGCCAGGCACCTCATCCTACCGTGCTGCAGCCCCAGCACCTGGATTATTTCCCCCAGCTCTGGCACGCACCCCGCCATCCGCTCCCCACACATACACACACCCTAGACAGTCCTCAAGACCTGCCCCCCCACATATACTTATTTGCATCCAGCTGCTGAGACTGCTTCCAGGACCTTGCTTGGCTGTTTGGGGTGTGTGCATGTGTGTGTGTATCTGGCAGCAGCGAGGGGGGTGGGGTGTGCTTTGTCCCCAGCACCAGCAGCGATTAATATGCATTTAAAAAATTACTGCAAAAACAAATTAATATGTTAACTGCACCTATTAATGTTGATTGACAGCTCTAATATACATTCCCCCTCTTTCTTCCCCTTTTTTATTTATCTTCTTTTTATTACTTATTGTTTGTGACAGGCACATACATAGTTCAGGCTGAAATGTATAGTCAATATATATGTATTTCTGATTTGTTTGTTGCATTTTAAAAATCAGTAAAAATAATTTAAAAAATACGTAGGTGCAGCTAAGAAGTACCAATGGGTACAGCCTTTCCAAATCTGTATTGGAAGCAGATGTCCTGGAGGTCAAGGGGTGGTAACCCCTGGTTCATGTGTGAGAGAATGGCACAGGAGTCAATTTTGCTTGGCACACGACAGCTGGCACAGGCTCTGGGCAGCTGCCGCTGGCCATGGAGCCCAGGCTGCTTGTGCTGCTGGAAGCAGCCCAGGCTGCTTGTGGCCAGATGGCTGCAAGTGCTGCTGGAAGCAGCCCATGGTCCATGGCTGGCAGCAGCTGCTCAGAATCCAGGCCAGCTGCAATCAGGAGGCTGTAAACAGCTGTACCAAGCTCTGGAGCACCAGCACTGACTTTGTGTTGGCAACGGCTGCATATGTACCTGTGGGCAGATGGCAGGGGAGAGGCCTGGGCAGCACAATATTGGCCTCTTTCCTGTCACCTTCTCAGAGGTGTGCATGCAGCTGCTGCTGCCATGGAGTTGGTGCTGGTGCTCTGGAGCTTGGTGAAGCTGTTTGCAGCCTGCTGGCTGCCTGCTGCAGCTGCCAAGAGCCTGGGCCAGCTGTGGCAGGCAGCTGGGAGGCTGCAAACAGCTGCACCAGGTTCCAGAGCCCTTGGCTGGATTCTGTGGTAGTGGTAGCTACATATGCACCTCTGGGCAGATGGCAGGGGAAGGACTGGGGTTGTGCTGTCCCAGACCCCTCCCCCCACCATCCACCTGGAGGCACACATGAACCCGCTGCTTCCATGGAGCCCAGCTGGGGCTCCAGAGCCTGGTGCAGCTGTTTGCAACCTCCTAGCTGCCTGCCACAGCTGGCCCAGGCTCTGGGCAGCTGTAGCAGGGGGATGGCAGGCTGCAAGCAGCTGCACTGGGCTCCAGAGCACTGGCTTCATGCCAGTAGTGACTTCACATGCGTACAGGGTGGGGAAAGGGCCAGGGCAGAATACCCCAGCCCTTCTGTCTGCCCAGAGGTATGCATGCAGCTACTGCCAGCAATGAGTATTGGGCCCATCATGGCTCTCCCACGGTTTCCCCTGGCCTGCCAATTCAAGGCAGGGGTCAGAGTCGGGGTGTTTTTGGCACTCTGGCCAAAAACATTGCCAACCCCTGCTGCAGGTAAAGCTTAGATGGCTACACAATCCTGTCCAGGATTTTCTTTGACTGATGACTGGTTTGTTGAGGTTGAGAGAAGTCACAGTGTCATACAGTACTGGCATATTCCTGGTTGTTATGAAGCTCTATGAGCTTGTTTGGAAGCCCTGGCAGGTCAGGCCACCAAAATAAAGTCACATTTAGTTTTCTATCCTGATTTTAGCTCTGGTCTAGATGCGCTGATTCAGGATCTAGTTGAGAGTGCATCTCCTAAAGCATCTAGCCAAATGTTTAATATAATCCAAGAGGAGAAATTTATGCCCTGACACCAGAGTGACTGGTTTAAACCTTGGAATCTGAGTATCTGTAGAACTGAGTCAATGGTGCTACTGCAGAAGCTAGGCTCTGCTATCAGTTCTACCCCAGTCTTTGCTCTGTGGAGCACTTACAGAAAGGAAACTAAGCAGAGTGCAAATCAAAATGTGCAGTGTAACTAGCAGTGGGATTTGGACATAAGCAAGTGCAACCACTTGTAAATGAACCTCTTTGCTGTGGCAAGGTCTGCAGGCAGTGATAGTATAGATAGTGCAGAGCTCACTGTAGAAGGATTCCATTTCACTCTTGCACACTCTAGAAGGTTTTAAATCATGCAGTTAATTTTGGCTTTTTACCACCAAATCCCAAGGAAAAATGTGGCTCTTCTCCCTACCCCCAAGCCTCAGCCCTGTTCTTGGCTGGCTACATCAGTTCCAAGCCCCTTTAGTAGGGAGTCTGCCCCTAAGCTTAAATGCTGTATTAATGAACAGCTAAGTGTATACAAACAGAATAAAGCATTATTCCCCCCCAACTTTCAATGTGGTGGAATAGCTCTCATGAAGCTGTCCCAGCTAACTCTCTGGATTCCGCTATATGGGCCCTTATGAACAATACTTTAACAAACATGTGGTGATCAGGCAGTAGCCCCAGGCACTGATTTTTACTGAGGGGCACAAAAATTCCAGCCACCATGCACCACTGTCTTTCCAGATCCACCTACCACCAGGTTGTCCTCTACCATTTCTTTGTGCTGCTATGCAGGGTGTCTCTCCAGGGTTCAGTTTTGTATCAGATGAATGAACATTCCTCCCAAGGTCTTTTTATACAGCTCATGTCCATTTTGCTTCTGCAGGTGTAGAGAAAGGGACTATCCTTGCTCCTAAGAGCTCCATGCTGGACATACCTACTGTTGGCTCTGGATTTAGGATCCAGATGCCTTGTTCTGGTGGGGGGACCGAAAGCCCCCCACCCCGCCTCCAGTGGGGTGGATGAGATGGGCTGGTGGTGTGCCCTCTGTCTATGGTGGTCTCCAGGACCCCTCCAGGGGGTGGGGACGGGGAGGAGGAGGAGGAGGACTTGGGTGGGGAAGGAGTCTCTGCTTTTGTATTCTTCTTCCCTCCTGATGACTCTTCATCTGTGGCTATCACTGATTGGTCTCTCTGTGTTCATCATGCTGTCCATGTCCTGTGTTGTCAGCCAGAATCCCATTTTTATAAACACACCACATGCCTACATTCTAATTTGGGACTTTTACCGATACCCTCCTAATTTGGTCTGTTCCCCCAAAACTGGAAAATCCTGGCTCCCTGCTTTGGGGCCCTGCGAGCTGGTACCACCTTATCTCATGTTATGGAACAGCATGGTACATGCCCCAGTTTCCTAGGCTGTGTGTGTATTCATTGGCCTTGCTGTGTTAGACAGCCTGTCTGCTTCTGAAGGATCAGAAAACTGTGTATGAGATGCAGGCTTTTAGAAATCAATTAAACCCTGCTGCCCACCCTAAACCATTTTAATGCGTGTGTGTGTGTGTGTGTGTGTGTGTACACACACACACACACACACACACACATGCCACCACCATATATATAAGCCACCACTACATGTATGCTTTAACATGCATTAGTCTATTTTAATGAACTTTACAATGTCACTAAAAATGTGCTATTTAGCTAATGAACATTAAAATAGGCTAATGCACATTGTCACTTAAAAACTGTGCGTATTAATGCACATTTAGATGGTCCCAGAGGGCCCATCTAAATACATGTACCTTTGTCTGATCAAATGTGCTGGAAATCCAGCCCATCGGAGCAGACTCAATTAATTGAGTCTGCAGAGCATGAGAGCTGACGTGCCTGACGCTGCGTCACATACATTTGTATAAACAGTGAAATGTATGTCAGTGTGCAGAAAATGGTAGCGGTGTGCTTTTGAACTAAAACACTTTTGATGTGTTTTAGTTCAAAAGTGCGCCACCACCATTTTCTCAGTGCTGATGCACATTTTGCCATTTATACAAATGCATGCGCCACAGCACCGCCGTGCGCTTTTAAAAGCACACAGTGCTGCAGTGCATGCATGTGTAGAAACACCTATAGATACTAGGTTTAACGTGCATTAACTAAAGCGCATTGATGCATGTGTAGATGCATCCACTGTGTAACTGGGCCAGTTGTGCTATGGTTTCTGGCTCCATTTTGTTATTTTATATTCAAGTTCTCATACCACCCCATCCTCATAGCATATGATACCTTCCGTCAGGTGATGCCTTGCATGAATAATCAAGGTTATCCTATTAGTGTAATTTCCCCTCTGAAATGCTTCTTTTGACCCATGCTATTGACATTTCCTTAGCTTGTTTTCTACTCCTTTAATGGTAGACTATGTGGGGAATATTTTAGACAAATCACGCAAAAGTGGTCTATAATTGCCACTGTCACACAGAGCCACTGCCGCTGAAGTCCTCATTATGGGGCACAAAGCTTTCTTGGGAAATGTCAATGTACTTCTTTTATTTTCAGCTGAACTCAGATTGTTGCGGGTGTTGTATAGATCTTTTATTTTTTTCCCCCCTTTTATTAGCATCTCTTAAATATCAAAATGGTTCACATCACATTCAGTCTACAGAACCCGTTGTTAACCTGCCTGGTCAGAGATAGCATTTTCAAGAGCTATTAATAATAAATAAGCAGAGAACTTCCATACAAAAGTAAAATGGCAATAATAATCACACACCTCTCCAAGGCAGAGTGAATTGGAAACTCCTCAGAGGCACTTGTCCGCAGATGTTCAGATACCAAAAGGATGGGTGACTTTTATAAAAGAAACTAACTTGAAAGTTAAATAGTTACAGAGGCTATCTTGGTATAGGTGCTTTTGGCATCACAGAGCATGTTGGGGCACTTAAAGGATACTTTTAATTATTCAATATTATTATAGAATAATATACATTTTATGCAATTAAATACAATTAATTAATAGAATCCCAAACTTGTTGTTGGAGAAACTGAGGCACAGAACTCAAAGGACTTGTCTGAAAGACTCAAGGTGAGTTATCATTTGTCTATCATGTTTCTTAGGCTCCTTTGTATAGAAGTAACTGGAATTCTTCATTCCCTGTTCTGCGTGTAGGTCCTTAAAGAATAGAGGAATTGCCACACCCAGGCAGACCTTTGAGGTCTATCTAGTTTATCTACACAAACACCAGATGTTTTAGAAGAAAATGTTATGAACCCCTTACCTGTCAGATGCAGGATAATTTTCCCCCAGCACTGGCTCCTACCCAAATCTGGAAAGAAGCCGACTTAGAACTCTAAAGAATGAATTTCGACACCTCTTCAAAATCGGTGATTCATAGAGTGTAAGAAGCTGGAAGGGACCTTGGAAGATCATTGGGTCCAGCCCCCTGCACAAAGTAGGAAAGACAACTGGGGGTCAGGTGACCTCAGTGAAGTGACCGTCCAGTCTCCTCTTGAAGATTTCCAGGGTGGATGATTGCACCACATCTGGAGGGAGCTTATTCTACAGTTTGGAGACCCTGGCTGTGAAGAAGTTTTTCCTAATGTTGAGCCTGAAACAGTCTTCTAGGAATTTTTGGCCATTACTCCTGGTTTTCCCCAAGGGTGCCTTGGTGAACAGTTGTTCATGGAGCCCTTGAGGTATGCTTCTGATGTAGCCGTAAGCTGCTACCAAGTCCCCTCTCAGCCTTCTCTTCTTCAGGCTGAACAGTCCCAGGTCCTTCAGCCTTACGATGAAATAACTGAATATTTTTGCTATCTATAGAAATGTGAAGTCCCTTTTTGAATCATGCTGAGACCTTTGTCTCAGTGATCTCCGCAGTTTAATCACACATTGGATAAAAAGATTTTTCCCTTTTTATAAGTTTTTCAAAATTTCATTGAGCATTGTTCATATGTTACAAGAGAGAGAGAACAGAAAAATGCTGGTCTCTTTCTACCATTTGTTAACTCTTTTACCCTGTCTTTATTTGCATTTTTTAAAAACTTAAAATAATCCCAGTCACTCCTTTGGTGGGGAGGATGTCCAGTATAGCACACCGTAACTGGATCAAATGGTACTGTTGATTTATGGAATCATTAAATGATGTGGTGGATATCAGAGTAAAGGAAGGCAGCAAAGTAAAGGATTGGAAGACTTCCAGATAATTCCCTGCCCTGTCAAAACCATCTTACTCAGATTTTGGCAAGTCACTCAGGTTTGATTTTTGCACCTCCTGAACACCAATACCTGCCATTGTTTTCCCTGGGTGTTGTGGATGTCCCACAACAGTGAGAAACAAGCTCTTGGGTTCATTTTGGGCTTAAACCTTTGCCTGGGATGGTTTAGATAGGGAAGGTCTAATCTCTAGCAAATTGTTGCAATGGATGACATGGATGACATCTTTAAGGCCCTTCTAGGCCATTTTTCTATGGGGATATTGAAAATTTAGAATTTGTGGTTCATGGGAAATATTTTCCAAATTCATTTGTTATCAAATAATAAAACAAATACTTTAAACATTTCTGATAAAAACAGTTCTGAAAAAAGTTTCAGGACATTTTGCATTTGGAATTATCCTTTTTATCTTAAGAATTCATAAATGTAGTTGTGAATCTTATATTACATAATTGTATTTTAATTTTTTTTAAATTATTTTAAGACAAGCCAGATTTAGTATGAGGTACATGCTACAGCTTGACAGCATGCTAGTTGAAATATTAAGATGATTGACTTACCATGAAATATTGCAAAATTAAAATATGGAAAAGGAAGATCCCATAACATTCTTTAATGATATATTTTTTAAATTGAAGTGTTTCCTGATGGGAAATTTTATCCAGATAAGCATGTTCTTCAAAACAGTTTGCTTTCAGTGGGTGCATCTATATGTGAAATTAATGAAATGCAATAAATTCCAGAGCAGTTTGAGCCAGAGTCAGCTGCAGTGTCTACATGTAGTATCTACATGTGCACCTAGGACAGCAGCAGTTTGAGCTAGTCCATAGCAGCCCTGGGTTGGCAGCAAGCATGGGAGGGTGAGCCCCAGGCTCTGGGTGTCAGTGTCAGGCAATGGAGGAGCTGGATGGGGCACAAGAGTGCTAAAGCCGTGCAGCAGGCAGCACCTGCATGTTAGCAGCATTGTGGCCCAGACAGCCCCTGTCACTGTCTACATGTGCATTTTGTTGTACTTTATTACTCTGGTGGAGTTAATTAGTTTACATCTTAATATTGCTGAGCGTATAGACAGTGACACTTTATTGTGGAGCTAATTAGTCAGTCAAGTCAATGAAGTGAGAGGGATTCAAGAGTGGAGAATGAAAGGTAGTCATGTTGGTGTGAGTATGGGGGAATGGAGCTCTGTGCTGACTTTCAGGTTCCTTCCTTCCCCCTAGCAGCGAAGATCCTGCAGAAACCATAATAAACCAGTCTTAGCTGTACAGAAGGCTGTATACACTTAAGGAGTTAATGCAGTGTTATATATAACAAGGAAAGATCTCTCATGCATAAGGCACCTCTCAATCTGAATGATCCCAAGCAGGTTACGTATTTTAATACAGAAGGTAAGTTATCTAGCACTGAGATGCAGCAGCCTCTGGAGAGAAACATGGCAACTGTTCAGCAATGCACAGCAACACTAGGATGGAAATTTGGGACTGGGAGTGACATCTCCAGATGCTGGGGGATTTGCGGATTCAAAATGTGATTAGTTTAAAGGGATACTGGTGAACACCGGACAGGACCACAAGTGCTTACTAGTACCATGCTGTTGCAACGATGCTGTCAAGGCTGGCCTTAGGGGAAAATGGTGCCCTGGCTGGACATGTCTTTTGGGGCCCTTTCGTTGAGTTTAAGTATGTAGTAGTATTAGGCAGGTGGGCAGGGGTGTGGGGTGCAGTCTGGTGGGGAGGTGGAACAGCATGGTGTGCCAGGGCAGGCACCACTGTTGCTATGCAGGGCCAAGGCAGGAGGACTGGAGTAGGTGCCACCTGGTCTGCATATACTTGGCCCAGCCCCTTCTGTGCAGCAGCTGGAGGTGGTGGGGTGGGCTGGGTTGGGCACCTCTCCTCCTGCCTGGGGTGGGGGCAGGGAGAGAGCACTGCTGTGAGTGCGGGCTGCTCACACATGTACGTATAGTGTGTGTGTGGGAGGGGGTTCCCCCCTTGACCACAGTGCCCTGGGTGGTCACCCACTTTGCCCACCTCTAAGGCCAGCCCTCGATGATGTACTGGTTGACAAGGAAGAGCGCCATCTACTCACACTCTAACCTCATTTTTGTAGCCATGTGCAGACCAAACGTCTCCATATCCTTGCTCAATTGTGTGCAGCTCATGATATATGAAAGGATTTGAACTGGTAGGAAATTTTTAATGAAGCAATTTTTCACCAGAAGAATCCTTTTGACAAAGTTTTTGGGGGGTGGAATATCAATTTTGGTAACCCTTAATTTAGAGCAAAATGAAAACTGTCCATCTCTCACTCTGAAATGGAAAGTTTAATTTTTTCTGCTTTGAAACAACTTTGTTTTAATATATATTTTATATACAATGGGAGTTTAAAGGTTGAAATGGAAATGAAAAATTTCAGCGGATCTAAAATTCTTATAATGAAAATTCAATCTAATGGGGGAACCCCCCCAAAAAATATTATTTTAGCTTTTTATTCAGTTCAAAATGAAAAAAAAAAATATCACCATCTCATTTTTCATGGAATAGTTAATCTATCTTTCAGTGAGCTCTGAACAGGATCCCAATCACTAATGAATGCATTACAGGTATAAGGAAGAGGAGTTTATTTGTATCACATTATTCATTTCTTTCCCTTGCTGGGTTAGTCAGCCCCTGTATCTAATCACAGAGAGTGCTTATTTTAAAAAGTCATCAAGATAGAGATAGAGCTTCTGTGACCAGATGATTGGGATTGAGACCTCAGGCATGCTTATATCTGTTTGGTCTGAATTCTGACATCCCACTGTTACGTAGCTAGAGCTGCTTGCTGTTAGGAATTAGAAAGAATGCAGGTGTTTAGTGCCTTTAAGACTCAGCACTTGACGAATTCTGGGATTTACATGGAGAATAGAGGTAAAAGTGATGAGTGTGTGCATGAGCACTTGTCTAGGGGGTAGCAGCGAAAGTTGGCAGCAAGTGGGTAAACGAGCTCCTGTGTTTAAGTTGTACAGGTTGCGGAAAGTTTGCGTCTAGCCAGTAATGCCTATAGCTCTCCATGGGACACCCTTGAAGCTTGCAGGTTGCCTGCTTCTGTAAACAAAGTAATAATGAACATAATTATGGATAATTTCCAGCTTCTAGCTCATACTCAGAAGCGAAGCTTCAGAAATACAGAATTCTGGTTTCACTGGCTTGACCTGGAGTCCCAGCTAGAGTAGGGTGACATTTTCCTCTAATTTTCATGCATATTTTTAAAACAATTTTTCTTTCCTTCCGACCCCATTTGCACACATCTTTGCCCTAGTTACCACTAATATCAATATATATTGCAGCAGTGCCTAGCAGTTTCAACCAGCTTGATATTGTGCTTCTAGTCATGACACAAACAGAGTAGATGGCAGTTCATCTCCCAAATAGCTCACCATGTAAATAGTTGAGAGAGACACTCAAGGCATGTAGTAACAAGAATGTTTGGGGAGGTGGCAAATCTGGAGCAAGTGTTTCACAATTCATCTACCCAGGGTGGAGGAAAGGGTTGTGGGGGCTTGATCCTGGCAGTTACGGGTCATCAGCTGACCATGTGACGATGTGAGTTCCTCCTAGGTCCTGTGGGAGGCTGTGTATATGTAGAGGGCAGAACTTGGGAATCTGCTCTCACCACTGCAAGGCAGCTGCTTATAGCATGGAAGGTGGGACCTGGGAGATTGTCCATAGCAGCACTTCATAGCAGATTGAGACAGGTGGTAAGAGCATTCTCTCCAAGTGAAACTAAAAAGCAAGGAGCTGAGGTGGAGGTCAGCTCTGAACATAAGTGGAATTTTTGCTGCATTGTAGATGGTTTCAGAAGAATAATAAAGTATTTCAGGGTGGGTTTACCCTATATTTTATATTTCCCACTGCCTCCATCAAGGGTAGAAGGGAATTTAGATAAAAAGTAGTTGACTGTACTCAGTTCTGCCTAATGCACAAGCGAAAGTGTTCTAGGATCTCCAGTGATCATCTAAGGTCAGGCTGTCATCCCACACAGAGTGCCTTTTATTTACTGAGGCCTGAATTCTGCTGGGAGTTATATGCCCAAATTCCTTTGAGGATCTGGCCCTAAGACCCTGATCCTGCAAACATCTCTACAGGTGAAGTTGACTCATGTGAGAAGTGCCAGCCATCTTCATGGCATTGCTCCCATTTATAAAGATCCTCGTAAATGATTGGAGGACTGAGGATAACTCAATACATTGAATGTTTGGGACACTGTTGTTCCTTACTGGAACCAAGTGCAAGCCTTTTAGTGGCAAACTCAGCCAGTAGCCACGTTGAACAAGTTTTGCATTGTCTTGTAATAACAGAGTGTGGGCACCAAGGGTGTTTATACACGTTCTCGGGGGTGGAGTGGGGGAACAGCACTTAAATTAGAGCAGCTTCAAGAGCACAGCTCTAGTTAGAGTACCTGGAGAATCTCGTGTAACAGTGTCCCTGCGGTTCAAATGGCAGTGGGGCACTTTATCCAAAGCTCATTGAACAAGCTTTAGATAGAGTGCCCACCCCCATGCTGAAGTGCAGGGACGCTGATACACGAGGTGGTAGAAGGCGCTGGAGCACCTCCACACTCCAGCAGACTTGATTAATGGACTCTGCTCCAATGTGCTGTAATTACAGCGTGTCAGAGCAGCCTCACTGCTTATATACAGCTGCCCTAAGACACTAGGGGTGGGAGCTGGTTTTCCAAGGCATGTGGTCATATCCAACTACATTTCAGAGTCAAGGATCCCAACCCCTCTGATCTAGAACAGATCTTTCTGTATTTGCAGAAAGAGCTCCTGCAATTTATGGTGGTGGGAGAGAGGATTAGAAGCCCACTAGGACTGAAACATCCTCTCTCTTTTGCCTACATAAACGTTTGACCTCATTTCGAGTTACACTTCTGCTGCCACTGCTTTTGCTTCTTTTTTCATTTCCAAAATGAAAAGTATAACACAGGGGAAAGATAAAGTCTGAAATCCATTAAGAGTTTTATTCTGTGGACTTTTAAAATACCATCTAACCTTGGAGTTGTTTCGGTTCGTGGAGGCTAAGCTGAATTCTATTATTGCTCTTATAACTTTACTAATCAGACCTACCTTGCAGATTCTTATGATTTGGAACATTTAAATGAATTAAACACGCAGATTTCATTTTTAATCTTTCCTTAACTTCAAACAAGTTATCCTTTTTCACATACCTAATTACCTAACCTGTTTTAGATAATCATACTATGTGTGTATATATGCATTACGGCTGTGAATGTTGAATATCCAATCTCTCTGGAATGATCCATGGGGAAGTAAGGGTAATTAGTCTCTAACAAATACAAATTTGGAAACATCTGTGCAAATTTAAGCTTAGGGAACAGGACTAGGGAGCAGATTTTAGCTAAAGAAGAGAGCAAGAAAGGGAGAACTCATAGTCCTAGGCAAATATTTCAATTAAATTAGTCTGCTCAAGGAAATTAAATAAGCTGAAATTGAAGTTTGTCACATTTTTTTCATCCTGATATCTGCTTGTTTTAAGGCCCTAAACAGTGAGAAAATGGAGATTAATATATCCATATAGATAGATACAACCCCTCATCTTCAGAAGTGCATGAACACACTGAGTCGCCCATCAACTCAAAGAAATCTTGCATCAAGTCCTTTCACATTTTGTAACAATTAACATGATTTGCCATGTAAAGGAGAACTGCAGTGATTAGTCAGAGGCAACCTGAAATTTCACTGCAGTTCTATGCATTTTACCGTTTCCTGTTCTGTTGAACTTCAAATGTTTTCACAGGACAAAGTCCCTAATTTGGAGGGCCAGTCTGTTGAAGTAGCTCAGGTATGTGCTTCTGAGAAGGAGCCTCTGATTTTTGGTGTTGCCATTTTGAACATAGTGAGCCTTAAATACAGTTACAGAATCATAAAATCATGGAAAATTAGGTGGAAGGGAGCTCAGGAGTTCATCTAGTCCAACCTCTTGCTCAAAGCAGGACCATCCCCAACTAGATCATTGCAGACAAGGCTTGGAGCTTTAGTTGTGTGTTACTATCAGAGTTGCTACTGCAAACGTTTTCTCAGTACAAAGTCCCAAATTTGTAGGGGTAGTCTGCCAAAGTAGTTCAGGTGAGGCAGGACAGACTTCTATCCCTGCTCTAAGTGGGGGTTTGTTGGAAAGGTGGGTTGGTGGTAAGAAGATGAAGCTGGGAGGTAGACAGTTAATGGGACCCCGACCTCTAATGGGATAGGGGTGGGTAATGAAATGGAAGGTGGAAAGGAAATGGGGATTGGTGGTGAAATGAAGGAAGTCATTTTAGTAAAGGGTAAAATGAAAAGAAGAAAACAAACAACAAAAATAAACCCCCCCAACAAAAAAAAGAAAAATAAAAGAAGGTCTCATGTTTTTAAAAATTGGTTTTTAGGATTGGGGCCTTCTGCTTAAAACTGGCCAAGTAACCTTACCCAATAATTACCACTTCAAGCCCATAACTTGTGGCTGAACTCTAGCAATTTTTAGCTATATTGAACTGTTGTTTTGTATTACGCTATCACTTTTCTTTCATAACACAATCTTGAAAGATCGCTATGAGAAGTCTAATGAACTAGGGTTACTATATTTCCAGTTTCAGAAAAGAGGGCACTTGTGGGGGAGGGGTGGGGATATGATTGCGGGGAAGGCAGTGATATGCCTGTGCCCTGGCCCTGCCCCTCACTCCCAAGCCACATCCCCCGCAGCCCTGCTGCTGCCCCTCGCTTCAGACACACAATACCCTGCCCCCAGACCATGCTGGTGTCCCTCACTCCCAACCCGCAGCCCTCCGGTCTCTGCTGATACCCCTCACTCCTGACCCACAGCCTCTAACCTTGCCTGTGCCCCTCACTCCCAAGCCACAGCCCCACCAACTGTACCAGTTCCCCTCACCCCTGACCCACAGCCCTTTGCCCCCTCAGCCCTGGTGCTGCCCCTCAATCCTGACCTACAGCCCCCTGTCCCCCACACCCCTACTGCACATGCAGCTCCCTGCTTCCCCTGAAGAGTGCCCCCTACACTCTTCCCCCATTGGAGGTGCCCCACCTCCCCTGCCCTGCTGCAGTGCCAGTACTGGCAGGCACCTGCCGCCCCCCAATGCCCATCCCCTCTCACACACATACATGCACACACACACATGCACCCCCCAATCCCGAGCCCTGGCCCTACAACCCCTGCCCCCTATAGATTTACTTGCCTGCAGCTGCCAAGGCTGTGTGCAGATGCACTTGATATCCTCCAATCACTCTCCCCCTTTCCTCCAACCCCAAGCAGCAGCTTACTGGAGTAAATTGGGAAGTGCTGGGAAAAACTTTGATTCTAAGCAGAATCCTGGACATTTGTTGATAGTTGATAGAAGAGGTCCAAAAAAGAGGACATGTCTGGGAAAACCCAGATGTATGGTAACCCTACCTGAACTGTCCCCTTCCACTTGCTGAAGAGCTCCTCCTGGAATCTCAGTGTGGGCTTAGGACATCAAGAGGCACAACCAACATGATCTTCACTGCTTACCAGCTGCAGAAAAAATTCTGGGAACAACATATAAACCTCTCTATATGGCCTTCTTTGACCTCATGAAAGCCTTCAACTCTATCAGTTGAGAAGTGCTGTGGAAGGTCTTTCTGAGGTACAGATGCCCACCAAAATCTGTCACCATTTTTGCTGGCTCCATGACAGTATGTGTGTAATGGTTCTCAGTAACAGATCTATCACAGATCTCTTTGAAGTTAAGACTGGAGTTAAGCAAGGCTGCATCATCACTCTAACACTCTTAATATTCCTTACTGTGATGTGATCTGACCACTAACAAGCTTGGAGCTGAAGTGGAGCTAAACTACCAAATGGATGGTAGCTGTTTAATCTCAGCTGACTCTGAGCCAAAAAAGAAGACTACCCTGACCTGAATTATCAACCTCTAGTGCACTGAGGATGCTGTAGTGTGTACTCACTCAGAAGCAGATCTTCAGGCAAAAGCATACAAGAAAATGGGACTGATGCTTAACATTCGGAAGACTAAAGTCTTCCAGAACATTGAGTACTTCCCATACCACAGAAGCCATTTTGCACAGAAGGCTGACATTGATGAACATATCTAACATATCATAGTCTCAAATGTTCAAGTGCAGCCTTTGGATATCTGAGGAAACAGGTGTTTGAAGATTGCAACATCAGATTTGAAACCAAGCTCATGGTTGATCAAGCAGTCATGATTCCTGTACTGTATAGAGTTGAGATGTGGGCAGTGTACAGGATACACCTCAAATTGCTGGAGAGGTACCATCAATGCTGCCTGCAAAAGCTCTTTTGAATCCAGTGGGAAGACAGATGCACCAATGTTACTGTCTTCTCACAAGCAAACACGAGAAGCATTGAGGTGATGATCATCTGGCATCAACTGCTCTGCGCTGGCCGCATCATCCAGATGTCTGACTGCAGATTCCTGAAGCAAGTTTTATTTTTCCAGCTCAGTCTAGGTATACATTCAAGAGAAGGGCAGAGAAAGTGCTTCAAGGATGCCCTCAAGGCCAACTTAAAACGCAACATTGAAATCAACTCATGAGAGACTATTGCTCAGTACTGCCCCAAATGGAGGAAGAGTCTGCTGCAAGGATCTCAGTACTTTGAAACTTCACAATGACAACAGGACCCAGAAAAGCAGGAACATCGGAAACAGTGTGTCGCAGACCAAATCAGTAATCCAGAGCTGTCCATGATGCCTGACTTGCACTAGAACCTGCGGATTCTGGACTGGCCTTGTCAGCCATCTTTAGACCCACAGATAAGGCAGTCTTGGAAGACAGTCATCCTTAACTGTGAGGGATTGCCGATAATTTTTCACAACATCGGACCTTAGCTTCTGGCTATTAAACTCTTTTTAGAGATGTGGAACATCATTTTGTCAGCAGTGCAATTCATTTCCCCAGTTCCTAATGCACAAAGTGACCGGACAACCCCCAAAGATTTCAATTCAGTAAAGAGAGTGGAGGAAGGATAGAGACCTTTGAGAAAAGGAAGAGTTACTGCTTCATTTTCCCTTATTACACAGGCTGGCAGCACCATGACAGCAGAAAATACAGGGAATAGGACATCCTCTCCTAGAGAGACAGCAAACAACTGAAGAAAGATTTTCATTAAAGAGAGACCAGCAAACAGAGAGACAAAAGGGTTTTAGGTGATTTTGCTGTTGCGTAGCATTGTTCGAATAAATGAGCATAGTAGAATTTCTAATTACTTGCCAGCAAGGTGCAAATTAGCTGTTCCTTTCCAACAACTACTACCACTGACTTCTTCCTGCAATCTGATTTCCTTTCCTTTCCCATGGTGTTGTGGTACTGAAGAGAAACCCAGTGGTGCAGGGCTCATGGCTCTGTCTTTCAAAGGGGCCAGAAGGAAAAATTAGAAAAAGCAATTGAAAAACAATAATTAGCAGCTTGAGGTTATGAGCATTGTTAGACCCAGATGGTTTTCAATCAGATCCTGAACTAACATTTTGGTAAAGCAGGTGCAGAACCCAGGAGCCCGGAGAGAGAGAGAGAGGGAGAGAGGGACAGCGTGTGTGTGTGTGTGTGTGTGTGTGTGTGTGTGTAAAAAATTTGGTTGCTCTTGTCTCAGTTTCTAAGTGGGACAAGAAATACATTCCACGTAAAACAAAAATTGCAGCTCAACATGATCGAATAATAATGCTCTGTTCTTTATTTATAGATGGAGAAATTGCCTCACAGATATATTAAATGACTTGTCTATGGTACCTCAGCAAGCTTGTTAGTGTTGTTTTCTTCGTCTTCCTTATAGTGACAGTGGGGTACTCAAGACCATTCTCTCAGAAAGAGAAGGCTATCTTTCATGTAGAAAAAAGCTGTGCATTTTTCTATGTATGCATCCATATTTCTACATTATGTGGAAATTACAGACATGAATGCAACTGTCTGTCTGTACACTCTTCTTGCATATGAAATGACCCCCACTTTTCAAATATTTACTCCAAAAAGAGAAGCCAGAATTTTTAAACCTAGATGCTTTATTTCAGACAGCTAAATAAAAAGGGCTAGCTTTACAATGACATAGATCCTCAACTCCCATTTATTTAACTAAGAGCTACAGCTGCTAAGCAACTTTCAGAATAACCTATTTTCTTACATGCTTAAATTGGGGTGTAGGCTCCTGTTGAAACTATTAGACCAAATGGCTTCTTCAGAGTCATACAAAGCAGTTAAAAGAGTAGATGAGGGATGGCCACTCACCAGGCATCTCAATTCCTTTCTGCAACCACTAAATGGAAACATGCTCCAAAAAAGGAAACCAGGCTTTGCTGAGCTAGTAGAAGCTGTGCTATGCTAAACCTTCCTCAGGTAAATGTGTTCTTAGCCTATTTGACAGCATGGTATAGAGCAATTATCTCTCCAGTGAAGATACCAGGAGAGCAAGACGTTTCCCAAATGAAAAGGTTTTGTTTTTTGCTGCAGTGTTCACCTCATTTAAAATGAACCTTAAGCCTAATGCTTGGCTTCCACATCACCAGTGATAATGAAATGCTAACCTGCAACAAGGTGAGAATTCTACTGGTTCTCAGCAAAGATTAAACTCTGTTGATTTTTCTTTTTTAGTGAGTTTAACTTTGATGGTTCTAGAGCTGAAACATTATCTGAGTAGCTGTGGACATTTTCCTACAATTCTTTGGCTTAGTCCTTTCACGTTGGTGTTGAGGTCGAAACTCAAGGACTGAGGCAGGTGGTTGAACTATCAGGGCCTTTTCAGGGTCATCTCTTTCTGCTCCCTTAGCTATCACTTGCAATAATGGTTCTGGTTATGGAGATGTTTGTTTTTTTGCAATGTGGATCCCTACTTACCCTGACCTGAAATGAAACCAACAACTCATTTTACAAAGGCAGCTTGGCACAGATATCAGTAGATTGCTACACACGCAAGGATGCGGGAGGAAATTTGCTGCTCATGGCAGCAGTCTGCTCCTGCCCCTGCAGCATCTCCCTGAGCGCTGGCCAAGTGATTGGCAGGAAGCATAGGGCTAGGAGACACCAAGAGCTGCAGTTCAAAGCACATGACATGTCAAATTGGATATATTTACCCAAAGATAATGCAGGCCACATAGCCCTGCATTGGGGTGGTAGAGCACTGGGTTATTCATGCTGAGATACATGGAAGAGGGGCTTTAGTGTCTGGGCATAGTTCCCCTGGGCTTCACTGTAAAAATAGACTATAGTGGAAGCTCCTTTTAAGGTGGCAGCTTCTGGAGCTATGTCAATGGCAGTATCTGTTCCTTGGGATTCCACTTTGCTGGCTGGAGTAAAGTAACCATGTGGTAAGTATTGTTACAGAGAAGATGACCAACATGTGGCTCCACAAGAGGAGAGGAAGCAAGACCCAGGTTCAAGCAAGACCCAGAACCTAATATTTGGAGTGGTCTACCCCAGTACAAAGAAAGAGCTACTAGTTCTTTACTGCCATTCACTGATGTCCTGACAACATTGTGTTAACACCAGCTGAAATGCGACATTAGCATATAGGCATCTAGTAGGAAGAAAGGAAGCATGTGGAGTGACTCCCCCTGCATTACAACGTCATTCCCTTGCAAATATTTGCAAGTAAAAATAAATTGTTGGAGAAAATCCTAGATACAATCTCCAATTAGATTAAGACTCACAGTTATGGAATAATAATTTATCTAACCACAACTGAAAAGCTTTGCAACTCTTTTAAGATTGATTTTAGCCTATGGCCCTGCAAAAGTGACTTCAACAAAACTTAAGGAGATTAAGTCTGATCATTAAGTGAAAATACTTTTTCGAAACCTTCTTCTAGACACGAGTGACTTTTAACAATGCTGGTAAAAATGAAGATCTTTGTTGCTTCCCAGCTGAGACTGGTTCTTGGAACCTTTATTGGTGCTGTGGTGTCTGATGCCTGGATGAGCGGGTAAGGGAGAAGTGTTTCAGCACCAATACATGCCAGAGCCATCGGTGCCAGATCATTAAAACTCTGCAAGCCTTTGTCGGTACAAGTACAGTTGGCCCAGCCATGGAAGCTCCAAACAGCAAAAGTATAGTCATGTATGGCTGAAGAAATGCTTCAGAAATGGCCAGATCACTGCAAAAACAATCCACAAAAAATGAGAAACATCTCTGAAGCACTGTCCCTTGGAAATCCTTCACAACATGTCTTTACGCTCCAGTGGTCCTCGGCATCCTACAGTGCTCTGCCTCCCCCTTGAGGGTTGTGGTAGGACAGGAAGATAGCCAATGCGCCCTCTTCTGAATGATCAGCTGTTCTCAAGAATCTCCAGAGATATGCAGGGTGTCTTGTGCTTCAGCCTCCCGGCTGTTCTCCCTGACTGAAAAGCAGTGCTGATGCATGCCTTTGTGGCCATTTTGAAACTCTCTGGGGGAGAAAGCAGCAGCTACACATCTGCACAACACTGAATTTAAAGTGCCTTAGAATTCAAACTCATGTCTGTCTATGACCTTCTGTTGTTAAAAATATAGTACATACACTGGAAGCTGACTAAAAGGATGGACTCAGAGTATCTGGATATTCCCACGGTTCAGGGTTGTCTGGGGCTGCAGTTTAGTTTCGGTTCAGCTTCTTTTTAACAGTCCCACTGGGTATTGTGGATGGAGACTGAATTGGGGATTTGCAGTTCCAAAAGATCACTGTTGTTACTTGAGTTAGAGTAGGGATGTCAAAACCAGATCAGCTGGGGGGCCATATTTCTTGCCAGGAGCAAGGGGATTTTTATCACACAGAAAAAGAGGTGTTGCGGGGGGCGGGGAGGACGAGGGGAGGATGACTAGCAAGGAATATGGCCTGTCAGCTGATTTGGGTTACTGAGAACTCTTCACTAGTTTTGCTCACACACAGGTCCTGGACAGAACTGCCTGTCTTGTTGGCTTCTCTGGGAGAGAACATGTTCCCTTGCAGACAGCCCAGCCCTTACCATGATGAGAACCTAGATGACCCATCTTTGTAGGCCAGATGTTTGACACCCTTGACCTAGAGCAGTGATGCTCAGCTCTGGGATGCCTTGAGACTTTTTGAGGGCACTGCACTATTAGGTGTACAAACATGATTCACAAGATAGCCCCGAGATTTCCAATAAGAACCCATGGGCACTTTGACATGTGCTCTGATGCATTCTGATTAGAATGCGTTGGAGCAGATTTGATTAATCAAGTTTCCTAGATCATTTTAATCAGAATGCTTCAGCATGCTGCACTCTCTTGTGTATCCTGTGCCCCATGTTTTAAAATGGTGGTGGGGGCGCTTTAACTAAAGCTTGTCAAATGAATTTTAGTTAAATCACCCCCAGCCCCATTTTGAAACATGGGATGCTGAATACATGAGGTGTTTCAGGTGTTTTAATTAGAGCGGCTCTAATTAAAATACTCCCCTCCCCACCCCAGACCATGTTTATAGGCACCCCATAGTGTTAAAAACCTTCTGTCCTGTTGCAGTCTTTCTGACCTCTTTGTGACAGAAGAATGGCTCTATTATTTTTCTGTAGTCAAAAAATTAGTCACCACTAAGAAACGGCATTTGCTGAGGGGTGCCTTGAGTCTCCTGAGGGGTGTTTTCCATTTCAAAAGGTTGAGAACCACGTAGCTAGAGGAATAGGTAGGCCCAATTGCAGAAGTTGTCCTCTGTGGACCAGTCACTTTATGAGATCACAACATATTGTCTTGTTGGAAGGTACACATGATCAACAGAAAACTGGACTGCATCAAAAACCCTACATTTAAAGAACATAAAAGTTGCCAAGTTCAGCATGAACAAATCAGGAATCTTCAGACTTAAGGTTGTACATGCAACTAGATCTTCTCAGTAAAATAGTTGTAAGAATTTTTTCAATGGGACAGACATCTGTCATTGAAAATTTTAGTTGGAACCATTAAAGTATGGCAACGATAAGCAAGTGAAAACAGGATCTTGTAACAGTGTTGGACAACTTGGATTAAAGGTATTGCTACATATGCTACTTTTAACATTTACCAATTCTGTTTCCTCTCCAACCTTAATGGAGTGTAATGTGACTGTAAGTATAGCAAGGGAGATGTTATGGTTCTGTGTAGGTGCTCTTAATTGTGTGTAGTCTTACTGTCTGTCTGTCTGCCTGCGGTGCTGTGCTGTGACTCAATGGCTGTTAGAAAATGAATTACACACTCAGTAGTCTCTCTTGGAGTCATGTGCTGAGATTCTCTGAAGGCCTCAGAAATGACCCAAGTCTTCTCCTGTTTAAATGGGATTTTTACCCACGGTGTAAAGTTAGGCTGACACTGACTGTTTCTGAAAATCCTACCCTTAGGCTCAAGTTTTGCTCTGCATATGTGGATAATGTAGCACTCCTAAGTCAAGTCCCTTTAACCATTTTACCTTATATTCCCAACTGATTTTTTTCCTCATCTGAAAACAAGGAGATGGATTGGTTTATGGTATTTATAATGCTGGGAATCCAGCTTCAGCTCCTGGCTGATATATTTTGGAGGCTTTCCATTACAGTGTCTTGTGGAATTTATATCTTGGGGAATGTTTACCTGTGACCAGGTAGTGGTTAATTGTTGAGAAGCTGAACTGGAGATGCCACATAGAATAATTCTTATTCTTATTTTGAGCACTATGATTATATTTTCCATTGAGTTATCTTTGTAACTGAGATGTTCTCTTCAGACTGCTCATTTCATCAAGAGATACTGAAGGAATTGCTAACACCTCTGGTTTATTTCTCTTACTGCATCTTTCGTGTCCCTGGTTCTAACCACTAGATGATTTGCATCCAGACACTTCCTTTACCTGATCTGTAAGCCAAAACTGGAGGATGATCCTATGGTGAAGGCAATACAGTTGAGGTGCTAAGAGTGCTAAGTTCGGTTCCCAACTGTGCTCTAGGCTTCTTTTACGAATGTGGGTGAGTCAGTTTCTCTGCACCTCAGTTTCTTTTCTCTAAAATGCAGTTGGGACATCCTTTCCCCACATGGGTATTGTGTGCATGAATTAATTAGTGCATTTGAAGAGACTGGTAATTTCCAGTAGGAGGTAAAAATGACCTTGGGCTGAGAGATAGGATCTCTCCTGAGTTCTTAGTCGTAACTCTGATAGTGACTTTTTCTGTGTCTTTAGGCAAGTCACTTAACCTGTCTGTGTTTCAAGTGCCCCTCCTCTGTAAAATGGATATTCACATGCTTGGCTCACTTGGGTGTTTGACAGCAATAATTAATCAATGCTTGTATGTTGCTCCTAGGTATTGTTCTTTCTGACCTGCAGTGCAGTTAACAATCCCACATAATGGTGGGGTTTTTTTTTGTTGCTTCTAAGCACAATGTCCTTCCGTATTTAAAGAGGAGTTTCTGTATATTAGAGAGGAATACTTGAAAGCTGTTATTATTAAATTTAATGCAGATGGCTTTATGGCGTAGTTGGTTAGTGTGCTGGGCACTAACCTCTAGATATTTGATTTGAATAGGAGTTTCAAAGGGTTGCATATTAGTCTCCATTAATCCACAGGGGTATTAGTCTCCATTCATCCACAGGGGAGTCACTAGCTATGCAATTGGAAATGCTTGCACTGTAAGATATGAAAACAATGAATTCCATTTGCGAATGTTTAACAAAGCTCCAGCTGACTCAACCAGATGGATTCCCTTTCCATCTGTGTGGAAGGGCTGCTATCTGTGAGGGTCCCAGGTGGGTCTTGCCTTTAATACCAGGCCATGATAATGTGCATAATGCACAGTGAATCTGGCTACTAAATCGTTCTGTCTAATTGCTTGCTTGTTTTGGTGCCTCTCCATCAGTTGGCAGGCACAACAACAACATGAGCTGTACTTGGAAGGATTTCCTTATGAGAAATTGGCAGAAAGGAGGACTTTGAACTATCTTACTTGGGGTCCATGAAATCCACAGGAGTCTAGCCGATTTTTTTCATCAACTTCTATGAAGTTCCCCATAAAATTCAAATGACAGTGGACAAACACTCTGACTGACACCCACTCCATGAAGAATTTGAGAGGTGAAGATGAATGAAAAAAATGTCAAAAATATCTTTTTAAAAAGAATATTTTTGTGAAAATTTGGAATTTTTAACACAGGATCCCAGAAATTAACTCCATCCAGTCTGGCACCCTGGCTCCACTAATGGCTAGGATTGGATGATTTTTCAGAGGAGGTTACAAAAAGCCCTGTACCTGATAGTTGCAGAGTAATTGGTAACCTATGGCACTGATTCCTACTGTGAGGGGGCCAGGACCCCAGGGGACCCGGCCGAGCGAGAAGTTGGCGGGCCGTCCAACTTCCGGGATCAGACCCGGAAGTCTGGCCGGAGAGTTAAAGTTTCCCGGAACATAAACTGGGCCGGGGTGAGACCGGCCCGGGGTGATAAAAGCAGCACCCCTACCCTGGCTAGGG
>NW_017728922.1:8338110-8447756 GCF_001723895.1 Crocodylus porosus
GGGTGAACCCCTTTTTCCATCAAGACGTGGCAGGCGAGATTGACGGGGCATAAGCGGTCCGGCGCGTACCCCCTCCTCTCCAGGGGCCATTCGGGGATTTTGGGGCGACTCACAACCGGGTGACCTACCCCATTCCCCACACCTACCATAGTATTTCAAACACTCACAAACCTCCATGCTAATCTGTAACCCTGAGGCAAGAATTCAGGAACTGAACATTTCTGTGCTTTTCAGTGCAAACCTTCAGTCATGGTACTGTCCTCCACCACTGCAAGTGTTATGCAAGTGGAAGTGCTTGCTTCCAGGGAAAGACTTGTGAATAGTATACTGCTTACCTTTGCCATGTCCATCACTGATGCATTATCTCAACCCACTGTGTTTTTCCTTTCATATGATTTCTTATCCTTGACAGTAGTCACCTATTCCCTCACCAGTTAGTTTCCTTAATAGTCTTTTGTGAGGGATTTTGACCAAAGCTTTTGAAAAGGCCAGATAGGTTACTGGTCATCCTTTAACCACTCTCTTATTAACAGTCTGAAAAAAAGTGATTAAAGAGAAACTTAGTTGGCTCACTCTTTGCATGTCATATACACTTTATTACAAGTTCTTCCCTTTAAAAACATAAGTAACTCTTTTCGAACTTTTAAAATATAGCTAAATAATTATCAGTCATGTTTCTGCCCCCTTTTGTCAGGTTATATGCAAAAGGAATTAAACCTGCCATTTATTTATTTATTTATTTATTTATTAACTGAAAGGAAAAGCCTGAATCAGACAGACCAGGGAGAAACTGGTGAGAGGCCAATGGGAGAGGGAAGGGTTGGAGAGATGAAGAAAAAAAGGTTGGGGAAATGAAGCAGCTTTGCTTGATGCCAGTGTGGATGGTAAATGGGTCTGTCTCTGTCCTGTTGCAAAAGACTCTGGCAGTCATCCTGTCATGGAGTAGCGTAAGGACACTGAATGTCAGAGGACAACCAAACTTAGCCAGCACCTTCCATAAGGTTGCACAACTGATGGAGTTGACTGACGTTGTCTGGAGTTCTGCAGCTCTGGTAGGGTTTCCCCTGGTGAACAGATCTCAAGTGAGGTCCCAGACTAAGCACGGTCCAGACTCCTGAAGACCCCATTGGTGGAACAGGTGTACTTGAGGACATGCCCATTCTCTGTGGCTGTGAAGGCAGATGAGGGCTGCAATGGGATGGAGGTCTCTGGTTGTTTTGGACATCCCTGCCATTGGGTCCTGACAAGCTCATGTGGTTGTCACTTGCGCACTGGCTTTCCCACGTTAAATGATGTCATGGGCTGGAGGACTAAGGTTCTGGCAGTGGGCTATAACAGGCTTAAGCTACAAGGGCCTGGGAAAGGAGCAAGCTTTGCCAGGGCCAGAGGCATGGCCGGTCAACTGGAGTACAAGGGCCAGGGGCCAGGGAAAAAAGAGCCTTGCCCTGGCCAGGGGCCCAGCAGGCTGGTTGGAGTGTTTAATAGATGGGCTAGAGGGCCCTGGGGACAACTTAAAGTGACATTTGTGAGGCATGGGGTACAAGTGGTGGGTACACTTGAGAGCTGGAGTGGGGACAGAGATCAAGTGGCTACCATGGGATGTTATGACCACTGCTGAACACCAACTCTGCCATGGTACCTATGAGTTAGATAAATGATATTCTTCTTACATTTCTTGAGCCTCAACTTCATGGCGTCCATTTGGCAAGTCAGGACTGGTGTATTTGAGCTGTCTGTGGAATATTCAACTGCATTTTTAGGGTATGTTTACACAGCAAAATGCAGCTGTGTGGGCAAGCTAGTTTTAATTTAGTTAACAGGGGTAATGGTAAGATGCACTTTAACATAAGCTAGCAATCAGAGTATGTGCCTAGGGACTTTAGATAGTTTATACTGTGGAATATATGCTTGTATGAATAAAAGCACCTGCATTAGCTGGAATACACCCCTGTACACAAGAAAAGTATGCACCTTGTGTGTGCATGCATATTTTGCACAAACCAGACTTCTAGAAGAAAATTTAGCCCCACTTCCCTGGTAGCCCTAACTGTCATTGTTTTGTGCAATAATCTTGTCAGAACTGACAAGCTAATTTTCCCCTTCCTCCACCCAGCAACTCTTGTGTTATTCATTATCACGAAACAGTCTGCAGTGACTTAAATTTGGGAGAAGAGGAAAAAATAACTATGAAAACACAAAGGGCTGCTGCATGGATTAGATAGCACTGCAGAGAACTTGTAGAGGTTCCTGCTGCATAATTCGGGGGTCTCTGGTGTATAGCATAGGTCTAATATGCCTCATGAAAGGGCTTTATCTGGAGTGTCAGTTCACAAATTGGTGAACGTGGTAGCAGCATGGTGAAGTGTGCATCTTAACGTCCTGATGCTACAGTGGATGTGAAATCCACCTCCTCCAAGCTGGGGTTAGTATGGTCAGGGATGACATGCCATGAGCTGTTGTATGTGACCTCTTACTTTGAGCTTAATAAGCTTTTTTTGGCTTCAAAGAAACATGAATACTGGGGAGGACTTGATAATCCTCTTTAGATACCCTACTGCATACTTCTGTTGCATGGGGTTTTGCTCCAGGAGAAAGCCCAAACTGCCTGGGTGCTGCAAGACAAAAGATTGATCGGGATGTCCTGTAGGACGTTTGTAGTCCTAGTGCATGCCCTTATTGCCATCTGTCTATCTTCAGGGTACATCAGAGCCCTTTAGAAAACTGGCATAGGGACTCGGGATGCCAGCTGGCTTCATTCTCCTTGCTTTCTCTCTTAGGAATGGTCACTGTGGTGAGCTTCTGCTGAGACCCCACTGCCTGTGCGGTTTCATTCCCAGTTCTGTGCACTGAAGAGGATGTATTGCCTTCTCTTCTAGTACTAAATATTTTATTTTGTGACCTCCCTATAATCAGGTGCTTTGTCTCAACCACATTTTTTTAAAATAATTAATTTTTTTTTTTTTAATAAACTTAACCTCTTTGAATTGTGTAATTGTCACTTTCCCAGGACCTTAGAGGAGCTATAAGGGGAAGGGAAAAATATGTACAGAGCAGTTTTTGGTGCGTTGATAATTTATTGTCTAATAATCTCTTCCCTTCCATTCTACTCCCAGTTTTCTCATTACTTGTACACAGCTTAATGCCCCATTGCTAGCAGCAGGGTTGCAGCAATATTGCAGAGCCAGTTCTGCTTGTCTTCGGTGTCAGGCTGTAGAGGGGGAAGGGGAGGCTGTGCTGGAGTCAAAGATCCAGATGTGGTACAACTGTAAAAGACCTGGGGCTGCTGAGGAGGTGAGGGATTTAATTCATTCCTTTATGTAGGGGAGGTTACAGGCAGTGCAGGATCCTGTCTTGTCAAAGAGTTTCTGCAAGAGTTTCTGGCATTTAGGCCTGTTGATGGATTGATGTGCACTGGCAGTACCCAGGCAGTTTTGTGTTCATATTTTGCCATTTGTTTAGTTACATCTCCACCACAGCTCTTCCTTAGAGAATCAGAGGAAATAAGGGCAAATGGGATCTTGAAAAGTCATCTAGTCCATCTCCCTACCCCAAGGCAGAATAAACTGTACAGATCCTGAATAGTTTGGGATGCTTAGAAAACAGGAATGTGGCAGAGTCACTGCAGAGCTTACAATCCATTTGCACTTCAGTGATGGGTGAAATGACTCCCATGCACAGTGTTTGTACAAGGCTGTGGGATCTCTTAGAATGAAAGGTGTGATACCAGCCCTAAGAGCAAGTCTAGCAGGCTTATACCTTGTATCCATTAGAAAGGTGAACTGCTTTAGCCATATCCATACAGTACTAATATCACCAAAGTGGTCTGGCACTTGTGTGGATGCTATTATGTTGGTGTAAATATGCTTTATGTGAGTTTAGTTATTCCTGTAGCTTTGTTCACATTACAGTTATGCTAGTATAATTATATTGGTAAAAACATGCACTACTTAATCAACAGAACTAGACCAGGAGAAGTACCCTGAGCATAGACTGGATCTTATGCTAGGTGTTACCTTACCCCAAGAATAACCCAATTAAGATGAATGGATAGAACAAAGCCTTGCTTATGTAGTTTAAAGGGGTTGTTGTATTACTATTCTAGCAAACTATCCTGATAAGGGCGCAGCTGGTGGAAAAGGTCTTTTGCCATGGTAGCTTATGCTGGTTTCTTGAGTAAAATGAGTTATCCCAGCCAAAGGATTTTTGGCAGTATTATGCTAGGGCTTTTATTAGCACAGTTATATCACTCCTAACTGGGCTAGGTATGCTAGCTAAACCTTTATGTATAGGTCTAAATGAAGAAAAATCTCATGTCCTGAGCTATTAGATGTCAGTTCAATGAGGTACTTGGCTTCCATAGGAGTATGTGACCTTGGGGATGTATTTAAGTACCTTGGTGCATTGAGGTCTTTAATATTAGCAATTATAATAATTTAGTTATGTTTAGATATGAAACATGCTTGGTAATACCCTATTCTCCAGGGGAACATTTATCTCAGATTAGCTGGTCAACCTCTGCCCAAATAAAATAAATCCCTATCAATTGTATTAAATGCGATTGGAACTCTATTACACTTGTTGCTGTAGTGAGATACAGACCTTGCCCAAAGGAATTTTACAGATTAAATTAACAAAAAATATGATGCCTTCATTGCAAAAAAAAGGTGTGCTTACATCAAGATAGAAAACTAGAGATTGTGCTGTTGTTGTGAAATCTTTATAGAAGCAAAGAAAACATCGGCTGTTTACAGATGTAAAAAAATCAAAACAAAACAGCTCTTTACTTTAAGCTTGGTGCATCCCCACGCCAAGCACAGCACATGCTCAGAAGAGGCATCATGTTAGTTTGATATGGTTCACCCAATGTCTGTTGGGATCAGGTGCTTCAGCAGGGTATTTTTTCATGCTTCTATCTAATAGCTGATTATTGAACCAGCTATTAGATCAGGCACTTCAGCAGGGCTTTTATCTATCTGGGAAGCTGGGTTGCATGAACACACTTCCTCTTCCAGTAAAGCACTTCCCTCCCACTCCAGTCTGTCAGCAGCCATAGTTTTTACCTCCGAGTAGTTGAGGTTAGCCATATACCCCCAGCTATGCTTGACTTCAGCTGCCTACACTGTAGTAAAAACTCTCTGTTTTGGAGGATTTTACAATGTTGTAGTCTTGCGTTGCTCATTCCCAATGTGAAAACCTTATTTTACAGTGAAGATGTGGCTGGAGACAAAGGATGGCAAAGGAAGCACAGGTGTACACATTGGGGAAGCCAGGACCTGAAGGCCATATGGAAATCAGTGACTGAGCTGGGTTGATGACCCATACCCTCAGACCCCTATCCACTAGCCCATGCCTCCAACATTGCCTGTATGCAACCATTAGAACAATATTTTTAAAGAATCAGAGAATAGAAAACTTGTGACTGATGATAAGATATAGCTAGCAGGCACTTTTCCTGGTCTCACAAGCCTACTTTATCTCTGATACAGTTAAAAATGGAAAATTCTTTCATTCACAATTTAACTTGATATGAGAAATTGTGTGACAGCTTTACCTATGCCAGGGAGCTTCTCCTGGAGATAAATTCATACAGCAAGTCATTTCTGGATCAGAGGGTTATTAATGAAGAGCCAGCATGGGTCAGATAGCTGATGCCTGCTGTAATTTGCAATTATTTACTGCATTTGAGAGCACACATGACTTTTTTTTACCATCATCAAGCTTTGGGATGGGTAGATTGTTGGATATAATTTGATTGAGATTGTATAGAGGATAATTACAGTAAGGACCTGGGAAATTAAATGAAAACACTGCTGGTGTGGAACCAAGAGTAGACAATTTACTCCCATTCTTGAAAGCTTTCTATGTTTGAAGATTTGAATTGCCAAGGAAGGAGCACAGTGTACAGAGAACAGAAGTCTTAAAAATGGTGGAGGCAGATATATGTAGTTTGTAGCTCCACAGATAGGAAAGGTGGTAGCCAACAGATTAGGTCAGATTCTGCTTTTTAGAGTGTGGAGGTATACGTTTTTAATGGGGGGTGGGGTGGGGAACAGAAATCTGAATAGTCCATACTGTACTAGGAGGCTTGGTGCTGCCAAAAGGAAGGCTGACTGCCTGAGAAGTGGCTTGCAGATGTGCCAGGGGAAATATAGGAGTTACATGACCTACAAGGCCTGGGCCTAGCCAGCAGTATAGCCGTAGGAGCCTGGAGAGAGGAGCCCTAGGAGCCTGGAGAGAGGAGCCCTGGGGAGCAGGGCTGCAGCAGAGCTCCTGGTTAACATCTGACCTGGGGTAAGCAAGACTGGTGGTTTGTGGAAGGGACTAACAGGAGGTAAGGAGCTCCCAGCTGGCTCAGGGAAAGAGGGCCCAGAGAAAGAGCAGGGGATAGAGGGCTCAGAAAGAAAATGGAGGGCTGAAGGGCTTGGGCAGGAGGTAGGGCCAGGATGCCCATAGGTCTCACTGGCCTAGGAGCTGGGCCATGGCTTAGCAGAGGTTGAAGGCCAAGGAGGGCCATCCAAAGACTGCTGGATCTTCAGAGCCCATGGGTCTTGGCTGGCTTAGGAGCAGTGCCAGGGTCTAAGGAGAAGGATCACAGGCCAGGACAGCCACAGGTGGAGACTGAAGTGGCTTGAGTATCTGTAGCTCAGATAGGGCTGGTGTAAGCATGAACAGAGCCAGGAGCCCATAGCCTATAGGGGTCGTTATTAGGGCAGTGCAAAGCTGCACTCTGGCTGTTTCGTTTTGCAAACAGCAAAACTGAAATGAAACACAGGGCTTTGAAACAGCATCAAAATGAAATGAGGTCAGTTGAATTTCGAAGCAGCTACCCACGTGGTGGGAGGCAGGGGAGAGCCAGGGCTGTGCTCTAAGTGGCTCCACAGCCCATGTAGTCCAGCCCAGTGGGTAGCGCAGCCCTGGCTCTCCCCTCCTCCCGCTGCCGGGCTGTGCTCCATAGGGTTGGAGGAGCTGATCAGAGCACAGCACCAGCTCTGCCCACTTCCCGCTACTGGGATGTACTCTGATCGGCTCCGCCAGCCCCATGGAGCTCAGCCTGGTGACAGAAGGTTGGCAGAGATGGTGCTGTGCTCTGCCTCCCACCAGCGGGCTGATTTTCCCCCGGGCTGTGAGCTGCTGGGAACTGAGCCAGGCGCAGGGAAGCTTCATTCCTAGTGCTGGGGAACTCAATCCGGCTGGGGGAAGTGCCTTCTGCCCCTGGGCTCCATTCCTAGCACTGGGGAACTGAGCCTAGCTAGGGGAACTGCCTCCCCCAGCCAGGCTCAGTTTCCCAGTGCTAGGCATGGAGTCCAGTGGTGGGAGGTGCCTCCCCCAGCCAGGTTGAGTTCCCCCACATTGGGAACGGAGCCCGGCAGTGGGAGGTGCTTTCCCCAGACAGGCTCGTTTCCTCAGCGCTGGGTCTCAGGTGGCAGAAGCAGCCTCCTGTCATTTGGCAGGCAGATTGGGGGCCTGCCCACACCCCTAGAAGGGCTGTGGGGGCCCTGCCAGACTCCTCCCGGAGGCATGGGCCCCAATCTGTCTGCTGGATCACAGGATACTGCTCCTGCTCCCCAGATCCTACTTGTCAGCAGCTTGAGGTGCAGTTTCCTAGAAGCCTATCTTCTTGAAACTTGGTAGGCATCACGTCCTTAGAAGGGGCTACGATCCCTGCATGTTTCAACGGAATCACGCAAAAAATGACAAAGTTATAGGCTGTTTCATGCTTCCCCATTATAGCCTATAGGTGAAACGTCGAAACAGTGAAACCATTTTGACAGAACAGAACGGAACAGTATTTTCAAAATGAAGCAAAACTCAAAATGAAACACTGTTCTGTTGAAATGGAAATTGAAGTGGAATTCTGCAGTTTTGCACAGCCCTAGTGGTTATGATTCATTTGGTGTGTATGACATCCATAAGGCATCAGTGTGGGTAACGGGGAAGAGGAAGCCCATGTAATTTGCTCTCTGCCGTAAGGGCTGAGATACTTGAGCTCAGGAGTATGAGATCAGGGTTGGGAAGCTCTGGGGCAGCCTCCCTTTTTCAAAAAGATAAATGTATCAAGGCATGGCAGGAAAGTGGAAGGGGTTCAGGCCCAAAAGAAAGCAAAGTTGACCAGGGCTTAGAGGGCTCCAGGGGCATCACAGCCACCCATGGAGTGGGACCATGTTCTGGCTATGTAATCTGAGAAAAAATGGTGGCCATCAAGTGTGCACGGCTCACGTTGTGAGAAGGACTCCAGTATTGGGGTTCACATCTGGGCCTGAACCTTTTTTTAGTGCACAGGGGATCAGTTCAAACCTTCCTCCCCTTCAGAACAATATAATTGTTTGTTTTCCCCACCCATTATTCCTGTACTTTTGAAATAAAAGCAGTTTTACTATTCACAAAAGATCAGGATATCTTCCCTCACCAACAAATGGAATTCTGATAGAAGGGTCATTAAGGGTAATGCTGTTCTCCATCACTGGATCTAAATTAAAGCTGGTCCACTGGAAGGGAAATTTATCCCTGAATAAATTAGTTGCTGACTGACAGGAAAATATTGCAAATTATGTATTTGGTGCATATTATTCAGTCACCTGTAAAGCAGACTGAATATTGAAAAGTGTTTTTGCAAATGTATCGTGATAATTGACAGAAAAGAATGAAATGAATGTTATGCAGCTAGCTACAGTCTAAATGATCCTATTATCTATTTACAGAAGCAGGAGCTTAAAAAATGAGGCTCATAAACAGGACCTGAATCTCCATCCTTGGCTAGCATGGGTTCTGCTGAGGATTTTGGTGCTATAGTGGAGCAGCTGGGAGTTACAGGTTGAAATGAAGCTCCCATCTTTGGCTACATTCTTTGCTTATGACTCTCTAAAAGGGCCCAGAATTCCCTCCTGCGCTTTGGAGTGCTGAAAGTTGCCCTTTCCAGTTGGTTTGACCCACGTCAGAGGCCTGCTCAAAGGGACAAACTTAGTGCCACCAAAGGGGAGCCAGCTTTTGCAAAATGAGTTTTGATCTGCAGAGTGAAATGATCAAGTGGGACTTAGGGAAATCAAATTCCACTGTAGCTGGGCCCGCATCAGAAATAATCTTATCAAGTGCTAAGTGTTGGATAAAAGGACATTTTGCTACAAAACACTGGCTGTTTTACTCCCACCCAGAACAGTCACTAATAGTTGTAGGCCTCATCTACATTGTGTGTCTGTGTGTGTGGGGGGGTGCACCCAATTTATCTACAACGGTGTACCTCCCCCAGTGGAAAACATAGGACTTCCATGAAAATCACACTGCAGTACAGGTGCATGGGGAAGCTGAAATGGTACAGCTGTTTTGGTGAGGTAACACCAGCAGAAATTTCACAGGGTGTGCAAGGTCAGGCCTTCTTCACCATTTGTCTGAGCACCAGTTGTGTATATGTGGAAGCACAAGTTGAAGATGGGATGTACACAGCTTCACAAATGCTCACACACCAACATAAAATCTGGAAAAGGGAGGAAAAGATGCCTGTAGATACATGAGGTAGGAGAGTAACGGATTGAGACTTGGGGAGAAAAGGAGGTATAGCCACGGTGCAGTTCATCAGTACTACAAAGAATACTCAACTTGTTCTAAGCCATGAGCCTGCTCTACCCTGTGTGTGGTATCTTCAGCCTTTAGGGGACCCTCTCTTATATTTGGCATAAAGAGCTTTTTTCCCCTCCTTAATATCACACATCTTTAACCTATAGAATTTATGGTTACTGGATATTATAGAGACAAATTGCTTAGGAAGATTCAAAACTTAAGTATTTTGGGTCAGATTTTCATGCTTTCAATTGGTATTCGTCATTCAGTATGCATCCAATTAATTGATTCCCTTTGAAAATCAATGTCTTTAGGAATAAAAACACTAATCCAAATAACAAGGAGCTCTCACTCTACTTGCTGCAGAATATGAGGTGATCACCACTAGCTGGCTTCAGGATGAAGATCATATGAAGCAATATGGAAGCTTTATGTGCGTTGCTTGGAAATACTTGGTACTAGCCAGTGTTGGAGAAAAATATTTATGATGGAATATTGTGTTTATAATTAACCTTTTTTTTTATTTCATTTAGTGAGAAGTATCTGTTTTTATGGAGTTTTTTTGAAAAGTAGAACTTTTCAGTTCTGATATGCTGCTCCTCTGTGGGAGTTGTAACTGGGTGCTTCATTCTCCCATTTTCCTCTGGAAGCTGGGGTCCCCAGTTGGGCTACATCTTCCATAATGCCCTATGGCTATGTGACTACCATGATGCACAGCTTCCTCTCACCAACAGTGGGCAGCATGGCAAATGCAATCCAGCCAGAAAACTCAGCCTATAAAGAAGACAAGGAACATGAAGCACCCAAACTACAACTCTTACAACAAACTGTGGCACTGTAGCAAAACCCCCAGTTTTTCTTTTTTATTTATTTTAAAATGCATTCCCTCCCCTTCTCCAACCATTTCTGGCTTTTTCTCTCCCTCTCTATTCCCTATAGATAAGTAGAAGTAAGCTAAGATGTACAATAAGCTTTAACATTTTATTTTAGGTAGTAAGTTTTATTTTTCTCTCCCCTCTTTGCAAATAAGTTCCCTGCTATTTTGATATTGATACCCACTGTTTTATAAGTGATGGTTATTATGTTTGTACTGCTTTTATATTGCGTGATTACTGTTTTACGCCTATATATATAAGTTAGAGTAAGTCAAGTCAAGTTTCCATTTTGTATGTCAAGCCTCCATCTTGTGTCCTCTGCCCAGGCAACTGTTGCCTATGTTGCAACTGTATGATTCATATACCCCTGCCATATAAATTGGTTCCCGGATGAATGAGAGTGATTGGGAATGACTGAAATACAATGGTAGCAGGCCTCTACTGAATGGCCTGTAATGACTGGGCGATCACCTCACATTGATTCATCCAGGAACCATGGACCTCACCCAGGAACAGAGACAAGACAAGAAAGACAAAAGACCCTGCAGAACCAGCAACTCTACCATTGTACCCCACCATTATAGACACCCAAAACTGCACATCCCTGCATAGAACACACATGTCCAGTACGCCACACAGTGTCTGCCCCTCTAAAAAGGTGCAGTGAAGACAGACCCAGTGAGACGCCCTCTCCATCTGGACCAGCACCATGCCACATCACCTATCCACCCAGAGGCCCTGCTGGTGGCCCCCCTCTGGACAACACCTACTGGACAAGGACCCCTTTCCAGCCTGGATAGGTAACTATCACCCCCCAGCCCCTCTTCAACCAAGGACTTGGACTCTGCTTCTCTTCCCTACCTGGACTCCAGCCCTTCCACTGAGTCTCTTTCCCCTGCTGCCATTGTGAGTGAGAGTGTGAGTGTGTGTGTGAGCCAATAACTTCATGGGGCTGTGTAGTGTGTTGTCTGTGTAATAAAACTGTTATTTGGACCCCTAAGTTGGGTTTGCTTTACTATGGTTTGGCCCTGCTCCAATCTCTGCTCCTTACCCTGCTAACTCCTGTTTCATTTCTCCCTCTGCTGCTTCTGCCTCGCTGCCACCTCCAACACCTGTCCTGAGCTCCTCTCTGCCTCCAAACCCACTGTTTCTTTGGCACTGTCTTATCCCCACTGCCTTTTCCTTTTCCCCTGAGCAACCAGGTTTCTGCCTCAATTTCTTTCCTGGCTGTCTCCTCCTTGCCATCACCTATCTGTCCACCCCGACCCAATATCTCAGGTGTCTGCCGCAGTTTCCAGCCCCAGTCTACCTTAAGTAAACCCAAGCCTCAGTTCCTCAGCTAGCTTCTCTATAGTCCACCGGTTCTAATCCCAGTTCTGGCAACTTTCACTCCCTATGCTTTAACTGTCTCTCACCTGAACCTTCCCCCAGGTACCCTAAGCACACACATACACACTGTACCATCCAAGTTAGGAACTTACCTGTGTAGGTGGGTTTTATGTGTGTGAACTGGTGAGTGTGTGTGTATATATACATACACACATGTCATTGTGTGCATGCTATATGTATTAGTGATCTGTGTCTAAGTTTTAGGGTGTATAGTATATGTGCTTGAATTGGTGATAGGTATGCATGTGCCTAGGCTGGTTTGGATATGTATGTGCCAGAGCTGGTAGTGTGTGCGTGCGTGTGTATGCACCTAATTGCACGTATACAAACACACAAATCAATTGTGTCACACCCTCCTTTCTAACAGCACAATATTGAGATCCTGAGAGTTAGCCTGAACCCACAGGGCAACAGCACCATTTCAGAAACAAAATAGGGTACTGTATTTTCTCACATACAACATGAATTAGCTATGCAGCTTATTTTTGAAAGGCAGAATAAAGAAGAAATGATCTTTCTTGCAGCAAGTGAGTAGCAGCAATGAAGGAGCCATGCCTGCTCATTGCTGTGCTCACAGGCTTTACTTTTGCTTTTGTTTGGTAAGCAGCTGAAACTGCTCTTACCATGCGTCTCACATATAAGGCACACTCCAATTTCCAGCAGCTGTTTTGTGGGGAAAACGGTGTGTATTGTACTGAGAAAATACAGTAGCTTTTTTTTTGGCTGAAATATTTCACTTGCCAATTTTTTTCTCTCCAAAGCCTGACATTTCCTTGAAGGGGAGTAGAACATTCAACTTCCAACCAGCTCTCAGGAAGACGTAAGCTAAAAGGCTCATTGATTTTCCCCAGCATGGCAGTTCCTGTCTGGGAGGGGGACACTATGGATGACATGCTGTGTGTGAACTAATTTTCTGAATGTAAGTACAAGACCCCTGTGCCTCCCTAAGACCTGCATTGCCTAGTCTCCCCACAATGAAATAAGCCTCAAGGTCCTTCCAAGAAGCCCAGAAGCAGTTCATGAGAAATGGGCCATGTTATGTCTCCTGCTTCACTGAAGAGGGCATACTCTATATTGTATTCCTGCTGTAACTCCAGCTGAGTCCATGCTGCAAATGTTCATTGAGGCTGTTGATCTCTCCTTCTAGCTGCATCCCCTGGATCTGAAATGAAAGCAGTGTAATTGGATGCACCATCATAGCAGCCAATGACAAAAAGTATTTTTCTAAAAGCATTTTCCCCCCCTGGTGCTGAAAGATTACATCTGATGTGATAAACCAGCATTGCTCCCAGTTGGTACCACTGCTAAGTAATTTACCCTTCCAGAAAAGCTTCTTGTTATTGCAGTATGTTTGCTGCAACCATCTAGGTGAAATTATTTCTTTGAAATAAGAAAAAAAATAGGAATTTTGTCTGTGTATAGTGCAATAATTCAAACCCCTTGGAGAAAAATGAGATATAAACCCAGAGCAAGAGGTGGAGAACACCCATTACTAAGTCTGATTAAAAAAAGGATAGAGGCAACAAGAGCAGAGAGGGGGATGGACGCACACATTCACTCACATAGAAAGTGAACAAAGAAAAAGTATCAGTGGGAGGAAAGGGTACAGAGCTTGTGTGAAAGTTATCTCAGGTGCAGAGGGTTAAAATAGCTGTTCAGAAATGGGGGTTGCTAGAAAAAAGGGTGAATTCCTGGCAGCATGAAGAAATTTCCCATACAGTTCAGGTGGCTGAGAGAGTGATATGAAGTGGTCTGACCTATGCATCAACAATCTGGACACCTTAGAGCTGTGGTTCTCAACCATTTTAGACTTGAGGCACCCTTGTTACACTCAAGATACCCCTTGGAAAATGCCAGCTCCTAGTTTTCACTCATTTTTTGACTATGGAAAAATAATGGAGTAATTCTGCATTTGGAAAAACTCAGAAAAACCACAGGAAAGAATATTTTTAACATTATGGATTCCTATTTGAAATCTCTGACTTTATCTTGCATAGCTTGTTTCTACACCTACCTATGCTGACATTGAATAGTGCCCTTACAAAGTCTCAAGGCATCCCAGGTTGCTTCATCCCCCTGGTTGAGAATCACGGCTATACAGGGATGGGCTTCAAGATTTTACTGTATTTGGGTGCTTCGGAACAACAGGGTCCTTCATTCTAAGTGACAAACCTATACCCTCTCCCCAACTTTTCTTGGACAGCTGAAATTAAGATGAAAGTGTCAGAGCAATGTAAAGCCCTATTTTCACTTGCTTCCTTTTCTCCTGGGCAAATTGTACAATAATCTTAGGGGATCAAAGGCATCACTTGGGTGGGCAGTCCATCTCCCTGTCCCCTCCCCTCCCCTCCCCCCTTTTGTTTTTGCGTACAAGTGTGTCTCTTTAGACCACAGTCTTAAATTTTCCCTGGGAATAGTGTGGCATTTTCATAGGATCAGAAAAACCTCAATTCGATTTCTAGAATGTGGTGCAGAGTTGGGGTTCCAGGTCACTCCAGTATAAAGATAAGTTAAAGCAGCTTATCCCTTAAGTATGGGAAGAAGCTCAGTCTGGTAAATGAGGAACTAAACCTCTCCTGCTCATTTTATAATATGAATTGTACTGAGATGCATTTATGATACAATAAATCATAATGCAGTTGGGTGATAACACTAGGGGGTGTCAGACTGAATACATAGAGCTACAGTACCATTAAAGTTTTGGGTATGGAGAAACTAAAAGCCAGAAAGTCTGTGGCAGAATCTGGCAAAGTGCTCAGTTCTCTTGTTACCAGTCCTTTGCCTTAATCACAAGACACTATTCCTTGCAGCTGTAAAGATGGAGATACAAGGACATGAAGAAGCTGTTGATAAACCATTGTTTCTTATGTGAAACTTGAGCTGGCTATTTCTTTCTTTTTTTTTTAATTTTAATGAAAACTGGTAAGATGTTTTTGACAAATTATTTTAGGAGAAGCTTTCACTGATTTGAAACCATTTCTGCTAAAAACTTGGTTTGTTTCTTGGGGAAAAGCTTGTTGAAACCTCTTCAGAGGAAAAGAGCTTGCTCCAAGGATAACCACTATAGTGCTGATAGAGTTTATTGCCTAGAATCATAGATTTTAAGGATAGAAACTAGACTGGTCTGCATAATATGGTTCTCCAAATGTTTTCTGTATCCAGCCTGGAACTTTTGGTTGAACTACCAATGTATTTTTCAGATAGATGAAACTTAACTGGAAGTCTTCAATGATCAAGAAGCTTCCTTGATCCTTTGCAAGTTGTTCAGGTCTTGTCACCCTCTTTTATCCTATAAGCAATAGGATGATTGTTTGTATTCTGATCCTTATGAGTTAAGAACATCTGATTGACTAGCAGCTCCCTGCATTCTTTCCCATCAAGGCCAGAATTTCTTGCAAAGCTTCTACCAATCAAAAGTATGGACACTACATTTAACATTTCTCACAAATACCTAGATCAGCAGGTTTCTGACCTATTCACTTGACTATATAAATCATCTTACATTGCCTACTATAGCATGAGCTCATTTGCAAGGAACTTGCAGTGGAATTAGAAAAAACAGCTTCTTAGGGAAGTATTTTGTAAACTATGAATGAAAGCCAGACACCATCAGGATGTTTTTTTGGTTCAGAAAGAAAATCTAGCAGGGTTTATTCTCAGTCTTGTCCCCAGCCACCCCCCTGAGGCTGTTGAACAATTGTACACTCCTGTGATCTAAACAAGAAAAACCTAGCATGGTCTAGCCATTGCTTTGATACAGAAGTTGGCATGTAGCACTGGGCAAAAAACCATCACACCATAAACAGAGCAAGCTGCATCCATGAAAAGTCTGCAAAGAGAAGCCTAAGTAGAGATACCTGAAAAATAGTTGTATGCTATCCCCTGCTTAGACATGAAGTGGCTGGCTAATAAAAGACAGATCCTGAAAGTGTTGTGAGAGAGCTGCCTCACTCTACTAACTTGCAATAATTGGTGAAGCGATTGCAATAGAGTTTGTGCACTGCAGTGGAAGAGATCTATTAAGAGTACTTTCTGAGCCTATGCTGCTGGGGAGAACAGTTAATTGAAACTACAGTGCTTATTTTAATTGTGTCTTCCCATAAGCTTTTGCTCAAATTGCTGTGCAGAACGGACTTCACAGCTCTGATAGTTCCACCGCTGAGCTGAGTGACCGTACAGTATCAGTAAGTGCTTCTACAGCACATTGAGGTTTCCTTTTTTAAGTTCAGTAAAACTTGAGAGGTGTACAATATTAATTCCTAGAATTATCGCTGGCAGTGGAAGAAAGCTTTCTTCATAATTTCTAGTCCCTTAGCCTCAATATCTCAACCTATGGAGTTGCTTATGTCCCATACTGGGACAAGTGGCTGTCTCAGTATTTTTAACAACCAGAATCTCACATTGGAAAGGGATGGCAGAATTTTCTCTGACTTAAGTGAATGCTTTCATGCCACCCTACACCCTAAAGATTTCTTCTTTCTCAGTTGCTGAAGAACTTTCTGTACTTTTAACTTTCTTGTCCACTTAGAACCTCCCACATCTGAATCTGCCCCATACTGAGAGCATACTGGTTTAGGACTTTTTACTGGGAAACACACCATCTTCTCAGCTTCCTACTGTGGTGGTCTAATATTTTTGCCCAGTGGGCACGTCTACATGATACATCAAATAAGCAGTGCTGCGCATTAGCAGTAAAAATATGTGCGCTGGTACTATTGCGCAGTAGTGCCGGTTACTACACACTGAGTTAGTACTTATTACAGGTATTAAACTTAATGCACAGTAATTACAGCAAATTAATGCATATGTAGATGTGCCCAGTATATCTACCTTGGTGCCAGTGGAGAAGTCAGATTGCATCTCAGATAATATTTTTGACTTCTTGCCTGATCAAGTACAGGAGAAACTACCACCCAGAAATCCTACTCTTTTTTCAATTTGTACAAAATGACCACTTTTTTTGCAGTCTATCCGGCTACACATACATTCTCCCTCCTGTGTAGACTGCCTCCACCATTTTCCACATGGTCACATCACAGGGAGATGTGGGAGTGGGCAAAGGGAGGAAGAACTATATTTTAGCCACCTTGTGTACCATATATTCTTACATAGAACATGCCCCAGAATAAGGATGCACACCTTGTCTTTGAAAGGCAGAAGGGAGAAAAACCATCTTTTCTTAAAAATACTGGTAAGTAGCAGTGAGTGAGTACATGGCAGCAGCTAGGGAGCCCAGTGTGCTCATTGTGCCTCTCTCTGTGGAGTATATTTTCAGTCTCTCCACCCACTCCCTAGCAGAGCATGCAATACAGAAACTTCCATCACTGTATTTCTTCACTTATATGCATCCCAGTTTCCACCAACTGCTTCTGGGGGAAAAAAGGTGTTGAGAAGCACTGACCAAAAAGGAAATGAGTAGCTCCCTGGTGTATGATTTGGAAGACTTGGACTCTATTTGTAGCTCTCCTATTGGCTGGCTGGGTGCTCTGCCTCAATTTCCCTAGAAGCAATGCTATGTTTAGCCCTATAGGCAGCATATTGGGCAGCCACAGCATCTCTGGGCAATTCTTCCCTGGAGGCTCCTTCACTTGGCTCCTGCCAGGGAACTAACTCCTGCTGGCCTGAGCCCTGGGCCCTGCCTTCTTCCGCTCAGCTGAGCGGGTGCAGGTGCAGGCTAATTCCCTTGATAGCCTGCCGCCATAGTAACCTGCACCTGTGGGGTTTCTGTCTGGCTCTTAGGGCCCTCTCCCTAGGCAGGTTTCTTCTCTTAAAGGAGCAGGTGCTTTAGTGCCCTGTGACAGTACCTAAATTTGATACCTGCATTCACAGGTATCAAATTTAGGCACGATTAGCCTAATTTCACCATTTTTAATGTACATTAAGGACATGCATGTGTAGATGCATGCCTGTAATGCACATTAAATTAAATTAGGCTAATGCTCATTAACATGTCTCATGTAGATGCACCCTATACCACTCCACCACTGTGTAGGGATCCTAAAGTGAGCGTAAATTTTGTTCCCATCCACTTTAAAGCTACTTGACATTGTCAGGATGGTAAATATAAATGAGAACCAGTCCCATTGCATTAAAAATCAGATCACCTTGAGCGTGGGACCCACTGGGAGAAGCAACATTTTCCAGCAGAATGCTGTTTTGTTTGCTTGAATTAAAAATGTAAATATTTTTAGGCTGTGAATGAAGAATGGAGAGAAAAGGAAAGATTAAAAAATATTATGCACTTCCGATTTTTAGATTTATGCTCTTCCTCATAAAAGTGTGAGTGACATTTATTTGGCTGGCTGCATAATCCATGTTAACAAGACAATTAGTATGTGATGAAAGTTATTATTTTCCTCGGCACGTCAATGTCGGGGCTGCTGCTGGATTTGGAATAGAGCCTTGGTTCATTTCTTATTTGCAGTAAAAGATAATATTGAATTTTTCTCCAAAGATCTTGACAGCATGTAATTAATACTTTTCTGCTTTAAATAAAATTGAGCAAAACACAACAACCCAGATAAAAAAAATCCGACAAAAATGAATATTTCTTTTTAAATTGTATTTTGAGTGAATGTAGTCCTTGGGAAAGGTAATTGATTGACAGTTATGGGTGACTGTGGTTCTCTGTTTATTCACAGAACAGGTAAATGGAGCATCAAGCTTTCTCAAAGCACCACAGCATATCTATACTATGATGTTTTTGCTGGAGTTTCTTATCATTGCTGGCACTGGTGCAGCCCCATTTATGATAAAAAAATGGTTGGAAGCACAGTGCAAACAAGGCTGCACAAGTCTTCTCTTTTATCTAACACTCATTTGATGGAGTGAAGTCACAAAATGCCTAACATGGCAGTGGTCACCACTCCCTTGACTCTTTAGACTTCTTTGCAATTGTAACTCCTAACTGGTTGATGGTGAAAAAACCTGGCAAAAAAATCCCTGTACTAAACAAAACCTGTGTGTGTGCTATAGTGCTTCATGTTACAATGAATGCACAAAAGAAGCTCAAACAAGTTACATCATTCTCAGCTGCTAGAAATCTTTGGAGCTGCATTGCAATCTGCACCAGACCAGCTGAGATCTGGGACATTTCTCTCTGTTCTGTTCAGTCCCTGTGGTTTCTTCAGGAACCATTAATTACCAGATGTGGTGTTTGTCTACATGCAGTAGGAATTGGATTAAGACCACTATTCACACAGTCCTGAAGTAAGCCTGTGGCCTAATTACTGTCAGATCCTGCATTTAGCTACATCAGAATAGGAATCCAGTGGAGAAAAACTTTGCAGTATGTTATCAATTTGTACCTCAATTTCCACAACTAAAATGGAAGCAATGCTATATGCTCCTTTGTAAAGGGAGCCCTGACTTTCTATTTGCACACGGCCATGATGCTAATGGGATGCTACACCAGTACAAATAATAAGTTGTAGAAGATATCATAGCAATATGTACATGTAGGTAGCCTGGCATTTTCGATTATGAAAGATTTTTGCAATCATTTCTTGGGAAGTTCTGACATCTGTAAGCGCTTGCTGCAGACTTGTTGAAATTCAGCAGGGAGAAAGTCCTCAGGCTAAAGAAATGTCTTTTCTTTGTCCCATGAGATTTAGCAGAAGGGTGGGATCTTGCTGAAGGCTTGTTGGGTGACCCCATTTTTTAATGCTTTTTTTTTTGTACAACTTCAAAGGGCTATGTGGGGAAATGAGGAGTCTCAGCTGAAAGCTGACATGCCACAGCTCTGAACCATATGAGAAGCCATGTCTGGCTATTGGAAACACCAAAGTATGGGGGACTAGTGCACCGTTGGGCCATGAGGGGATTTGGTAAATGTGTGGAAGGGTGTTGCCACATCTGTTTCACAAGAGTGTTTGTGAGGTTGCCAAGTCAAACAGTTAAACATTAAGCCATGCCAAAATTTGAGTTGTAGAGAGAACTTTAATTTGGCCCCCTTGCATGGATGCATTATGATAGCCTTTCATTCAGGGGCAGGCAAAACAGAGCCTGCAGGCTGGATCTCGCCCACAAGGCCATTCTATCCAGCCTGCAGGACCCCTAAAAATTTTGGAAATTAATATTTATTTGCTCCTGGTTGCCTGTCAAAGATGACAGGAACCAGGGGATAGAAGGACTTTGGGGGAGCTGCAGAACCAAGCAACCCAGCCCTGACCCACCTCCAGCCATTTCCTTGCCTTTCTGCCCCAATGCTGCTCAAGTGCCACATAGCCCTGGGTTGCATCACCGGACTGGGGACCATGGGCCGTGCCAGTATCCTGGGGCCAGGAGCAGGAGGGTGTGTGTGTAGGCAGGGGCAGAGGGTGTGTGTAGACATGGGCAGAGGGTTTGTATGTGTATAGGCAGGGGAAGAGTGTGTGTATAGGTAGAGGCAGAGGGTGTGTGTGTGTGTGTGTGTATATGTGCGTGTGTTTTTAGGGTGAGTCCCACATGCACACCCCACCATACACATGCACTCACCCCCCCTCGCACTGCCATATACACAGACCCCCCCACCCACACCCCACATAGCTACCCTCCATCACACACACTATAGCCACCCTCCCCCCACATACAGCTTTCCACAAACCCCATACCCACCCAAACCAACATAGCCACACACATACACGCATGCTCCCTCACCGCACACCCACACCTTTCCACACCCTCCCTCACACCCCACATACCCATACACTCACAGCCCCCAACAAATCTATAACCATCTGCCACAACATACAAGAGTAAGACTTCATTTTAAGCTATTGTGCAACACCTCTATGTACATTATACAAACATATGTAAATCAGGACAAAAATATTTTTTAAAATCAAATTAATGAATGTTGTAGATATTTTCTTTTAGAATATAATTTGGTATTTTTCTGCTTCTGAGATGGCAAAACCCCTTTCTGAAAGGAGTACATCTGGGGGCAAGAGGAGGGACTTCTGGTGGCAAAGGTCAGGGGTTAGAGGGCTGGACTTCTGGTCACAAGATGGCAGCCAGGGAGTGGGGTAGCTGTCAAGGGATGGGACTACCCATGTGGCCCTCGACAGCTTGCCCAAACTTGGTAAGTGGCCCTCCGCCTGTAATAATTGCCTGCCCCTGCTTTAATTTCAACTTTGTACAGTATTTATTTCCCCACAGGGATCCTGACTCATTCAGTGCATGGAGCAGACGGTGCTTAGATAATGAATCAGGACTGCATGGTAAATGAGGCTATTAGTGGGATTACTTCATTTCTATTAGGAGTCAAAAGGTGTGCAGTTGGAAAGGAGGCCACCTCAGGAAGACACAGAGAGACTTGAAATTCAGGGAAGAAAATGGCATGTAGAATTCAATGTTCTTTCCAACATAGTTTCTATGTGATCCTGGGCAAACTGCTGGTAGGTGGTTATTCACCCCATGGTCCTCAGTAATACTGGGAAATCAAAAAGCACACACTGGTGTTTGATTTGCAGAAGTAGAGAGTGTTCACAACTGCAATTGAAAAGCAATGGGAGCTCTAAATCCTCAGCACCTCAGGGAGCAATAGACAATGAACTGGAGGAAATAGTATAGCAGTGGGCATGCAGAGGTCCTGGGATCTTACACTGGTTCTGCCACTGTTTTGCTCTGTGCTTTACCTAAGTCTCCCCGTCTAATAATTCTGTCTTGTATCTCAAGGAAGTTATGGAGATAGTGATTAGTATTTGTGAGGCAGAAAGGTAGTGATCACTCTACAAAAGACTACAAGGAAATGAAGGTTCAATGCATGATATGCAATTAGCAAGCCAGGGTGCCTCTTTGTACAAGGATAAAAAATATATTAAACAGCATTCTGGTTCTCTGAAGGCTGTATAACCTATGTTCTGAATGAGGCAGGGGTTCTTCAGGGAAAAAAAAGAATACTATGTGATGAAAACTTGCCTTAATTCATCTTCATGAATGAGCTGAATAAGAGTTGTGCAAACATCATGGGAGGTGACATGTTGGAATTGGAGCAGGGGGAAGCCCTATGTCAACCAAATGTCAAATTCACGTCTGCATAATTCCATTGAGTCTAGTAGAGGTAAACCAGGGTGAAATTAGGCCTGCAATCTCTGACAAATAGCAAATATGGCAGGGAACGTGCTGAAAAACTTCACAGAGATAAAAAGATTTGGAGTTAAGTATGAAAAATGTAAGTTCCTGGCAGCATGACAACCCCCCTTCAGAATCCTGTTTCAGTTCCTATGCAAGATTGTTTTCTTGAAGAAAGTCACTAGCTTCCTAACCAGATGCTGCCATGACTTGCACATATGTGTGTCTAGTTATGCATGCAGACATAAATGTCACTGCATTGTCTGTTTTCTTTTGATTCAGAATTATAAATTTTACCAACCCACTACCTGAAAATAAGCTTTAGTGAGGATTTTTTAATCACACTAGAGCTGGCTCATGTGGGAAAATTTAATTTCGCCTGTTGGCAGACTGATATGTCTTCTTTCTGTTCAATCTAGGCACAGTTCTGCTGCAGTTAAGTCATCTGTATTTTTAACTGCAGCAGGAGCAAAATCAGTCATTTTTTGGTCATCTTTAAGAGGACTGCTGTCAGACCACATGCCCGGATGAGCACGTGAAAAGAGGTTAATTCCATCCATCAGGGGATCAGGCTAAGTCACTTTAATCAAGACATGCAACTATGAGCTTTGCCTCTTACTGACTCCCCACAGATTTTTGCAGGAACAGAGGTTTCTGTGTTCTCTTGCTGGTGAAGTGCTAAAAGAAAATTGTCCCTAACAACTCTAAAAGTAAATAATTTCTGCAAGGTTTGTCATTGTGTCTGGGTGGATCATTGTTATTATTTTCATAATTATGCTATTCTCCATCTGCTTGATGAGGCTGATGTCTGGTTTCATCTGTTTCTAGCCAATCTTTCCCCAGCATCTCTGCAAAAGGCAGCCAGACTATGCCGCAATTAGGCCATTTTCCAGACATATAAATGACAGTGTTTAATGTGTGTGTATTTGTCTTTTATTGGTGAGAAAAGAACCACTGCTTCAGTTTCAAGAAACAAGCAGCTCCTTGGGAAGAAATACCTAGTGTGGTATTGTAATGGGTCTAGACAGAACTGGTGTCTTTGGGAAATCTCCCAGGACAGCGATGGTGGAAACAATAGTGTAGACAGGGCTCCAAGTCAGTCATGAGTATTTAATCGCTGTGGGATCAGGTAAAACTGCCTGGAGTCTTTTTCCATAGTATCATTCCTACTGTGCCTACTGTGGGTAAAGCTTCAGTGTTGTTTCAACAGCATTGGGGAATTTCCTCCTAGTGGAAGGCTATTGAGTTTCAAGAACTGGTGGTGAGTTCCTAGGAATTGGCACCAGGACTGCAAGCACAGGCACAGTCACTGCAGTGTGCAGTGGCTTGAGTTTCTCCCAGGGTAGAGTTTATTTCTTTTTTTATTTACATGATAAGAGCACCAAGACTCAGAGGGAACTTTGTTGGACATTTCAATAGGAGAGTGTTTTCTTATGGTTCCTTAAAGGCAGTGGTTCCCAACCTTTTTTATATTGTGGACTGGCATGGGAGTGGGATGGAGCACACAGAACTGGCTGCATCCATCCTGGAGCTGCCCCACTGCCCAGCTTTAACCCCACACATGCTGCCGGCTATTTTAGAACATAGCTGCTGTGGTTCCCTTTTCCCCAAATCTGTACCAGAGCTCTGAGACGGAAGGAGATGGATATTGGGCCACCACCATGGAGGAGTCCTCTGGGCCAGATCTGTTCAACCATCTCATCCTGTTTCTTTTCAGGCTATGTCAAACTACGTTCCCATTGTGTCCTAGCAGGGATGCTCCCAAGCTAGTTCTTCCCACCTACTTTGACCTTCATGTGATAAATCTGGAAATGTTCCAGTGCAGCTGTTTCAGGGTTCTCTCAGTGGCCATTCCCGAGCACACTGGAGACTGAGATATCAAGAGCAACTGTTCCTGTAGCAATGCATTTCTGGGTTTGAAACCTGGGAAAAGGTCTGGACAGCAAGGGCATGCTTGAAGACATGCTGGGTAGGACTGTGTGAAATTTTGCCTGGTGTTTCATTTTGAAGCTGTTTTGATGTGTTTCAAGCTTGAAACAGTGAAATTGAAATGAAACAAAAGCCTCCAAAACAGCTTCGAAATGAAACAAGGGCACTCAAAACGTTTTGAAAGTTTCAAAATGTTTGAAGTTTCAAAGCCAGGCTTACTTGGCTTCAGTGCTGCACCCTCCTTGGGTCAGCTCTGGTGTGGGGGTCAGCTCTGGTATAATCCTGGGGTTGGATCTGGTGTGATCCCAGGGAGAGGTGGGTTCCTGCACAAGCTGTTTTGCCCCGGGCCAGACCTGACCCAAGGAGGGTGTGGTGCCTGGGGCAAATCAGCTCATGTGGAGACCCGCCCCTGCCTCGATCCCGCATGGGCCCCCACATGAGCTGATTTGCCTTGGACTCATACCAGAGCTGACCTAAGGAGGGTGCAGGGCCCGGAGCAAATCAGCTCATCGGGGGCCCGTGTCCCTAGGAGCACTGGCACAGCCCCTGCAGCCCTCCTGGGGGAGTGGGTGGGCCCCCAATCTGCCTGCCAGATGACAGGAGGCTAGTGCTGCTGGCTGGCACCAATGGCAGCACTGATCTTCCCAGCACTGGGTGTGGGCTGCACCCAGTGCCATTCCAGGCAGCAGGAGCAGCCTCCTGTCATCTGGCAGGCCAATTTCCGGCTCCTTCTGGGCTTGCAGGGGGCTGCCAATCTGCCTGCCAGTTCACAGGAGGCTGGTGATGCTGGCTGGGGACAGCACTGGGTGCAGTCCATGCCGGAAAGATCAGTGCTGCCACTGGCCCCAGCCAGCAGCACCAGCCTCCTGTCATACAGCAGGCAGATCAGGGGCTTGCCTGCACCCCTGGGAGGGCTGTGGGAACTGTGCCAGCCTCCTCAGGGTGCAGGTCCCTGATCTGCCTGCCGGATTACAGGAGGCTGGTGCTGCCAGCTGGGACCATCAGCAGCACTGATCTTCCTGGTGCTGGGTGCAGAATAGCTTATGGGCAAAATGTGGAAACAGCATTGAAACAGTGAAACAGTTTTGATGAAACAAAATGGAACAATGCTTTCAAAATGAAACAAAACTGGAAATGAAACACTGTTCTGTTGAAATGTTGAAACAGAAGTTGAAGCAGAACCGTGCTGTTTCGCACAGCCCTAATACTAGGGACTTGATATAAACCTGCCATCTTTAAGACAGCAACCAACACATTTTTTTCTGCATTTGTTCTCTCCTCTTTTCTATTCTGGATAGTATTATTCAAGCTAGCTAGTTAAAGCTTGCTCAGGTACCTCTGGATAGGTGTCAACCACTACAGCATAGATATGCCTACATGGCCAGAGGGAGGAGGAAACAAGGAGAATAGGGTTACTATTACTATTGCAAACATCCTAAAGCTATATTGATACATTGCAAATGAGCATTGTCAGGTGACGCCAAAACACCTCAAAAACAGAAGTCAGGGCCTGGTTGAGCAGACCTTCCATCAAGCAAAATTAAACTAGTGGATGAACATAAAGTATACATAAAGCAACGCTAGGAGCAAAATAGCAATTATTCCTAAAAGTAGTTACACAGTAGTTTATCCTGGAATGGTTCCTGCTAAATGCATCCCTGATACTGGACCTAACTTGCAACATAATTAGTGTCACAAACATCTTAAAGCTAGATTGATACATTGCAAATGAGCATTGTCAGGTGATGGCAGAAATTACATGGGAGCAGCTGGAAATGATCTCTTGAATCTGAGATGTGGCACTGCATGGTAACTATTAATAATAACTCTGAAAAACAAAAGGGATGTCCAAACTAGCACCATATATAGTAGGTAACAGTGGGGAGGTATCTCCTTGATTATGAATCTTGATACCGGCTCCGGGGCTCAGATTCTTGGGTCATACAAATTACCATAAATTAATTGATTTCAGTACTGGTCCAAGTTTTTGAAGCTTTGTTTTCCAAGGTAGAGGGTTTCTTATCCTACATACTCTTGTTGAAGTTGATAGTTCAATACTAAGTTGTGTAATTTAGCATAGGATTTCAAGTCTGAGGATTTAAAGGAAGAGTTAACCAGTTGTCTATTAAGGGTTATACTTTGCTGATGTATCAAGTCCCAGACTTCCAGTTCTCAGATGTAGATTGCATGTGCAAAAAAATGCACATCTTACTATGGAATTCACTTTACAGTTCTGTTTGTGCACACTTTTTGTAGAAGGTAGATCAGGCTCCAGATATTTGATCTCTAACAGATTATGCATTTATGCGATCAGATTTTGTATACGGTGTTTTATTTCTACTGGGAACGTTTGCCAGACACATAATTTGTTTCAGTAAAGATATTGTTGCCTCTTCAGCCTGAGTGGTTAGCTGAAGTTTGGAGTCTGGCAGAGTTATTTTTGTTAGGATGAGAAAACAGTGATATGAATCAGCTATATTTTAATGTAGACTTTTTATTTACCAAAAAACGTACACACAGTCTTGCTTCCCAGAATACATAAATGATTAACAGTAGGCAGTCTTCTTGCTCAGAAATCAGCAAGTCTGCTGCTCCAGCAAATTCTGCACCCAAAACACTGCCCCACTGCTTTCTCTGTAATATTTGCATCTTCTAGCTTCTGCCTCCAACACACAGCACCTCCAGCTAAAATCCCAGGCCCTGCAATTAGGAAGCTGCCTCTGTCCATGTAAGAAGTTCACCTCATGCTTTCATGTGTTTTCACTTATAAAGGGCCTTGGTTCCTAGTTTCTGAGCATGGAGCAATACTTGGCACATTGGCTTTAAGGAAATCTGTGATTGTCTTTTGATGTAAAACTTACCTGAGAGCAGCCACTAACACCTGTTTTGTATAGTAACAAGAAAAAAATGAGTCCTTCGTGAAGACTGCCAACAAGAGGATGGAGTCAGTTTTGATAGTGATGATACCGATGAATGGTTCATAGCAGCCCATAGAAGAAGGGAATCCTCCATTAAATTAAAGCCCACCACATTTGGAAGAAGGAAGATGAACTATTGCTTTTTTGAATCTTCAGCTCACTGCTGCAGGAAATTATGGAAGCAAAGAGTTTAAAAAGGTTTTTAAAAAGAAAGTTAGCAATGACCCATCTAGCATTATGCAATTGAATTGTCTAGGATAAAATTTACAAGAGCTTTGCATTCTTATGCATCAGGCCATAAACTAATTACTATCTTTTGCCAGAAGTTTTTTTTCCTCTGTGGCATTGTATTGCCAGTTAGGTCCATTGCTGAGGTTTGATGCTTTTCCTCCAAAAAATACATTCACAAATGAGAGTCATTAGGAACAGAGTACCGACTTGGCAATTGCTGCATCCAGCAAGATCTTATCTGAGATCCACTATTCATAGCACACAGGCTGATAGTAACACCACTCAGGTTCTGCATGAGTGACAGAGGTAAATGCCTTTCTAGTCCATTATTTGTCTTCTAAGATATGTAACAACTCATCTTACTGGAGTGATAATCCATTCCTAGCCTACATTATTTTACAACAACAGCCTCTTGCATCTCCTTAGACCATCTCCTTCCCTCAATTTTAGCAAAGTAACTTTGTTTGGAACTGCAGTGGTCTCCTGAGTTATTAGCTCTGTCCCTGTGTCTAATAAAGGAGAGGTTGCTTGGTTATAGACAGTGAAAAACAATTTTCAGATGTTGCTGCTACTATCAGCAGGGTGTAATAGAAACTCATTATAGTTCGCAAGTCTAACTTAATTACATTTTTCTCAAGAACACTATGCTGGCTCAGCGTGGAGTGGGACTCATCTACATACATTCAGGCTCAGGCTTATCAAAACTCATTAATATCTCAGTGAAATCATAGAAAAAGCTATTGGTCCTTGCGCTCAGCTAAGCAGTCTGCCAATGAGTGGGTGAGTTTTATGTAACATGGATCTGGCTAGGAATACCAAAACTCAAGATCTGGTTTAAACGAGAATAAGGTGGTGTCTTGTTCTTTTTATTGTTGTGATTCTCCTTGGGTAGTAACAATGGTTTAAAATTAACATTTTCTTTCTCTTGGCCAAATCTGGAAAGCAACAGGTGAGAGAACATTGATTGAAGGGGAAGAAATCAGCCATGGAAAAACAACATAATTACTTTCCTCTGAGTGGATCCCTGTAGACAAGTCATTGGTGATGCTGTTATTGATATCATAAATAGGGTTGATGTCTAGAATCATCACTGGAGAAACACAGTGCTGATTGTGAAAGGGGAAGAGACAGCCCCAACCCGACTTTCCTGATCACTCACTGCAGGAGGCCTACTGAGTGGTAGCTGCAGGTGCACGCTGGGATGGCAGACTCAGGTGCACCATTTTCAGAGTAGCCTAAGCCTGCAAATCAATGGGGAGAGGAGGCAGGGCCTGAGAGAGGAGCGGGCCCATGAAAAGGTGGCCAGGAGAGCAGCTAGAGGTGGTGTGAAAGAGAGAGAGCCAGGCATTGGGGGAATGCTGTGAGACATCGCTGGGCAGGAGGAGCTGCATGCTGAGGCAGTGACACACCCTGGTGAAACCCCAGGAGGAAGAGTAGAAAATGCTGCCAAGTATGGCAAAGAAGGGGCAGCGGCATGCCCTGGAGAAATCCTGGGAGGAGGACCGAGAAGCGCCTCTGAATGAGGTGAAGAAGAGGCAGTAGCACGCCACAGAGGAACCTTGGGAGGAAGAGCAGGGAATGCCACTGAGCATGGTAAAAGAGAGGTGCAAGGCACCAAGGACAGGGGGAGTGGGCAGTGTGTTACAGAACCACCATGCCAGCAGAGAGCCAGCCCCTGAGGAGGGTCGGAAGCACAGGACCAAGCCAGGCAGCAGATCAGTTGGCAGTGGGGGGCCATGGGACTATGGCAGCCTACTGCCAAAGGTGGGGAGCTGAGCAACATCAGGGTGAGACCAGGAGTGACCCAGACATACCCAACCTCAGGTCAGATGGGGCCAAGATGGTGACCACCCATAGGAGGGCCTCACGTGATGGCTATAAGGGGTGCAGTGGGGAGCTGCTGAGCCTCTCAGGCACAGCTTAAAGGGGAAGGCAAGAGGCACCTAGCCAGGGGCCTGTGGTCCTGGAAGGCAAGACCCAGGGGCCCACCAGTGAATCCTGATTGATTTTTGTTGATGTTTACTTCTGAGTTTCCTGTTCCTCAAGATTGAGTTGAGTCCAGTTGTAGAGGCCACAATGCACAGATAAAGGATGGCTTACAAGGAGCCAATGGCCAGGAGTTCTCCACCCCTCAGTGGCAGGACTTTACAGATGAGAAGCTATCATCTGTAAGTGAGACCTCAGGATATCAATGTCTGTCTTGGCCATGGATGTGGTAAGAGTGGGGTAAAAGGGAGGTGGGAGCCCCATGAAGAAACCAAGGTGTGGGATCTCACAGGCCACCTGCCAGGAACTGTCTCCCAAGAAGAAGAACATCAATTTGAGGTAGGTGAGTGGGAACAGCAACCAGAACGTGGGACCCCCCAAAGTGCTAACTCAGGGTCCCACCGTGATGTTGCTGTGGGGCAGGGTGCTGGTCAAGTGGATCCCAAGCCCTGCAACACTTACCAGTGACACTGATGCAATTCTTGTTTCTATTTTAAATAATGTAAATGAGGAGGTTGCAGGAAGGAAATATAAGACCAGGAATTATCCCACTGGGGAGGCAGCGGGAGGGGCAGGGGGAATGGGATGACAAAGGAGATAGGAAATAGTTCTGAAACAAAACAGGAATAATGAACAGAAGATCAGAGCTGGTAGTATCTTCTTATCTTCTTATCTTTATGATGATCTACACAACTTACAAGGGTTACCACTTGGACAATCAATAAAACCAGTGCATTTTATTATTTTTTTTGTAATTACATGTATTGGCAATGTGATAGAAACATTGCAAAGGATTGATTCACAGATTTATTTCCCTATGAGCTGCTTGTGGTTTATTAAGAAGATCAAGGTAACAAGTGCTACATTACTGATCATACCCACTGGGACATTTCCCTTCTTTATTCTTGATGAAAACCTGTTGTCATTATTTTATTTTCCTCTTTTTTTTTTTTTTGCCTTTCCAAAAGGTACCTGTAAGTGCAATAATGAAGTCAGTGTGAGGAGTATCAATCAGGGCTTTTAAGTGGCAGACACAAGGGTGGACACGGGTGTGGGTGTGGGAAGAGGCATGAATGGGTCAGTGTATTAACAAAGTGCATTTATTTGCTACTGCATTTCCTTTCAGGCTCAATGTAGAGTGCTGTGTGGATGACTCTTAGCACTGTTTGAAAGTTAGATCATCTTCTACTGCTAATACCTCTCTTTGTAAGGGAACCAAGACGGCCCCTAAAATTTGCAGGGCACCATGCAAAAGTACAGCCCTATGGTACACCTCTTTCCTTGAGGATCCTGATAGTAAAGGCAGGAAGAAACCTGATGTTCTTTAAAAATATGTTTTAGTGGAAGAAAAGATGATGCTCTTGGTCCAAGAGAATAACCAGGAAGCATAGCATGAGCATATGCTGAGAATGGTGGGTGGTTCCACAGCCCAGATACCTTAATCCTACAGATCATTTGAAGTAGTGCACAAGGTAACCTCAAGGGCAGCAGCCATTAAGAAACTAGCCAGTACAACATGGGGAGCCAACTTCTCTACCTTGAGAACAACTACACTAGCCATGGTTTATGCACTAGTGGAATACTGCTTCTCTGTGTGGGCAAATAGCGCCCACACTCACAAAGTGGACAGTGCCCTGAATTCTGCACTATGAACAACGAATGGCCATCTGGTATACACGGAACATGAAAACGTTCATCTTGGCAGGAAGGCCCCCCCCCATAACATCAAGAGGTCTGGAATATTGCTTGACTTGGCAACCAAGGCCCAACAGGAAGATCATCCACTACATGATATGATTAAAAAAAATACCTAATGCAGAAATATCTAAGAAGCAGAAAACCCCTACTAGTAACCACCAGAACCATCATAGAGAAAGCAGGAGACACTATACTGTCATCATGGTCCCAGAGAAGGTGGGAAGAGCAATGGAATAATAACCACACCCCATTACACAACTACATACAAATACCATCTTCATACCCTCCTGGTCATAAACTCCCATGGAAGGCATGGGTAAACTTGAATTAACTGTGATTGGTTTACGGAGCCTTCAGTAAAATCAAACATAAAGTGGGCCTTACAAACTCACCATCATGCCCATGTGGCAGAAGAGATCAGACAGCCCAACATATATTAACTGACCCCTCTATATGGTCCACTAGAGGGAGTGAACAGTCTGAAACATTGCAGTAATACTGATGGATCTACTCTTAAATTGTTGGAGGAGTCAACTTTCTGAAGTCAGACACAAAATAAGAACAAGCCGGAGTAGCCATTTTTTGTGCATGTTCCTTCAAAGCTTCATGTTGTTCTAGTCGTACTGAGCTTGTCAACTGATCCTCTCAGGTACAATGCAGCTTGAAAGCGAAGAACAAAGGAATTTCTTAGCTACAGGCACTGATTTAAGAATAAAATTCTCATGTCACAGATCTCTGCAAAATAATACAGTCCTGAGATGAATGCCTACCCCATATAGTTTGATTTCATTTCAACTGGGAGTCCAGGGCCTTGTTAGCATTTGGAGATAGACAAACCATCTTTCATCCTTGCCATTCTTTTTCCAGGTTCCTTCCTGCATGTGGTGGTCAGTGGCTCTCAATCTCCGTTATACTCAGTCTCTTTCCCTTTAGCTTGGGGCTTGGCCTGGGAAATTCCACCTTCCACCTGTAAAAATCTCATGCAGAGGAAACTGCTATGTTCTTGAGATGGGGCAGTTTGACTCGTATATCTATAACCTCTGTATTGATCAAACTATAGCTGATTGGAAAGCTTCCACCTCTACTACCTAAGACAGTAAGCTGCACTGCTACAGACATAACTAGATCTCATTTTCCCATTTGCTGACTGACATGCATTCACTCACAATTAAGCATAGCATAAGGGACTGGGGTGTAGGTGGTATGGCCTAATGGTTAGGCCACCAAGAGATAGCAGGGCCTGGGGCTGGGACAAGGGACTGGAGCCATATAGCAAAGCTAGAGGGAGATCTAGAAGCAGAATCCACAATATAGTCCAGGGTCAGGAACTGGTGGGGGAGGTGGGGAGGTTAGATACCAAGTATGAATCCAGGGAGCAATTCACAGGGTAAAGTCCAAAAGCAGAGCCAAATCAGGGTCAGGAGCCAGGAAACAGAACTGCAGGGAAATCCAAAGCTGAAGTCTAGAACAAAGCCAAAAACCAGAGTCAGGAACCAGGGGCTGCTATACATGTGCTGGGAGGCTGCTCTAATGTGCTGTAATGACAGTATGTTGGAGCAGACTCAATTAATTGTGTCTAATGGGATGTGGTAATTACTGAGCTCCAGCAGCTTCCAGTGTCAACTATATCAGTGTCTCTGCACTGAAAAAATGGTTCATAGACATTAGGGGCTGGAAGGGACCTCACAAGATCATTGAGTCCAGCCCCTCTGCCATAGGCAGGAAGTCTTTGGGAATCAAATGGTCCCAGCAAGATAAACATCTAAACACATCTGAATGAACCCAGAGTAGGTACCTGCACTACTTCGGGGCGGGGTGGGGAGGGGGAGAGTCTGTTCCAGATCCTGGACACTTGGACTGTTTTTCCTTATGTTCAGTCTAAATTGGCCTTCTAGGAGTTTGTGGTCATTGGACCTTATTATTCCCTGGGGAGCTCTGGTGAACAACTATTCTCCCAGTTCCTGATGCACTCCCCCTATGTACTTAGAGGCTGCCACCAAGTCCCCCCTGAGCCTTCTCTTCTCCAGGCTGAAGAGTCCCATGTCCCTCAGTCTCTCCTTGTACGGTTTGCTCTCTTGGCCTTTGATCATATGGGTGGCTTTCCTTTGGATTCTCTTAAACCTATCCATGTCCCTCCTGCATGTTAGCTGGGCCTGCCTGCTTGGGTCCAATTGGCTAGGACCTGACTTCAAGGACCTACCTCTAAAATCCACTCATGACTCCTGGCCCTTTTACATTAGGGCACTGGGCTCTCCGGTCCCTTAACACTGCACCCTTGTGGCATTGGGGTTGTTGAGGTTTCAGCCTTCAAAGGCTTTGCTCCTTGTTCTCTAGCTAGGCCTCCCAGCCTAGGCCCACTAGGTAGGACCTGACATTGGGTCGCTAGTTCCTCACTACACTCTGGGCTCTTTGCCCTATGCCCTGTATAGTTGTACCTGCTATGGCACAGGGTTCTCCAGCCCTACAGCTGTGCCCCTTGGATGCTAATGAGGTCTCCACCTCCCCTACAGCCTCAACCACAAACCACCCAAGTAAAATAGAACAGTGTTTCTCAACCCATGGTATGCATACCCCTGGAGGTACATAAGACATGGGCAGGGGGTATGAGGGTGCTGCATTTTGATCTTTGCCTGCTCTGGCCGGAAGCTCCAGCCACTGCCGCTCCCACCGTGTCCAGTGCACTGGGGCTTTCACTTCCCAGTGTCAGTGTGCTGGGGGATAGGGAGAGAGGCCCTGTGCAGGCTGCTTTACCCCAGGCCACAGTGGAAAAAGTGGGACTCAGCTTGTGGTGGTGAAACTGGAAGTGCCACGGTGGCACTTCTGGTTTCGCTTTTGCCACGTCAATTGCCAGGCAGTATGTAAAGTACCAAAGGTTGAGAACCACTGAAATAGAACATAAACAGAATAAAAATAAATATAAAGAAGGCAATCTGCCCGCTTATTGCTCCAGGGCCTCTGCCTCTGCGTAGAGTTGCTGTAGCTTCTCTGGAAGTTCTCAGGAGTCCACTCCATCAGCTGACCAGGCTGCAGGGCTCAGCTTTTAACTCCTGCTCTGCTGGCAGGCTGTGCCCTAAAGGGTTTGGTTTCTAGTAACAGGGCTAGGGTTTCCTGTTACAAGCACGTCTATAAACAACCTAGGAGGCTTGGCACAGAAGAACTGTTGACCGGCCTGCAGACCTAGGACCCTAGCCGGTGCTAAATGAAGGTGATGCTCCCAGGAGCCAATCAGAAGTCTTGCTACTCCTAAGCTGGGGCAGAGTTCATTAACTGGGACTTGCTGCAGATGTGGCTGCTGTGGTACTTGGATCAGACTGTCCTGCCTGCTGAGGGTCCCTGACAGCACTTGGCCCAGACTGGTACACCTGATTAGCATCCCTGATTCATAGTTAGTTCCTTGTGTCTTCAGGATGTTCTCTCTCATCTTAAATTATACATAAATCCATAGTCCTAGGTCAGGGGTTGGCAACATTTTTGGGCAGAGTGCCCAAAACACCCCAAACTTGATTTGTAAGATGCTGGTGTGCTGGGGCAGACAGCAGGGGAGCCACAAGGGGCTTGATTCTTGTGGCAGCACCATCCTAGGTCCTTCCCCACCATCTGTCTGGAGGTGCGTGTGCCAAGCAAATTGCATTTGCAGTCGATGCTCTGGCAAGTGTGCTGGGGGGTGCCAACCCTTGTCCTCAGTAGTTCTCAAAGAGGACTGTCCATACCCACACACTAAACAAAACGACCTGTGCTTTGCATTTGAAATTTGCCAATCAGTAAGTCATTTTCCTTTTAAATGGTTGCATCTGCTGCTCAGCTTTTAAGAGCCAAAATCTCCATGTGCTCATACAATGTAACCCCATTAACTTTAATGGAGTTGCCTAAGTTTTCCATTATGGCAGAGCTTGGCCATATTTATATACATCTCTCATGCATGCACACACTAAAAGGATCAAGTTGAGCATGCAAAAATTAAGAAACACCAGAATTAAGGTTGTCTATGAGGCCTCAGTTCAAGGACTTTATGCCCATGTGTTATGACAGTCTTTAATTGCGTGATCACATACAGTTTTTTTCACCACAGGACCCCTGCCTCAATCAGTGCACAGAATAGATAGGACTTGCTGAACTAGTGGTTATTGTGTTATTTATTAACATTATTTTAGTGCCTAGGATTCTCCATTTTGGAGCAGGATCTGATGTTTCTTGAGGCTGTACAAGCACGAGACAATAAGGCTGTTCCTGCCTAAAACAGCTTAGAAAATATGGGCATGGACAGATGGCAGAGCACAAGGAGATGCTGTTGATCAGCACGATATTGGTGGTTTCAGTGAAATGACTTTGTAGATATTTAAGGGATGCTGCTCACAAGACCAAGGGTTAGAATGGGAGAAGGTCTGGAGGTGTTGATTTGTAAATATAAAATGTGGTCCATGACAGCTGATCTCACCAGTCAGTCAGGTAGGAGTCAACTTCTTAATACCAAATAAAAGAAAAGTAGGTTCCTCATCCAATCTCAGGTATGTTTATAGTGGTGACTTACTACACCAGGCAGTGTCATGATGATGCCTGTTTAGGAGGCAACATGTATGGAGTAGCATAGTGTGTTCCAGCTAGGCACTAGTTAGCAGTCAGTCAGTAGTATAAACAAGCCTTCACTGTCCCTTACCATCTACTTCCTTGTAGTCTCTTTGCCCAGCCAGCCCAAGTAGCAATTCTGAGCTGACACATGCCCAGGGCAGACCGAACCACCCTCCACAGTCCATGAAAGTACAGAAAGTACAGGAAAAACACATTTCTTGAACCCATCTCTCTCTCCACAATAGATGAACCGTTTATGGGGAAAATCCAACTTCACCATTGCCATGGCTCCTCACAGTCAGATCAGAACTAGTAGCTGGGAGGGATCAAGGATGGCTCTCCGGGCCATGTATAAATGGATTTCATAGAAACTTACAACTTGGTCAGATAGGACAAATTTGGATAGATTTGGACAAAAACTTCCAGAGTTGTTCACTGTGTGTGATTAATAGATAGTGTACAGGCAGTGGTAGATGTTCTCAAATGTTCTCAGTTCCTCTTTCCCATTGGAAATGGGAGCATCTAAATGCTAGAGCAAACCAGGAGCCAGAGGCTTACGTAAGTGAATTCAACAAGTTTAGATTCTTTTTTATAAGGTGAGTGACAGCTATATACTATTACAGCTGGCTTCAAACTTCTTTTTTGCCTTTTGGAGGGAATGACCACTCCTCTTTTTATAGCAGCTCCAGCATCACCAGAAGGTGTGGGGGAAGGTAGAGCATCAAGAAGGATAGAGCTGATATTCAAAAACTCACCTGTCAAATTCTTATGGCAGTTAACAGTGAGGAAATTCAAGCTGCAGAGGAAGCAGGACATAAATTCCATCATTCCTGTTATGACAATCCCACTGCAGAGGTGTCTTGTGAGCTTTAATACCAGTGCTCTGCATTTCCAATGCCAGGAATGAAATATTCCTTGAGAAAGATGCCCCTTATTTCCCTCTCAGCCGTGTAGATTCCCCCTACATTTGCAGCCTTTTCTTGAAGCCCAGCACCATGGCACAATTTCAGATTAACTTTGGAGGAGATAAAAAAAGGTGGTGCAGGATAATGTAATTTAGACATTGCAGGGATGGAAAAGAGAAGCTGTAGTAAGGAATGCACCAGATACACCTTTATGTAAAGGGAAACAAAACGGGGAAGAGTGATTGCTTTGTCTTAAGGCTTCCAATGCCCTCAGGAGTACTTAAATATTAAGTGTGATGTAAGACATAATTTACAGAAATAGATCAGCCCCGGGGCCAAGCCAACTCACATTAGTACTTTTCTGCTTTTTACTAATCCTTTGAGAGCAAGGGAGACCTCTAAGAATTTCTTTCCCAGCATGCATTTCTGCAGCTGAAGCTTCAAATATGTCAGAGCAAGACAGCAGCAGCAGCTCTAAAATGGCCAGCTTGTAATCTGTCACATCACTTTCTGAGCTGGCTAGTGTCCATATGTTTTCAATCTGGACTTTGACATTTGTGCAAATAAGGAGGAAAAGTTAAATGAAAGAAAAGGTATTATGAGTTTTGTGTTGTTTCCCTAGTAGTTTGGCTTTGGTACACATTTCTGAGTAGACGCTCACAGAAAGAAAGAACAGTCAAATCTGAGTGGTTTTGCTTCATGAAATATCATTCTAATGCTGATCGCTACATAAACCCCAGGAGATTGTATAATACTTTGCATTTCCATCTTACCTTGCAGCCTGAGGATCTCCTATGGCTTTGCACATGATTTAAGCCTATGATGTAAACAAGATCTATCCCAGTTGCATGGATGGGGAAAATTAAGATAGAGAAGCTGACTCGCTTTTGCCTAACACCTTGTTTTTTTCAATTATTGTAGTGAAGAGTGAGTGAACTGCCTACCAGTCTGATTTGGTTATTTACATGCATTTTACATTCATGTAAGTTACTGAACAGGTGAAGAACAAAGGTGAATCAGTCCCAGAGAGCTGGCTAGCTGGGTGCATTAGAAAAATATCATTAGGTGCTTCTCTACATGTGGCAAAGCGCTTTTAGTGCCTGCCACTTTAAGGGCTGAGAGTAGGTAGCAAGGCAGCCGGCAGATGTGGGCCCCTGATGAGGTGGTGACACGACTATAGGAGGTCACTGCAATAGGAGGAGTGGGCTGAGCAGCCTCCATTTTAGCTCAGGCCCTTAGGAGAGCCAGCAATTTACTGGCTGCAGCCATGGAGAGAACACCGCCTGGCTGAAGCTGCGGTTCATAACAACTTGGAGGTAAGGACAGGAGCTGTGGGGATTGCAGGAGGCTCCTGGTCTTGGGGCATGACTGAAAACTATATCCTGATGGGGTAGAATGGTCTGGTGGGTCTGACTGTGGTGGGGTGGTCCCCAGGAACTGCCAGGCTAGTTGCCAGGCTGAGGCCAGGACCAGGATGGTCAAGAGGGCTAGAGTGCCCACCATGAGGGATGCTCAGAGACAGGGGACGTGGGGTCCTAACTGGCCTAGAGGTGGGCCAGGGCCTGTGTGGCCAAAGGTCCCAGAGGAGAGCCACACCCAAGATGGAAAGAGGACTAGGGAGCTGACAGTCCTGCGTGATGGTGGGGATTGAGTCCACCTGATTAGGAGGGATCTAGCTGGGGTCCAAACACCATGCTTTGAGGTCCAGTGTGGGACTGAAGCCACATAGTGGATGCCATCTGCGAGGCATGGGGCACGGTGTAGGGACGGTATGGAGCTGTGTATAATGCCCTTGGCATCTGAGCATAAAATGGGCAGCCTCCCTCATTTTATACCAATTATTTATTCAACAAGTCATGGCACGAGAGACATGTGGGCAGGCTGATGCTGAGACCTGGCCCTGAACTGGCCCCATATTACAATTTTAGGGCCTAGCAGCTGAGGTCCCAAAGCCAGTTGGTATAATTTGGCATAGGTCCATTGACTTCAGTGCAGACACACTAATTACTGCCAGCTAAGAATCTGACTCTTGAATTTTGGATGTGATCAGTACTCCCCACTCCAGCTGAAGTCAATGGATTCACTCTTTTGAGAAAGAAATCTTAGAGACAGCTCAGAACACTGTCTTCCCTGGGAATCCTTGGGCTGCCCAAAAATGCAAATCGTCAAAGTAAGCTTCCCCACTCAGAGTAGAGGCCTGGTGGTTACTGGATTGTGCTGCTATACTCTTCTAGATCATTGCTTTTCCTACCTACTGACAGTAGGGTGCAACCTACAGGAGCCCTTTCATTACTTTAGCATATATTGGCCCTACACTGTGATAAGTGTAGGAGTGAGTCCAATGATACATTTAGATGCAGCTCTGAAAATTGGGTCCTACTTCTCTCCCATTAGAGCACCCCAAAACTGAGTAACCCAAACTTGACTGAAAATGTTGGTGCATATAAACTAGATTGTCCATCTTGCGTTCAACAGCTAGATAAAGTAGCCCCTGCCAGACTAACTTACTGACTCTATTTTATCTATTTACTGGGGCAATAATGGAATGTAATATAGTACTACTTAATGCATCTCTTACAAGGAGGTTGCCTTTCCTCCTTGATCTGTCTTTCTTTCTGTTGTTGTCCATGGTCATGATAGTGAAGAGAGTAAGGCAGTACTCACTGAATAAGTTCTAATTGCCTTGCTGCACTGGAGGTTTGAGGTGGGTTCTGAGAGAGTTAAGTGGAGATTGTTTGTCTTAGTATAATCCTGCTGATGTATGAAAAAATGGTAATTTCCAGCCTTTCACCTTCAGTGATGCTAGCAGAGCTGACCTGGGATGCTGGCTCAAATGTAGTTAACGAGACAGTTTGTATCATGAAGTTGGAGGAGTCAATACCAATGAATATTTAATTGGTAGAATTTTACACTGCCACCACCAAACTTTAGTCCTAATTACAGCCATTAATAAAGTCCTGCCAACACCTGACTAATGAGGATTAGACACTAGGGCTGTGCGAAACAGCACTGTTTCATTTTGACTTCCATTTTGACATTTCAAAGGGACAATGTTTCATTTTGCTATTTCAAAGCACTTTTCTGTTCCATTTCATCAAAACTGTTTCACTGTTTTGACGCTATTTCGATGTTTTGCCCATAGGTTATAACAGGGAATCACAAAAATGCCTATACATTTGTCATTTATTTCCTGATTCAAATGAAAACAGTAGGTATGGTAGCCCTGGGTGAGGCCACAAAGAATGTCAAATTTCAAGGATATAGGTGCAGGGAATTCTGGGAAACTGCACCTCAAGATGCTGACAAGCAAATCTCACGACGTATGTGAGTGTTAAGGCAGAGTGATGTGAAAACAGCAGGCATAGTAGCCCCTGCTGAGGCCATGAAGCCTGCCAAGTTTCAAGGATATAGGTGCAGGAGTTTCTGGGAAAATTCACTTTGTCACAGAGCAGGGTCCCTAGAGATGGCCATGATACCCCTAGGGCCCTATGACTTTGCCAGCTCCACCCTGCGGGTGCCTTCTCTTCTTACCTGCTGCCATGTCTTGTTGGAAAAGACAATAGATAGGGAGGCTGCCCTTGAGCTTCATCTCAGTCACAGTCCTAATGGACCACACTTTACCTCAGCCTCCTCTGAAGTACCTTTTGGGGAAGGAGACCTGGCTCTAGGAGAAACTTGAGGGGTGTGGAGCACAAACTGAGATTATTTTCCCTCCTTCCCTAGAATTTGCTATGGCACTTAGATCCAGCTCCAGCTCTTCCTCTGGCACTGGAAGGCTCAGGCTGGGATGTAAAATGGGGGTGGAGGAGACTGTCATGGTGGTGCTGCTTGTTGTCATAGTGGTGGTGGTGGTGGGGTTATAGCTGGTGCTACTGGAAGGAATGCAGACTCAGGCAGTGGCACTGCTTCCCTCTCCTTGCTGCTAGTAGAACCAAAAGCCTCATACCTGCTAGTTGTAAGAAAGAGACCATGTCTCAGTTTGGGAGTGGGGGGACTTATAGCTCTCCCTCTACCCCCTCTCCCACCCCTCCATGAAGGCTTGCCAGCTGCCTTTCCAGCACATTTTATAGTGTGTTTGGTGTGCTAGAAAATCTGTGTGCTCTTCTGTAACATAATATGTATTTATGTAATATATGTAGATAATTGTATGTATATATTTATGTAATGTATGTATTTATTTATGTAATAAATAAAATATATTTATGTATGTATGTGTTCCTGTATAAATTGTATATTATAATTTGCAATATATGTTGTGCTTTCCTGCACAGTGAATGGAATGCAACTATGAGAGAAAGCACAGATTTAGTTTTTGGGAGAAAAGAATCAAAATAGACTAACAAAAACAAAAAGAGAAGTTTTTCAACAGGTGTAACAAGGGGCATTCTCAAGGCCAGGGGGAGGAATAAATTGAAAGGAATGTATATAATTATAAAGGGTATTAGGAAAGCAAAAGGTGTTGGATTCCACTTGCTAGGAACAGGCTAGAAAGTAGAAAGTGATAGCCTTTCTGATGCTGCTGAGCTTCTGGAAGATACAGCCCAGTAAGCTGACCCCAAGGTTCAAACAATGCTTTTTATGCTGTTTTTCTGTTCCTCCCACAGAGCACTGGGATTGGAAGGGACTTCAGGGAAGGATCAGAGTCACTGGCCAGCTATACAGTCAATATCAGAGCATTCATTCCCCACTCCTCTTCCTTAGTTTCTGTTTAACCGCAAGCAAGCCTGGCTTCAAAACTCAAAATGTGTTGAAACATTTGAAATGTTTTGATTGCTCTCATTTTGTTTTGAAACTGTTTCAAAGCCTTTCATTTTGTTTCAATTTTGCTGTTCTGAGCTTGAAACACATCGAAACAGCCTTAAAATGAAACACTCTGTGGCAGGGCACTGTTGGTACCTGCCACTTTAAGGGCTGAGCCAAGCAGCCAGCAGGTGCTTGCTTGTGGCAGCCATGTTAGATCTCTGGCCACCTATATAAACAGAGCAGTTCGCTGTTGGCAGGGCAGGAAGAAACATTGTCTGATTGCAAGTCTGTATGAAATATCTTGGAGGTAAGGGCGGGAGGTTCCTAGTCCTGGCCATGACCTAAAACTGCACCCTGCTGGGAGTGGGTGGTTTGGTGGACTTCCAGAGGTGCGGGAGCCCCCAGGAAATACCAGGCAAGTTACCACCCCAGTGAAAGGCGGGTCAGGGCACCTTAACCCCTAGTCCCCACATCACTGTGGGTACAAGGGGGCCAGGCATGGCTATAGCCACCTGAGCCCAGGGAGGGTGTAAGACCCAGAAGGGGCCAGGCATAGCTACAGCAACCTCAGTCCCACTGGGGAGGGATGTGTCCTGTAGCCCCAGGGAGGGTGTGGAGATGAGGAGCCCCAGTGAGGGGGCAGGTGTGGAGCTCCTGTGAGGGGGAAACCAGAGGGCTGGGAGCCCAGTGTGTGTGTGTGTATAGAGTTGCCTGGTGAGGGGCGTGGGATGTTGGGCAGAATTAGCCCAGGGTTCAACACAAGGTGGGACCACTCAGAGTAGGGGAACTCGTGGGAACTGAAGGGACTGTGTGGTGAGGCCAGCAACTGAGTAGTGAAGCCTGATGGCCCAGGAGGATCACTCAAGGAGCAGCAGGGTGGTGGAGTGTGGCCCAGTAATCGGCAGTATGCCAGAGGCCTTGGTGAGAGAGGGGCAGAGTGGAAGAGGCCTCCTGTGAGAAGGAAAGTGGTATGAGTGTGCGTGGACTCCAACTTTGGACTAAGTTTGCTCTGGTCTCAGGCTGGGAGTAATTATGTCACCTGGATACCATCTGAAAGGCATGGGCTGCAGTGTAGGGGAATAACGGAGCTGCAGATAGCACCCCCTCGCATCGGGGCAAGAATGGGCAGCCTCCTGCCTTAGTAAGATCCAATTAAGAAACAACAAGTCATGGCAGGTGAGGAGGCAGGTGGCTGGCCCAGAACAGGTGGGTGGGCCAATGGCAGACTGGCCTTGAGAGTGCCCCCTGTTACACCTGTTGAAATTTTGCACAGCCCTACTAGGCACCATTTTGATTTAATCTAGGTCCTTTGTTTTCTTGATTGTGCAATGCATGTGGCAGGTGCCAGATTGCTGATTCAGTGTAGGGTGATCCTCTAGAAGGAGGGTCCCAGTGAGATTAACAGAGGACCATGGGAACTGCCTTAAACGGGACATATTTGGAGAAAATGTTGAAAATGGCACCACTTGGTGTTGAAATGAGTGCTTGCCTTTTGTGGAATTAGATTTTTTTCATATCCCCTCAGGTTTTCAGAGGATGGCTGAAGGGTCCTCTTCTGCTGTAAGAAGTAATGGCTTTCATTGTGAACAGGAGTACAGAAGAAGTGTTTGAATACTCATTGTTAGATATAGCATATTGTCTTCTTCCATCAAACTCTGAGCTGCCAGGTGCATATACTCCTAAAATGAAAGGGTTGAGCAAATATTATGCTTTACATAGGCAACATAGGTTACCCTTCTACCAAGCGGTAGTCACAGATGGCTTGCTTCCCTGGGATACACATCCCCATCTCAAAACAGACATTAGTACCTTATTCTGAAGAAGCATTTCTACACCAGGAATTTACTCCATGAGGTTAAGGCAGAAAACAAACTCTCATACTAGTAACAGCACCCCCAGAAGAAAACAAAGCACAAAGATAACAATGTTACATTTCTTCAAGGATCAAATATCCTTTGATAAGGAAGACCTATTAACCAATAGTTTTAAGTAACAGTGTAATAAGTTTATAGGAGACTTTTACACTTAGCAAAAAATGCGTGCAAATGTATGACAGAACTGCCTGGCTGCTGCCACCAAAACACATCATCTGTAGCAGGGCCGTGCAATGCTTTGGTTGCTGATTTGAATTGGTGGAGATTTGGCCCAATTCAGTGGCTGAATCTCTGAATCTGAATCAAATCAGGAGATCCTTTAATCTTTCTGAATTGAATTGGAACCCTCCAAATTGATTCGGAAAGATTTCATGATTCGGACATACTTGGCTTTAAATGTTTTTTCTACATACCCCAGGGTAGCGAGCAGCTCATGAATGCTGAGATGTTGGGACAGATGAAGCATCCTGTGGGAGCACACAGGGCGGTCCCCAGTACACTCAGCAGTGGATGTGGAAGTGGACCAGAAGCACTTCCAGTCCACTTCCAGGTCCACCGGGGAGCACATGGGGGGACCCCTCCCCCATCCCCTGGCTCGGTGACTGGTGCCTCCTGTGTTGTACTTCCAGTCCACTTCTGGATTTGCCACTGAGCGTGCGGGCCCCTCCCCCCACATTTCTGTGGGATGCTCCATTCACCCCGCTATCACAGCTTTCACAAGTTGTGCCTGGTATCTTGAGGTATGTAGAACAAACATTTAAAGCTGTGTCTATGGCCAAATCGCTGATTCTCCAAATCAGCATCAAATCTTCAGATTCAGATTTGGCCGAATCAAATTGGGACAATGGTCTGAATCAACAAATAGAATCACTGTCCCCAATTCGGGCTGAATCCAAATCTGAATCAAATACAGCCCGTTTTGCACAACCTGAATCTGTAGTGATCTGCATGGAAGATGCAGGAGACTGTGAAATAAGTCAGACTGTTTGCTCTTGGCTTGAGTACTAGCTGAAGTTTCAGCACTGCAATAAATAGATCTTGATGAAGAGAGAGCTTAGTTTTAGAAATGTGTAGTGCTCTCTTGTTACTAGCACATGGTCTGTGAAGCATAATCTATATATAACTCATTTAAATGTTATTGTATTTTTTCTGACTTGGGATGACAGCATAATTTGAATTTGGTACTTGAAAGAAACATGAGCTTCTACCACTTCAATTAAAGGACTGAAGTCCCAGTGCTGTAAGTTGTTTTGCATGGCTGGATCCCCATTGATTTCTGTGGGTTTCCATATAGAACAATTTGCAGATCTAAGACCTTCAGCTGGATGCAGTTGCAGAGTAGCAGTGTGTAAGGAATATCTGTTGGTACAGTATAAGGATGTGCAGTGCAAGGTATACCTGCGGAGACTAAAGGCCATCATCTATATTGTAAACTGGGGTTCTGGGAAGCAGCTGTGAGTAAACCCTAACCTCTAGCTTCTATTGTGTTAAAATTCTGTAATATTTAAATGGTGATGGTAATATAATTGTTAAAGAAGTTTCTGTGTTTTAAATAGAACACAACCATGTTAAACCAACTAATTTTAAGAAAGAGATAACGTAATTAAAAATCCCTCCGTGTCATCATAATATAGACCGGGGTTGTCAACTGGGGGTACGCATACCCCCGGGCATACTTGGGAAGGCCCTAGGAGGTATGCATAGGTATGGAGTGCCACCACCCCATGCTGCCACCTCCCAGGAGTAGGGTTGGGGCAGGGCAAGGGCAGCGGTGCCCTTCTTCAGGCCTCACAGGTGGATGCAGTGTTGGTAGGGGGAGCTTGCACGTGGTGGCAGCAGCCTCTACCCAGCATCCTGTGTTGCTGCTGCTCTGCACCTGGGTGTGCCCCTCTGCCCCTCTGCTCCACATCTGGGAGTGTGCCACCCTCCCCTCCACTCTTTGTCTGGCTGCCAGGGGTACACTTACTAAAAAAGGTTGAAAACCCCTGATATAGACCATGCAGGAGATGCATGGGCCTTTGTCTTCCTCCCATGGCCGTTTCATTTCCACTGGCATGTAAGACCCCTTTCAGTCCCACCTCTGTTATCATACCTGGTCAACCATGTCATATAATCCTTTGCATAAACTGATCAATTAACAAATTACCAGAACATTAAAAGAGGCAGATGTAGGAACAACATTGCAGAATGTGCCATTGTTGACTGACATGCCACTCAAGCAGTACCACTTCCTGGAAATGGTGCTTCTGAAGAATAACGTGACTAGGTAACGCTCTTTCAGGACTCTAGAATCAAGAGGGTATAGGGCCTTGGGCTTCCTCAGCTGTACTAATTGTTCTTTATGTCACATTAATTACTGCAGCTTGTTTCAGAGCCCTACTTCCTATTGCCATGGTTAATCCTTTCCTGGAGGGTGACCAGAGCCAGAGTAACTTCCAAGCAGCAATAAATTTTTCTGCCTCTGCTTTTCTGAATCTGCTGAAAGGCTAGCTCTTCATGCTTCTGGTCCATTAGTCAATCACTCTGATAGGTAATGGTGCCTGAAGTGATTCATGGCCTTTCCCACCTATTTCTCAGCCTCCTGTACAAAATCCAATTTGTGAGTCATGGTTTTTAAACTGTGGGAAAACTAGCAACTGAGAATGGGCCATAGAAAATATGAACTCTGGTGGAACACTAGGCAAACAGATTTTGTCACTAAGGTCTGGGTTATGAGCCATTCCCTTTTGTGGAGTTTGATATACAGGAGAAAAAGAGGCCAAGGTAGAAGTTCAGAGTGAATACAGGGTTTCTACTTACTCGCCCCATTCACTATCCATGCCAACTGCAGGATGTACATAGCAAATAACCCTTAGAGAAACAGGAACAATATGTCTGGTTCATTCAGAGGCCATAGTTCTGATTTCCATGAAGACCAAACAGCCCAAGTCTAAAACTAAAGTTGGAATGGGTACCTTGGGCACAGGGGAAGCAGCGACTTCCGGTTGCCGCTGTGTCGCTGGCAAGATTGGAGCAGTTTGCCAGTGAGAGCTGTTTTCTTTGCAGTTTTCCCTTCCCTGCTGCTAAATGAGAGCCTGGGGCAGTTATCTCAGTTGGTCTGCCCTAGATATGCCACTGTTGAATGCACTCTGCTTGCAGTGGTCCTCTCCCCTTTCCAGGACAGCAAAGCGTACTGGCCGATGGAAAGACAGTACAGTTCACACCTGACCCTGCAGTATTGCTACTCCTGGTCATTCCAGCATTTGGAGGCATGCAGCCAAGAACAATATGAATTAATTTGTTTGTCATCATGTTTGTTTGAATTAGTTACATATGTGTAAACATGCATGTGGACACCTGCACATGGCCTTGCACATGCATTTGTACACACATCGCTTTCCCTTGCCTTCTGGTGTGAGCTGTTTGGGGATCACATTTAAGAGCTGGAATTTTATTTCCATTTTCTAGGTGAAAGCTGAGTCTGTCATACGAGTAGGATTTCGGGCTCTAAGAAAAACATCACATGCCTCCACTGAAAAAATCACTAGTGTAGACAACTCTAAGGAAAACCACAGACCTTACAGTATACTTTCCTTTTGATTCCAGTGCCAGGTGTGAACTCTAAGCCCTTCTTAGCACTGGACCTTGACTTCATGTTTCCCTCTGGCCTTGTACCTTGGGTTCTCAGTTACACCAAGGCGCAGTGTGTATAAAATAGCCTGAGAGAGGATGGTTGTGATTTATACCTTCATAAAGTGAGCATAATGATACCAAAGGGCAGACAAAAATGAATTCCTTACACTTCCCCATGGGTAAGAACAGTGGAATGAGATGTAAAAGTACTCCACGAGTTGCATCTAATGGAGTCAGAGCCTTAGATGAGGTAAATCGATGTGGCTTTTCTTACTTCATTGGAGCCTCTCCAAATGGACTTCAGCTGAGGATCTGGCCCTGATGTTGATTCACTTTGTGACAACCAATTTTGCTCCCTATGGATAGGAACCTCAGCTGTAATCTTAATAGTATTCTGAAGACAGCTGTGGTGCCCTGTTTAGTTTGATTATCCATAGAAGTTACAGGTACCTGGGTCCCTCTTCCTGAAATTGCAGTAGCAGTCATGGACTGTATGGGAGTTAATGGCTCCTCTTCCCTGCCTTTATTGTCGTCTTAAATGGTAAGGTTTCTCCTTGATGTAAACTTGCCCTCAACATTTCTCTCTGTTTCTTCCTCCTGCTTCTGCTAATGGAGCCCTCAGACAAGCACACCTTCCTTAAGGTGTATTGGAGCTAATGGGTACCATATGCTCTAACTCTGAGCTTGAGCCAACAGAATAGCTGAGGTCAGGATCCTGACAAAAGGAAGAAAGGAGAGCAGCAGAGTATAGACCCCGGACTTTACAAAAGCAGACTGAAGACTGCCTCAGGAAACTGATGAGCAGGATCCCCTGGGAGGTCAGGCTGAGGGGGAAAGGAGTCCAGGAGAGCTGGTTGGTTTTCAAAGAAACCTTACTGAGGTAAGGTTACAGGAATAAACCACCCCGATGTGCAGGAAGAATAGTAAATGTGGCAAAAGAGAACTCTTCACTGAGCTAAAACGCAAAGCCTAGGGACAGAAGTTTCACATAAACCTGTATAAGTGATCAGAAATTGGTTCAAACCTGTAACACAACAGAAGTTCAATGCACATAAACCACTTTCAAAATGGCTATAACCAATTTAAGATAAACTTGGATGGAAGTAGTATCAGACTTAACATCTGGGGGCTGACTGGCCAGGCAGCGGCTCTGCAGAAAAGGACCTGGGGGTTACAGTGGGCTATAAACTGAATATCAGCCAGCAGTATGCCCTTGTTACCAAGAAGGCTAACAGCATACTGGGCTGTACTGGTAGGTGTATTGCCAGTAGGTCAAAGGAAGTGTTTATTCCCCTTTATTCAGTACTGGTGAGACCACATTTGGAGTACTGTGTCCAGTTTTGGACCCCCCCATTACAGAAAGAGTATGGACAAATTGGAGAGAGTCCAACGGAGGGCAACAAAAGTGGTGAGGGGGCTGGGGCTCATGACTTACGAGGAAAGACTGAGGGAACTGGGCTTATTTAATCGAGAGGAGAGAAGACTGGGTGGGGATTTAATAGCAGCCTTCAACTACCTGAAGTGGGGTTTGAAAGATGATGGAACTAGACTGTTCTCAGTGGTGGCAGATGATGTAACAAGGAGCAATGGTCTCAAGTTGCAGCAAGGGAAGTTTAGGTTAGATATTAGGAAAAAGTTTCTCACTAGGAGGGTAGTAAACACTGGAACAGGTTATACAGAGAGGTGGTGGAAGCTCCATCCTTGGAGGTTTTCAAAATTTGGCTAGACAAAGGATGATCTAGTTTGGGGGATGATCCTGCTTTGAGCTTTGGGGTTGGACTAGATGACCTCCTGAGGTCCCTTCCAATCCTCATTTTCTATGATTTCTATGAATGGCTCTACCTCACTAGACAAGGCCTGAAACCTGATCTGCTGTTAGCAGGATATTTTTCTGTTTGTGATCCATAGGTGTACATCCTGCAGACAGCTACTGTTTCAGCCTCAAGTGTCACCTGTTCCCAGATTGTCACACAGACCTGGATGTCATAAGCCTTGGCAGAGAGTATTTCAGTGAAGAGAGGAGCTGTTGTCCACCTGGTCAAGTTTAGTATCCTTCACCTCCTGGAAGAAGAGATGACACTGCATTGTTATTTAGGGACTCAAGAACAAGCTCTTAATTGTTTCCTACTAATGCATTGTACCCTGTAACAGCATCACTCCTTCTCTGCATCTGTGTGTAATCGATGTTCATTTCTTTTCTTGTCTCAATATTTATCTTTGCTCCCAATATGTCCTTTCCCTGTCTCCCCTGACCCCATCACTGTCCTGGTTATTGGCTTTCTTGTAAAGGTCTGTTTTCAGAATGTACAAGAAAACATCTTCTATGAATCTCATCAGCAGTTAATGTACAAGAATTGCCCGCAACCATAACAATCTAATGACTCCTTGTGCATTGCTAGTTAGAGCAGTGGTGGAAAGCAGGCTGGAGGGCTCTGTAAAGGGCTTATAATTTGCTTGTCAAAGGGAAATAATTTTATGTTCTTTCTTGGAAGAAATGATGTGTAGAGGGAGAGTGCATGTACAATTCTGCATAAATGTACACCTGTGGAGTGGCTAAAGTGTGCACACCTGTGTTCCCTCCATAAGTAAACTGAATACTTCACCTTACTTTATGTATTTATGTGTATTAGGGTAGTGCCTGTCAGCCCCAGTTGTAGGCCAGAACTCTGCCAAGCTAATAGAAAAAGAGGTAAAGAAGTATGGAGATGGGGAAAGGCTTGGTAAAGCAGCACCATTTTCAGCAACTGGTGGAGCTTTTGGGTCAAAATAAGATGTGGGGCAATTAGACTGAGATGCCATTGACTTCAGATAGCCTGTACAGTTCATGATGATGGCCCATTGACTCAACATGTGATTGGATCTCTCTGCTACTGGATAACTATGTAAACAACAAGTATTCCACCCTAACCTATTTACAGGTGAATTGGTTAGCAGTTGAGGTGTATTTGAATTTTAATGGAGACTTCTCAAAGAAGCTGAAACAGGCAGAGTGACAAGGTAGGATGGTGGCAATGGGATTCAGAAATGAGATTGGGTAGAATAAAGAGGAGGCACTAAGGTTAGTATGTTGGAGGAAAAGAAGCATCAGAGAGAGACTGGGCAGTAGGGAGAATAGAGGGAGAGCAGGTGAAAGTTTTGCTGGGGAGAAGCTCTGGGAAAAAGACTATAGGAAGATTGTGGGGGGAACTGGGGACAAGGAGGGAGAGTCAAGGAAGGGATGATAAGACTGTTGAAAGATGAGAGATAATTTGGTGGAGGGAGGAAGAGAGTGACTGAAAGAGTGTTCTGAATAGGCAGTTAAAGTATGGGGGAGTGTGGTAGGAAACAGTGTTCCCTCTCCTTTGCCAGAACCTGTGGCTTTCCTCTTCTGGTACTGCTAGCAGGTGCTACAGTGCCATAAATGGATGGGAGAGCCTTGTTTCCTTTCCCTGGGCTAACATAGCAGAGTTCCAGCACCTCTCCTTTATGGCCAGTGAGTGAGAGTTCCCTTTCTGCATCCATATAACCCAGGGGTGGGCAATTATTTTTGGCAGAGGGCTGTTTATTGAGTTTTGCCAAGCTGTTGAGGGTCACATGTGTAGCTGTGGCCCTAGATAGGCTCCCTGGTTGTCCTCTTGGGACTGGTAGTCCAACCCCCTAGCCCCTGACCTTTGCCACCAGAAGCCCCTCTCCTTGCCTCCAGAAATACTCCTTTTAGTAAGGAGTTTTGAATTAAGATACTCAATTATATTCTAAAATGTAAACATCTACCATGTTCATTAATTTGATTTCAAAAATATTTTTGTCCTGATTTACATGTTTGTGTAGTGTACATAGAGGTGATTTCACAATAGCTTAAAATGAAGCCTGCTTCCCATAAACTGTGGGGGTGTGGGGAACATGGGGTGGGTATAGGTTTGTGGGTGGTAGTGGGTATGTGGGGGAGGGTGTGTGTGTGTGGGATGTTTGGGGGGGATGTTTGTGTGGGGTCAGGGAGTATATGCGTGTGTATGTATAAGTGGGGTGTGGGTACGTATGGGATTTGTGGGGAGAATTGTGTGGGGGGAGCATGGCTAGAGTGTAAGGGGATGTGGGGGTCTGCATGTATGGTAGTTCAAGGGGGATTGTGGGTGCATGTGTATGGTAGGGGTTGCTTGTGAGACTCACCCTACAAGCATTCTCTCTCTGTCTGTCTGTCATTGCACACACACGCACTCTGTGCTTCCCCCACTACACCCCCCCAGAAACTGTGTGCTCCCCTCTTACACACTTCTTCTCCCTCCCTCATTGCACACACATACTTTGTGCTTCCTTCACCGCGTGCGCACGCACACACATGCACTGTGCTTCCCTCTGGTTCTGAACTAGGGGTGGGCAAAGTGACAGTTCTGGCCAGCAGCTGGACTCCAATTCCCAGCAACCCCTGCCCCATGTCACTGCAGCCAGTTTCCATGGAGACCCCAGAGCAGTGGAACCATGACAGTATATGCTACTGTGGGGCCAGGATTTCCATGGAAACCAGCACTAGCAGCACTGGCAGGGCATGGGGCAGGGCAGGGAGTGGATCTGGGGCTGGGGCTGGTATCTTCAGTGCTGATAGTGTGGTGCAAAGCTGGTGCAGAGCCATGATTCACTGCCTGCACGCCCCTACCTGGGGCAGCTGTGTCCTGGCTCTGGACCATGCTGTCACCGTTGCAAGATCCTAGCCCCAGAGCAGCTCTCTGCCCAGCTGTGTACCCTGCTAGTGGTGCTCAGGCCAATCTCCATGGAAACCCTTGCCCCTGCTGGGGTCTCCATGGAAACTGGATGCAGAGATGTGGACGGGGCTGCTGGGAAATGGAGTCTGCCATGTGCCCAATGCAGCCTGTAGGCCAGACTTTGCCTGACCCTGTTCTGAACAATCAGGGGAAGCAAAATGGCACTAAGAAATGTAAGTGATTTGTTTCAACATCTTGCTTATAAGGAAAAATCTCTCTGTTAGAGGGGAGGGGGAGCAGTGCTACTGCTACTGAAAGGAAAGCAGGTGGACAATGGTAAACTGTTCACAAATTATTTATTTGACAGTTGATTCGGGGAAAAGTTCATGAATCATTTATCTGTAAATATTTCTGTGCTCTTTGGTTGAACAATGAGAAACGTTACTTGCAAATAATTAATTTGATTGTTCTTCGGGATAAATTTCATCTAACCCATTATTCTTGTGTTGTATTTGACCAGCTTTTCAACATGGTGTGGATTTGGACAGTGAGCTATCAATCAGCTATCTGAGACTAGCAGGGAAAGGGGCATGATAAGGATTATTGCCACTAAAGCTAAGCATGAAAAACTACAGCTGCCACAGACTTGGAAATAAAAGCTTCACGTGGCATTTTTTATTTGCCTTCTGCTGTGTCTTTTGTTTTTCAAGGGATTGAAAGAAATAAGGTTATTTGTTGGGTGTGTAAAGTTAAACAACAAGAATCTCTGAATGGAAGTTGCTGCTGGTTTCTCCTCATTTTGTTTTTTGACCCCTGGTTACATTACTCTTCAGCATCTTCATAAGATGAGGAATAAAACATGACATAACTAAGATGTACAGTGTGCTTTTCAGCTGAACTGCAGGACTGGCAAACCATTACCATCATTTTTCTGTTTTTTATTTGAAATCATAAAGAGTTAAGTGCAGCAGTTTGCTGTGGTTATTTTTTTCTTCTTCTCTGAATAAAAAATGAAGAAAGACTGTGGCAGTTAATTTAATAGTTGGTTGGGAAAATATACTGATCTGTGACATCATTAATTGAAATGAAGGGCAGAAAATATTCTGAGCTGGAGAAAAGAAAGGGAAAGCTCAGCAAACGACATTAAATAACAAATGAAATCTCAGTGCTCTGAGTGGCTACCAAGGTAACTTCCAGATACCTTATGGCACGTCTATATGAGATGCTAACTGCACCGTAGCCAAATAATACTGTGCAGTAGAGCATCACAGCACAAAAAGTGCTAATATGCTACTGTGCAGTATTATTAGGCTCTTGCTCAGTACTGTTACTAAATGGGCATTCGCGGGCACTACTGCATTTATTTAATACTTGATTGTACAGTAACCACTGTATAGTAGCGTCTCATGTAGATGGCCCTATGTGGTGATTTTTAATGGAAGGGAACAGAACTGCAGAGAGTTTATTGTTAATTATTCTGCTTTTGTAAGTCCTTTCTTTAGAAGATCTCAAAGCAGTTTGCTGGCATTTGTTAATGAAACGTTACCATACCCTGGTGGGTATGTCTTCTTCCTTGTACTCATTTTAAGGAGCAAGTAAACTGTGCATGGAGCGGTTGAGTTTCAAATTCCCAGATGGACATGTCTGTTAAAGGTAGCCTCCAAATATGTAGTTAAAAACCAAAATGCTCTTTTAGGTAACTTTTTATACAATGAGGCCAAAAAAGTGTGGTATAGGTATCATGCTATGAACAAACTCAGCCAATGTCTGAATTTAGACACATCATTTGGAAGTACAGCCTTCAGTGAGGTCCCTCAAGACCCCCCAGAAGTAAGTCCACAATACATTACACTTCATTCCTAATATTTTTTTTCTGACCTTAAGCCTAATTTTTTCTTTGCTTAATTTTTTCCCCATTCCCCCTAACCTGCCTCCCGTAGAAAATCTGCAACTATACCTCCTTTTCCTTGGTGATTCTACTCTTCAAATATTTGCAGCTCGTTATTCTCTCACTTCTGTTTACCCTAATCCAAATTTAATTTTAATAAATTCCTTCTTAGAAATCAGAGCTCCAATTTAATTTATCATTGTTGATTTTTATCCACACTCCTTGACATCTTTCTGGAATTGAGGATGTGGTATTGTAGCATTTCTGTATTCCATCCTTCCCAACAAATGATGGAGAGTCACATAAAATATCTTATAAGCGGGCCTGCATGTGAACAGATTATGCTATGTGATTTATTGAGTATAACTCCATCCTAGCAAGATACTCATCTCATAGGTGGTTTGATTGAAGTCATGGGCGGACTGGAATCATTAGATTAGGCATGTGCTGGAGTGCTTTAGTCACAGTGGACTTCAGCTGGCTAGCACTTCTGTTTATCCATAATCTAAAGTCTATGTCTAATTGCTTAATATATTTTACCCATGTATTCTTATAAATTTCACCTATACAGTGTTATGGTAGGTACTGTGATGCTGTTACTGAAGACTGGTCATTGATCTTTATTTTGTTATTAGCATAAATGGAAAGCAAGCTGTTACTTTGTGGCCTGTACCAGTGGTTGGCTGTATTTATATATTACTGGAGAGGGGGCTAACATATTAGTAGATTTTACCCTTCCTTTGCCCCAAGGGCAAAGGGAAAAATTGAAGAACAAGTTTGGAGAGTGGGAAGTGCTGACATCTAAAGGGCGTCATCTCCTTGTGTGGATGCTTGCACCACTGGAGCAGGCAGTCATTCGACATGGCCGTGGTTGTTAGTATCACTGCAGGTTAAACTGAATTTACAGACACAGAGAGGTTGCTTGGTGCCTCTGTGAAGAACCGTGTTACAATAGCTCTGATCAGCTAGGTTTCGGATTCCATGGATTTGATGACCCTATTGTTCAGTTTGACACAAAGCCTTTAGGATTTTACCATTGCTGAAGACATGGGGGTCTGAGAAAAGCTTTAAGAAGCAGCATCTTTCCCCAAGGAAATTGCTTTGAAGGTACTGACAGAGATAAAGAGAAACCTGTAGCATAATAAGCATGTTATGAAAGCCGCTATGACAGAGGCATTCTATTGAAATAGGGATAGCGCTTTGCACTTATACAGTACCTTTCATCTAATGGACTCACATCACTTAGGGAATGGTGCTCAGAAAGAGCTATGGGGCATCCTCTGTGCTTCAGGTTAGACAGGGTTAAGTATTCTGCAGTTATAGGGAAATACAGCTGTGGGTGAAGAATAATTATGCAACTATGGGTCTTTTTAAAAGGTAGTATGCTTTGAAATGTGAAACTTTAGTGGTGTAATGTTAGCAGAGAAATTAATTTTTAGACATCATTTGCTATCTGGTTAAAGTAATTGCTTATTATCTGCTTCCCTGGGGTTTTAAAGTTTTGGAACGGAATATTTGCATCTCAGTTCCTGTGTAAAGGAAGGAGAGAAATCATACTGTTTCCCCATGTCCCTGCTCTAGTTATCAGAAATATCAAAAAGAATTTTTTTAACTTCAGAGAAGTCAGTTTCTCTTATACTTAGGGGTTAAGAAATTCAGTGAAAGTCTTTGGATTAGCATCAGGCTTTTATTGCTCTTTTTGTGCTGACTGGCACTACTGGCATTTGTTGGCTCTGAGATCTGCTTTACATCATGTTGTCAGACAAAAATCAGGGCTGAGGCTACTGATAGCTCCAAATGATTCCACTAATTCTCTTCCATAAAAGACAGATCAACATCTAGATGCTATGGAGAATGGCACTTGAGGAAAACTTAATGCAAATGGAGCGATCTAAATATCTTATTTACAGACTTAACAGTTAGGTAGGGATAAGCCATGGTGACCACATGTGCCACCAGTAGCCCAAATTCAGATTAGGTTAGTGTATAAAATAAACTAACCTAGTTTAAAGGCCTGGTTTAAAGCCAGTGTAGGCCAGATTTTCAAATGTGCCATTATTTAGCAGCTTGACTGCGTCTGGGTCCTTAACTGGAAGCTGGATGCTTGGAGAATCCAGCCCCAACTAATCCCCAGGCTTAGTTTCTTCTGAAGAGAAGTCTAGGGATGGAGTTGCAGGATGAGGCTTGAGGATGCATTAGAACTCATATACGATTATGGTGGGCATCAGAGAAGAACTGGGATAGATAAATGCATAGTTCTGTTCTGGAATCTGAACCTGAGCTTTACTTTGGTGCTTTGTGTCATTAGTGTCCCTCATTAGAAGGGACTGGGGAGAGGGAAGGAACCTTAGGAAGTAACAAGAATTACTTCTTTGGAACATGGTGTTACACTTATGGCTAGAGACAACAATCAGGATAAGGGACCCATTGTGTTAGGTGTTGGGCCAACACAAATGAAATGGTCCTTGCCCCTTAAATAGACAAGACTGTTCAAAGGTGGGCCAGAAGTGCTGTTGTCCATAGGGAAGCCAGGCAGTAACTTGCCTTAAGTCAGATAGGAAGTCTGTAGTATAGCTGGGAAATGAACCCAAATTTCTTGAATTCAGATCAAGTATTTTAGCAATAAATGTAGACTCCTTCCTCTGTGGATTTGTCAGAACACATATATCTTATTCTTAGACTAGAAATTCTGTGAAGCAGAAAACGTAACACTTGGTACATGGTGTTGTACAATGGGAGCTGGTATTGATTTGGACCTCTGAGTGCTCCCATAACATAAATGTTAAATAATTATTACCACTCAACAGATAACAAATTTTGTCACAGTGTGTGGAAACAGTGACATTTTTCTTTCTCTCCTTTTTTTGTAGTTAAGAATAAACACTGCTATAAACTTTGCCAATGTAAAGCAACTACAAATTGAGGCATTATTTCATGTTATTTGTACCACAATTTTATTGCCTTTGCAGTTATTTACTGTATGTAAATAAGCTCCACAGTGTTGAGAAATGTTCTACTATAACTCAGTTATTTCAGCATTAAAAAGAAAAAAAAAATCAACCAAAACTCTGAGTTGCAGCCAGCTTGAAAAGATTGTGGATAATATAATGGATTTTTTTTCTGTTATAGTGTTAGATTTATTTGAAAACGATACACTTTCCTGAAATGCTGAGATTTGCTTCCTTCTGTAAGCAAAACTGTCCTGTAAAGCTTTAATTACTGTTTTTCATTATATATTGTGGTGCAGCTGGAATTATTAAAAGTTAGATGACTGAATGTAGATTCTGAAGCAACAAGGATTTCCAGCCAGTTGAATAAAGGATGTTACATGAAGGATATTGCTTTAGAAGAAAGCTCTAACATCTATAGACATAAGCAATTATGTGCAAAGGGAGCTGTGGCAGTACAAAGATAAATGTAAAGTCCTTTTGAAAATCTTGCTTCCTGTACGCCCTACATGAATATGGACTGTAGCATGATTGTCTAATTTTCATAGGGATTAATTTTCCTCGCATTGAATGTAATGGCAATATTCCCATTCGTTTAAATGGCAACAAGACTATTCTTTAGTCATGAATACAGCTGGCCAAATAATTATTGATGGCTTTGGTGCCATATTTCCAAGAAAATATTACTCAATCGAGTGCACATTAGGGCTATGCGAAGCTCTGGGTGCTGATTCAATTCAAAGGAGATTTGGTCAGAGTCAGTGGCCGAATCTCACAATCTAAATCAAATCAGGGGACCAATAAAAAGGTCTGAATTGATTCAAAGCTCAGCTCTCTGAATCTTTGGAAAATATTTGGAGAGCTTTGATGATTTGGGCAGTTCCTGGTCCCTGTAGTAGGAAGCCGGAGCTGGACTCTGATATGGTAATTACTAGGGATGGGGAGGGGGTCTAGTGGAGCGGGGTGGGAACCATGGGGGGATTACTGCCAGACCCCATCCCCTGCCTGCCCCCCCCATGACCCACCCTTCTCAGCTCCTGGTGCTTTAAAAAAAAGCCCCTACTCACCAGGTGCTGCCGGGCGGTGGGGGGGTGGGGGGTGTGTGTGATCCCCACTGCTCCACTGCCCTGAGCCCCCTGACTCCTCCCTTGTTGCCCCAGTCCTCCTGCCATGGCTGCCCTGTCCACCCCAGCTCTAGCCCTTTAAGAAAAAAAACCCCAAGAAAACCCTGGGAGGGCATGCAGAGCCCTCCCACCTGGCATGGGGCAGCGGGGATCGCCTCCCACCAGGCAGGAACTGGTGAGTTAGCACCTTTGGGTGGTGGGTGTTTCTTAAAGGGCCAGAGCTGGGGTGGGTGGGGTAGCCATGGGGGGGGACGGGAGAACAGGGTGAGGGTCAGGGGGCTTATTCATAGTCCTCCCCCATGCAGCATGGGGCAGTGGGGGGCAGCTGGGATCGCTCCCCTTCTGGTAGTACCCCGTGAGCCAGGGCATTTTTCCCACAAAGTGCCAGGAGCTGGGGCGGGCTGGGCATCCATTGCTGGGCTGGCAGAGCGGGCGGGGGATGGGCCTGGCCACATTCATACATTCGGCAGCAGCCGAATCTCCAAAACGGATTTGGCTGAATCGATTCGGGATAGCGATTTGAATCACTGAATTGAATCACTGCCCCCTGAATCAACCAAATCCTAAGTGAATACTAGCCGCTTTGCACAGGCCTATTGCACAGGTAGTATTACCAGCCTGATTTGAATTCTGGATTTTGGTAAAGCAGAAGATAGGATGCTATATTATTAGTCTTCCTACCTTGCATTAGGATCATATGACTAGATGCTTTTTAGAAAGAGGTGGTTAGCTGTGTTAGTCTCAAGTCAGGCAGAAGGCAGGGTATAGACTTATCTTGCATTTTATAGACGCTCTGATTTAGTTGGCTTAAACAGTAGTGCTCGACTTTTTGGCCTCATGGTCTGGATAAGTGGTGCAGGGTCAGTGCAAGGGAGTGGGCCCTGTGTGGCTGGATTCCACCTTGTGCCTCCTGGACTGGGCTCTGAGGAACTGGCTCCTACCTTGCACCACCTGGATCAGGTCCTGTATCTCTCCAGGGCCATGCTGTCTATCTTCAGGGCTCTCCACAGGTCTGAAAATTTGGCAGTGGGGGAGTGGCAACAGCATTTATTGTTGCTCCCCAGCTGCCAAATATCCAGACTTACGGGGAGCCCTGTGGGCCAGATTACAGGGCTCTGCAGGCTGGATTTGGCCCATGGGATGGAGGTTGAGCACCTCTGGTCTATAAGGTACTAATCTATCCTGTCTCCTAGATGCTTATTACCAGGTCCTAGTCTAAGTTACTGTCTTGGCTCCTGAAGAAATCAAAGCACCTGCAAAATGCAGTATGAAACATGACCTAAAAATATGGGAGACACAGGAGAACTTTTCTGCTTAATCAGGCTAAAGAAAATAACAAAATCATCTTCAGCCCTCTGCTCAAGGTAGGATCACCCCCAACTAAACTATTTCAGCCATGCGTCTCTCTAACCTGCTCTTAAACAAGTTCAGGAATGGAGATGCTACAACGTCCTATTCTAATGCTTCACCACCTGCATTGAGCAGAACAGTGGATTTGAGACCAGGGCTGCTGGTTTCAGTAAGTCCCTTCTGTAAATGCCGCCTTAGAAGCCTCAAACCAGGTCCTTAGGTCTTTGGCAATCCAGTGTGCAGTGTTGCAGTAATGGAAAGAAGGTTTAAAGGAAGGTTAAGGTAGCATTTGAGGAACAGGCAAAAATTTCATTGCTATTACTGTGCTGATGGTTGTTTGCTTGCATGGCATGAAAGTGGGTTTTGAGTTGTGATGTAGCTTGAAATTGCTTCTGGCAGATATGGATTTAAATTCTTCCTCCCCCTGCCCCAACCAGCATCCTTTACTTTCATTTTTCTATAAACACTTCTATCTCTGTTTTCCTGCCCTTGTCTCCAAGAGACAGGGAAGTTATGGTGGACATCTGTTTTCTAAACCCAGTTTGCTGAGTCCTTAATTGGCATCAGAAATAAACAGAGGAGGATGAGGTTTGTCCAGAGCTTTTCTCATTGTGTTTTTGCTTGCTGTCATGATGAGGCCCCCAAGTGAGGCACTCTAATGAATCAGCACCTCACAGATGCAGAATAAATTAGTCTTGTGAAAAGAACTTTGCCACAGAAGCAGCATAAACCTCACTATATTACCCTAAGGTTCCCAGTAATTGCTGTTGATTGGTGAGGGGGGTGGAGAAGCCATCCAGAGGAGAAATGCAATTTGTTGCTGTGGCTACTAGCTTCTAGATTTACCATCTCTCCCTCTCTCTTTTCCATCCCCTAGTGTTGTAAAATATGCCACACATTCACTAGCTTCAACAGATTATTTTTCTTTTAAAGCTGTCTTTTTTGCAGAGTACATTCTATCTGTAATTATACAGGGAGCAGCATATAGATCATCATAGAGGGTGAAGAGGACACTGGGTAACTGCAGTGTACTAACTATTTAGCATCTCTTTACTCCCTATTCTGGAGTCTGCCCCCTTAAAAATACATTCATCTAATGCCTTCGTCCTAAAGGATCCCAATGTGTTAAGTTTCATCCATCAGCAGAGTGTGGTAGCCTATGGATTGGAACACTACAGCTGTTTAACTGTGCTTGGCAATATTACACAATGTTTTTTATTAAGACAAAAGAGGAAAGAGAGGGGTGATAGAATGTACTTGAATGCAATTACATCTGCAGGGATAATGTAGAACATAATTAAAGTAAGATTTTTGCCTGGATGTAGTGAGAAAGGTATCCTGTCCTTAAAAAAAAAAAAGAAAAAAAAAGGTGTGTGTGGGTGGGGGGAGGGGGGAGAAAGGGACTGTGAATGGTCAAGGCATTTTGGTTTACAGGTTTCATCTGAAAGCTGGTACCTCCAACAACATTAAATCCTTAAGTATACTCAAGTTGTTCAGTGCTGATAAGTGGGAGGTATAGTGTTTCAGTTTGTGTTACCTAAGCACCAGTGGCATCATGCTAATGCAATATAGAGCATGCGTTATACCTTCCAAAGCAGGATGTTGAATGTCTAAGTGTGTTGCATACGTCAGTGCACAGAAATGTGGATGGAGTTTTTCTGTTCAACCACTGAAACAAGAGGTCTGATGGGAAGTGAAAGGGGTTTATCTTACGGAGTTGTATTGGTGAAGGCTTGGGAGTCTAATGTCCCTTCAAATTCACTATGCAGGAAAGGGGAAAGAGAAGATCAAAATGTGATGCTGTTCCTATTCTGTCTTTCCCAGTCTGTGCTCTGGACATACTTTTGCCTGAACTGCCTGAATGTCACTTCAGGGAGATGGAGGTGGTGGGAGGAAGAGCCCTGATCTATTTCGCTGGTGAAGAAAATGAGCTCCTTTTCCAGTTCACCTCTCTGTACTGTTGGAAGGAAGAGTTTGAAGACAGCACTTGGCCATCAGTGGGGTTTACTTTTTGGGGCCCTCATACAAAGCCTTAGTTTCATGTCCCTCCTTTTCACCAGGAAATAATACTTATAATATAGAATCATAGAATGTTAGGGTTGGAAGGGATCTCAAGAGGACATCTAGTCCAACCTCCTGATTAAAGCAGGACCATCCCCAGCTAGATCATTCCAGCCAGTATATGACTGCATCATATAACTATGGTGCAGTCACACAGTTTGCCCTCTCATATAACTCCTGCCTACTTCTGGCTTCTCTACTTCCTGCATGTGATAGAGCACGTCACTGATATGATCCTTCCCCAAATAAACTGCTTGGCCAAGCCTTGCTGTAGGGAGCAGAGGTCTGATCTGTGAAAGTGGGACCTGAGTGGGGAGGCCTGAGGCCAGAAACTGAGTGAAAGGAACCAAAATGGACCTCTGGGGCTTGGGAGTAGATAGGTTGCCCTGCCTACCTTCATGGGCCCCAAGAGACTAAAACCTGCTCTGCCTAGTAGATCTACACTTCTGCCACCTATACCCATAAAACACTCTGTTTTTTTTTTGAAGAAGAAGTGAGATTTGCTTCCTTGAACTACCTGCATTCCTGTGCAGAAAATTCAGGTGCATTAAACTAGGCCCCCAAATGCATATGAACATACTCCCATAGGAGCAAATTTGCTTCCAACAGGAGCGGTTCAGTTAAGGGCTGTTCCTGTCCTGCTCTGCCCACCTGCAGCAGCCAGGGGGAGCTCCAAGCTGGCAGGGAGCACAGGGGCTGGTCCTGATCTTTGCAGGGCTGGAGAGAACTGTGCTGGCTGCTGGACAGCTGCCTCCCAGCCACATGGAGATCAGGCTGCATCCTGATCTCCATGTGGCTGGGAGGCAGTCTCCTGTTCAGCGAGAACAGTTCTCTCCATCTCCTGTGACCTCCTTATGCCTAGGCTGAACATGAACAATTTATTCCTGGTCAGCGTCTACATGTGTGCTTTGGTGCATTAGTTTAATGCACCAGTTTCTAGTACCTGTATCAAGAGTTACTATAAAATGGCCCATTAGATTAATCTACTGCACAGTAATTGCTGCACATGTGTAGATGCTGACACTTTACCACACATTAGATTAGTCTAATAAGTAGTAAAGCATCTCATGTAGATGTACCCACTGTGTAAGAATGAAAGGGACTTGGAATAAGGCTGATTAAAATATGCACCTGCACCAGGCAACGGTTGGGTTCCCTTTTCCTGTTCATTCACACTGAGGAGGAGAAGAATTTGGCTTGGAGCCTGGGTAGATCTGGAACAAGTCAGCAAACACCTCAGTACTGCTTGTGTTGGGCTGTGGCAGGAGGGTGTGTGCATGTCACATTGCTGTGACTAGAAGTGACATGCAAGTGATACACAACCAATTGAGACTGCATCCTTTTAAGAATCTTTCTGCTATCTCTCTGGCCTCTGGCCAGCTCTTACTTCTGTGTTGGAAGCTGGACTGGAGATCAGAAAAGGACAACTTGTTGTGTAGCCCTATTTTTCTCTCTTAGAGCACAGCTGGATTTCCTTCCCTCAGCAGCCAGACTGCCAGAGACAGAGCTGCCTGTAAGGACCTGACCCCTCTAGCTTAAAGAATCTCCTTGCATGGAAGGGTACACTGCTCTCCAGTCCTGGCTTGGCCATGGGTATTTTTCCATTTTGCTTGCAAATGAGCAGAAGGCACTTAATGTACTGTGTTCCCAATCTCTACTTTGTCTGATTCAGATGTGCTCATGCCATTCCTTATTCTTAAGGAAAGAGAGGGATAGAAATTGTATATATAACAGTTCTTAAACATAGGTGTTGTTTTATGTCTTGTGAGGAGGCTGCTGAGAGGTATGTTCTTGGCTGGGAGGAGAGGAGCAGATGCTCATCTTGTTGGAGTGAGGATTTTCTCTCTGTGTGTTAATGTAATTTTTTTTATTGGTTTCTTAAGAGGAAAAAGAGCTAACGGTATAATCTATGACAATAAAGTTATCTGCAAAATGGCTATGCCACACAGCTCAGATGGTTCTCAGGCCTTGCCAGGTTCATTTTGGAAATGTTGGGCACAAACCTTTCCCACGATTCTGAGCTTGCTCCTTCCCTCAAGGGTGCTGGCATGCCACAAAGGGTGCTTCTCTCTCCCCGGGACTTGGTATGCTGCCTGCACCTGCTTCATTACACAGGGCATCTCTCCTACAAAGAACCTACTATGTCTTCCTCTGATGGGAAACAGGTGCTGTCTAGCTTTTGTCACTTAAGATTTATATCAAAACACTGAAGCAGGAAGCAGATGATAAAACAAGATAATGTTTATATAAAGGAACATCACATCATTGCAAAATTTCTGTGGTGATATTTTACTGTTCTTCTGGGTCCTCTCACATTGGCTATAGTAGACTGACTTTGCATTCCTCAGTGCTTCATTGTCCCTTTTGGTCCAAGTAGGGAGCATGACTGTATCCTAAGGGACCTAACATGTTCCTTTCTTCTACCTTTCAGAGGCCCCAGCACTCCTGGACAAGACTGGTCATTCCAGATTTATTGACTCTCCTTGGCTTGTCTTATTTACTGAGGTCAGCGGTAAGCAGAAGATCAAAGGATTTTGACCTTCTGTGCTATTGGTTATCAAATAATTTTTCTTGCCTTGCTGTTTCATTGGAAGCTTGTCCAAGGATAAGCAAATGATTTAGGGTAGCAAACTTATACTGCTTCACAGCCCTAAGGATTCATACATATCATATGGTAAATCATCATCTGTGTGGCTGCTGCAACTTGCTAAAGCAGCAATGAGAGCAGAGAGGACTTGGACAACTTATCTGACAGAATTTGGGTAGAAATAAGCTACTCTGAAAAGACCATGATGTTGTATTTTAGGTACCCATGACACTGAGTCAGCCTTTAGTGTTAGAGATCCCTCTCCTCTCTAATACTTTCTTCCCCTTAGACCTGAGTTGGTAAGTAGGCCTGTCCAAATAGGGAAGTATTCAATTTGGATTTGGAGGACAGTTATTCAATTCAGTGATTTGAATCACTGTCCCCATTTGATTCGGCCGAATCAGAGATTCGGTGCTGATTCGGAGATTTGGATTGGCTGGGGAGAGGCAGGCACAACCAGGAGGCTGCAGGTTCTCCTGCAGCTTCCCCAGCTGTGCCTGCCATTCCCCAGGTGGGGGGAGCCGTGGGAGATGCTTCCATGCCTGTCCTGCCCAGCCCCATCCCCTGCCTGGCCCCAGCCTCCTGGCTCTTAAAAAAAAGCCCAAAAATCCCTGTACTCACTGGCTGCAGCAGTTGGGATCAGGGCCTCTGAGGGCTCATGGCAAAGCCCCCTTGTGCAGCATGGAGCAGTGAGGGGTAGCGAGGCTCGCCCCGCTGCCTGGCACCTGCGTGGCAGCTGCCCCATGGTGTGGGTGCAGTGTGTCTTGGCAGGGCACTGTGTGCTGTCTGGGAGCGGGGACTGCTGGGGCTGAGTGGTACCAGACTCCAGCTGGAGCTTCCACAGCTCTCAGACAGTGTGCAGCACCCTGCCAAGCCATGCTGCAGCTGTGCCATGGGGCAGCTGCAGTGTGAGTGCCAGGCAGGGGGGGCATTCCCTGCTGCCCCCTGCTGCATGGGGAAGCTCTGCCACCAGCCCTCAGAGGCTCTTATCACTGCTGCCAGAGCTAGTGAGTGAGGGGCTTTTGTTTATTTTTAAAATGCCGGGAGTCTGGGGCCAGGCTGGGCAGCCATGGGGGCTTCTCCCATGGCTCCTCCTGCTGTGCTTGCCTCTGCCTTGGTGGGGGGAGCCACGGGAGAAACCCCCATGGCTGCCCTGCTCAGCCCCATCTCCTGCCCAGCCCGGCCAGCACATGGTGGGGAGCGTAGGGGGTGCGATGCAGGTGCAGCTCACTCCAGGCAGCAGCAGGGCATAGCACCACTCCCAGCACTACCGTGCCCACATCAGTGCTGGGAACAGGGACTGTGACATGCCGCCACTTGCCAGCCAGTGTTGGGGCACGTGCAAGATATGGGTGCAGTAGTGCTCGGAGTGGGGGCTATGCCCTGCTGCTGCTTGTCCAGCCAGCATGGTGCAGGTCGGAGGGAGAAGGGGACACAATGCAGGCATGGCTCACTGTGGGCGGAAGCAGGGCATATCCCTGGCTCCCAGAGCTACCACACCCGCATCAGTACTGGGAGTGGGGGCTCTGCCCTGCCTTCACTTGCCAGCTGGTACAGAAGGGCATGGGATGCAGGTGCAGCAGTGCTGGGAGCAGGGGCTATGCCTTGCTGCCACTTGCCCCCTTCTGCCTGGAGCGAGCCACGCCCATATCCTGCCCCCCTCCCCCAGCTCGGCAAGCGGCAGCAAGGCAGAGCCCCTGCTCCCAGTGCTGCCTCACCCGTATCTTACACCCCCTCTGCCCTTCTCCCTGAGTAATACTCCCCCCAGCTGGGCAGGTTGTTCCAGCCCCAGCTCCAACCCCAATCCCTCTCTCCCTCCTCCCCCAACCCCAACAGACTTACCAGCTGCAGGCAACTGTGTGAGCTTCCTGTTTAGTCTATGGCTGAACATCCAAAGTAGCTGAATCTTTTCCGAAGCTTTTCCAGATTGATTCGGATGCTTTGCATCAATTCAGAGCTTTTAATTGGTCTCCTGATTTGATTCGGATTTGGAGGCTTGGCCCCCATATTGGGCTGAATCTTCTCTAAATCGAATCAGCTACCAAAGCTTCACACAGCCTTATTGGTAAGGCCATCTTTTGAGTTTTAGTACAGAAACCTCATGAGAAATGCTTTTGTTTTCTGAGTCAAATGTATGGTGGGCATCCCTTTGTTTCTGGCATACCATGCTTTGTGATTCCCATGGGGGCTTCAAGACAGGTCCTTATTTTGTAAAACAGGCCTGTTCAGCTTATAAGCCCCTGGTGGCCCACATCAGGCATGCCATACAGAAGCTTCCCCCACTCAGTGGTTCACTGTGTGCCCAAGCAGGCTCCCTCACTGTACATGAGTGCAGTGAGGTGGCTCATGAGTGGAATATCCCCCTACCCTACCTCCCCAGTTGCAGCATGTGGGCATGATCTCCATCCCCGCAGAGCCCTAATCTCTCCCATGCTGTATCAGTGCAATTTATCTGACATACAGGTGCAATCCCACTCCCAGGCACAGCTCCAAAATTACCTTCAACTCCCTATGTTGCTGCACTGCTCCCACATTTCCTGGTGCCACTCCAGTGACATCTGGAGGAGGGAGTGGGAAACCTGGAGACTCCAGCTGCTATTGCCATTCCACCATGAAATCTCTGAATAACCCTGCACAAGTAATTGGTGCCTTTGTGTTTTTATTCCCTGGCTATAAAATGGGCATAATAAAAATGCCCTACCTTTTCAGAGGGTGATAGAACAAATGCATCAAAGGGATGAAATATTCTGATAATATGATAAAAGGCTATATGTACTTCAGAAAGAGCATTAGAGATGATACAATTTTCCTTATCATAATAAAGTTTCATTTCTGGTGTCAGGAGGAAGCAACATTATGAATCTTTATTGTTATTACTTGATCCTAGGAGTGGACGTTTGATCCTGTTTTTCATTTACATCAGTTTTATATTCATGCAACTTCACTGACTCCCACAGAGTTACTTCAGACTTATAATTCTAGCTCAAATCAGAATTGGACCATAAGAATTCTTACATTTGGCAGGGGGCAAGGAGGGAAGTGCCTAGGCAATCATACTACCTCTTGAAGATGTCACTGGCCAGGGCTAGAAGATATCAGAAGGCAGTCCCTCTAGTGATCAGGGACTCTCAGGTCACATCTATGCTGACATTAGGATGTATTGAGGTTGATTTCAATGAGTGACAGACACATGAGCTCACTTTCCCTGCATTCATTGTGCCTTATAGCCTACAGCAAAGCTGTCTACACTGTGCATCTTACTTCTTCAGTGTGGAACTAAGATGTATCCCAGATTTTCTTATGTCAAGTGAAGCACAGCCCTTTTTTGGAATTGGCCTTCAAACTAGTTGTCCAGGTTTGCGAAGTGGGGTCTATTGAAGGGCTGAAGTCTGGAAAAGAGAGTTCTAGGATGCTTGCTGGGAGAACTCTTGTTCTTGAGATATGTGGTGGCCAATTGAGCAGTGATGTAAATGCACCAGGTCAAGCTGGACTGCAACTGGTGTTGAGTGCATAATTGGTAGGTAGGGAACGGAAAATTTAAGGTCCACTTTTAAGTGATTGCAAATACAGCCTGAGTCTCTCTTTCTTGGCTCTGAAGCAAAGAATCTAGATGCACTAACAACCCTATCAAGGCCTTCAAGACTTTGACTCCCTGTTGACTAGTCTGTGGAAACCCTGCTCTCATGTCCTAAAGATGTAAGCTACCCAAGTGCTAGTGCTAATGAAGGTATAGTGGAAACAGATTGGACTGGACAAATGGACAAATGGATTTTTTAAATTAAATATATAAATGATTTGAAAGCTGTCCGTCCTTTCCCCCTCCCCAATTTTCCCTTCCACAAGAGATTTTGAAAATGTATGTGGAAAGGAAATTCCAGCTTTCAGTTAGCTCAAGATAGACCCCACTTGCTAATTTGCCATAAAGGCTAGTAGATGCCCAACAGAAACTCTTGAATCTTGATCATCACTCTGTTTAGTTAGATTTAGACTGAGAACCTAGAGAAGAAAGGCTGTCTCTCATTACTGAGCACCTACTTGAGCCATATGACCTGTCTGCACAGGGTGGGGTTACATTTTCAGAGCAGCTCAGAATTTTAAATGCTCATCATCTATGAAGGTGCTAAAATAAGGCCCACAAGATGCATCTACATTGAACACTTACTGTGCAGTAGCCTAATAACACTGTGCAATAGTGTGCTGGGCAAAAATCATGCTAATGTGTTACTGCACAGTCGTATTAGGCTACTGCACGGTAAGCATTAGGGCTGTGCAAAGCTTTGGGTGCTGATTCAATTTGGAGGAAATTCAGGCCAATTCAGTGGGCCAGTGGGGGACAGCAGGGATTGCCCCCCTCCTGGCAGCAACTGGTGAGTCAGGGCTCTTTTTTTTTCAAAGTGCCAGGAGCTGGGGTGAGGGACAGCCATTGTCGGGGCTCGAAGAGCAGGTGTGGGACAGCAGGTGGGATGGGCCTGTGTGATTCAGAGAATTGATTTGGGACTGTGATTTGAATCACCAGATCCATTCACCCTCCCCCGAATAAGCTGAATCCAAATCCAAAGTGAATACTAGCTGCTTTGCACAGGCCTAGTAAGCATCACTAAAAAATTTCTTATGAGACAATTGGAGGATTGTGGGTTTAACTCCAAGACAGTCAGGTGGATGAGAAACTGGCTGCAGGACAGGATCCAGAGAGTCGTAGAGAATGGATCTGTCATCCTGGTGAAAAGTGGGCAGCAGGGTTTTGCAGGGGTTAGTGCTCGGTCCAGTACTTTTCAGCATCTTTATTAATTATTTGGATGTGGGGGTGAAGAGCTCACTGGCCAAGTTCACCAACCCCCAGCACACCTACAGGCTTGGCAGCACCAAACTGGCTAGCACCATGAATAAAAGGGACCTGGGGGTAATAACAGACCACAGTATGAATATGAGCCGGCAGTGTGATGCTGTAGCCAGCAGGGCAAATAAAACTTTGGCATGCATCAATCAATGCATCTCCAGCAAAACCAAGGAGGTGATTCTTTGACTCTACTCAGCACTGGTGAGACCGCAACTGGAGTACTATGTCCAGTTCTGGGCACTACACTTCAACAAGAATGTGTACAAGCTTGAGAGTCCAAAAAAGATTCACCCATAGACTCAGTCTTAAAAGGCAAGCCATATGAGGAAAGGCTGAGGGATCTGGGACTCTTCAGCTTGAGGAAAAGAAGGCTGAGAGGGGACCTGGTAGCAGCTTCTCTCTAAACTAGGGGAGTACATCAAGGGCTTGGTGAACTGGATGGATGATTCCCCAAATTCCCAAGGAATGTCTCCCGGATCCAAAGTAGACATGGTAAATAAACTAGTGAGTCAAAGGGTCATGAGATCCAACAAACTGGTTGACACTGCAGTTCACTAATTATCCCAATTATCTTGACAGCCTCTTGATCCAGTTCCAGCTTTTAAGCTCATTCCTTCATTCCTAGTTAATGATGGAGCACTCCTGTAGTTAATTTTTATATTTATGGCCCTTGCCATCATATTCTTTAGGTCTGTTAAATTTTATGTGCTGTAAAACAGTTTATGATTCATAGTGACCCTGTGCTACTCTAGCTGTAGTGTACAACTGTAAATCTTGTGCTCAGGATTCCACAGTTAGGGTTCCCCCCTCCACCCCCAATTTTCTCCATTCCCTGTACAGACAGGTTACAAACTGTGAATACTGAGAGTCCTTCTCTCGCTGTAGGGCATTGTCTGGTATCAAACTTAATGAACAATGTTTTTGTCATAGTATGTGGGATGAGGAGAGAAGGGAAGAGAACTGTGTTTCAGGTGAAACCTAAAGTTTTTTTTTATTTTGGTATTTGTTACTTGACACCAGTAATAGCAGTTCTTCCTTTATATGTTCCCAAATTCAGTGATGGACGAACCTTAAAAACTTTAGTGGAGTAAGAAGTTGAACCTATTGGGTACATCCAGATGAGCATGCACATGGCTGTTGCAGTATCTCAAAGTAGTTTGAGACACTGTGGGAGGCACACAGGGAAATCATGGTATAAAAAAAGAACCCCATTGAAAAAAGTGGCTGAAGCAACTGGAGGTTGCAGGGGCAGGGAGGGAAGGGAAGCACATGCACTTGCAGCAACTCAAATAGCAGTGGCACAAATTTGTGGCAGAGATTTCTGCTTCAGCACATGCGCCTGAACATGCACTTTGGTGTGGGTCAAATTGTGCCACTTGGGACAAACTGACCCTTCCCAGCTCCTACCAGATCTTCAGGCAGAGGGAGCTTGCCCCAGCAGTATAATATCATACCCTGGTGAGCATCTCATAGATACTTGCCCTCAGGAGCTTCTGAGGCCTGGCCAGCTGGTATCTGGGGGCCTGTGGTCCCATGCCTGCATGCCTGCAAGACCCAAATGGGGACTGCATGGCCACCTGGGTTGTGGTATGGGCAGTGCAGCAGAGCCATATGCACTTCTAGGCCAGCTTCCAGTGGGCTGTAGCTCAACAGTTTGCCTTTGGGTGGCACTGCTGTCATGTTGTCTGGTATCCCCACTCTGCCATCTGGGCAGTGATTGCATATCCCCACTCTGCCATCTGGGCAGCTATTGTCCAGAAAATGTGCTCCTTGAGGTGGTTCACTTCAAATTGCTGATGTGTGCCCTCCTAGCTCTAAATGGCCAGGAGGTCAGCCACCTCATCTGCCATCCAGCTGGGTCCCCAGTGCTGGTCCTGGGCAGGCTCCTCTGCTCAGTTCCCTCCACTTGCCTCACCAGCAGGGATCCTGGTGTTCCCTGTTTAAAAATGGTAAATTGTCTGATAACACCCCCCCACACAAAAAAACCTCTCTCATTAAAACACCCAAAATTTGTGTTCTTCCACAATTAAAATGAAACACCACTATATAGAGAGATCAGGTGTTTTATTGATATATTTACAAATTTAAAGCAATTTGGAAGCCTACCAATACCTCTATCATTGTCATGAAACAAATTCTAAATATCTATAAACTTTGGCATTTGCTTTTTTTTTTTACCATAGAAAAATCAAAGCTGCCACTGCCCACTGTGTTCACCAGGATGTTGGGTGCTGAGCAGAACTGATATGCTGATTTCCTGCCCCTGCCCTTGCCCTTTACTTTCAATGCACAGCCCCTCCAGTTCCTCTCACTCCTGACCTGCAGCCCTTTTCTGCCTCCCACTAGCTGCCACCTGTCATCAGCTCTGTCCCAGCTGTCCTACCTGCTGCTTTGTGGCTCTGAACAGTCCCAGCCCTTGCTGTTCTGCACCCTACACCTGTGCCCAAGCCCCAGTGATCCTCATGCTGTTCCTGGGAGGCCCTTGACTGGGACGGGCAAGTCCCTTCCCTTCCACATTGACTTCTCCCTGTACAGGCTACTCTAGGAGGGCAGGAGGGCTGTAAGCCCAGCTCTGGAGGCCTCTTCTACCCAGAGTGACCCCCCATCCCCAATCCCCATTTGTCTCTCTCTCACACATCCCCATGCTGCCATCTCCACCCCCACCCCAACCCATCATATCCTTCAGGTGGTTCTTGGGACCAGGAGCACTCCCCACTCCTCAGGCTGGGGCTGCATGTTTGAGCACCAGTGTAGATGGGAAAGGGCTGCAGTATGGCACTTGTCCCTGAAACCCTGGCTCCCACCAGCAGCTCCTGTCCTGTCTGGAGGCTGGGCACTTAGGGTGTGAGATTTGTGAGGGGGATGTGGGGTTTGGGAGGGAAGGGGTGTGGGGGGTGTAGGGCTTGTAGGGGTGAGGTTTGTGGGTGCATATGTGGGTGGGGGCTTGTGAGGTGGTTTGGGAATGTGGCGTATGTGAGTGGATTGTAGAGGAGTTTGTGTCAGGGGACTGTGTGGGGGAAGGGGGAACTGTGTGATGGGGAGGACTGCACAGAAGGTGTGGGTCCCCCACCTGCCCCCTGAAAAGCCCACAGGTCCCCCTGCATCATCATCATCATCATTATCATCAGCCATTGGGGTGCTCATGCCTGCTCATGGAAGACATTTCCAGTGTCACGGTGCCACCTGAGACTGGTGGCTGCACATGGTGCCAGCCCAGCCTGGACTGGCCCTTGTGCCCTCGGATACAACCAGATTGGCTCTTGCTGTCACCCAGGGTCCCAACACTGCAAACAGAAGCCACCCACCCTTGGGTTGGGCCGGGTCCTGCCTCCATGTGACCTGCATGCTGTTGGGCTGGGCCAGCTCCATGGAAGCAGGACCCAGCCTGGCCTGAGGGTGCACAGCTTCTGTGTGAGGTGCCGGGACTCCAGATGACAGAAAGATCAGCCTAGTCCTCCTCAAGGGCATAAACCAGCAGGCCAGGCCCACACCTTGTGTCATGTGCGGTCCTGGGTCTGAGGTGGTGCTGTGCTGGCTGGAGATCTTTGCTAGGAGCAGGTATGAGTGTCCTGATGGCTGCTGCTGCCATGGGGTGAGGGTGGGAGGGCAGACAGGGGACCCAAAACTCCTGAACAGCCCCCTTACACCCAGTCCCTCCACCCCCACATACCTACTTTCCTCAATCAATCCACTGCTGCAGCCTTGCCCCACTCCTATTTTCCCCAGTGAGGCAGTGTGCTGGAGCAGCAGGGGCACAGGATTTCCTGGTATCAAATTTAGAGCCTGTGCTGCAAATGTGCAGCACAGGGAACATTTTTTCATTCTTGACATGCCTCTTGTGGCATCTCAAACTGCTTTGTGATGCCATACAGACACATGTTTGCTCATCTAGACACAAATGTTTCCTCATCTGAAGGAAAATCCTGATGATGTTTGGGGGTTTGTGGAACCTCTACTACTTGGTATTCTAGATTTTAGATTGCAAAACTCCCTTCTGAGTTTTATGAATCAGTCATTTTTTCCTTTTAAGAAATTATTGGGAATGCAGTTCAAACACTCCATTACTGTGGATATTTGTACATACTGGGCATAGCTATATGTGCATTTAAGCTGGTTTACATTTACTACACAGGCGTTAAAGTGCATTAACGCTGTGTGTGCGCTAACTTGGGACTAAAGTTAGTCCCAAGTCAGTCTACACACACAGTGTTACTGTGCAGTAAGGCGTCTACATGTGCTTTACTGCACAGTAACTAATGGGGCATAATTTTGATGCTTGCATGATGCAAGTATTAAATTTATGCTCAAGTCAGCATAAGTCACCATATTTACTGTGCAGTATGGGCATGGATATGTAGACGTGTGCCTGTACTAAGCAGTAATTTCAGTTACTGCCAGTAAATGTGCATGTGTAGATGCGCTCACCAAGTTGTAGAGATTCTCATTTGGAAGTTGTCCCTGTACTTGGTTAGATCTTAACCAGGAGAATAATATTTCTAAAAAAGAAAAAAGATGTAGCATTCCACATTTTACATTGGGCTACAGCCAAATGGAGCTCAAACATCAATGGTGGTGAGATCTGTACAAATAAATATAGAAGTTATGATTTTTGTGAGGGTTCTAAATAGATTCATATGGGTGAATTTCTAGCTGTGTCAAAATCATGGGAAGTTTTACCCATGCTATCAGTGGGGTCATGATTTCAGCCATAGATATTAAGAACAGAAAATGGATATTGTCAGCTAGTCCATTCAGTCTCACCTTCTGCACAACAAAGGCCACAAAATTTTACTCAGTAATGTATAGATTAACTAGATTTTTTTTTTTTATTAAAGAAATCTAATCTTGATTTAAAGTGATGGAGATCCTTCAACATCTTTGGCTGATGTGTTCCAGCACTTAATTACCCACTTGGTAAATTAGTACTTCTATACTCAGACTTTCATTTAGATAAGCTTGGAAAAATATAAATCCTCCTGAATCATCATTCTCTTGACTGGAAATGTGAAGTTGCCAGAACTTGCAGCTGCTGTTCAGATCATTCTTATCTTTATTTTCAAGAGTTCATTACAACGTTCTATTCCAATCTTTCCCCTGGGGTTTTGCCATATTTGAAAAATCAAAATGTGCTCTTTTGCTTTCCTTAACAAATGGTTATTTTTGTTTTATACTTACACAAGACGAGTTCCAAACAGCAGCCTTAATAAAGAAATCAATACCAAACTCTCCCGTAGTACTGTAGTTGCTCATCTGCCCAGCTTTCTTTCAGATTAATTGGCCAAAAGTAGTGAGGCCTAATATTCAGCTTGATGTCATTTTTCTGTCTGTATATAATGTGATAGCTTTTGAAGGCCTCATGTAATCAATTTTAAAAAGTCAGGGAATCTTCTAGGCATAAGGGAAAGAACTCTCTTAGTTTTTGTGACAGTTAGAAAACTGGAAGACCTGACTTTCACTGTATCCATTTGATGTTGCAGACAGAAGAAACTCAGTTATCATTCACTGTCTTCAGTTCAGTTGTATATTTCAAATCTCATTGGTTGAAGTATCCACATTCCACAGGGAGAGCTTATTCTCATGAAATTTTATCCTATGCTGATAAACTCATGACACTCATTTGGTCTGGAGGAACTTCAAACACTGGGGTGTTTAACTGACTAACCTCTGAAGATTTTGTTGTTCATCATTACTTCATTACTTTTTCCATCTGTCGTGAGTTGCTGACAGTCTTGGAGCTGAACTCTGCAGTTCTTAATCAAGTAATATTCTGGTTGATTTATGCAAGTGTTGCTCATGAATAAGTAAAATAAGGATTCTGCATTGATTTGGATCTGTATAGATTAGTTCCAAGTCTAACCTTACAAGCATCCGTTTCACACTTTGTACATCCAATAACTAGTGCAGCTACTCCTGATTGTCACCAAGGTAACTAAGAAGCAAGACCAGGTTGTTTCAGTTCTTACTCTGACTCCTTTGTTTTGTTGATTTCACTTTCCTTTGCTTTCTTTCATGTTTTATCTGTTTGCCTTGCCTCAGAGATCTTTTCCCTGCATGGCAGTTCAACCTAGCTTTGTGCTTATGCAGCTGTCCTTTGGGTTATTTTCTCACAGTTCAATGTATTTCCTTCTAAATCACTTCACTTAGTCTGTATCTGCTTTCTACCTCCAGGCACTTCTGCCACTGCAATTTTGTCTAAATTTTGTTAATACTTCCATATAGTTAACAAGGCCAAGGTTGGACTTAATTTATTAATTTCCTTTTGACTTCTTTTGTATGTTCACCTCATCTAAGCTTTTGTAAGCAGTGAGGGAAAACAAATTACTCCGTGCAACACATGGCACAACATCAGCCAATCCTTTCTTACCCAATGTTATCAAATTCCATCTTGGATGCTGTCCTTGGTACTGAATGCTTCCATATACCAAACTAAGGCAGATCAGGGAAAACTGTAAAGCTAAGATATTTCCGCAATAACTATAATCAAATGGGCTAACTCTTTACTGTGAAAGAAAGCATTTTTGTATGGATTGTACAAATTCTTCAAATTACAAAAAAGCATAAATTAAATGAAATATTACAAATGCATGCTTTTGATGTGGTGCCAGTTCCTAAGTATGCTTGTGAATCCCTCAATAAATATATTGAAGATCTGAGAGAATCCCTTAAAAATCCTAGCCTGTGGCTATGTGGGTATGATTCTGCAATCACTTGCAGTGATATGTCAGAATAATGCCACTAAACTTGAAAGAGTTGCAACTGATATAAAGAACAGAAGAATCAGACCAATAAAAAGTAGTATTTGCTTGCTTCATTACCAGCTGAACTACTTCTAAGTCTATGGGATTGGAAAGCTCCTTGCTATAGATGGGTATATAGCATAGGATAATAAATGACTCACTGTATACAGTTTTCTGTTTTTAGGAGGAAACTTTTTATTGGGGTCCGGCAGTGTTTCATTGGTACTTCATCTGCCTTCAGTAGTCTGAAGTAGTGACATCACTTCTGCTGCTTTAGTAACCTGAATGTTGCCTTTACCAAGATGATCAGTGTCAGACAAGCAGAGTAAATGACTGGCCAGCCTGTCCCCAGTTTTGCAGATGATTTCCAGTTATCATCCTATGTTTTGCAGCTTCTCCCATATGCAACCAAAGAGGCACAAAAAATGAATAGGGACATCTAAAATGATGGGAAGACTGGCACAATCTTACAAGTTTTAGCAGGGGATCATAACACCTATGTAATGACCAGACTTGCTCTTTGCCAGACAAATCTGTGGAATCAGGAAGAAGGTAGGGGAGGGTGGCACCTTAGAGACTGACTGATCATAGCATCTAAAGAAGTAGGTTGGTGCCTATGAAAGCTCATGCCTCTGTGACCCAGTGTGTGTGTCTATATGTGCACCCTTAAAGAGAAGTAAGGCAATTAATGTCACATTAGTCTCCATATTTAAGGTGCATTAAGGACAGATCTGCACTTGCCTATCCTTAATGCACCTTAAATATGTTGAATTAGTGTGATCTGGCACTAAATTTGATACTTGCATATAGCAGGTATCAAATTCAGGCCCGATTAGTTAAGGCGCTGTAACCCATGTGTAGACATGGTATGGTGCCTTAATGCTGTGTTAGTTGCACTGGCTGCAGCTGAGTCCATGGGTTTGTGCACTGCTGGCCAGTGCCTCCCAGAAGTGAAAGCAGCAGGTGCTTTTGCAGCCACTCGTGTCTCTACCACCTCAAGGCAGAGGCACAGGGTTGCTGGCTGGGCAATGCACTAGGCCTATGTTTAAGACTTCAAGTTAGATACTTCTCCATTGCTAGTAACCGTTTACATGAGATGTTTATTGTGCAGATGACTAACTAGGTGTGCAGTAAATGTTATGTGTCTACACATGTGGTCCTATTAGGCTGGAGTAGATTAATTAACTCTGCATCAGGACAGTACTTGTAAATACTCTGAAACAGTACACATGTAGATGCTTCCCTGGCTGGGTGGGGCATGAGAGTGCTTCAGTGTGGGGGCTACCTGATGGCTGACCCCTGGGGCCTCCTGCCAGCTGTTGCTGCTCTGACCTGGTTCAACATGTTGTGGTCCCAGGTGCACATGCAGACATAGAACCTGGGAGCAATACACTCCAGAACAATAAGCTCCAGGGTTCATTTCTGTGTGCTGATAACACATGCAGATGTGCGCACAGTAATCAAGATTAACTCTGAAGTAAATGCATTCATATAAACCTATATAGGTCTTTTGAGTGGAAAATATGACCCTGTGAGTATGTGTGAATAGATGGCAGCTCCATATGTAATAAAATGACACCATGGTGTAGAAAGTAGATCCACTGTTTTATTTTGCAGTGGATCTATTATACACATAAGAAACTTACTGGGAATAAACAATTCAAAATTATCATGTGGCTTTGCAGCAGGAACATATTTGCCTCTCTTCTAGAAGGACAATTCTCAGACAGCTTTGTAGATTGTAAATCTCAATTTACCACTATCTCTATTATATTTCTGTTGTGACCACAGCTGACCTATATCTCCATTGCATTATCTGCACCAAATGAAAACTGCAAAGCTGAGAGATTACTAAAGCAGTCAGCAGTGTTGGGGTTAGGCTTGAAGAAAAAGGTTGCTGGAGGAAGTAGTTGTTGACTGGCTGGATTATCTGTGATATCACAGCACTAATACTCAGGTTCTCCCTTGCCTGCATCATTGTGTGGGTATTATCCAGCAGAAGGTGTTGTTATGCAGCTAGTAAACCAGTGAGGAGAGGAGCAGTGCTTTAGATGACCTGATGATTAAGTTTTAGTGATAGAATGCTCTAATATTGCTACACTTTTGGAGACAGAGACTACACCCCTGCCCTTCCTGACATAGACCTAAATAAGGAGCAACATGCGAAACCCTCTCATTAAAATCAAGCCAAATTATTTGATTCATTTCAAGGACAGAGGAAGTCACACTCTTCCCAACTGTAGTTTATTAGGAGGGTAATTAAGGTTGTTCTCCTTTCTAGCTGTGCTGAAATCAGCTCAGTCCCTCAAAAAAACCCCCAGGTTGAGAGAAAAACCTCTCCCGTGGATCTTTGGCAAGGTAAACATGGGATAATGTTAACCACCACAACTTGTCATGGTGCAACCCTCACCCCAGGGAAAAAGTTCCTTGTCACAAGTATTTTTGCTCTGCTTGATATCATACACTGTGGACATTTTTTCAGTGTTTCAAGGAATAGAAGTCAGAGGCAACTGAATTAAGAAGGCAGGGCTTGTAAGCAATGAAACTCCCATAACCATGCTGATGCTGCTAATAGTTCAGGATTAGCCACTTATGTTTTAAGTCCATGAGCCTAGGTTTCAAGGTTAGGTGAGTTAAGAATGATCAGATTTGGTAAACTGAGGATCCCAGTGCTATTTGAGGGCACAAAAATAGGCATTCAGGCATGGAAGGGTTGATGTAAGGTCCAGATGCATTATTTGATCATCCTAGTTTGGTGCCCAAGTTTCAACCTTGGGTCTACCAAAGGTCAAATGAAATGTCTATTGGCTAGTTGTTAATGGCCATATTTTCAAAAGGAGAAGTCCTGTGTTAATACTTTGTAGTTACAGCATTTGCTACCCTCAGAAGAGCCAGATACTAGACATTGAGATTTCCTCCAAAAATCATGAGTCCCCCTTCCCCACCATCAGTCATTTTTTTCTATATTTTGGTTTTTTAATTCCCCTCTGTTGGTTTGCCAGTGTGTGCATGTGACAATTTTACGTTAAAAAGTTTACAGTGCACACAAAACATATGCTTCATCATGGTTGCTCAAGCAGAAACTCCACTTATAGTTTGTTCACTTGTAAGAGAAGGGAATTGTTATTTATTTATTTTTGCTATTATTTCCTTGACTCACTACCTTCCTTTTCCCCCGCATAATTCCTCTCCTGTAGCAGAGCTATAAAATGTGACTGGAAATGAACAATGAGCATGAAAGAAACAAATACAAAGTACTCTTTCATGTATCAAGTTTTCCAATTATTTTTCAATAAAGATTTATGTGAGTTGCAAAGACCTCCACATGTAAGAATGTCTTACAATCATTTTCTAAAGTGCTGGAAAAATCCTAACCCAAGCAGAATTTTCTGTAACTTAGGGCTGAAATCACCATACTTAGCTGCATACTAGATGCACCTTTCTTCCAAAAATCAGCCCTCCAAAATTGAGGTGTGTGATTTGAGTAGGGAATCCAATTTTTCTTCACTAGAACAACAGCATGGAGGAATAGGAGCATGGAGAGGCAGTACTACAAGATGGCTGCCAGCTTCTCTCTCAGGCAGTAAGAGGAGAGATGAAATCCAGTGTTGACCATTTTGTAGTTGCCCTCAAATTGGCAAGTTTTTGCCAAAAAAGCCAGGTCTAAGCCATGACTGGGAGAAAAAAAAGCTTTTTTCTCTACATTTTGCCTTCCAAAAGCAAGGTTCATTTCTTATTTGAGGAGTGTGTTGTTTCTGAAAATTCTCTTACATTCAAGACATTTGGAGATAATGATGAATTGATCTTTTTTGCGTTATTTCTACCAACCACAAAAAGGTATAAAGTAATACCTCAATTATAAGGAGTATAGATTTAAAGTATATATAAAATTATTCTAATAATTAATTTTTACTTCTAATGATTCTTCTTTCCACCATCCCAGGACTTGTTCTTTGCCTGAGACACATTCACAGCTCCTTTCCACCCAGACTCCTGCAGCCTCATATCCATATATAAATAGACTGTAGGAAAGTAGCATAAAATTGTAGCCAATTGACAGGGAACAATGCCAGTGCTGCTTATCCATGTTATCCAATGAACCTAAGGGTCAGAAAAGCAAGCCCTTGGAGTAGTGTCAGAACCCAAAACCCAGCCCCACCTCCCTTCCAAGGTACCACTGAACCATACTTCTTCTGTCTTCACAGATCTTTCCCTTTTGTGTGTTAGTAGTCCATATTCAAGAAGAGGGCTGGTGGGTTCTTTGGGCAATGCTTCAGCTATGTTTGGGTGATTAGAGAACTTTGGTAGGAGTCAGAGATGCTTGTTCAAACCCCTTTTTGCTTGAGGTAAGCCTAGAACCTGGAGGCCTCACAACCTGGGCATGTACTCGACCACAAGTCTACTAGGATAAAAGGTGGGAGGGCTTTGTGGCAGCACAGGAAGTGGCACTACTGTGCAGAGCCACCTGCCTCATTGTGCCAGGCCCAAAAACCTCACTTTGAATGTCTCCCATGGGGTGCCTACAGGCAGTTGTCCCACCTCCTAGAGAACACCCATAAGCCTGGGGTAACGCAGCCACCACCCAGGCACTGGTCTCTGGTAGGGTTCTGTGCAGCCTGGGACACACAGACCCTACAAGCCTTGGGGGTGCTTTGCCCACAGTAATATTTCTGGGTGCCTCTTACATCCCAAAGCATTCCAAGATTGTGTTCCCTCAGTCCTACCCGAGGTTACATAAATAGACAAGCTCTGCTGGCCAAGCTGGGAGAATAAAAGGTTTGCCTCTCCCCTTTCAACAGTAACACAACACGATACACTGTAACCAGATAACTGTATTGATCAGGGAGGGGGGTAGACCAAGGAAGTCAGAATACACTTTAAGCAAACATAATCAGTCAGAGTCTCAAATAGTCTTGGACATAATAATCCTTTTGAACATGTCTGGCCTAGACATAAATCCTAACTCCTGGCTAATTTCCAAGTCTTTACTTACAGAGAATCATCCAAGCGGCAGCCTCGAGGCACTTTTCTTGTGGCTTTTTCAAATGCCCCCTAGAAGAAGAGAGTGTTCCCCCCTTCCCTCAGGAATTTATGGTTGACCAGCCTGAACTAAAAAGATAGCAAGGTGGGGAGGGTGGGTCACCTGGAATGATCCAAGTAAGGGGCAGGGAGAGGAGTATTTTTTCACAGGCTTTCTTCTCTATTTTCTTGAGACAGTTACACATTCACTTGGATGAGCCTTTTCCATTGCCGATAGAACCAGAATCTAACATCTTCATAAAGTGCCAAAAATTGTAATTATGTGGCTACACTTGGAGCTTAAAGATGAAATTGGATTAGATTTTAAAATACTTCCTCTGGGTGACACACAGCACCTCTAGTAAAACTAGAAACTGATCCCATGGCTTCCCAGTCCCACTGTAGACCACCCTCCCTCACTACACATGGCTTCATTCAGCGATAGCCTCCAGTACCCTGCTAGCTGGCTTCCTGGCAAACAAGCAATATTAAATAGGTTTGTACTGGAGCTGCTTTATTATAGTCAGCGCCCACAGAGATATCATTTCCTTTGCACATGGGGAGTAAGCAGCACTTGTATGAGGAATATTGCAGGAGTAATGTAGGGTTAAATGAGTATCACAGTGCAGAGATACAGAGTCTATGTTGCATGCCAGGTGAAAGTATTTGTGTGGGATTACTTATTAGTCACATTCAGAGAGGACCATCATTAAACAAATAGGAGCACTGCACTAACTTCTAACTGTTCTGAAATAAGTCTGAGATGCATTGAGGCAGCACTGAAAAAACTAGGAGGTCTTTGTGTGTCAAGAGTATATGTCTGTTAGAATGTAAGGTTGAGTTTTCCTTTTTACTCTGCTGAGAAATAGTGAGAAGATAGTAGGGAGTGGAAGAGGCTGAGGGTTCCTCCAGGATAACCTAAACATACATAATTAGAGGTACAAAAGGAAATCAGCAGCCCCTATCCACCAACCTTTTCACTTTCCTGGCTGTAGCCTCCAGCTCCATTAATTATTTCCTATACAGCCTATGTCAATGTCAACCTTAGTTGAGGGAGGGGTAGGGAGACAGAAGAAAAACAAAACAACAAAAAAGAAACAACAAACTAAAAACCAATATCCCTTTGGACATATAAATTATTGATACTCTCTCATTTCTTGATCTCTTTGGTGGCTGGCTTTGTTTTCTGGTTTTGAAATTACAGAATAAAAACACATTTTTAGAGTCCCAACACTCCAAAGTAGAGTATTTTTTTCTTTGTCCTACATAACATATATATACATTTTCTCTCAGTGTCTGTTTATCAATTGGATTTTCATTCCTTAAAGAGTGCTTCCTACCTCTTGCTGCCAGCGAATGATAGTTGTTGTGTGCTTGAATGAAGTGTATCCTGGGAACTCTCTGATGCACCGGTTATGTGTCAATCTAATGGTGTAGCATGTGCATGTGCATGTATTTATCCAGGGATGACCAAACAAAGACTCTCTCCAAGCTGGCAATGAAGACTGGTGATGTAGAATCTCATGGGATCCCGGACATGTATGAAGCTGGAAGCTGGAGTGGTCTCCTATTTACCACTGATTCCCAGCCCTGAGAAAGGACTAGGTAATGTTGCAATATACAGCATGGTCTGGTCAGCCATTCAGATGAGTTAAGAAGTCAAACACATTTTAGGATTTTTTTTGCAAATTTGGGAGATAAAAAATCCCAGTGCATTCATTCTACTGACTAAAGAACTCATGTTAACATTCCCCATTTAAAATACAGCATTGGCCTGCTTGTAAAATGAGCTTTGAAGTGTTGAGCTGACAAACCCCAGGGGAAAGCATGTCTTTTATTAACAACTGCTGGTACACTTCAGGAGCCTAATTCTAATATTTAGTCAAAACCTTTTCTGTAAGAGTAAAAGGAATCATTGGATTGGGAAACCCACTGGACATGGCAGGAGAAATTGGCACTATTTTACTGTTCACTCCCATGCTTTGCTATCCATTTCCTTCCTTCATAGTTTAATTTAAACTCTCCTAGGGAGGGGATAATCCATTTTGCCACCTTGTCTGATTAGAATTATTGCTGGGGCACTAGAAATATGTTGTCATGTATCCATACCTGCCAATATTACAGAGCGAGCTGTGAATTTTTTTATAAAAGTGCAAAAATATCATGGGACCTGAAGTTCTGTTGACTTTAATTTTGATTTAGGAAATTAAATCTCATTTTTTAAATTGGATTAGGTGTTTAGGTTTCTAAATCACTTATGCATTTTGAACCCCTAAGTCACTGTTTGTACAGAATAATACAGCATATTCTCTGTATGCAACATATTATTCAACTGTAAATTAAGGCTACTGTGTGCCCAGATTTATATTAAATATTTTTATTTAATATAGGAAAATATTTTTATTTAATATAGGAAAAAATGGTCCAGTTCTCTCTATCTGATATCTATTCTATACTGTATATAATTTAAATTAATGGAGGACTGCCTTAAGCCCTTACTTAGTAATATTATTCATGAGAGGAAGCTTTGGGGGACCAGGCTATTAGCAATAGGATATGGAGCTTTATTCTTTAAGATCAGAAGCCCAAGCCCTGTTGAGAACCATCTTGATTCAAAATGGTTACCCTCTGTGGCCTCTGTCAAGATAAAACTTGCAATCTCAGTTCAGCTCTTAGCAGGTTCTGTAGGTGTCCATGTCACAAAACTGTAGTTACTGGGGTTGATTGTAAATCTAGTCGGTAGTCTAAGCACAGGCTGAATAAACCAAACTGCAGTAACTTGACTAATCTGCCTTCCATAAAATATGTGGTTCACAGTCAGAAAACAGGCACACCTGGCAGGATAGCACAAAGTAGATCAATATTGATACTTACCAAGCTATCAATAAACAGAGAGCCTCACCAACCAAAGATGGCTTTGCTTGGGTGCAGTAGGACACCCACATGCTTTCACATACAAGTCTTAAATTTCACTTAGAGCCAATCCATACCATGGATCTCCAACAATTAGAAGGGCTTCCAGTAATGTGGTCTCCCTGCTTGTTTGTGTCAGCTACAGTCCCCACAGCAGAGATGGAACAATCTGGCAGCACTTCCACTTCACGGATTTCCTTTGGTCCGAACATTGTGGATCCCACTCCCAGCTTTCTGGATTCTGCCTTTAATTCATCCCTGCTTAGAAAATGCATCAGATAGCAGCTGTTATCCTTTTCTCTGCATCAGCTCAGGCAGGATTTTTGGTCTTAGTTTATTCAATTACGCAACAACTCTGTGAAGCAAGGTCGATATGAAGATCCCCCTTTTGAGACCTTGACAAATTAGTGACTTGTCCAAGGTTGAAGAGAAGAGTTAGTGTCAAATCTTGGGATTATAACATAACAGTTCTTGATTCAGGGGCTTGGTGATCTGAGAATGGCTGATACAGAATGAAATATGAACACGCTGAATTTTTTATATTGCAGTTCAAGAATATTTGGGCTGGATTCATCAAAGGAATAACCAGGAGAGATATTTTTCATTTGTAGAATCTTAATGAATACATGACTTTGCCATTCATTATTTATCTACTTTCCTATTTTAATTAATAGTTCTAGTGGCCATTTATGATTTTCTATATTTATAGAAAGCCAGTACTTCAAAAATATTGAATTATGCTGCTATCTATACTTGTGCCTTTTTTAAAACTTCCCTGCTAAAACTAAGGATTGAAGACCATTGTTGGATGAATGAGGGAGAAGAACATCATTTATTTTCTGTTTTTTTAATGTCATGTCAAAAGTTGACTCCTTTGTTCCACCTCCCCTCCCCAATGTGTTTTTTTACAATGCAGCTGATAAATAGAGCAACCAAGGAAGTTGATTGTTTCCTGCGCATATAGGTGCCATGAGAGGCCACCACACAACTCATGAAATAAGCTGCATGAAGGTAATAAATAAATATCCTGAAAAAAATCAGAAGTGCAGATAGCAAACAGGAGTTTTCCAGCATGTAGAGGTGGTACTGCTAATCTAGCTACTTCTTTGGTGCCCTCCATCAAAAATAACATATCCCTTGTACAGTTTTTGGTAACACCTGGATACCCCTACATGTTCTGACAGGGTGGACCAGGTTATTCTGGGGAAGTCCCTACCGCTTTGATATAGGGTAGGTTTTGAAGTATGGTTCAAGCAATTCTAGGTAGTTTAGAAGCTGTAGATGGTCAAGATTTACTTGGCCTTGCAGCAGTTGTTCCAGAAGCAGTAGTAGGTTTAAAAAAATAAGATGACTTAGAAACTATTTGGAAGTAGTGTTCAAAGAAGGACTGGTTTTAAAGATTCATAGATGTGTAGGCCAGCAGGACCAGTGTGATGGTCTGACTTCCTGTATAACACAAGCTAAGGAATCTTGTTGGTCTGAATGAATTAGCTAGTCCAACTCATCATTTGGCTCTATTCACATGTAGGTAAGCGTTCATTTTTTTATGTGATAAGTTACTCCTGCAAGTTTGTCTCTCTGAATCTGAAAGTACAGTTCATGAAAGTTAGCACTCATCAATATGAGAAAGAATGGCAGAGTGGATCACTCTAGAAACAGTAGGAAAAGGGTAGCCAACATGTGACATGGGTGCCACAGGTAGCACAGGAAGCGTGAGGCATGCAGCAGCTTAGGGAGGGGACAGGCAGCACAGTGGCAGACAGGGCAGGAAGTAAAGCAGTAGATTGTGCAGGGAGCAGAAGGCAGAGCAGCAGATTGGGCAGAGGAAGGAGATTGATGTGTCCCCTCAAGGAGGGTGTGGGACTAATTTATGGCACAATTGCCAAAAAGGTTGGCCTCAGTTGCCAAAAGGTTTGGCCTTGTGACACTGATAGATATATTGGTTCTGAAGGAATCCTCATTTTCCTTTGCAGGGCAGTTTTCTAGTGTGGGACTAAGGCCTGAGACCCATACAACCTCAACAAAATGGGGAAGACAGTTGAAATATAATTGAGCTGCATCTCTTGAAAATTCCCCTTGAAAGCAGCAAAAGCAGGGACATGGAAGGGTTGTCATTTTCAGAATGATAGATATGAGAAACAAAGATAGGATAATGGCATCACCAACAAAATCCAAAGAGACAGAGGATAATGTAAATGCTACAGTCTTCTCCCTTGCCCCGTTAACTGGAGCAGCTGGTACATAAGCTATGCAACATGCTCTATTCCCACTTTCAAAGGGATTTCAGAGGGTGGAGAGAGGTTGAAGCAGCTTTTAAAATTTGGTTTTTAAATATTTAAGGAAGATTGGCTCTAGCACTATTAGAAAGTGTAGAAGAGACATCTAAAGAAATATCAGATCATAAAACCATGTTTCCAGGCACTCGGCTGCAAGTCAGGAGGTCACGGGCACAGTGAGTTCATTATAATTTTACAAAGTAGTCAATCCAATGCAAAAATGGAATCCATTTGAAAAAGTTTGCCTTTCATTGTTTGGCTTTTAACAGCTTTGCACAGTATGCAAATATCAGGGGGAGACCAGTGAATACATGGTTAGTTTATGTAAGGTGTCTTAAAATAAAATAATATGAATGGAAAGGAAAATTCTGGCTCCAGTGAAGACAGTGGCAGAAATCCCATGGGGGGATGGGATTTCACCCAGGGTCTCCTACTTAACTGCTTTATTCTCTTTGATGAATGGGGGGAAATGTCCCTCTTACCCTCTTGGATACACAACCTAATGGATGTGGGAATGTGTCAAACAGGAGAAAATATTTCCAAGTATTTAAAAAAAATTCTTACTTATGCTTATGATCCTAAAATTTCAGAAAAAACCCCCCAAATGAATTGGCAGCAGATCACCTTTTTCAATAAAAATAACTTTTAAGGTGGACTTAACTTTATGTTAAAATGTCACAAATTGAAATGGGACTGAGTTTGAGTTCATGACACATGAATTGATTCAATTTTCAAATATTTTGGAATGATAATGTACAAGTATTTCCTACATTCATATTTGAGAGATGTAGGACAGAGTCTAAATATATTCAGAGCTGGAAGATTTTTGAAGAGTATAAATGTTAACAACTCTTCTTATGATCTGTTGCAGGGGAGGGCAATTATTTTGGCTGGAGGTCTGCTTAACGAGTTTTGGTGAGCTGTCAAGGACTGCATGGGTAGCTCCACCCCTTGACAGTTGCCCTGCCCGCTGGTTGCCATCTTGGGACTGGAAATCTCCCCCTTAGCCCATGACCTTTGCCACCAGAAGTCCCTGCCCTTGACCCCAGAAATACTCCTTTTGGGAGGGAGGGGTTGCCATCTTAGAGTCAGATGAAAACCAAATCATAACTAAAAGTCAAACACCTACTTTAACCTATTTAAATTTTATTACAAAACTATTGTTGCCATGATTTGTATTTGCATGCTATAGAGAGAGTGGATTGCATATTAACTCAGAAGTAAATTCTTAGTCTTTTGTAGGGTGTGTATGTATGGTAGGGTGTGAGTGTGTGTGTATGGTGGGGTGTGGGTATATGATGGAGTGTGTGGGTGTGTGCGTATGGTAGGGTGTGTGTGCATAGGGGGTTGTGAGATAGTGAGGCTGTGTGTTGTGCAGGGGGGCATAGGGTATTTGGGGGATTGTGTATATGTGGAGGGTTGTGGGGCCAGGGTGTAGGTGTGTGGGGTTTGTGGGGTGTGAAGGGGATGGGGTATATGGGGACCCCCCACAGGCCCCCCATCGTGCAGCAGCAGGTGGGGGTGCTCAGGGAGTTCATGCCTGGCACAGTTGCTTGGCAGGGTGCAGTTATGACCAGTGCTTCACATCATGGCGAGGGGCATAGCCTCTGCTAGACAGTCTGTTTCACCAGCATCCTCTGCATGCATGTGCAGCCCTTGCACTTGCCAGGCATGGGATGGCAGCCACAGGTACTGGAGAGGAATGCCTTCTCTACTCCCCAGGGGAAGGCATCTGGGACATCCCTTCCATGTTGCACAACACTGGTGGGAGAGGGGCTTGGGGCTTCCATCCCATGCCTGGTTAGTGGAGGGGCTGCACATGTGCGTGGGGAGTGCCAGCGATACAGACTGCCCAGCAAGGGCTGTTCACCTTCCCACGATGTGCAGTGCCGGCCAGAGCTGTGCCCTATCGGGTGCCTGTGCACTGAGAGCCCTTGCCTGCTGCTGTTGCCACTGCCCGCCAGGCTGTGCACCATGGGGGGAGTGTGTGAGGGATCCCCATCCTCCCACCCTCCCTTGCACCCACACGTTGCCCATCTGAGCTCTGTACTATTGCTGCTCCCTGGGCTCTGTGCTGGTGCCAGGCCCAGCCCCACGCTCTGTCCTCCTGTTGCTTCTCTACGTGTTGCCTGGAATCAGCAGGAGACCAGGGAAGTGGAACAGGTCCCCAGGGGCTGCAGGCAGCAGCAGCAGCAGCACTCCCACCTGGAAGCTGTGTGCTGGCTAGGCCAGCCTGTTCCGCCCACAAGGGTGGGAGCAAGGCACAATAGGGTATGTTTGGGGGAATATGTACATGTGGGAGCCTTGCTCCCTCCCTTGCGAGAAGAAGGGCTGGACAAGGCACAATTTGCTGGTGGGCCCAGTGGGCTGGGTGAAAGTGCTTGGTGGGCTAGATTCAGCCTGTGGGCCATATTTTGCCCGTCCCTGATCTATTGGAAGGGGAGATTTGATCTTCTATCTCTCTAGTGTCTTTAGAGGAAAATGGAAAACCACTTGAACCATGGTTCCAATCACACACCTGGTAATGCTTAAAGTTATGCAAGTGACAAACAGGATAGGTAAAAAAAATCCACAGAAATCTTTTTAATGAAATTTTTTTGTGTTTTTCCCCTGATTTTTTTTCCTCAGAATGTTTTTTTTTTTCCTTGAATGTTTTCTCACTATAAAATAATAACCCCACAATCAGATTTTGGGGTGGGTCTTTTTTATTTTTAGCAGTTTCCAGGAGATTTGTTTCAGTTTTTGGATTTTTATAGTTTAATTTTTTTCTGGAAAAGAAAAATTCCAGGCAACAATAATGAATAGTCCAGTCAAAGACTATAGGGCTGTGTGTAAAGTCAAGCACTTTACTGCATGTAGGGGCAAATCATGCATGAGAAAAAGTTCAATAAGAACTGTGTTAGTAGGTAAAGCTGTATTTTATTCCGTTTTTCCTCCGTTCTCTTCCCTTGTCTTGTCCTAGCACCTGATATCAGATACATTCATTTCAACCTATTAGGTTCAATTCAGCTGGGTGGGGGAGGAGGGGCAAGGAAGGAGGGAGGTGAAGAGTAAACAGCAACGGGCTTCAAAGCTTCTTGAATGTAGAGACTCCTGGAAGACCCCACTTGGACCAACTGGTGAGTTCACAGAACTCACAACACATGCAGAGCTTCCAGTAGGAGCTGTGTTGATATGCTGGTGAGCTCTGAGAGCTCGCTGCACATGCATCACACAGCCAAATAGGAGATGCAACCTTGCCACCACCACTTGTGGATCCAGTCCCAGACACAGGCTGAGTGCTGGGTCTGAGAAGCATCAAATCACTTTAATTTGATGGGGAGTTGTGGCCCAGACAACTTCATTATTTTCGAGGGATGGAACAAATGTCTCTGTTCATGGTGGAACCTCAGTGGAACAGTGCAAATAAAAGCCCTGACTTTGTATTTAAACTAAAGTGCATTGTTCCTCTGGCATTTAGAGTGACTTGCTCTCAGGGGCCCCAGTAGTCCTGCCCAGACAGCATGTGCTTGTTGAGATGAGGGTCTGGCTGGGGCTGAGTGTGTACTCCACCCTCATCCCATTAGCCACTGGAGACCTCAGCTAGCAGCTGCTCCAAGGAGTCCTCGCCATGGATGTAACAACCCCCAATTTTCTTTTTTAAAAATATATATAGAAATGCATTCCCTTCCCCAACTATTTCTAGCTTTTTCTCTCCCTCTCTATTCCTTATAGATAATTATGAGTAAGCTAAGACATAGGATAAGCTTTAGCATTTTGTTTTGCTAGCAAGTTTTTTTCCCCCTTTCTCCTTTGCAAATAAGTGTCCTGCTATTTTGATATGGATATCCACTGTTTTATATCATATAATTATTATGTTTATTTTGATTGTTACTGTTTTATATTGTGTGATTACTGTTTTACTAATTTTTTACTGTTTTTTTTTAATTGATACTATAGGATTACATGTGTAAATTAGCATAAGTCATGTTAAGACATGTCAAGTCCCCATGTTGTGTCCCCTGCCCCAGCATACCTTATTGTAACTCTGTTGTAACTATGTGACTCATGACCCCCCTCCCATGTAAACTGGTTCCTTGAGTGAGTGGGTGATTGATAAACAATGGAAGTAGGTCTAAAAATCATTCTCCCTGAATGATCAAACCATTAACTTGACAACCCAACCATCACCCTGCATTGACCCTCCCTGGCTCAAGATTTGGAAAACAAAGACTGCTGCAGAAACCAACCAACCCACAGACACCTGAAACTGCATGTCCTCGTCTGGAGTGCACGTGCTCAGTACACCAGGGCTGTCCCTTGCCTGGGCATGCCCTTGCCACTAAGGTCATAGAAGGTCTGCCCCTATAAAGAGGAGTAGTGAAGACAGACCCAGTGGGAGCACCATTTCCATCTGGATCAGACCAGCTCCATGTCACACCACCTATATACCACAGAGGCTCTGCCAGTGACCCCCTCTGGACAACACCTTGCTGAAGGAGATCCTGACTGGCCATTGCGTATCAAATCTCAGCCTGGGATAGGTAGATATTTCCTCCTCCAACTTGGACCCTGTCTCTTTCCTCCCAGACTTGAGCACCTCTACTAAGCCTCTTTGATCCCTGATACCATTGTGTGTGTGTGCATGTGCGTGCGTGTGTGTGAGTGGGTGCAAAGGAACAAATAAGCTCAATAGCCCATATATTGTGTCACCATCTTTTTCCATTCAATAAACCCTTTGTTATTTGGAACCCCAAGCTGGGTTGTGTTTTACTGCAGTCAATCCCCGTCCCCATCTTAATTCCAGTCCCTCTTGGCTCCAACCCCCCCTTCACGGGGTCCTCTCAACTACACCTCTCCTTTGCTTGCTGCTTCTCAGCCCTCTTTCTTCCCTGCAGTTACTCTGTTTGCCACCTTTCTGCTGCCTTCTGCCCTGCTCTCACTGCTTTCAGCCTCCTTTCTGCCCCTTTCTGCTCCCCTCCTGCCGCCTTCTGGCCTCATCTGCCCTGCTCTTACTCCATTCACCACCTTTCTGCTGCCTTCTGCCCCACTCTTGCCACTTTCCACCCCTTTCCACTCTCCTCCTGCCACCTCCCGGCCCTGTCTGTCCTGCTCTTACTCCGTTCCTACTTTTGAACTCCGTCCCGGCCCTGCCTCTTGCATTTGTTCTAACTCCAGTTCCCATTCTCCATTGTCTCCAAGTTCCCTCCCTACCTCCAGTTTTCCCTTTTTCTATTCCCCAGCTTTGCCTTCACTGTCTCTTACCACCTTTCTCTGCTACCTGGCTTTGTCCAGAGCCCCAGTTTCTCAGCCTTAGCTCCTCTCCAGTCTACCAGTTCTAATCCTAGCCTCAGCAACTTTTGTTCTCTCATTTTTTTCTCTCTCTCATCTTAACCCCCATACATCTCCCTCCCTTCCCTTCCTTCTGGAAATATTTGACCCTTGACTCCCCCTCCCATAATCATCAAGCACCCTAGGTAACCCAAGTATCCCAAGCACACATATACACACCACACCACCCAAGTTAGGAACTCACCTGTGTGTATGTGTAGGTGGGTGGTATGTGTGTGAACTGGCGAATGTATATATATATATATCATCGTGTGCATGATATACGAATTAGTAATCCATGTATGTGTATTGGGTATGTGGGTATTGACATCCGATTTTTGTCTAATTTTGAGAGTTGGCTTGACCCCACAGGACAACATGGGCGTGTATGTGGAAAGCTTCATGGACACTCCAGTCTCCTGCCCCTTCTGTGGGCAAAGGGAGACCCTGGTGCACATGACCTTCGAGTGCGCCAGGCTGCAGCCCCTCCACTCCACCTCCACCTCCACCTCCATCTCCAGAACCTCCTCTTGAGGTTCTGGTTGATGTTCACCCCCCACACCCCACCTTTTTTGTTTTTGGTCACCCCATCCATGGCCCCATCAAGTCCCAAGACCTCCTAGTCAACCTCCTCCTGGCCCTGGCCAAGTGGGCCTTGGCTGAGAAGGTGCCCCAAGACTGTGGGGCCACTTTCCTCTCACTTATCTTTGCACATTTCTGGGCAGAGCTCTAGTGGGCAGTATCCACCAGCTCTTTGGATGCCTTTGAGGACCGGTGGGTACAGCCCAGGGGGCTCTGCTCGGTGTCCCCTTCAGGCACATTTATTTTCACATTTTGACCCTTTGACCCATGCCACACTCCTGTCCTGTTTTTTGTATTGGTTGTCCCAAGTATTTTGTTGTGTCATCCATCCATTAGCCCCATACAATAGGGGCTATTAGTTAGCAGCGCGGGCCTCAGGGCCCACGATAATTGGGTGATACAAATAGTCAGGGGCCCTAATAGGCAGCCTAGCCTGGGGTAATTGCCTAGTGAGCCACGCCTGCCTGAGGCTTTGACTGGCAGGCCTACCCCAACTAATGACTCCAGCTGTCTACTGCCTGGGCCTCTTGATTGGGTGCTGGGAGAGCAATGCCTCCACTTAGCTTCAGCTGTGGCAGCATATTTCTGGATTGCCAGCAGTTCCTGCTGACAGTCTGTTCTGGTAAGCCTCTGTGAACAGGTGACCCTGTTCATGGATTCTGGTTTTGGATTTTTCCTTTGGATCTGGCAATTTAGCCATTGACTGTTGAACTTAGACTTGGCTGTGATTTGGACCTTGTGGGATTTCCCCTGGATCTGGTAAGTTGGTATCTGTTTACAGACCCCAAATTGGGCTTGTTTTTGGGATCTGGCCCTGTTTGTGGCCCTCTTCTGGTGGCCCAACTATATATGTGACTTGGTCTGTTACATTCCTATGGGTGAAAAGAACTAATTGAGACTAGCTTAGAAGATGTGAACTTGTCACTGTCCCACTCCTCCTCTGGCTTTCCAGGGAACAATTCCATGTTTGGACTGCAAACTTACTGTTCACAGTGGCAGCACTCAGAAACCTGTCATGTAGCTCTGTGTGCCAGGTCCTACACAGGCAGCAGTGTAGTACTTATGCTTGTGTGGCACCACAGGTGGAAAAATTAATTAACATAGACTCTCAGATATGCAAATCAATCTGCCCTCCAGGCCATGCACATTCATTGCCATGCTGCTTCTGGTCTGAATGGTAGCAAATGCACATAGAATTACACAGGGTGTCCGAAGATACCACAACTGGGCCTGGCAAGCTTGTGGTTTATACATAGCTCAAGAATATTACCTGCCATATTGGTGTTAGATACTTGAAGACCAGTCAAGTTCCTGTTGTGGTATAGGTGTTGCAGAAAAATAGAACTCCATATGGTTGCTACCTTAAAGAAGTTACATTTGCTCCACAGCCTTCCTCAATTTGGAAAGCATCTTGTGCATGGGTCTCCCTGAACATCTCCACTGTATCCTCATAGGATGCAAACTGACTTTATCCCTTTGGAGACCCAGCACTATATATAGTGATCCTTGTTCAGGCCAACCATTGGATTTGAACTCCAGATTTTCAGCTACAAAAGCATAGGGTGAATGAGAGGCAAAATTCTAACAGGTAGTAGTTGTTGTAGGATAGGAAAGGGCCAAAGATCTGTCAATGTAGCTTATATATACTTCCCCCATCCAGAGAAGTGCCTCCTAAATTGCATGAAGTCCACTAGAGCACAAGCAGCCTTTGGTTCCTGACTTCTTATAAGTGACCAAACACTCCGCATTAATGGAGTTTGAATTAGAAGCCTGTATCTCAGCCAGGGGAGTGAGTTCAATAGCTGATAGCTGTAGTAGACTCTAGTACCCTAATATACAGTGTGTGTGCGTCTGCTCATTCAGCTGAGCTTTTTGAATACATAGCCCAAGCCTGCCTTTAACTAGAGAAATCTTTGTCCTTTTTTAAAAATGATTGCTGTTGAAATAAGCCAAACAAACAAAATGAAAGAATTATAATAAAAAAACCCCAAAAGAAAAGTTTTTCTAACAAACAGGTCTGCAAGGTTACAATAGGAGCTTTCACAACTTTAGACATCAAAGTGTCTTCTTTCCAGGTATAAGTAAAAATAGTCTTTAAAAAAATGAATAATAATTTCAAAAGTTCTTCAATTTTGCCCCAATATATTGTCCAATTTGCACAGCAAAATACAGTGGAAATGGGGCATAAAAATTTAAGTTAAAACAGTCAGTCCCTGAGGAAAATGCGCTGGGGAAAATTATAGCTTACAGCATGAAAAATGAAGATGAAAAGGACATTTGATGAATATTTGACTTTTTTCAATGGCTAGATATGCCCATCCAAAATCTGCAGTGAAAACAAAATAACAAATTATCTGTGAGGCCTTGCATTTCATTCCTTACCGAATATATTAATTCTGTCCCCAGAACAAAAAAAAAACCCCAAACCAATTAACATAAAAAATTGCTATGGACTGCTGAAAGCACAACACCTAGTGGGTATATCTATTACACAATTACCTTGTTAACTGCACAATACATTTAGACAGGATACATGTGCAAATTAACTATGGCATCTTAAAAATGTCCAACCAGCTATAAAATTATTGCTTGAAAATGTGTATTAACTTTATAGCTGGTTTCTATCCATCTTTAATTTGCATATGTAGGTAATCCTGTGGTCTCCCAGTTGAAAAGGTGTGGTGGCATTCCAGGCAGTGGCTGAGAGACCACAGCTGCTGCAGTCTCCTGGCTGTGGGGTGCTCCATGCACCCTTGCCATTGAGAAACTGCAGCAACACTCCATGACTGAAGGGTCTGAAAGTCCAGTGCAGCTAGGACCGAGAGCCCCATCAGGTGTGAGACTGTCTTACCTGCATGTGGTCCCTGTGGCTGGGAGCCCAATCATCAAAGGGGGCTCCCAGATGTGGGACTGTACTTGGCAATGCAGGGGGAGGCCAGGCTCAGGTTCCCTTTACACTGGCAGTAAGGCACAATTGGATCTTCTGTGTGATCCTGTAATCAGGCCTCCTACCATGCATTTGTGGCACGGAAGAAGTGTGATTGTGTGGATCACTAGGGCTATGCAAAGCTTCGGTCCCTGATTTGATTCAGTGGAGATTTGGGTCGATTCAGTGGCCTAATCTCTGAATCTGAATGGAATCAGGAGACCCTTTAATCTCTCTGAATCAAATCAGAACTCTCCAAATCAATTTGGAGAGATTCGGAAAGATTTGATGATTTAGACATAGACACAGCTTTAAATGTTTTTTCTACATACCTCAAGGTAGCAGGTGGCTTGTGTATGCCGAGGTGCTGAGGTAGATGGAGCATCCCACAGGAGCATGGGGGATCCCCTGTGTGCTTGGCAGCAGACCCAGAAGTGGACCAGATGCACTTCCAGTCCACTTCTGGGTTTGACGGGGAGCGCACTGGGGCTGGTGTCTCCTGGGTCTGGGAGGGTGGGAAGCTGGGGTCCCCCTGTGGCTGATCGCCAATGGGGGGTTGACCCCCATTTGCTGAGTGGTAGACCTGGAAGTGGACCAGAAGTACTTCCAGTTCACTGCTGAGCATGTGTGGGCCCCGCCCTGTGCTCCTGTGGGATGCTCCATCTGCCCCAGCATCACAGTGTTCATGAGCTGTGCCTGGTATCTCAAAGTATGTAGAAAAAATATTTAAAGCTGTGTCTATGGCCGAATCACTGATTCTTCGAATCAGCATTGAGTCTTCAGATCTGTATTCGGCCAAATCGAATCAGGTACAGTGGTCTGAATCAATTAATCAAATCACTGTCCCCGATTTGGGCCAAACCTAAATAGAATATGGTCCATTTCACGCACCCCTATGGTTCACACACTAGACCCAGTCATGCCTTTACCTGTATGTCTAGATGAGACCTCAGTTCTCCCAAATTTTCAGGTACTCGGGTTGGAAATTCCTTCTTGGCTCACTTCAAGTGACTGTATGGTGGGGAGGGGACATGTCTATATGGTGGTAGATCCTGGCAAAGCCTGCTTTATTTAAGATTGAAAAGCCCTAGGAATTATGGAAATGTTTGGCTTGAGTCCACATGTCCACTGCTGGGCAGCTTGTCACTGTATGAAGTTTTTTTTCTTGAGTCCTCCGGGTCTGACCCTAAACCAGATCCAACTGTCCCTAATAATTAAATTTCAATGTCTCAAGCTAGGAAAGGGAAGGGTATTGGTGTTTGAATCTGAAACATGTTAAAGAGCATGTAAGTGGCCATGTTTACAGTTACTGAGGAATTTGGGGCCCACACTTGGGTGTCAGGGTGGCAGGGGAAGATCACATTATTACAGGTCTGACCAGTGGCTGAATCAAAAAGACAGTAATGCATTGTTTTAGGGCCCTTTTTGCATACCTGGTGTTGCTGGTAGGTGTTGTAAGACTTTGGCCCCTTTCTGGTTGGCACCTTCCTTCCCAGTGACGTCAAGGTGAGACTGTACCCTGGGGCCATCTAGATGGTTCTGAGCACTGCTCCTACTTGCCTGCCATGACTTTGAAGTTGATAGATGGGGAGGCAGTTCCCTGTTGGTGGTCCCAGAGATGTTATGGCCCTGGTCTTTCTTCATTGAGCTCCAAATATCCTCTTTACTCCACCCATACCATATCCATGGCTTGGGAGGGCTCTGCTCCCCGTAATCTTCCCTGGGATGATCACTTCTTACCCATGAGGCCTGCCCAAGTGGGGTTGGGTATGTTTGGCTGTCGATCTCTCCAGATAACTAAAACATGCCCTGCAAGGGGTAATAATAACTTAGAAGTTTCTTCAGTAAAGGCGCAGATGTTCGGCGTTTGCCGACGAAGTATAATGGGACTCTGGCTCTCCAGGACCCTTATACCTCCCTGGGATGGGTGAGTGAATCTACATCTGTCCCTCCGGTTACTTTTACCAGGGACCAGCAGGCTAGGAGTTAATCACTCCTGTTCCCACCACCTGGTGGAGGTCACCTCTTCCCCACTGGACTCTGGGCCAGTCGCCGTCTGCTCCTCCCTCTTCAGCCAGCTGCCTGCTGGGTCCTGTCGTCACTCGCCGCCCTCCCTCATCAGGGTACCTGAATGCTCCAGAGCAGCCTGGTCTTCACTCACAATGGCAGGGATGACTTCCTTCTCCCTGCCTTGCCCTTCCGGCCAACTTCCGCTCCCTGAGCCTTGACCTGTGGTTTTCCTCACTGGGGTTCCCTGGCAGAAGCTGGGGCATCTTGCCCTGTGCCCAGCTCCACTGCTCCTACCCAGCTCCACCTCCTGTCTCTCCCAGCCAGAGTTCTGCCTCTCCCTGCTCACCACCTGTCTCTCCCTGGTAGCGCTTTCCATTCCTTCCAAGCAACTGGGTGTTTCTCCAGCTGCCTTTTGAGCAGCCTGCACTGCTTTTACACCCTGCCTCTGGGGCTCGCCGATCCGTAGGCTCAGGCAACTGCAGAACTGCTGAGCCTGCATTGGCATGTTCTTGCAGTTGCTGCTCGTCTCGGTCCCTGCGGTGAGTATTGGGGCTTGTCAGGTGGGATCCCGGGACATGTTGGGAGGGGGGCTTCTGCCTTCCCTCCCACACCTGGATAGAACAGAAAGCTCACTAGAGCTTTAGTGTGAAAACTTAGAGTCTGAAGAATACATTGAACTTTTTAGGACTGATGCTTTCTGTTCACAGATGGCACTACTGTCTGTGAATGGTCTTCACAGTGAAATGAAAATGCTGTCCCTCATGGTATTACACAGCCACTAGGTGGAGCTTGTGTATGGAAATTGCTGTATGATTCAAGCTATATTGTAAGCTTGCATGAATTTAAAGCAGCTGCTGTGCTGTTCTCAATCAAACTATTCCTTCTCAGGCTGAATATTGGTGCTACATGGATTGAATTAGCATAGGCCAAAATACAAGCATGTCTGGGGGTTTATTTGAATTGCATTTGGAAAACTTGCTGCTTCCTGTACTGCATGATGGATTTGTCCCGAAGCTGTAAATTCACTGAATTCTGGAGAGTTAATGCCAACTCTCCAGCTTTATGGAATCACTCATACTTATGTACTTACCTTAGTCCTACCAGGAGATTGGCACTGGCTCTTTGATCACTGGTTCAAAGGTATTTGTTCAGCTCATCTGGGCACTCCACATGGTTCTTGAGCATAGTAGGAAAAGTTATAGATACGTGGATTAGTTCACTATGAACTTGTGCTGAAAATGAGAGAAGATTTTAGATCACAAAAGTGAAGACAAAGGTCACAGTAAAAAGGGACTGAGCGGAAAATAGTCTTTATGACCACCCACGAATGTTTTCTATCCCTTTTCCTTGCAATTATGCCCTTTTTTGTAATTATGAAGCAAATTGCAAGCAGAATGTGTCAGTAAATAGTATGCATGTAGGTGGTGGTGGAGATTTTAGCAAGTAAATCATATGTAGTCACTATAGGCCAAATCAGAAAAACAAATAAAACATGCTTAAGTGCCTAAAGTGCATTTTAGGTGAAATTTAGCTGCCAAAGACCCAGTGAGTAATTCTTAAAAGCCAGACTAAATTCTTTAATTTGTGTGGGAGACTGTGGTCATCTAAATTTGTCCAGGAAGGAAATTTAGATGCCTAAAATTCTACTGTTCTGTTACTGTTCTCCCTAATTCTGCATCCCCTGTTGAGTTCAATCCTGTATGTGTGCTCAGAGCACATCTGGAACTACTGGGACAGCACAAAGCTTGGGTGGATAGTGCTGTTCCTCCTGAAGAGGCCACACTACTGTACAGCCAAAGTATGAGAGGGGGTTTGACTTCAGCCCAATGTTGTTGGCATCCCCATGGAAAGGGGAGTTCTGAGTTGCAATGTGTGTCACAAGCACTGGTTAAGAAATTTGCATTAAAAGGTATCAAAAGTAATGGGAGCCAAGACCAAAACCCAGGACTCTTCCCATTCAGGGAAGACTTCTCATCACCCTTCACCATGTTCCCTTATATTAATTCTCTCTCTGGTCCCATGAATCAAAGAATTTTTTCAAGCACAACTTTAACAGGAAGAGTGGAGAGGTCTCTTCCAACTCCAGCGTAGCCTCTACCCTGATGGTTAGAGGTGAGAAACATTGATTCCTGTTCCTGACACCACTACTACCCCTTTATGGATCTGAGCAGATAGGAGTCTTCCTTTATGTTTGTGTGCTGTAGTGCAGTGCTTTCAATCTTCCTTTGATTCAGATAGCTAACAGTGGTTTTGATAGGGAGTAGCTTTGGCTGCAGAACAGCAGGAAGAACTGGGGCATCATATTAAGATGCAAATCCTGTTTACATGAGGGATCAAGGGAACAGCAGTAGGCAATGTTACTTGCATATACAGGACAACAAGGACCAGAGTGCATCAGTAACAATTGTAAAGAATGTTTCATCAGTTCTTCATGTCCTCACCTGTGCTGGCTCTATATTGATTTCTGGGTATAAATCAAGTTGTTCACTTTGACCTGTAATGCCCTGGGTGTCTTGAGTCCCACCTGGGAGACTATCTGTTTTTCTGCATACCATGACGGCTACTGAGATCAGCTGGAGCACACAAATGAATAATTGCCACATTTAACTGTGAGGGCAGCTTGTCAGGCATCCTCACTGAGAATTCACTGGAATTCCCCATCTTAGTAGCTTAGCAATTAGTTTATTAAGCTGTAAGTGTAATACTTGTTTTTTTTCCTTACGTTTGTGGAGAGTGGGTGAGATTGATTGATTAAGGGAAAGTCTCCTGATTTCAGCAAGTCATTTCTGTCTGAAGTTTTTGTCTTTTTAGTTTGTTCTGTAATTGAGTTTTTAATGAAATTATTGAGGGGATGTTTTTAAGGCTTTTCCTTTAGGCCTGCTGTAAAGTTATCAAACTTCTATCACTGCCTTGTCTGTCTGGCATAAAGCACAGATCTACCAGTAAATCAGTGCAGGCACAATGCATTAAATCAATGATCCAACAGCCTGGGATGAAACAAACGGAGGTAGTTATATACAACTTTTAAAATATATATATTGTTAGACAAAACTTCCACTATTTTTAGCTGTGGAACATATGAGTCAGAAAGGACTCTGAAGGAAGTCATAAATTCTTTACTGTCACTTCTATCTGCTTTTCATTCTGGTGCTCCATTCCTTCCTATCATCTCTGCTTCCTACCTATTTCCCTTTCCCCATGTTATAGTGAAGCAGAAAGTGCTTGTGCTGAAGAGGTCTGTACTTGATGCTCATAGTATTTTTATTAGTATCCCCCAGGGTGCTGGCTGCCTGGATTTCACAAATAAACTAGCCAATAAAGCCCAATCCTAAATTTCTGCTGATTGTATAAAGATGCTGAAGCAGTTTCATCTTTCTAGTTTCTCACTCTCACTCTCACTCTCACTCTCACTCTCACACACACACACACACACACACACACACACACACACACACTGTGGTATAACATGCCCTACTGAGTATTAAACCCATCACTGCTCATGGATGTACCTCTGCTAAAAAAAGTTGATGCTTTGTTCCAGATTGTATGTCACAAAAAATATAATGATCGTGTCCTTGAAATGCACAGGCTGCCGAGTCTGTAGAAAAGGGTGACCAGGTGAGTTGTCTATAATTGAGCATGTGAAGATTCAGGTGCTCACTGGAGTGCATCAGGGTGCATGAGTGTGGGGGCAAGAATATCAGGGGACAGGTTGACATTATGTTGTCACTTCAGGACCTAATATAATGGGTGATTGCATTTTCCAGCCCTCCTTGAACTACTGCTGCTGAGAGGCACAGAAAAACACAGAAATGGTCACCGGGGCATTTTCACTGATCTCGCTTTTTAGAGGAATATCATTTCACTGTAGTTCTGGAGCTTGCTTCCTTCCTTCAATAATCCCAATATTTGTACTAGAACTGGTTGAACATTTTCCATCGACACATTTTTGACCAAAATTGTCTTGTTTTCATTTAATTTCTTTCTGAGTTTTTTATGAGGTTTTCAATGAAAATAGTAAAAAGAAATGAAGAAAGGTATTGTTTGGTTTTGTCCCTCTCTCTGATTGCTGCCCCTCCCCCCACTGCCATTTGGGGGTAAGGAGAGATAAAGGGGGGGAAAAAATTACCATTAAAAACGAAGGTAAAAACTCTTCAAGATTTCCAATGAAAAAATGGCAGAGCCAATATACAGAATTCAGAGTTCTCAACATCCTTGTGGAGCTTTAATGATGCATTTAGCTATGTCCTATGTATGGGGATAAACCTCACCTCTGGAGCCCTTCCTAAGTATAATGCATCATTGCTGCAAAACCCCCCAAACAAACTGTGTTTTCTCTGCAGTGATAGTACACTTGATATAAAATCCCAAGGGAAATAAAGCCCAGGAGATTCTTGCTTTGATATAGCTAGTCAGGGCCAGCCTTATATCCATTTTTCATGGTTTACCTAGATTAACTACAGGTAAAAACTGCAGCTAAGATTTATATCCAGGTTAACAATCTTGGTGTAAAACCACACCTTTTTACAGGAGAGACAAAGCCACAGGGATTAATTTTAAATAAAATACACTTGTTGGAGGGGGTGGGGGAGGGGAGGGAAGGTAGAACATATTCTTGGGCTTTCCTGAAGTTCATGGGTGAATTTTTGGTCTGACTTTTTTCTATGAAAGTTCAATAAAGACTTTGCTAAATTGTCTGAGTTCAGTGAGTGCTGCTGAAGTGTAAATAACATTTTTCAGACTGAACAAATCTCTGTAATTGTTATGTACTGCAGAGCATCTTATTCTCTGGTGCTTGAAAAACACAGTGTATTGCAGTCTGCAAATATGTTTAACTCCTTGTACGTGGGACACACTCAGAATTCTCTGAAATCATGTCAGTTCTATTGATCCCATTAATCTGAATGGTATGGGAAGAGGCAGTTATGTGCATCCAGAGGTTGAGATGCAAGATACTTTGTTGGGTAAATAATGCACATGCATAGAACACTAAATAAGGTTAACTAACAATCAGACTTGTTCCTTGCATGTGCATGGTGGTTGTTTTGCTAACAATCTGTTTATCTATCCCATAATGTAAAGAAAAGAACGTCATTCATAATCCTGGTTTGGGAAATATATATATTTTTCAACCCAGGAGCACATTTGAGATTTCAAATTTGGAGGAAAAGCCAAAATCTTGAGTATATTTGCTAATTAACAAACTGAAGAAAAAATGGTTCAGATCAAGCAAAATTTAATATGCCACTAAGCTTGAAATGCTTTGATTTAATGCTGACCACATTTTAAAATTATTCTTGTTACTTTTTTAAGTGGAAAAAAGGAAACAAAAATGTTCTTTTAATGCAGGAAATGTTGCTTTTTTCACTTAAAACATGTCAAAGTATCCTGTTTTGGCTTTTTTTACAATTTCAATGTATTAACTGGGTTTTTTTGGGGGGGAGTGGGGTTCAGTGGGAAAATATTTCATCAGAACGTCTCATTAGCTGTACTTATTGGCTGCAGCCAAAAGGAATGGCTGGTTTAACTCTAACTTGTGCTGTTTCTTACCTTTGGAAAAGTAGAGCGATTGTATTGCAGAAGAGTGCAAGAGAGAAATGGGGACAAGATCATGTGAGGGGGAAAAAGTCTCTTATTGTTAAGCTGGATTGACAGTGGTATAAATACAGTTGTACTGATTTGGACAACAGGGTGAGGTTATATCATTGTGATCATTTTTAAGTTTTAATCTGTCCTAGGCTTATGGAGGAAAAAACAATACTAGCAGGAACTGAAAAGCTGCAACTGCAGCATAGTTACTAGTCCTTTCTGGGAGACTTTTGTCCATACTAGAATGTAGAGAAAGCCTGCATGGTATGGTAACCAATAGGCACCATTAGCTGGGAGCCACAGATCTAGGGAACATTATGGGTTGGTCTATGTCCATTGTCCTCAATAAAGCAAAGCAAAAACATTTGTCTTTAATTCCAGCAGAGTCCTTTCTTGTCTCTTCCGAATGGGATGCTAGGCCAGAAACCTCAGAACCTGTTAGGGAATGCTTGCATGGCACCATGCAGTGCTGTGCAGAGACCTTGAATTAGCTGTACAGTGTGGTGCCCGGGCTAATTAGCCCTGCTGCAATCTTGCTTCCAGTTCTAGCATGTGCAAAGCTCAGGCTCCGAAGTCAGTGTTCGCAGCCTAGTGAAATTTTTCCAAGATCGCTGGGCTCTGATCTGGCTCATTTCTTCTTTTTTTGGATTGGAAGGTCCCCAAAATTTTGACAGGATTTTTTGGATCTGGGATCCTGAGTTGGGCTTTATCTGTAAGGAGCAGGGAATCTGTTGTTTGTTGTTGATGCATGTTTTAAACACGTGTGTTGTTCTGCTGCTTAGTGTTGTAGAAATTAAAAGCAACTGGTGACAAAATTGCATCCTTAGGGCTGATCACATTGATTTGGGTAAGATAGGACTTAACCTGAATATTTGACCAAGTATTGAATTGCTTTTGAGGTTTGAAAAATGTAGTTTCTATTTTTTAAAAAGAGTTTTGACTTTTCCTTGACTCCTGAAATGTTGCGTGTTTGTATTCATGCACATTCACTAAAACAATCAACAATCCCAAACACCACAGGGCACCAGATTTCATTATATTAAATTTGTTTCATTACAAATACTGTAATAGGAAATATTCTTATCACTCCACTGGTACTGCTCTAATATCCTGAAAGGTCCAAATCATATGCAAGGTACATGGTCTTTAGGAGAATGTTGTTATTTGCAGACGTGACCACGCACTAGCAACTGATAACAGCAGAGTGGTCTGAAGCCCCATGGTTGCAATCTGGAACTGAATTTACTAACTGGTTGCATTCAGTTAAGCACATAAACATCTGCTTAATTTTAAATGCAAGTTTAAATTAATCTCCGTTCAGCAAACAGCTTAAATCAGTGAGATTTTGGGGCTCCTATAGACGTTCAGGGATCAGAGATTCAGTTTGCCCTGCTAGCTGCAATCACTCAATTCCTATTCAGCACTGAATTTAAGCATACACTTAAAGGGCATTTTTACATCTGCTGGGGGGGGGACGCTTTTAATTAACAAGCTGTGCTAATTAAAAGTGCCTGACCGTCATGTGTATCAGTGTCCTTTGAATGAGCTTAGTTCAAAGCACCCTGCTGCCACTTTTTGGCACAAGGACACTGATACACGTGACATTTAAGCACTTTTAATTAGAGTAGCTCACTAATTAAAGCTCCCTCATCTCCCCCTCCCCCCACCATGCCTCTCAGATCACGTGTAAAAATGCCATTTAAGTCTATGCTTACATTCAGTGCTGAATAGGAATTGAGTGAGTGCAGCTATCAGGGCAAACTGAATCTCTGATCCCTTCCTGGCTTCACAGCTTGGACTGTGCCTATCCCTCCAGGCCTTCTTGGGCTTGGTACCTCAGGTTGTTTCCTTTGGGTGACCAGCAGTGATTACAATGACACACACACAACCTTTTTACAATTAACTGTTATTTAGTCTTTAACAGTAGGAAGCAAGAAGCAAAAAGCAAAGAGGATTTTAAAACACAGCCTGTATGTAGGTCTGTCTTACCTCTGACCGTGGCCCTTAACATTGAGGGGGTGGGTGTTAACCAGGCCCTTCGGGAACTGCCTTTTAAATCCTGTCAAAGTCCTTTTTTTTCTATCCTGTGTTTTCTGAGTCTGGTTAAATTGGTTCAGGCACCTCTGCAGGGTGTCAGAGGTGAACTTTTAAGGCAGTTGGTTTTGCATTGTCGCTGAAGTTTTTGCCAAGAAATAAATATTGTACCTAACCTTCCCAGATGCATTTCCTGACAAACCTGAGTTAGAGAATTAACTCTGTATATGCAAACAACACGATGGCTGGGTCAGCATGCGATGTTTGTAAATTATTACAGGCCGGTCAAAATCTTTCACAAAAAAGCTTTGATAAAGTCTGTGCTTAAAATGATTTACTGAATCATGACCATCAAATTTGCAGTTTTGGAATCTAAGGTTTTGGGTTGAGTTTTCTGAATCCTAATCCATAAAATACATGGAAGTATATCATATTTGGGGAATATCTCTTATTGTAATTTTACTTGGTATACAGTGTGAAAACCAACACAATTTATGCACACTACCTGTGGAAAATAAAGTACTAGGTTTTCAAGCAGATGGCAAGCAGTGGTAGGGATTTTTGCTTTAATGTGCTGTTACGTGCCTGTAGAATACCTGCATGGACACATGTTACACATGCTTAGTAGAGCTAGTTGAGTTGCCTTTTGAGAGAAATTTAACAGATGATTTCACATCCATGAACTATCTGTAAGTTCTACTGATCTTTTCTTTTTCTAGTACACAGAATATCAGCTGTTGTCCTCAGTGAGAGATAGCAAAAGGTATACAGGTTACATATAAAACCTTTCTTCCTTCTAGAGGAATCTCATCAGTTCCAACCACACTCTCCGATTTAAGTACAGAGAGTATTTCTCTAACTTTTGGAAGCTTTCTGAATAGAAGGAAATCTTTAACTGTGTCCTCTGTTCATGGTATTAACTGCTTTGCTTGAAGAACTGAGCAATGGAGTGCTGATAGGTTTTAAAAACTGACTGAAGGAGTTCAAAAGAGAGGAGGCTGACTCTGGAGATGATTGCATAGAATTAATTTTAAAAGAATATGTTGAAGAACTGGAGGACTCAGTTCTCCTTTCCTTGTAGGTTTGGGTTGCATGTTCATATCCAATTTAGGTTGCAGATAATAACTGCAGTGTGTTATCACATATTAGCTATTCAGTGGGCTCTGGAAATGAAGTGTTCTGTCTAGGTCATAGTGGTGGCACACTATTGGCATGGTGTAAAGGGAGCTTGCCCAGCTCTAAATTACATTGACCATAGTTTGGGGACAAGACTTTCATTTCAAAAGTTCCTCATTCTAACTTCTTTGACCAGCACTAGATTAACTGGCAAATGAACATTAAAAGTAATCTAATGCCCCATCTACATATTTCAGTGAAGACATGATTAACCAGTTAATAATGTCTTAGGTTGTGACCCAGCCACAGCTTCAGTCAGTTAATGGTGTGATAAAAGGAGGAGTACGCCACAAAATTATTCCCTCAAAAAATGTGGAATAATTTCATGGCTCATTCCTTTCATGAGCATGTGGCCAGGTGCTCCCCTGAGGCTGGGATCCACACCAGCTGACAGCGCTTGCAGTCATGGCAGTGCCCATGTCCCATCATGATCCAACTCTTCCCCTGCACTGGCAATAAGGCATGATTGAATCTGATTCTGGATCCCATAATCACACCTCCTACCATGCACGTTTGATATAGCAGGAGGAACAATTGTGTGGATCATGCATGAGATCCTATCATACCTTTACTAGAATGTCTGGAGGGGCCCCGAAGAACAGCAACAAAGGAGCAGCTCCTTGCTGCAGAAAATAGCCCCAACTGAGTATTTTCAATACAGCAGGTATCCAAATCCTTGAACTGTTCTTAGTTGGATCTTCAGCTGGTGTGTCTCCAGGCTGCTACAGTGAATTATACTAGTGAATGGTTCTGCTACTCTAAAGAGTATAGGACAAGTAAATCTCAGAATCAGATTATAAATCAAAGTATTTCCTGATTAACACCACATTACTAGGTACTGGGAACTTTTTCCTGATCTCTCTCGTGTCTGTATCAGTGCAATTCCACTCTATTCACTGGCATTTATGTCAGCACACAAGAAATCCAAGGTCCCACTTATGGTAACTACATAACCACCTATTTAACTTTAGATGAAAGAGTAGTCTCCTTTGGTGTGTTGTAGCAGAGTGCTCAATTAGGCCACTGAGAAAATAAAACCCTCCCACTCATTCCCAATCTGCATGTATTAACTCCAGAAAGGAGCTAGTGAGGACACCCTTGGGGGCAACTCTTATTGTCACTTTTTTCAGGGTTACCATGCAAGGAACAGGGTTAAGAAGATAGAATTTAGTTCTTCAACAGCATAACTAAGCTTTCTGGGGCTGTGGCATAGATGTACAATTTGAATTATCCCATTGCAGACAATTAATTAATTATGTATGTGTAATGTGAAACTGGTAAATACCTTCCTGAATTTAGCCATGATCAGTAAAGGGTCCATCTCTGTGTGGCTGAGTATGGATGTCTATTTCCTCATGAATAAGGAAGGAAGGTTTGTTGTTATCATGGCTAGGGACAGAAGTTGCATATAAACCAGCTCAAGTAATCAGAAACTGGTTTAGACCTGTAGCAGAACACAAGTTCAGTACACATAAACCAGTTTTGAAATGGCTGTAACTGTTTTAAGCTAACCCTGGTTGAATGTTATATTGGACTTAACTGACTGAGGTCAAAGTGGTTTATGAAACTTGTTTCCCAGAACTCTTTCTGGTTCAAGTTAAATCAGAGTCCCCCAGTATCCCAGCACTTTGCAGCCATTGGCTGGGCTGGGGTGTCTGTGCCAGAGAGCAGGGGTAGCTCCACCACTCTGCTCCCTAGCTGGGGCAGTGAGGGCTGGCACACTGTATTTCCCCCTCCTCAGCTAAACCCCAGCTGGGGTCTGGGGCAAGGGAGGTGGGTTAAACTGCCCTTCCCCTGAGTACATAGCTGCTTTCTTAGTGCTGGCTGTGACTGTAGACTACAAATCCCAGAGGCTCCAGGAAGCAGGAAGAGGAAATTTATGAGCAACTATGCAGAGTCCTGCTGCTGTGAGTCTGGACTGCAAATCCCAGAGACCTCAGGGGCAGCAGGAAGAGGAAGCAAACACATAGCCCATGCTGGCTACATGCCAGAGAGCCATGCTCTAGTGGCCCCCAGTTTCTGGTTTGAGCCACTGTAGGCATGTGGCTGCATTGCCTGAATCAAAAGTAAATGTCTGTTCATTTGCCTATTGGTTCAATCTTTGCAGCTTAGACTAACCTGCAAAGACTGAATCAATTCAGCCACAGTCTTTTGACTTTCTGTACTTAGCCCATGAGTCAAGGTGTGTGCTAGATGGGAGAGGCCTGGGACTTGGGAGTACTGGCTCTTCCAGTGGCCTACTGTGTGAACTTGGGCAAATTGCTTCACCTTTTTGTGGCTCAGTTTCCCTATTGGTATAAAGGGGGCAATGATATTGGCTTTCCTTTGTAAAGTACTTTGATATCTACTGAGAAAAAGCACAAGGTAAGAGCAAGGCACAGTTGTATACAACAAATTGCTGAGAAAAGGCAGGTAACTCAGTAATGAGGAGGGAAAGAAATACTGAACTTCTTTGCATGTGTGCTCAGAGATGCAGCTGCTACTGTCAGGAATGGACACATTTGTATAATAGTTTTTAAAAGGTATCTGTGGTTTCTATTTCTGTATCTGTGAATCCAATTAATCAGTAGCAGGTTTATGATGCAGAATGGAACACCATTGAATTCCCCCGTTGGGGTTTTTATGGCTGTCATGCATTCTTGATTGAATGGCACTCTTATCACTGTTTTTATTTATTTATATACTTCGGCTGCTAAAAATTTAACATGAATGATTTTCTCATTTTGCCATCTGCTTTCGATCCCATCACGTGGCCTCCCAATGAGCACTGGGCATAAAACCCTTTTAAAATGATCCTGCACATTTCCTGTACTCAGCAGTCTGCTTACTGTAGCCAATAGATCTAGGTGATGGGGCTGTATGATTTAAAGAGGATCATTAGGGTTATGATGAGCTGTGCAACTGCCTTGTTTATTCACAGTTTGCAATTTCACTCCAGCATCCCTTGTCTCACAAAGATTCCTGGATTAACCTTTTGTAGGCAGAGTAGCATGTCTGAAGCAGCCCTGCAACATCTAGCTCTCTATGTATGCTCAGAACACAATGGATCCTATAACTTTTTACTGATTTCCATCCCTTTTTCACTAATTTGGCTTGGTGTGCTGGTGCAGTTTGGTCTTCTGCTTTTAAATAATATATGGATTCTACCAGGTTCCACCAGGTCTGGAGGAGTTGCTTACAAAACATATACCCATTTAAAAGATTCAGTCAATCTGCATACACTTTTCTCACTCCTAGCTTGTGTCTTGAGTACAAATGCTGAATGAGCGTCAGAGAAGTATTTTGCAAGGCTCCTGAAAAAAATATTTATATATTCAAAATACAGTCTTTAATATAAAACTGAAAGTCAGAGGAAAATGTATATAGCACTTCACACATAACTAGAAAACGAGGAGCAAATCTTACTTTGTATGATTAGCCTTGTACACAGGAATGAAGTGACTGTTTAACAATTAACCTGTAATGCTTCACAGATGGAGGGTGCCAGGTAGGCCAATTCACCCCTTGCTGAAATCGGTGAGTCATTCTGTCAGCTTCAAGGAGAGCTGAAGCAAGGCCTGAAAGCAACTGATGTTGTGTTTCCAATTCAGATGCCAATTGCTTCAGAGAAGAAACACAGAGTTATAATGACACCTTTCCCCTAACTTTAACGTCTTATAATATTTTTATCTATCTATGTTTAAGTTAAGAGCATGTGGATATTTTACTCTTGCATTCCAAAGCCATATTATGCTTGGAATCAGATCATTATTTCTCCTTGGAAAGGAGCTTTCCCCTTCTACTATGAAAAAAGACTTATTTTTAAGCAAAAGGTCTTGTGCATAAGACATACTCATTTTCTCATGTTTGTGCTGAAATGCTCCAACTACTCTGTGTAACTTTGCCACACATTTTACATTATCTCATTGCTTTAATGAAATCTCTTTTTGTAAAAGCAAATTGGAATTCTGTTTTATTCATTCCTTTCCTGATGTACCATCAATGTCCTGTTAGGTTCAGAAATCTAGTTTTATCTTTAACAGTCAGGCCTTCACATGCCATATTTTGGTGCACACCACCAAATGAGACGCATTTTGTTTGGGGCTGGCAGAATGAAGAAAAAAAAGACTCCTGGAATCAGTCTGCATGTGGGAGAAGTGGAGCATCACTTACTCTGTCCTTGTAAACTCTACAGCTAAAGCTTTGATCTTGTTGCAGCCTTGTTGAATTGGCAGCAGCTTTTGGCGGCTCAATTCAGAAGCAGCTGTGACAGGACAAACATTTTGGCACACTTGCAAAGAGAGAATGAGTGATTTTTTTCTGAAGAGTGGACTCTACCCTTCCTGCATACAACTGGGAACCCAACATGTAGTTAGCCTCTGGCAGCCATTCCAGCATCCCTATGCCTTCATTCCAGCACAGAAATCAGCTTCCTTACTTGAAAATATGCCTCAATTTTGGGTGGCTATTTTTTGAGGAAAAGGTATGTGTATGGTATGCAAGTAAATATGGTAGGTCTATAAAGCCTAAAAAAATAGGCCACGACCCCCCACACTTCTGAAGCCATTTATGATATCAGAAAGAAATAAGAAAAGCGTACTCTGATCACAGCTCCAAGAACAGTACCATAAACCTGTTATGCCTATGTCTGTAAAGCCTATTGAGTTTTAATTGCAATGTTTCTGTTGACTGAGTGTTTCCTGGGTTAAGTGCTTAATCCATAGAAGGTAGGGTGGACACATGAAAGGGTGCAAGACCTAGAACCACCACTGATATGGAGAAGTGTATAAGTGGGTCGATTCATAGCAGATACAATCAGCGTTCATGACAGGTAGTTAAATGGTGATGATAAATACAAAGATAAATAGAGTGGGTGGGGGGGGGGGTATGGCTGTAACATATGGCCATGAAGGCAGTGAAGTGGGGCCTTCAATTTCACATTACGATTCTCCTCATATTTGTTAGATAGAACAATATTAACCTTTGAATTTATTTAGAAACTCATTAGTGCTCTCTACATAGTCCATTCTTTTCCTGATTAGCTCTCCTCATTACAATTCAAATTTCTTTCTGCTACATTTACCACATTGTCCTGCTTCCTCTCATTTCTATTGTTGCTCAGCTTAATTTATTAAGGCAGTGAAAAGAAGGTGGGGAGAAGGGGGGGATCAGTTGACAGAACAGACTTCATATTCTTGGCTGCTCTGGGAAAAGGAAGTAGAAATGGCTGAGTGGGAAGAAGAAAGAGCCCATATGGTTATAGACAGGAGGAATGATTACTACCCCCCCCCCC
>NW_017728922.1:8448131-8481423 GCF_001723895.1 Crocodylus porosus
TGACTGCTACCCTCTGAGTCTGATGATCCAGCCAGTTTTCTCTCTACTTTACAATCCATTCATCCAACCCATGGTTCCTTAGTTGGCTTGCGAGACTGTTGTGGGAGACTTTCACAAGCCCTGCTAAAATCAAGGTATATTACATCCACTAGTCTCCCTGCATCCACAGAGCCAGTCATCTCATCACAGAAGGCAATCAGGTTGGTCAGGCATGACTTGCCTTTGGTGAATCCATGCTGACTCTTCCTAATCACCTCCTCCAAGTGCTTAGAAATGGATTCCTTGAGGATCTGCGCCATGATTTTCCAGGGACTTTGGTGAGGCTGACTGGTTTGTAATTCCCTGGATCTTACATCTTCCCTTTTTTGAAAATGGACATTATATTTGCCCTTTTCCAGTCATCCAGGACCTCTCCTGATCACGGTGATTTTTCAAAGACTATGGGCAGCAGCTCTGCAATTGCACTGGCCAACTTCCTCAGCATCTTTGTGTGCATCCTGTCCAGCCCCACGGACTTGTACACATCCAGGTTTTCTAAATAGTCCCTAACCCATTCTTTTGCCACTGTTAGAAGCTCACTCCCTCCCCAAACTGTGCTTCCAGGTGCAATAGTGTGGGAGTTGGCTTTGCTTGTGAAGACTCAGGTGAAAAAGGCACCAAGTATTTGAGCCTTTTCAGTATCCTCTGTCACTATATCACTTCCCCCTTTTAGTAAGGACCCACACTTTCCTTGATGCTTCTCTTGTTGATGATATACTTGTAGAAACCCTTCTTTTTACCCTTCACATCCTTTGCTATTTGCAACTCCAGTTGTGCTTTGACCTTCCTGACTTCATCCCTGCATGCCCAAGCAATACTCTCATACTTCTCCCCAGTTGTTTTTCTGAGTTTCCACTTTTTATAAGCTTCCTTTTTGTATTTTAGCTTATTGAAAAGTTGCTTGCTAAGCCAACCTGGTCTTCTGCCATGCTTGTTAGTCTTCCTGCACAGTGGGATGGCTTGTTTCTGTCCCCTCAGTAAGACTTTAACGTACAGCCAACTCAGAACTGACATCCTGGGTCAATGATCCTGACCTTCACCTATTTTTGTGAGTGTGAACATAGTTAGTGGTGTTAAGCAAATGGGCAAACCCTTGCATTTACATCCATTGCTCCCTGACTTGCAAGGGATTTTAAACTTTGTCCCCTTAAGTTTTTTTTTTAAGTGTTTTGTTTTTAATATAATGAAACATAATTACTTTTATATTGCTTACATTGGTGTTATAAAGATCCTTTTTCTTTTCCACAGGTAGTGATTGTTATACTCATATTTAATTTCAGAAATTTTGACTTTTCAACTATCACTAGTATTTTAGCACCTCAAACACACATGAATTTATCCTGATAACAGCCATGAGGGAACAGGAAATTATCATTATACTTTTACAGAGAAATTAAGAGATTTGCCCACATTTACACGGGGAGTGATCGGCAGAGCTAGAAACTGAACCAGATGAAGTTACTTCATAGCAAAAGCCCCAGTTTTTCTTTTTTTTAAAATGCATTCCCTCCCCTTACCCAACCATTTCTGACTTTGTCTCTTCCTCTCTATTCTCTATAGATAATGTATAAGTACTTGTGTATAAGTGATCTAAGACATAGGATAAGCTTCAGCATTTTATTTTGGTAGCAAGTTGTATTTGTTTTGTTTTTTCTCTGTCTTTATATTGTATACTTATTATGTTTATATTGATTTTTACTGTTCTATATTACCATTTTACTGGTACTATATGATTTAGGCCTACATATGTAAGTTAGTATAAGTCATGTCAAGTTTCCATCTTGTGATATCAAGCCTCTATCTTACACTCATGCCCAGTTGTGTAACCCATGACTCACACCTACCCCTCCTATGTAACTTGGTTCCTGAATGGATGGGGATGAATGAGGATGCTTGAAAGATAATGGCAGTAGGTCTAAAAATAGCTCCTTCTGAATGACCAAGCCATCAACACCAATGCCTGGATCAATGACCCAGTCATTGGAACCACCCTCAGCATTCAAGACGCAACAGATGAGGCAATCAACCATTGTGCCAAGTTGCACGCTCTCAGTAAAACACCTGGAACCCTCTGAAACAGGACTGACCTTGCCTGGACAGGCCCTCCCCATAGGAGATCAGAGGTAGTCTGCCTCATAAAAAGGGGTAGTGAAAACTGACTCCTTGGGATGCCATTTTCACCTGGACCAGCACCATGCCATGCCACCTGACTCCCCTCTGGACAACACCTACTGGACAAAGACTCCTTTCCAGCCTGGATAGGTAGCTATCACCCCTACACTTTTTTCAGCCAAAGACTTGGATTCTGTTTCTCTTCTCTACCTGGACTCCAGCCCTTCCACTGAGTCTCTTTCTCCTGCTGCCATTGTGAGTGCTTGTGTGCATGTGAACCAATAACTTCATGGGGTTGTGTAGGGTGTTGTCTAATAAACCTGTTATTTTGAAACCCTGAGTTGGCTTTTGTCAGTTTCTTGACTGTTTCCTCCTTGCCACCACTTATCTGCCCCCCCAACCAATATCTCAGTTATCTGCCTCAGTTTCCAGCCCCAATTTACCTTAAGTAACCCCAAGCCTCAGTTCCTCAGCCAGTTTTTCTCTAGTCCACAGGTTCTAATCCTGGTTTTGGCAACTTTTCACTCCCTACGCTTTAACTCTCTCTCTCTCTCTCTCTCTCTCTCTCTCTCTCACCTTAACCTTCCCCCAAATATCCCAGGTACCCCAAACACACACATACATACTGTACCATCCAAGTTAGGAACTTACCTGTGTGTATGTGTAGGTGGGGTGTATGTGTGTGAACTGGTGAGTGTGTGTGTATATATCTATATATATCTATATCTTTATATATGTCATTGTGTGCATGATATACGAATTAGTGATCTGTGTATGTGTACTGAGCGTGTGGGTATGGACACCTGATTTTCGTCTCTAACTTTTGGGGTATGCAGTGTATATGCTTGAATTGGTGATAGGTATGCATATGCCTAGCCTGGTTTGGATGTGTATGTGCCTGAGTTGGTAGTGTGTGTGTGTGTGTGTGTGTATGCACCTAATTGATTTGTGTGTTGGTATATGTGCAATTGTCTAACAGCACAATATTGAGATCCTGAGAGTTTCCCTGACCCAACAGGGCAACAACTTTATAGTCCAAAGTTGTAGTCACAGAATCATCCATCCTACTAATTGTTTTCTTTCTGTGCTGGTTGTAGCTTGGCTTTTTTATGTCTTTATAATTATTGGCCTTTTCTTCATCTAGAGAAAACTGAAATATTATAAAAACAATCATTGCTTTTCCATATGTATAATTTTGGACTCCAACAAGGCCTAAAACAAGCGAAGTAATTATTCCACTCAAGTCAGCACTGTTTGAAGATGGTGGGCTGTTTTGTGCATCATAGTTTTAAAATAAGAGATGCGGATTGGAAAGAGTTCAGTAAACAACATGAAAAAGAAATGCTTGGAAAATAATGCCCATGTGAAAAGAATAAGGGGACGGGCTTACACAGTTTGCCTAGAGGTGAGAAGGTAAAGGCTGATGATGCCTACTACAGTATAAGAGGGGAAGGCCAGAAAAATGGGCAGAATAAGTTGCTTCCTAATTCTTCAGTACCCAAGATAGAGATGAACTGGGAAAGTTATTTTATAATGATCTATTAGAACAGGGGTCAGCAACCCTTGGCACGTGTGCTGAGCATGGCACACGAGGCCATTTTGCTTGGCACACCGCGGCTAGCCCTGGCTCTGCATAGGTGCTGCCAGTGACGGAGCCCAGGCTGCTCCCAGCAGGGCTTGCAGCATCCCACCTGCCTGCTGCGAGCAGCCAGGGTTTCTGGCTGGCAGCAGCTACCCAGAGCTGGGGCTGGCTGCAGCTGGGAGGCTGCAAACAGCTGCGCTGGGCTCTGGAGCACAGGTGCGTTCACTTGTGCATCAGAGTGGGCAGTGGGGGAGGAGCCTGAGGCAGTGCAACCCCAGTTTTGCCCCCTGCTCCTAGCATGGAGCTGGTGACTGGGCTCTGGAACCTGGCGCAGCAGTTTGTAGCCAGCCTGGGCTCTGGGCAGCTGCAGCAAGCAGCTGACAGACTGCAAACAGTTGTGCTGGGCTCCAGAGCTCCACATGTGATTGCAGGGAAGGGATGGAAAAACAGTATAAAAGGCAACATTGTTTGAACTGGCCTGCTTTCTGCCTTGGGATCTGACAGTTACTGAGCTGTGTTCCAGCAGCTCAGCAGCATTAGATAATGAAGGCTACTACTAGCATTGATTTGAATGATTTCCTACTTGCTAGCCTAGCAAGTGGGATTCCACAATACCATTTGCTTTCTTCTAGGCCCTCTTATTGTATTATTATATTCATCAGTTTATTCTTTTCAATTTTATATTGGATATTACACTATAGAATTTATATAGATACATTTCTACATTAATATTTTATATTTTATTTCTATACATGTATACCTTGTGGCATATTACATCTATTATAGAATTTATAAAGGAATGGAGATGCATTTATATATTTGTGTAAAAACAAGACACTGAAACACACTGTGAAGCATGGTTGAAAGGCAGCTGGAAAGCCTTCAGGCAGTGGCAGAAGAGGGGGTATAGGGAGAGGTGTAAGTCCTCCCCCCCAACCCCAAACCGAGATGCAGCCTCTTTCCTACAACTAGCAGCGATGAGGATTCCATAAGCAGCAAGGAGAGGGGAGTAGTGCCAGTGCCAGTACCATTGCCTGTGTCTGAGACTGCATTCCCTGCAAGAGCACCAGCCATAATCCCCACCCTCTACCATCACCAGCATGACAGTCTTCTCTACTCCCATTCCACTTTCCATGCTGAGCCTTCCAGTGCCAGAGGAAGAGCTGGAGCTGGAGCTGGATCTGACTGCCCTAGCAAGGACATTCTGGGGAAGGAGGTGGAATAATCTCAGTTTGTGCTCCACACCCCTCTAGTTTACCCTAGAGTCAGGTCTCCTTCCCCAGAAGGCACTTCAGAGGAGGCTGAGGTAGAGCTTGCAGAGGCAAGTGGCTAAGCTGAATTTGCTTCTCCTGTTGCTGTGCCTCTGCCTGCTGAGAAGGGGGAAATTGTAGCATCCACACATGCACCCACACCCCAGTAGCAAGAAGGTAGTGTGGTTTGGGATCATTTTGAACTGGCAGATAATCCCACATATGCTATCTGCCTGCACTGCCAAGCCAAAATCAGCTGGGGCAAGGCAACAAAACACATGAGTATGGGAATGCTGATGCATCTTTGTAGACACCACCCCCTTGCCCTTGCTCCTCCTCAGCCTGGCACCAGCAGGAGTGTGCCTAAAGGGAAGTCCCCCTCTCACTCCAAAGCTCCTGCCCCTTCAAAGCAGAGGCAGGTCACCCTGGAACATGGGGAAAAGCAGACAAAAAGCGGGGCAGACAAGGTTCTTTGGGTGAATCTGATATCTTTTATTAGACCAACTTAAATAGTTGGAAAACAATTATTAAGCAAGCTTTTGGGTTCAAAAACCTTTCGTCAGGCTAAGGAAGTTTCAGCAGTTGGTATTTATTCTTCCTGGATGGGTAAATTTCCAAGTGCTGGTAACCACAACTGCAGCCTGATTTTTTCAGAGGGGCTCAGTTCCTGCCTTGTTGCATGAAGAAGAGATGGATTTTTAAAACCATTCAGCTCCCAGAATGTCAACTGAGTTCCTCTGAAACGCACGTTATTTTTGGTGTTTAAATGGAAACTGACCTCTTTGGAGATTGTGATTTGGGTTTAGGTCTCTGAATTCTTCAGTGCTGCCTTTGAAAGAGAAATGGCCTCATTTTGGTCAAGTGTAGAGGAGTGGAGGGTGATATCTAGAGTGTTTATTTGTTTCAGAGAAATGAGTCCTTAGACGACTGCTGACAGAGGAAAAGAGAAAATGAGAAGTACTGTAAATCAAGGGCTTTTGGGTTGCTGGCAGTTCTGCAGAAAAAATATCTATTATTTAAGTCAAACAAAAACATTTGTAACCTTCACTGGCACACTAGTTCAGGTGATATGCTAGATTCTGGATCCTCAGGGTGCCAGTAGCTGTGGGAACCCCGCCAGGCAGGTCTCCTGACCGAGGTTTCCCATGGAGCAGTGTGTCCCTCACCCTCACTACCCAATAATTTCCTTTAAGTCCAATAAATAAATGGGTTTCTTTATTCTACACAACTATATACAGAAAAGTAATGACTAATCAAAAGAAAAAAAATTTCTTCTCTATACATATATCAATAGTTAATAATAAAACCAACAATTTGAAAAGAATTTACAACTGCAACAATAGATGAATAATTCCACCACATTCATCCACCGCTAGATCCACCACTAGATAACCACATGATCCACCACTAGATGGCAGAGGCAAGGCTTTGCTGCTCTGGGGAAGGTGGACTCTCTCCTCTTTCTTGGTAACTCAGCAAAAACAAGTCTTTGACCAGCCACTTCAATCAATAGGCTTCTTTTTCTTTAGTTTCCTTTTGAAAAATACACCTCCAACAGGCACAGTGTCCCTGTTTGCACAGCTCCAACCCAGGCAGGGAATCAGCTTCTCCTGGGATGACTCAGGCTCTCCTCTGTCCTAAGTCTGCTCCACAGCAAGCCTCAGCTCCATTTCCTCTGTCTGGGGGAAGAGGGACTGTGTGTCTGCCCTTCTCTCCAGGCTGGTGTTGCTTTCCTCTGGCTCCTCCCCACTGCTTTTCCCTCCCTCAGCTTTTCATGGCTCCATAGTAGCCAGTCAGAGCCTGGGGTTTGCAATGGGGACTCTTGTTACGGTTCAAATGCTCCAGTAAAATGCATGCATTGTGCACAGCATACCCTCTGTTTGGAAAAGCTATTTCACCCTCTACAAACTTATTGCTGCCTTTTGTGCAATGTTCTTAGGCACAGCTCACCCATTCAGCTTGCAGCCAAGCAAGCCTTTGCAGCTGTTGCACATTGTTTTGACATTTTATTACAAATGAAACACATTTGTTTTAAAATAATTTTCAGGTCACATGGAGCTTTAGTTTGACCCAAAACAGGACATTCCATTTTAATTTCTGAGCAATTTTCAAGACTTAAAAAAAAGTAAAGGAAATTTAAAAAAATGAAAAGTAGTTCCAAATTAGAAAATCAGAACGTTTTGTTTAAAAAAGTATTCAGAATTTTTTTTTACCTTTATTTTTTGAAGAAAAGAGGGGAGAGAAAGAAGTCACTGGAATCTATACAAATTCACAAAACTCTTCAGTGTTGAAAACTGGCATTTTTCATCAAAGTTTCAGCTGAAATAAATAGCCTTGTTCTACTGATGTTTCAGGCAGGACACCATTGTAACAAATCTAAGAAGCAGGGAACAGTTGCACAGGTAGATAAAGAAGTTTGGAGGAGCAATCACTTGCTGAGCTGGACTGGAATACAACAGGCAGGAATACCACTTCAGCATGCAATTTTTTGTTCTTGTGAAGCATGACAACTTCAGTTAAAAGCTTCTCATTTTCAACCTTTCATATTTTATTATTGGCTCCAACGTATATTTAGGGGTGGAAACGTTGTTGTTGTTGTTGTTTTTTGAAGTCTATCTTGCTTTTGAATCTTGACAATCTACAGACTATTTGATTTTTATTTTATTTTTTTAAAATCATGTGTGGACTCTCATTATCTGTACACTGATATATGTAAAATACATCTTATACTCTTTTCCTATTGTCCTGATGATTTACCTTTTTATTTCTCAGCTGTGAGATCAGGTGAACAATGAAAAAGCCTTCTCTGAGCTTTCATAAGTCCCATCTGGAAACATTCAATGGAGCTAGTTGGGATTTTTTTTTTTCCAGGAAGGTGCTAATTGTCAAAGCCAAAACATTTCTAAGAAATATATGACTGTCAACTAAATTCTAGCAAAACCCAAGCAGGGTTCTCTATTTGTTTGGCCAGTATCCATCGGAAACCATTTTGGTTTCCTGCTAGCTTGTCTCAATGGGGTTTCTAGGTCCATAGCTATGGGGCAGCCATGCTTGGAGGGCTGTTCTGGCCCAGGACCTCAGGGCTTTCCAGTTCTTTGCTGCAGAAGAGGAATCCAGAAGCCTCAGGAGCCTTAGCTGTAGCTGGGGTTCAGTGCTTCGTCCCTTAGACTGGAGTTTATCTCAAGTTGCAGCATTTGGGGTTTCCATTTCCCATGCATGGAACTGAGAGTCTGGAGGCTATGAAGATCTGGAAAACCCAACGCTAGCCCGGACTCTCAGGAACCAGCTTCTTGGCTGAACCAGCAGGGACCCCAGAAGCCCTGAGAACCTGAGCTTGAGTTGGGTCTTCTAGATTTCTAGATTCCCAGCTGGGGTGAACTAGGAGTTTGGAAGCCCTCCTCTAGCTAGGGCTTAGCTCCCAGTTCGCTTTGAAATTCCTGAAACAGTTCTCCAAACATTTCAAAATATTTATTTTTTTCTCTTCTGCAGGAATTAAAAAAAAAAAAAATCCATTTCATTTGATTTTGAAAAAAAATCCATTCATTTGAGGGCTTTTTTCCCTCCTGCAAAATGGAAATTATGTTTTTTGATTAGAGTCTGGTGGCTGATTCTTGATCAGTTAATGCTTAATCAATCTTAGACAGTTGGCCTGTAGCCTGTACCGGTTCTAAGGCTTGTTCCATCCTAAGTGCAGGACTCGCACTTGCACTTCCATCTGTACCCAGGAGAACCTTCACAATATTTTCTCCTATGCCTGATGAAGGGTTTGTGCCCGAAAGCTTGCAATTAAAGAATTTTTTTTTTTGTAAAAAATCTAGTTGGTCTAATAAAAGATATCACCTCTACCACAAGTCCTGATTGCTTTTGTTTCTGATGCTAATTTCTATTTTTAACAAACTTACTATTTTATGAGATATTTGAGGAAGCGGAAGTAGGTGGCTTTAAAGCAGGAGTGAGCAAAAAACAGCCCACCAAGGGATTTTATCCAGCCCACTGGCCCAAGTGCAGGGGGCAGCCTGTGGCCAGTCCTGCCACTCTTGGACATGCAGCTGGGCTGGGGCAGTGCAGTGGCCAGACTCAGCTCCCCAGCAGCCCCAGCAGTGACAGCTTCTTCCAGCTGTCACTGCCAGTGTTGCTGCTGCTGCTGCTGCGCAGACACCCTGGCCCATCTGCCCCACATCCACTGCTGGGGGCACCAGATAAAGGGGGTGGTCAGAGTCTCCAAGCAGACTGTCCCAGGACCCTGCAGGCAAGGCATCCTTAGCTGGGTGGATGGAATGGGACTGCTGGTGGGTGGGAAGTGGTGTCCAGGAGTGGGATGGGGAGTACGGCTGGGGCTGGTGCTGGGATTATGGGCCAGTGACAGCATGGATGAGGGCCCTGGGTAGAGCTGTGATTTGCTCCCTGCGCAGCCGTGAAAATGGTGCCCATCACAGGGATGTGCGGTGGATCACAGCTGTGCCCCAGGCACTGGCCCCGTGCTGTCACCACCCCATGATGCTATCCCTGCCCACCCATCCTGCTTCTGCACTTTGCTGGGTTTAGCACATCTGTGGGAAAAATGGGTAAATGCTGCTGATGATCTAGATGCTCTCTTTATGAAGACCAATTGACTTCACCTGTTTTTATCATTCTCCCCAAATTGTAGGGATTAATCCCCAGGCTGTTCAGCCAGTATCTGATTTTCCTCTCAGTTTGCTCTGGCATTGAACAAGAGTAACTCATTGAAAATAATGGAATTAAATCATTGTAAAGTCAGTGAGAGAAGAATTTAGCCTTTAGGCCTTTCCATTCCTTATTTTATGAGTATTTCAGTGAATGCTGGATGATAGTAAGGAGTCATTTTGATTCCCATGTTCAAGTAACACTTCCACAAGCTTCGGCAAACATTATTGATTGGGATGATACAGCTGGGGATGGTCTTGTTCTGAGCAGGGGGTTGGACTAGGTGACCTCCTGAAGTCCCTTTCAACCCTAATTTTCTCTGATTCTGTACCTTCCTGTGGTGGGATGTTAGAAATAGGTCCTTTCATTTTCAGATAATCAAACTCCTAGCCTTAGTAAATTTGTAGAACATAATTTGGGCTTTCTATACAAACTATTTTTTTAAAAAAAATCACTCCAATAAAAATATATGGTACATTTTAACTCTGTAAAAGTAGTTATTTTGCAGGCCATTCACTTTTCTAGAGAACAAGGATAGAAATGTGCTAACATAGAGTGGGTGCTGGAATCAAAAGCCTATTTAAATGAAGCATGGGCTTTAAAAGTCTTAGCATTTTACAATTCCAAACTCAAATGTACACCTTCAAAATATTTTCTGTAGCAAAACATTAGAGGCCATTAAGAGAACATATTTTACAAAGAAGTGAATGCACTTAAAATTTTTATATCTCTTTGGCTAACAGAAGAATATTAACAGAATAAAACATTAATTGTCAGCAGAAGAACAATATTAACTTCATAAGGAAACGTTTTTACTTTTTCTACAAATTAGCTGAAACTGGCAAAAGCCTAAAGTACTAAAAGAATTTAATTAGAACGTACACATTTGAAAAGGAAAAAAATACAAATGAAAAGGAGTTACAGTAATTTGAAGTATCTTTCATTTTAATTTCCCCTCACTTCACTGAGCCTTTTTTGGTTTGCTTTGCTTTGTGTGCATTATATTTTGCCTTTAATAAGCAAAACCCTGTTATCATGCATTTGTTATTCTCATAATCTGCTGTTTAGTCTTCTTTAAACCAAGAGGTACCCAGCTTTGCATGTCAGTTTTTGAGTTGCATTTTACACCTGAGTTCAAGCTGCATTCCAGGCTCATGCCAAATGCCACGCATAGTTAACTTGGCTATAAATAGGTACCTGGTTATTCAGGTTGGGGAGCCAAAGACAGCTGGACATGGTGCTAGGCATATCACTCCCTGGTGTGCTGTCGGCTTAAGACACTGGTATGTCATAACCACATCAGCCCAAGGGGTTCAAGAGTGCCCTTGACTTGACTGAGAACTGTACAATAATCAGCATAATGTTCATGTTTGTCACTGCCTCACTTTTATTCAGAGAAATGTTGTTCAGAGGATGAAATCATGTATGATCCCCTTTATTTAAAGCAGTGGAGGGGCCAGCCCTTTTGACAGGTGTGCTCCAAGGTAAGCCCTGCTCCTTCCCTAAGTTCCAATACAGTTTCTTTTCCCTTGCCTAATCTGCTGCTTCATTTTCATCTCCTATTTGCCCTGCCCGGCCTGCTGTTCTGCTTTCTGGTCCCTCTCCTATCTGTTTCTATGTTCCTTACTCCCTCCCTGATCTGCCAGGTGCCACACACAGAAGCTGCCTGCGGCACTTTTGGCATGTGTAGCGCAGGTTGGCCACTTGTGGTTTAAAGAATACAGTGTGCTCTGAAGCACCACTGTAAATGATGATGTTTATAGTACCACTTGATTGTGAGAATCTCATAGAGTGCTCAGCATTGGTTTTATTCTGAAAATCCAGCCCACAAGATAGATAGCTGAAAATGGCCACACTCTTGGGGAAGCAAGTGTTGTTTTGGTATGGATGCAGACCTGGAATAAGAGGGTATTTACATTTGGCCATGAGCTGAAAGTTCAGGTTCTTACTTGGGTAAAGTAAGTCAAGGAAAGTTTTTAAATCCAAATAAAAGTGGACTAAGGACTTCAAGGTCTGGCTCCAAAGGGGTAGTTCCATAGAATCACTGCATTTTCCTTCAGACTGGTTTCACTGTCCTTCAGTGGCTTGAAATAGATCCCTGAAGATGATTCAAGATCTCAGGGTGTTTACAGAAGTTGTTATTTTTGCCATTTAAAGCACTTTATTGCCATGACTTAACAGAAGTGCATGGTTTTACAGCGCTTTAAAAATGGGTATAGCACTTTAAATTAACCCTTGTTAAATGAGGTATTAAAGTTGAAGCACTGTATTTTGCAGTACTTTAGCAGCCTACAGTGCTTTACATATCTTCTGTACTCTGGTTAAATTTCTGACCAGTGGAGAAGCCCCAGAAGGCTGCAGAGCACCTCTGCCTCATAGTCTGGAACGCGTAGGGAGGCACTGGTCCCCCCTTCCTCCCCATCTCCTCCCCCCAACACTGCACTTCTTATATGTTTAAGAGCACTGTAACTTTATAGTCCTATAAAAAGTGCTCTAAATTACAGCATTGTAAGCCATGCATGGAGCACTTCTGTATACACTTTCAGAAGATAAAACAAGTTGATAACTACATCCTGGTTAAACTGGAGGATTGGCTTAGGGCTGGAAAGAATAGAATTCAATTATTTTCTTTCTTTCTCAGTATAAAAACTTTACTAAGGTCTTTCACTGAACTCTGTTGGGATGGATAGAACTGTGGGAGTTGGAAGGGTTGAAGTCCCTCAGATACAAGCCAACACTGAGTTCCTTGGAAAAAATTGCTTCCATTTCTAGGTGGGAAGCCAATTTATATAATTCCACTTTGGGATTGTAAGTTGTAGCAGTTCATGAAGTCTGCATTGAGGGGGAAGGCATGCATGCAGGCCCATTTCCAGAAACACACTTGTCACTCCTATTGTACTCTGTCACAAGGAATAATTTATTACTAATATTCTTGAGAGAGAATCACTTTTCTAGGACCCTTTCCTCCTTCCAGAACAAACATGAGCTACCCCCTTCTCCCTCCCCATACAGCATCTGTCTCATAAAACACTAGTTTGTGAGGCCTAACAGCAGAACAGGAGGAAAAAAAGGCCCTTGCATTATACCATGACTAGAGAGAAAGTCAAAAGGCCTTGGCTGGTTTCTTGTCAGAGTAGTGTAATTTGCAGGATATGAGACCTTACCTGATATTTTGCCCTGTGACAGAACTGGAGAAAGAATGAAAAATGGCATAAATGTCATCTTTTCTTGTTACAATTTCCTGGTCCTCGCTGGATGGTTTACTAGCTAAGGACAACATTCTGACCCTTTAAAACAAACTCTGCTGTAGTTTCCATTGTCTTTTATTTTCCTTTATTTAGTAACTTTTCTACACCTTCCTCTTGCTAATTGATGGATGGAAAATGTACACTTCTCAGTTAGAACTAATTAGTTAATTATCTGAGACTTTTGCTCATGGAACAGGTACCTCTTAAAGACAGGAATTGATGAAATGGCCTCTGTTTCTTGGGTGTGCCCGTATTTCAAGCAAACCCTCTTCCCTCCCCCACTAAATTACCATCATGCACATAAAATAGTGATGCAGGCTGCTACAGAGATCTGGCATTTGGTTTTCATTTCTAGGCTTTGGGGGATTGCATTGGACCACTCAATTCGTACTGGGGGTAATGCCATGCTTCATTGCTGATGGATTTGGAGCAGTGACAAGAAACAACAGAGCAGCACCTCCCATGTAACCTTCCCTTAACCTCCAGGTTTTTTTTTCCTAGTTTACAGCAATGTCATAAAGAGAACAGTAGTGAATACTCCTTCAAAGGCAGCCAACCCTTGTTTTTCCTTATCAGCTCAAATCTTTGTTGCCTGGAGCTGTCTAAATCATTTCACTTGCTAAAATATAAAGACGATTTTCTTGTGAAATGTTTAGGCTTGTAAGACTCGTGCATGAAGGACCAAAAGGCACTTTGTCTAGCTGCACTGGGAAATAGAATCTCAGTGAACTCATTGTTTGGTTTCCTAAGATTGGTTATTACAGTCTAGCTTGGCCAGAGCTACCACCACCAAAATACCATTCTAGAATCAGTTTCTAGGCCTCCTGGGCTAGGGACGGACATTGCACATGAACTGGTTTAAGTGATCAATAACTGGTTAAAACCTGTAACAGAATGTAAGTTCTGTTCACATAAACCAGTTTGAAAATCACTGAAACTGGTTTAAGGTAAACCTGGTTGAATGGAGTATAAGACTTAACTGATTTGTGTCAAACCAGTTTATGCAGTGCCTGCCCCAGACCCCTTGCTGGTTTAAGTTAAACTAGACTCCCCTAGCATCCTGGCATGCTCTTGGGGCTGGGCTCTGCTCCACAGCAGAGCTGACCCATCCCCATTGCTCCCTAGGCAGAGCTCTGGCATAGACTGCAGGCACAGCAGCATCTGCCTGGCTTCCCCTTGCCTTACCCCGCACCTTGCTGCTCATTGCTCAAGCAGTAATCCCTTCCTCCCTTCCTCCTGTCTCCCACAGCACAGACCCCAGCTCCACAGACCCTAGGCATGTGGTATGCTAGCTAATGCTGAGAGGCATCTGGGTGTGTCTCCAATTTCACTAGGACAGGCAGACAGAACAGTGACCGGTTAGGGGTTTTTGCAGCTAATCAACAGGTCAGCTAGTAATGTCCCTCTTTGGGAAAAGCTGTTCAAGAGCTTGAACTTTCCTGTCCAGAGCAGGGGGGGGCTGGACCCAATGATCTCATGAGATCCCTTCCAGCCCTAAACTTCTGTGAATCTGTAATGGAGAGAGGATATTGTTTTGCTGTTATCAGCCCCCTTGCTTGCTTGCTGCCTTGCTGTAGACAGTATAAAGAAGAAGGGACAAAGATGGAAAAGCTCCGTATCAGCAAGAGTTGCATGCACTGCACCCCACACTCCCCCTGCCTCCGAGTGCTAGCCCAGGGCTTGGGTCTGGCAACACTCCTGCCCCTTGAGTGGGGGAAAAGCTTCAGATGATGCAGGCAGACTTCCCTAATCAGAATGTCCTGCCTAGACCTGGACACCCCCCACCCCCTCCACTCAGCCTTGTGGAAGGGAAGGGAGGGCTGCTCTAGCACCCCTCAGCTTCTAGCCTGAGTCACTGCATGCATGTGCATGAATTTCCTCAGTCCAGGGAGAATGTCTATTCGGTTACAAACCAGTTCAGCCTAGCCAGGTTAAACTAAATTGCAAAGGTTGAATCAATTCACACTCAGGTTTTTTGAATGTCTGTCCCTAGCCCCTGTCCTACATTCACACAAAGTATTCAAGGCAGTTTATGCAGACTACTTTGCTGCTGGGCATCAATGTTATGAATGTCAAAATATCATTTCCTCACTAGTTAGTGAACAGCAAATTGCAGGCTTTATTTATTTATTTATTTATTTATTTATTCATTCATATTCTTAGCTGGCATCCACAAGTCTCTGATATGCTTTGCAGACATGATACAATTCAAGTGAGCAAGATTGAACATGTAGAAGGTAATCAGATACCATGGTGATAGACACAGCCTAGGAATCTGGACCAGGAATGGTTAAGAGAAACAATCTGTCTCTGTATTCCTTAGAGGCAATACCATGCTCATTCTGTCTGTGCTTATGGTTGGTCCAGGCAGGGTCAGTTTCTGCCATTACAGTGCAATGTTGATTTATTATTCTTTGTGGCAGTCCACTTAATATTGTAAATAATACTTAGGATCTGGAGTTTTCTGACCAGTAAGCATTACACCATTAGTTTGTTAGTTCTTTTGCTCCTCAAGTCTCCCCAAACAGCTGCATCCTGTAGGAAGTTCATCACTTCTCCTGGGTTGGATCCTACAATGAAAAGAGAGGGCCCAACTGGCTTGGTGTCATTATAGCACATATATTTTATATGCTGAAATCCCACAATAATACATAAGACTGAGGGATTCCCTCAAAGGCAAGAAATGTGTGTGTCTTCTAACTTCCCTTAAATGGAATTGTTCCATGTTAAGATAATTGGTTTGCATGAGCACCCCAAGCTCAGGGGCTGACCAAAATCAGAAAGTCTTTTTGGTTAGAGATGTCCATGAGATTTTTGGCACTTCCTGCTTCTGATCAGACTGCAAAGGTGGTAAACCCAGATATTCTTGTATTCTGATTCATTTTCAAGCTGCTGGAAGGGGCACTTACAGATGAAGGTGAAGGTATAGGTCAGGGCTTAGTTTATTAGAACTGTTCTTCCATCTCTCATATCAGATATTTAATTATTGAGTTATTCATGACAAATGCAGCAAGTAACTTCTGAGAGATCCTGTGAGGCAAAACTGATTTAATTTCCTTTAATACATGGCCTGGATGGAATGGACCCAAGAGTGCTAAAAGAGATGGCTGACATAATAGCATCAATGATGAGGATATTTGAGAACTTGTGGCACTCAGAAGAGGTTCCAGAAGATTGGAAAGAAGCCAATGTGGTGCCTATTTTCAAGGTAAGAAGGAAGGAAGATCCAGGGAACTACAAGCCAATCACTTTGACCTTAATCCTGGAAAGATCTTGGAAAAAATCATCAAAGAATCCATCAACAACAGGATAATGGAAGGCAACATTCTGAGAGATAGCCAACATGGCTTTGTTCCTGGTAGGTCTTGCCTGACCAACCTCATTTCCTTCTATGACCAGGTGATGCAGCACCTGGAGAAGGGAGAAGAGATTGATGTAGCATATTTAGATTTTAAAAAAGCCTTTGACTTGGTCTTGCATTTTGTCCTCACAGTAAAATTGGGGAACTGTGGCCTCAATAACCTTACAGTCTGATGGCTGGGGAACTGGTTCCGTGGTTGGACCCAGAGAGTGATAGTTAATGGAACCAAGTCAACATGGCTCATGGTGACCAGTGGCGTCCCCCAGGGTTCAGTACTCTTTAATATATTCATAAATGATCTGGATTCAGTTGTCAGAGGCAGACTGGCTAAGTTTACAGATAACACCAAATTATGGGGAACTGCAGTTATGGGAGAGGATAGGCTGGCAATTCAGGGCAACCTGGACAGGATTGTAAGGTGGGCAGATAAAAATCTGATGACATTAAATACAGAGAAATTCAAGGTGCTCCACCTTGGGAGAAAGAACCCACATCATACTTATAGGCTCAGCTGTGCTACGCTCACTAGCATCACAACTGCAAGAGACATGAGTGTCATGATTGATCGCAAGATGAACATGAGGCACCATTGCAATGCCAAAGATGACAAAGCAAATAATACTCTGGCTTGCATTTACCGATGCATCTCAAGCAAGACCCAAGAAATCTTTCTTTCGCTTTACTCAGCCTTGGTGAAGCTGATGCTGGAGTACTGTATCCAGTTCTGGGCTCCACACTTCGGAAGGGATGTGAAGAAGCTTGAGAGAGTCCAGAGGAGAGCCACACACAAGGCTTATGAGGAGCAGCTGAGAGGCATGGGAGTCTTCAGCTTAGAGAAGAGAAGGCTCTAGGGGGACTTGGTGGCAGCTTCTAAGTATATAAGGGGTGTGCATCAGGAACTGGGAGAACATTTGGTACTCCAAGGGGAGAAAAGGTCTAATGGTCACAAATTGCTAGAAGACCGTTTCAGACTGGACATAAGGTAAACCTCTTTACTGTCTGAATTTCCAGAGTCTGGAATAGACTCCCCCCCAGAAATGGTGCAAGCACATACTCTGGATACCTTTTAAGAAATGCCTGGATGCTTATCTTCCTGGGGTGATCTCACGCTATCTGACTTCCTGCCCTTTGGGCAGGGGGTGGACCGGATGATCTTGTGAGGTCCCTTTCAGCCCTAATGTCTATGAAATCTATGGTTCTGGGATGGGAGGCTTGTTCAGGCTGCCAAAAGTGGGTATCCCAAGAAATGGCAAGGGTTACTAAGACATGTTCTAAAACATGATCACTAGAGATGTACCCGAACCAAAACAGAAGACCCAAGCACATCCAAACTTTGCAATTCACTTTTAGTCTCATGATCACTTTAAGTTCAGCAGAGACTATGTGCAGTCATCTAAGGGCTGACTTGCTGGACAGCTCCACACAGCAGCTGAGACTAGAAGCAGCAGGGTTGGTAGTTAATAATTATTAGCTACTGAACACTAAGGCTGTGCGACGCTTCAGTCCCTGATTTGATTCAATGGAGATTTGGCCTAATTCGGTGGCCAAATCTGAATCAAATCAGGAGACCCTTTAATCTCTTTGAATTGAATTGGAACCCTCTGAATTGATTCAGAGAGATTCGGAAAGCTTTGGGGATTCAGAAAGTACCGGGCGGCTTATGAATGCTACAATGCTGGGACAGATGGAGTGTCCCACAGGAGCACGGGGGGTCCCCAGTGTGCTTGGCAGCAGACCCGGAAGATGACCAGAAACACTTCTGGTCCACTTCTGGGTCTGCCAAGGAGCACGCCGGGGGGCCCTCCCGAACCCCCCTGGCTCAGTGACTGGTGCCTCCTGGGTCTGGGGGAGTGTCCGGGGTCTCCCCACAGCTGATTGCTGAGCCTGGGGGACACAGGGGAGGGGGGACATACATGCACTCCCCGGCAGACCTGGAAGTGAACTGGAAGTACTTCCGATCCACTTCTGAGTTCGCCGCCAAGCACAAGGGGGGCCCTCCCATGCTCCTATGGGACACTCCATGCCCTCCAGCATTGCAGCATTCATAAGTTGCATCTGGTACCTCAAGGTATGTAGAAAAAACATTTAAAGCTTTGTCTATGGCTGAATTGCTGATTCTTTGAATCTTCAGATTTGGATTCGGCCGAATTGAATCGGGGACAGTGATCCGAATCAATGAATTGAATCGCTGTCCCTGATTCCGGCCGAATCTGAATTCAAATTGAATACGGCCCATTTTGCACACCCTTACTGAGCACCTGTAAGCTTAGGGTTTATAGTATCTGACTGGTCATTTTCCTTCTGTAGAATTTCCCCTGTCATGTCTATTGTCTTACAGCAATATGAAAAATGAAGTTTCTATTTATAGTGAAATTTGTTTTGATGGCCTCCTGCTTCTCCCAAAATTGTTTAAATCAAAACTTTAAATGCAAAAACTATGTTGTACCTGTTTCCCAAAATCTCTCTCTCTCTCTCTCTCTTTGTATAATAATTATTTTGTGGTTGAAAGGGTTTTTTTTGTAGTTGTTAAAATCGGAAGAACTTAAAATTTGGAAGGAAATTTTTTCTGTGAATTTTTTTAGGTTTAAAAGACAACTTTGCTTTGGGGGGAGGGGGCAGGAGAAGGGGTGGAGGAGGAGGAGAATTTCAGTGGAAACCTTTTGACCAGCCATCAGGTTCTATAACTTTTAGCTCAGCCTCCAAATCAAATGATTCCCTTTTGCTGTCCCCTTACCAGTCACATTCTAATGAAAAATAAATCACCAACAAAGGCTCATTTCCTTTCCCTGGCATACTTAAAGTCTTTTATTCTCACTGATTGACTGTCTGAGATCGTATATCTTCTCCTATAAAACATTAGATGTACTATTTACATTTTTCCCTATGATCCCCCTTGACTGATGTCAGATAAAGTAACAGGAACAAAATAAACTTAAACTTAAAGGAAAAAAAATCTCTTAATGTCTCCTCTTAGAGGCAGAGTTTTTTTTCCTTTTGGGGGGTTAGGTGCTCAAAGAACTGTTTTAGCTGCTTCTTCTGCCTCTTTTCTGTTTCAGATGGAAGCCAGTGGAAATTCTGCCATTGATTTAAAAGGAATAAGGGTCAGTCCTTATGTGTGCAAATCCATCAAATTGCCTAGTGTGCAGCAGTTTCACTCTTTCCTGGGTGCCATTCAAACCCATCAACAAGCAAAATGAATCTGTGCGGCCACACTGTACACTTCAAAATCTCTCACTGTTACCCAAATGTCAGAACTGATTGTAGGTGCATAAATGGAATGATGCCAACTCACTTCTTGAGCTTTGCTGGTTCCTCAAGGCTTTTGGGATTAAGATCTGTGTGTGTGTGTGTGTGTGTGTGTGTATATGTATATATGTATGTATATGTATATAAAAACAGATCTTACTATATATAACAGATATATGTATGTAGTTATCAGTGTAGGGGGATGCTGTTCTGACTATGCTCAGAGTAGGAAGGAACCATTTTTACATTAGCTGTTTCCAGAGCTGAACTGTGCTTCGAGCCATCTTTCTTCTCAGGTGTTCCAAGGTATACTTGCCACTCAGACAGGATACAACTTCCGAGAATGATATCGGACCTTCAGCCAATGCCAGCAGATATGCCATTGGTTTATACCAGATTCCTGAAAGCAATTTGCCTACAATACATTGTGTTAGTTAGACGTTGTGCTGATCCAGAAGGCTACTCTGAGATTTAAACTGTTGCAGTTCAAAGGCTAATCAGCAATCCTTCCTTTAAGGAAATGTATCAAAACCTTCAGACCTTTCTTTTGACTGCATCAACTCCCACAATTTTCAGAAGGGTCTGGCTCACTTTTATCTGTTCTGAGCAAGCCCATTTGCTATCTCAGTCAGTGAACTGTTCAGTTAGTGTCAGGAATAAAATGTGAAAGGAAAAAAGCATTTGGTTCCTGTCAGGTAGATGAAAACTTAGTTTCTTTCCTCTTTTTTTCTGTCTCCTGGAGAACAAGCTGTATGTGGAAGGTGACCTTTCCCCTCTTCCCTCCCCACCTGAGCTGAAAGAAATTCAGATGACACATCTAGTGACAGATAGATACAAGCATGAGCAAATTGTGCTTGAACTTGCTCCAGAGAAAATTGTTACAAGGCGGGCACACAGATTTGGCAGCATTAGGGAAAGCACAGATCATAGTCAAATGTTTGTGTCATTTGGAAACACCAACAAGAGGGGGCATGGAGGGATGAACAGGTGAGCTCTAAAGGTTACTGTGGAGGACATAAAATAGGGCTCAAAGTTAGACTTTTGAAGAATGCTTTCCATTTGAGGAAAGTTCAGATGAGATCAGATTAATCTCAACAGCCCACAGTTTTGTTTCTTTCATAATTTTATGTGATTAATTTTTTTTAAATGGGGCAGTATGGCATCTCTATATTCACAAAAGCTTTTCCTGATATATGTCTAGACAGAGGAGAAGGTGTACTTTAAATGCAGTGCAGGGTAGCATCCTGAATCATAGCAGCTACTCCAGAGATTTTGCTGGTAGAACTTGTCCCCACTCTGAGAACTGAAGATAAAAGATTGAACTGGATTCTGATCTTGATTGCAATGGTGTAAATCTAATAGGTTGAAAGTACTTGGAATTAGACATATTCTGAATGTATACCTGTTTGAAATGAAGTGCTAGCCAAGCATTGTGGTCAATGTAATATATGCAATCTAAGAGCATGAAAGAAAAGTATTGGATCTAGGGTGAATCACAGTCCCATTGAAGTCTATGGGAAAATTCCAATTGATTCAGCTGAATCATTGGCAAAAACTGAACTAAGCTATGACTTTTTCAGAATTGTGAGCAATGTTTTCCAATCAAGATCTAAAACTGGAGTCCATGCTCCCTTAGTTATATGATTGTACAGGCAAATGAGGTAGATAGAAGTGCGGATACTTATAATTCAACTTGCAAGTCATTTTCTGGGCACAAAACTACAGATCTGCATGCTGTGTGGAAGGCGACAACAAATTTCACTCCCCCAAAAAGAAATGCACATCACAGCCCTTTGAAAAATGTTTCTAGATCTATCAAAATAGCATCTCCAATTTAAACTACTGTATGGGGCTGAATTGGTTAGTTCATAATATGGGTTTAGGTGTCTTCATTAATTTATGTGAAGCAGGCCATTGATTTCAGATTCAGGTTCCATCATGGTAAAAGATACCTCTCCATCACATGGCCTTAAAGAGGTGGGAGTTTACAGTGCATTGCAATGCTTTGTCATTCCTTCAAGATGTTCTAGGTAAGTGGGAAGGAACAGCTCTGCTCCTTACAACAAACAGCTCTTAGCCATTTAGAAAGTAGACTCTGCAACCAAAGGGACAGCAAGGAATGCATGAGCTTGGCATGCAGCCACTTTCAAGGACTGTCTCAGAGTCAGCCTGTGATGCACAGGCTGAGACAAATGAAACCTACAGGATTGTCATGCAATTATCTTGTATGCCAAACTCATTATGGGCAAATCACATATTGCTTCAGTCTCCCTGAGGTGTGTGCCAGTCTGGTAATTAATAATTCTGGGCCAAATTCAGATTGAGCATAAGCAGGTGCAACTCCAGTGAAATCAATTTATTACACCAGGATCCAGATCTTTTGCCCTGCCAATGCATTCTTTCAAGCCAGCATTATGCCCCAGGGCCACCAAAATTTCTTCTTCCTAAATTGTAATTTAGAGTGAACTTAAAGCTACTCTGAATTACACCCAAATCAATGGCCTCTGAAAGATGGCTCTGCAGCTTGCTAGAGCTGTGTGCTCTAGTTGCATTCTCTCCTGCACAAGGCACATTTTTACACTACTTAGGGGATACTTAGCTGGATATCTAAACTATATTTTAGTGCCCTTTATGATCCTAGAATTATGGAAAGATACCAGGAAGAGAGCTAGGTTCCAGGCCTAGAGCTGAATTTGATTTTATAACTTTAGTAATAAAAGCAGTAAATCCTCACCATAGTAAACTTTCTGTTGAACAAAGAAATTTGGCAACATTTTGAGCTTCCTTCCCTGATGATGTTAGCTGTTCTTGGGAATCCCCTGTGTTATTTAGGACCCTATTCTGTAGTTTGGTCTTGGCATGTAGTTAAAAGTCTGTTTACAAATGCTCAGGTATATACTAATCCATGGCCTGGTTCCACATCCAAGGGCCAGACTCTTGTTAAGAGCTGATATTTCATAGATTTCATAGATATTATGGCTGGAAGGGACCTTGGAAGATCGTTGAGTCCAGCCCTCTACCCCAGGGGCAGAAAGTCAGCTGGGGTTGCAGGATCCCAGCAAGATAAACGTCCATTTGACTCTTAAAGGAATCCAGAGTAGGTGCTTGCACCACCTCTGGCGGCAGTCTGTTCCAGGATATGAAAAGTTACAAAAAAGGAAAGTGTTTTTATTGCACAATAGCAAACCATATTAGTTCTACAAAGCCCAGGAACTATACTGCATAGTCACGTGTGCCATCTACTGATGTTTAATCTATTAACAAAGTATTTAAAGATATGCAAGCATCTTATTTGTAGAACTGTTCCCTCAGACTGTAATGAGCATAGGGTCAGGCTTTCACATGGGAAGTTTCCATCAGCCCAGTTTCCAGATCTGTTGCTCTCACAACTCACTGATGAGGGTGTAGTGTGAACAGTGTTGGAACAAGGTCGAGACTGACCCTTTGTGCCTTTTGAATTAAATCAAATGAAAGTAGCTGCCCTTCATTCTGGAAAATTAATTTCAGCTAGGCTGATAATGTTTAGAATAAATTCTATTTACAAAACTGTCTTGAACGAAGCTGTCTCTGTAACAAGAAGACCAAGTGAAAAGTCAGCAGCCCTGTTTCACAAAGGTCTCAGACCCAGCTCTGTCACACACAGTAACATGGATGGGATTTCCATTGATAAGAATGATCTGAGACACTGCTCTTTAATGGCCTATACTAGGCAGCTTGTAGGCTGAACAGGCAGTCCTAAAACCTCTTCCAGAGACAGCAAAATGCACTGAAATGCACATTATGGCCATACAGGCTTGTTCACAGGGCTTGCCCCAATGGCAGCCTGTAATGGGAAATGACACATTCATGTTGAAAGCCTTAAATGTTCCTTAGGCATATTGACAAAAACTGCGTGCTGCTCCTTAGGCATGTGAAAGAACATGAAAGAGAACATTTCTTCTCTGCTGATTAAAACCTTTTTATTTCCACAAGAAACTCATGAAAAATTAACCTTTAGCATTCTAGGCTCTTTTATTTTTTTTTTGCCTCTGCTAAATGTTTTGTCCATTGAAATAAAGTATGGATGATGGATTAATCTATGGACTAACTCAAGACAACCAGCTGTGTGGTGGAAAATCTTCCTAGAGGTGAGTTGTATTGACACAATGTGCCCATATTTCATCAGGAGGTCTTCATTCACCTGACACTTATCCTTCACCCAAGATTAAACTTTTATTAGTGTAGGGCCCCAATAGCTCAAGAAATGGTGGTGCTAAGGAATGGGAGGGGACATCTGCTGTTCAGAGGATTCACTCCCTAGGGTTTCTTTGGTTTTGCCAAACTCCCTAGAGTTTCTTTTGGCCTGCCATTTTCTAAGTTTTGAACACTGATCCCTCCAGCTAGCTGCAAAAAACACCCAGTAGACCAGCTCTGAACATTTATATCAAAATGAAATAATGACATTTACCACATTTTCCAACCAGGTGTTATTCTAAACTGTATATTTTCATTATTTCACTGCAGAGCCAGAAAAAGTATGCCACCCTAATGGAATAGATCCCTAATGTTGGTGGTATGAGCACACACTTCAAAAAAGATTCTGTATATAAAATAAACACATGTATAACATCCTGAAACCTCTTCTTTCAAATCAAACAAACAAACAAAAAAACCCATGAAGTTTTTAGTCACTCATTGGTTAGGAAATACCAGAATAGAGCTGTCCTTGCTATCTCAACTTGGCTTATGTTCACACATTTATGTATTATGATTCAGTCTTTAATTACAGTTTTTTCTCTATAGGCCGTATGGCTCACTAAATGAATTGATAGTTAGTTATTGAATATTTCTTTTTATCTTACTCATTCAGTGTGTGGCCCTGGGCCTTATTATAAAATGCACCATCCAAACTCTGCCATGAATACAGAATTATAACATCAGTTTAATTGTATATGGAATGGTCTAAAGAATGCACAGTTTAGCAGCTAAATGTTAGGGCTAGGGACAGGAGTTGCACATAAACTGATTTAAGTTATCAGAAACTGGTTTAAACTTGTAACAGAACATAAGTTGGCTGAAACTGGTTTAAGATAAAGCTGATTGAATGTAGTATCAGACTTAGCTGGTTTGGGTCAAACCAGTTTATGAAACTTCTGCCTCAGACCCCTTCCTGTTTCAAGGTAAATCACAGTCCCCCAGCATCCCAGCATGCTTTCCAACCCTAGGCTGGGCTGGCCCAGGTGCTCTCTGCTCCAGTAGAGAAGGGTTGGGGAGGGGAGGCAGGGACTGCCCCCCACCCAGCTAAACTCTGGCTGGGGTCTGAGGTTGGGGAGTTAAACTTCCTTTCCCCTGAGTACAGAGCTGCCCTGCCACATCTAAAACTTACTGCTGGCTATGACTATGGACTACAAATCCCAGAGACACCTGGAAGCAGGAAGAGGAAGTGATGAACAACCCTGCACAGTCCTGCTGCTGTGATTCTGGACTGCAAATCCCACAGGCTTTGGGAGCAGGAGGAAGAGGAAGTGAACATACAGCCCATGCTGGCTCTATGCCAGAAAGCTGTGCTGTAGCACCCTTGAGTCACTGCAGGTATGTGGCTGCATTTCCTGAATCAAAAGTGAATGCCTGTACAGATGTTTCTCAATTTAATCTCTGCAGTTTACAGTAACCTGCAAAGACTGAATCAGTTCAGCCTCTGGCTTTTTGACTATCTGTACTTAGCTAAAAAGGTTTGTTCAAGTGACTTAACTGGTATTACTTACGAACTCTGTGACAGAGGCAAGTATAGCATTTGGATAACAGCTGAATTCACTACAAGACCCCAATCTATTCCTAGGGCATCATACATCCTGGGGGCATCTACACATGCACTTTGCTGGAAGTTGATTAATTAGCTGTGCAGTAAAGAGTCACCGTCTACATGTATGGTGCTATTAGACAAGAGTAAAATAATTAACCCTGCTATTGGATAGTACTGCTTGACATAAGTACTATCCTGTGGTAGAGTTTAGTGCTCTGCAAGCAAGCATAGATGATGACTAGAACTGGCCGGGAAATGAGGGTGCTACAGTGTTGGGGCTGCCTGCTGCCTAGCTCTGTGCTGAACCATCCTCATGCCCCAGCCAGCTCCTATGCAGCATGTTGATCTGGGGCAGAGCAGGTCCAGGCTGGCAGGCTGACCACCATCTCCCTGCCCTCCAGGATCCCTGGTAGCCAGAACTGTGCTACCCTGGCTCAACATGCTGCACTCCTGGGTGCATATGTAAACATTGCACTGGGGAGCAATATATTCCGATAGAAACTGCACTGGAATTTATTCATCCATGCTAATTGTACCTGTAGATGCACTCCTTGTGCAGGGTTCTGTGATAAAATAGCACACGACCATGTAATTAAACGCTGTTTCATAGGTTGGATTGGCATTTCTAATTCCTGAGTCCTTGATTTTTGCATCCTTAATATTCTCTTAATGTAACCTGGGGATGTAATTTCTTAAGAGTTTTAAAATAAAAACAACTTACCACTGTGTAGACTCCTACTGTTCCCCAGGTTGGGTAACCAGCAGGACCCAGCCTGGGCTACTGCTACTGAACCTCGTGGAGTAACTTGTATCTGTAGTAGGCTGTTGTTTATGGACCAGTTTTATCCATTACCCACACTTAGCCAGTGGATTACAGAGTTATTTGTGGACAACAATGGAATGTAGGGATTTGGACACCTGAGTCCAATTCTGGGCTTTGTAGAGGAAAACTTATGAACTTTTCTGTCCCTATATATTTAGGCTAGATATCAGGAAGCACTACTTCACGGTCAGGGTGGCTAGGATCTGGAACCCACTTCCAAGAGAGGTGGTCCTGGCTCCTACCCTGGGGGTTTTTAAGAGGAGGTTAGATGAACATCTTGCTGGGGTTGTTTGACCCCAGTATTGTTTCCTGCCATGGTGGGGGGGTTGGACTAGATGATCTACTCAGGGCCCTTCTGACCCTAGAAACTATGAAACTATTCACTAGATTGTCTCTGTTCCCTCCCACTCCACGTTATCTCCTGCTCTCCTCACCATATGCTCCTGTCCCCTGGCAAAAGATTGCCATAAAGCTGTCCTTTGATGAGTACTTTCACTTGTCTGAGCAGAGGGAACACATAAGGACAGAGCTGTGTGGGCATGTGGACATGTTGTGCCATGGACACTCCATGCAGTGTTGCAGCCTAGGGGGCTGCCATAATATAAGAATGAGCCTAGAGCTGTCTAAAATTATACTAAAGCCTCTCTAGCCTTCAGAGCATATGCAGATTGTCAGGGGGCAAAGGCAACTTGAAGCTACTTCATCCTCCTGTCTGATGGGCTGTATAAACACAGTCTTCCTATTATTATTAACACTGAGTATTCTTCAGTAGTTCCCAAAAATACCCAGTCAGGCCATAGATCCCATTGTGCCCAGACCTGTACAGACACCCAGAGAGACACAATATCTCCCCAGACACTGTGTTTGGCTGTGGTTCCATACAGCGTAGCTTTTTCCTGCTCCTGGGCTGAGTATCTTTTATCCTTGTAGCTATGTGTTCCAGTAACTGTAGTTGTACTTAGTGGTATGTCTTGAGGTGCTGTGCTCCCCTTCAGCTCCATTTTGAGGGAATCTCCAACAAAACAATATTGCTTAAGTTTTGGGATAATAAATGTGACTCAAAATAGCATTTATATTTATAACCTATCTTGTTTGATCCTTTTGATATGTGTTTGGAGGCTAACTGACCCCGTAATTAAGCACTTGCATGTTTTGCCCTTACCCAATTTTTCTCTTCGATATTAATTTTTTTTTTATGTTACAGCAAGGCACTTTATTTTTTGAGGTATATATTATATTGTCTGCTTTTGGATTATCATTCCCAGGCACTGCATGGTTTGCAATTATTTGTAAAAATGGCTTTAATGGCCCAGTATGGGCTGCAGTAAACTATGCCAGGCAGGGGCTGACATTCTGTCTTGGAAACAAGACTTTTTTGACCACTGCTGTTTCTTATGGAGCCAATCATTCCCTTGAATATCGTGCATTCAGAAATATGTAAGCATCACCCCTGGTCCACATGGATGGAGACAGTGAGTCGCAACCTGGGAGAGACAGATTTTGAAATAGTCCTGGATTTCTGTAAAACATGGACATAACCTGTGTAGCAGATAATGGCAGGATTCAATCAGTTTATCTCCACTCTGCTTAATTTTGCAACTGTAGCACCCCCATGCTTACAAACAGTTCTGCACCTGTCAGCTTCTGTGCACATGAGTTCTGACTCCTGCCTTCATTGGGGCTTATTCATCCCTCTCGCCTCTCCCTCTCACTCTGCCACTATTTTGCTTTCAGCTGATTCAAGCCCCACACATCATCAGGCAGTATCAGCAACTCCCAAACTCTTCCTGAATGACAGTATTATTTAAAATGGTTTTTAATAAAATATATTATTTTATATATAAAATATAAAGGGCAGCTCCAAATGGGGTTATGGGTTAGATGGAATTAGTTGAGGTTTTTAGAAGTGCTCCTAATGAAAATCTATACTACTTGTATGCCTAAGTCATTTGTCTTCACAGATGCAAGAACCAAGTCAGATTCACTGCATTATACTGAGCTAGGGCATATGTAGATGAAACAGGGGCCCTAAATTAAATTGGTGGGTTTTAAAAAATACCACTTCAGTTTAGGGCTCACTAACCCCCCAGGTCCTGCACACACCCTGCTGACTTACCTGCCTCTCCAGTGGGGTGGGGAGGGCAAGCTGCCAGCAGGCAGTGCCATCCCTGGGCTGTGCGGGGGCTGGTGCTTTCCTCCGCAGCAGCTGCGGCCCTCCCCAGGAGGCACCCACCCGCAGGCACCTGACTTGGGCAGTCATAGGGGGCACCTCAGCTGTGAAGGGAAGCACCAGGCCCCTGTGCAGCTCAGGCAGGCAGGCAGGCTCCAGGGGGAGGGGGAGAAAGATGAAGCCTGCCATTTCTCTTGGGCAGAGCTTCTTTTCTGGGCTGCTGTCAGGCTGCCTGCAGGGCTTTCTGCAGAGCCATAAAGCCGCACGGAGCCCAGTGCTTTGCTCCCCGGCTGTAGGGGCAGCAAACTAAAACTCCTTGTAGGAGTTCTAGTTTGCTGCACCCCAAGTCATTTAAGGTGCATTACGTTGCTGAATTTCCTACAGCGGCTGGAATTAATGCGCAATATGCTGATGAAGTGTGCAAACATTGACATCATTAAAGCAGTGCAGAAACATTTAGCCTGCTTTAAATTGTTATGCAAACATGTCTCTCGTTTTGTCTACACGCAGCCCAGTACTGAGATACCATACAGAGTAACAATGTTTCTCTGTATCCTTCACTATAACTTGTTCTGTTGCCCAAATGATGAAGAACTAATGCAGAGGTTCTCAAACTGTGGTCTGTGGATGACCACTGGCCCGTGAGCTCCATTCAGATGGTCCACAGAAAGGTTGTGGAACAATTGAGAATATCTGTACTTGTAAGGTAAGACTACTGATATTAAAATATGAGTTGCGAGCTTTGATTTGTAGAACAAAAACAAGTTTAAGTGGTCCGCCGAGACCCTCAGCAATTTTCAAGTGGTCCATGAAAAATAAAGTTTGAGAACCACTGAACTACAGTATTGTAGCTTTCACTGATTTGGGAGGACATGTTGGAGTCTAAGCATATACAGCAGAGCAATTAGGTTTAGGTTTTAGGAGGTCTGAATTATGAGAAAGCATTAGATTTGCTAAACTATTGTAATTTGTCTTAGACAACTGGATAAAAGTTTGAATCATGGGCATATCTGTCTGTCTGTTTGTGTTGGATGGAAAGATGGCTGAACCATTTGGATGAAGAAAGAACTGGCCCATGCCTGCAACCTACACTTGATTTGAACCATACAACTGAACATTGCTGGAGTCACAGAAAAATAGATTATTTTTTAGAACTGAATCCATCTTAATTACAGTTACCTCTCAATTTTGGGGTTTCAGCTGGGTCAAAAAGATGAACTATTAACATATTGTGAAAGAATTGTTCCCTTCTATTTGCAACCCAGTCAGAAGCACAAGGTACCCAAACCCCCCCCAGTGATAAACTCCCAAATGAATGGGCAGTTAGATCCTTAAAGGAACTTTGCATTTCAGCTTTATGCTACTTGAGAGTGCTGCTTCAAGAACACTGGGGAAGAATGGCTTGATTGGCACTGCCATGAGGATGTGATGGTCTTTAGTCCTGTCCCTGCATTCTGGTCACAGAACCTGATCACTGATTATTGAGAGGCAGCGTTCTGCTCTGGGGATACTCTTGGCTGACACCACCAGTAATGGTGTGTTGTCACTGATGGGCCATTTGCCTTCCACAGGTCCCTTTAAAAGATTCTGATTGCATATGTACTATTGTAATGAAGCATGTATCAAGAGACATGGTTATCTGGCATTTTCTTTAAATAATGTATAAACAGGTACATTAGCACCACTGCACAGGCAAAGTGTACCTTGTCTCTGAGAGTGGAATACACACTTCACACCTGCAGTGCAATCCTTTTATATGCAAGTGTCTTTGTGGGGAATCCCCCTCAGTCCCCTGGATATTTAAGTGGGACTCACAGCCAGCCAGCAAGTTCATGTGAACTGGTGACTAGAGGCAAAGACAATGTTAGAAGAGCCCTCTCCTCAGCATTGCTATAGGAAAGAATGCTAGAACATGAGAAATCCTCCTTTGAACCCAGCTTGGAATTGGGACATTGGTGAGATGAATTTGGTAGATGTGGCCCAGATCCAAGATACAATTTGCAAAAGCTACATGCATAAACACAGAGCAAAGAAGCCATCCACGTCCTGCTATTGGTAACAGTGACCTTTGGATGTACTTAGTCATGTTAGTCTGAAGTCAAGTAGAAGACAGGGTAGATGAGCTCACTTCAGCTCATGAAAGCTTGTGCTATATACATACTTCTATTTTGGTTAGTCTGTAAGGTGCAAACGTATGCTACCAATGATGAACTTTTCCAATTGTATAGTGCTTTTTACCACAGGTCCCAGAACATTGCACATGATGGACCAGTTTTATCATCCCCATAGAGTTGCTGAGTCACAGAGGTGAAGTGACTTCTCCAAGGTCACAGAACAAGCCAGTGGCAGGGCTAGAAAAGAGAACCCTGGTGCCCTGACTCAGCCCTATGCTCAGCCTTATGCTCAGTCCACAGCAGCTGTAATAAGAATGAGTAGCTACTGCTAAACTGAATGGGTTTCAGTATCTAGGGATACTTCACCTAGATCACTCTTAAGAAGCCAAGAAATTGCTGGATAAAGAAGTGGTTGAGATGAAGGATAGTTGAGTCACATATGGCTGGACAGTGTGTCAGTCACATGATGCCTAATATTGTCAGAAGTTCCAAATGCCTTTTAAAGCTAATGGTCTGTGTGGTAATAGCTCCTGGCCCTGGAATCCAGGCTAGCAGCTGGTGCCACTAATTGGTAGCCCTAAGGAGGAGCACGTGAACAGTGGGCAGGCAACTTGATTTCAGGAGCGGCAAAAGGATTAGGATTGCTGCCTTGCTAATTCTATCATTCAGTGTAGTCTTTAATCAAGATGAAAAGTCAAGAGACCGCAAGGGGCTAACAAACAACAGCTTTGCCCGATTACTAGAGTCCAACTCACTCAGACCTGACAGACATTGCCTGGAACTGTCAGGCCAGTAATAGCTTGTAACAGCGCCTGAATTGCAGCTGTTCTTTCTCCTCCCCTGTGGTGTCTGCTGGACAGAGCTAGAAATAACATCAGTGAATAACATGTCTGGGCTCTGGTCTTCTTATGGGATGCATGGTTTGTTATTTGAGGGGCTGATGTCAGGTCTTATAACAACATCCAGATGCCTCCAACTAAGTTAAGCAGAAGTAAACAGGCTGCCTAGTATGGGCTGCAATGCAAAATTAGTGAGCTGTAGTATCATCTCTGTTCCCTCTCCCTTTCTTGATCTATGCTTTGTGTTGTATTTCTGGAGAACAAATGAGCCTGGTCCTATTGCACAGGGGTACAGCAATAAGAGGGCATGTAGTAAAATATCTGAAGGAGATTGTTGGAAGTAATAGTGGTTCAATGATGTCAAAAACCTTACAGACAGCGATAGAAAGTGATGCAGCGTGTGTCTGCAGGGTCAAGGGAAAACTGGCCTTTGTGTCAGTTAGTGGTGAGTGAACCATAGATTCTACTTGTTTTCTTGGTGAGAGAAGGTTTTGTGAAGCCATCCAGTGCCCCATTTAAGCTCTAGAAGGTTTTCCTTTCTGATATTCCAGATGGTAACTAATGGTCTCTGATATCATCCATCCTCATTTCAGTGCATCTTCTTCCTCTGGAGAGATGGGCTTGACATTTGTGTATCTTATCTGCCACTTAGTAACTGAGAATCTCTTCTCAAACTCCACAAATGTGCAAGGGCCCTCCCCAGTGTCCCATGTAAATTGGAATTAGCTCATCCAAACCCCTTTGGGAAGACTCTGCCTATAGTATTGACTGAAGTTCTGTGGGCTCAGTCATGCCCCAAAGCTCTCTTTATATGTAAAGAAGCTTGTCCTCAATTGCCTTAATTCATTTAGCAGAGGTCACAAGAGCTCACAGCATTGCTAACAGTTAGATCCAGAGAGAATAATGGTTTTAAGTGAGCTCATTATCAACCTTCCCTTGTGTGTTCTGCCCTTCTCCATCCACCCCTCAGAAACACTCTTCTCTGTTATGTTTGTGACTGAGGCTGAACCCTGCTCCAGATGGCTGTGGGTTGGGAAGATGAAACTTCACTGCAATTATAGCTTGCAGATGCACAAATGAGGGAAATTGTGAAACATTGCAATGACAAGGTTGTTTGGGTAGCTTGTGATGCTCCAGATTTAGAGAAATCCATGCCTAATGTGCCTGCATGGCAAAGCAAGCCAAAGGCCATATCACTTTTTAAGCTTAATGTGGCAAAGGAAAGAATGGCATATAAACTGGACTCCTGCATGCACACATTTTGCAAGCATGAAAGACCTGCTTTATACATGCTGCTTGGCTATGGGAGGTTAGAGGCATGGAGGAGAGTATTTACAGAATCGAATTACTTTGGAACCTGAGTTGCTTGCACTGACACTCATATCAAGAGTTAGGGCTTCATTGTTGCCTGGCACTTTATGTCTATTTAGAGACATAGGGTGGGGAAAGACTACCCCCATGCTTGTACCATGCAGTGTTGGGCAGGTGCCTTAGAGGTAGATTATGAGTGTGACTAGTCCCAATGTGGGCCATTTAAGAGACTAAGCAACCATGCTGTGCCTTCCTGGGTCAGCCCCTGCTACCCCAGTGGCTCTGGGATGTGGATAAGTAAGAAGCTGGTGGAGTCTGAGCAGAACTGAGGGAGTGCAAAGCAGAAAAAAAACAGCTGCATCTGTTTTTGGGACTGCAGTAAGTTGCCTCACTCAAGGAAAAAATGGGGACGTGAGTGAGAACTGGGGCCCTCTCATTTGCAGCTCCTTTTATGAGCTTGCACTGGAATGGTACTGATGTATACTTCAGCTTGATGCGGGATACCGAGCTAAATCCAGGCTAGTCCTATCTTGTTAGAACCTTGAGGCTAATGCTGGCCTATCTCAAACAATCACTAAAGTGAGGTTCACTTCTTTACTGTGCATGCTGTACTTTAAGATCTTATTTCCATTAACATTTTTTTCTTCCCTCCCCTTTCATGCTCTCTCTCTTTCACTACTGCTTGCATTTCCTACCTCTGCTTAGTCTCCATTTTCACTAACAGTTGTCACTAATTTTTAATTCTTCCCC
>NW_017728922.1:8481434-8494346 GCF_001723895.1 Crocodylus porosus
GATGAACAACCCTGCACAGTCCTGCTGCTGTGATTCTGGACTGCAAATCCCACAGACTTTGGGAGCAGGAGGAAGAGGAAGTGAACATACAGCCCATGCTGGCTCTATGCCAGAAAGCTGTGCTGTAGCACCCTTGAGTCACTGCAGGTATGTGGCTGCATTTCCTGAATCAAAAGTGAATGCCTGTACAGATGTTTCTCAATTTAATCTCTGCAGTTTACAGTAACCTGCAAAGACTGAATCAGTTCAGCCTCTGGCTTTTTGACTATCTGTACTTAGCTAAAAAGGTTTGTTCAAGTGACTTAACTGGTATTACTTACGAACTCTGTGACAGAGGCAAGTATAGCATTTGGATAACAGCTGAATTCACTACAAGACCCCAATCTATTCCTAGGGCATCATACATCCTGGGGGCATCTACACATGCACTTTGCTGGAAGTTGATTAATTAGCTGTGCAGTAAAGAGTCACCGTCTACATGTATGGTGCTATTAGACAAGAGTAAAATAATTAACCCTGCTATTGGATAGTACTGCTTGACATAAGTACTATCCTGTGGTAGAGTTTAGTGCTCTGCAAGCAAGCATAGATGATGACTAGAACTGGCCGGGAAATGAGGGTGCTACAGTGTTGGGGCTGCCTGCTGCCTAGCTCTGTGCTGAACCATCCTCATGCCCCAGCCAGCTCCTATGCAGCATGTTGATCTGGGGCAGAGCAGGTCCAGGCTGGCAGGCTGACCACCATCTCCCTGCCCTCCAGGATCCCTGGTAGCCAGAACTGTGCTACCCTGGCTCAACATGCTGCACTCCTGGGTGCATATGTAAACATTGCACTGGGGAGCAATATATTCCGATAGAAACTGCACTGGAATTTATTCATCCATGCTAATTGTACCTGTAGATGCACTCCTTGTGCAGGGTTCTGTGATAAAATAGCACACGACCATGTAATTAAACGCTGTTTCATAGGTTGGATTGGCATTTCTAATTCCTGAGTCCTTGATTTTTGCATCCTTAATATTCTCTTAATGTAACCTGGGGATGTAATTTCTTAAGAGTTTTAAAATAAAAACAACTTACCACTGTGTAGACTCCTACTGTTCCCCAGGTTGGGTAACCAGCAGGACCCAGCCTGGGCTACTGCTACTGAACCTCGTGGAGTAACTTGTATCTGTAGTAGGCTGTTGTTTATGGACCAGTTTTATCCATTACCCACACTTAGCCAGTGGATTACAGAGTTATTTGTGGACAACAATGGAATGTAGGGATTTGGACACCTGAGTCCAATTCTGGGCTTTGTAGAGGAAAACTTATGAACTTTTCTGTCCCTATATATTTAGGCTAGATATCAGGAAGCACTACTTCACGGTCAGGGTGGCTAGGATCTGGAACCCACTTCCAAGAGAGGTGGTCCTGGCTCCTACCCTGGGGGTTTTTAAGAGGAGGTTAGATGAACATCTTGCTGGGGTTGTTTGACCCCAGTATTGTTTCCTGCCATGGTGGGGGGGTTGGACTAGATGATCTACTCAGGGCCCTTCTGACCCTAGAAACTATGAAACTATTCACTAGATTGTCTCTGTTCCCTCCCACTCCACGTTATCTCCTGCTCTCCTCACCATATGCTCCTGTCCCCTGGCAAAAGATTGCCATAAAGCTGTCCTTTGATGAGTACTTTCACTTGTCTGAGCAGAGGGAACACATAAGGACAGAGCTGTGTGGGCATGTGGACATGTTGTGCCATGGACACTCCATGCAGTGTTGCAGCCTAGGGGGCTGCCATAATATAAGAATGAGCCTAGAGCTGTCTAAAATTATACTAAAGCCTCTCTAGCCTTCAGAGCATATGCAGATTGTCAGGGGGCAAAGGCAACTTGAAGCTACTTCATCCTCCTGTCTGATGGGCTGTATAAACACAGTCTTCCTATTATTATTAACACTGAGTATTCTTCAGTAGTTCCCAAAAATACCCAGTCAGGCCATAGATCCCATTGTGCCCAGACCTGTACAGACACCCAGAGAGACACAATATCTCCCCAGACACTGTGTTTGGCTGTGGTTCCATACAGCGTAGCTTTTTCCTGCTCCTGGGCTGAGTATCTTTTATCCTTGTAGCTATGTGTTCCAGTAACTGTAGTTGTACTTAGTGGTATGTCTTGAGGTGCTGTGCTCCCCTTCAGCTCCATTTTGAGGGAATCTCCAACAAAACAATATTGCTTAAGTTTTGGGATAATAAATGTGACTCAAAATAGCATTTATATTTATAACCTATCTTGTTTGATCCTTTTGATATGTGTTTGGAGGCTAACTGACCCCGTAATTAAGCACTTGCATGTTTTGCCCTTACCCAATTTTTCTCTTCGATATTAATTTTTTTTTTATGTTACAGCAAGGCACTTTATTTTTTGAGGTATATATTATATTGTCTGCTTTTGGATTATCATTCCCAGGCACTGCATGGTTTGCAATTATTTGTAAAAATGGCTTTAATGGCCCAGTATGGGCTGCAGTAAACTATGCCAGGCAGGGGCTGACATTCTGTCTTGGAAACAAGACTTTTTTGACCACTGCTGTTTCTTATGGAGCCAATCATTCCCTTGAATATCGTGCATTCAGAAATATGTAAGCATCACCCCTGGTCCACATGGATGGAGACAGTGAGTCGCAACCTGGGAGAGACAGATTTTGAAATAGTCCTGGATTTCTGTAAAACATGGACATAACCTGTGTAGCAGATAATGGCAGGATTCAATCAGTTTATCTCCACTCTGCTTAATTTTGCAACTGTAGCACCCCCATGCTTACAAACAGTTCTGCACCTGTCAGCTTCTGTGCACATGAGTTCTGACTCCTGCCTTCATTGGGGCTTATTCATCCCTCTCGCCTCTCCCTCTCACTCTGCCACTATTTTGCTTTCAGCTGATTCAAGCCCCACACATCATCAGGCAGTATCAGCAACTCCCAAACTCTTCCTGAATGACAGTATTATTTAAAATGGTTTTTAATAAAATATATTATTTTATATATAAAATATAAAGGGCAGCTCCAAATGGGGTTATGGGTTAGATGGAATTAGTTGAGGTTTTTAGAAGTGCTCCTAATGAAAATCTATACTACTTGTATGCCTAAGTCATTTGTCTTCACAGATGCAAGAACCAAGTCAGATTCACTGCATTATACTGAGCTAGGGCATATGTAGATGAAACAGGGGCCCTAAATTAAATTGGTGGGTTTTAAAAAATACCACTTCAGTTTAGGGCTCACTAACCCCCCAGGTCCTGCACACACCCTGCTGACTTACCTGCCTCTCCAGTGGGGTGGGGAGGGCAAGCTGCCAGCAGGCAGTGCCATCCCTGGGCTGTGCGGGGGCTGGTGCTTTCCTCCGCAGCAGCTGCGGCCCTCCCCAGGAGGCACCCACCCGCAGGCACCTGACTTGGGCAGTCATAGGGGGCACCTCAGCTGTGAAGGGAAGCACCAGGCCCCTGTGCAGCTCAGGCAGGCAGGCAGGCTCCAGGGGGAGGGGGAGAAAGATGAAGCCTGCCATTTCTCTTGGGCAGAGCTTCTTTTCTGGGCTGCTGTCAGGCTGCCTGCAGGGCTTTCTGCAGAGCCATAAAGCCGCACGGAGCCCAGTGCTTTGCTCCCCGGCTGTAGGGGCAGCAAACTAAAACTCCTTGTAGGAGTTCTAGTTTGCTGCACCCCAAGTCATTTAAGGTGCATTACGTTGCTGAATTTCCTACAGCGGCTGGAATTAATGCGCAATATGCTGATGAAGTGTGCAAACATTGACATCATTAAAGCAGTGCAGAAACATTTAGCCTGCTTTAAATTGTTATGCAAACATGTCTCTCGTTTTGTCTACACGCAGCCCAGTACTGAGATACCATACAGAGTAACAATGTTTCTCTGTATCCTTCACTATAACTTGTTCTGTTGCCCAAATGATGAAGAACTAATGCAGAGGTTCTCAAACTGTGGTCTGTGGATGACCACTGGCCCGTGAGCTCCATTCAGATGGTCCACAGAAAGGTTGTGGAACAATTGAGAATATCTGTACTTGTAAGGTAAGACTACTGATATTAAAATATGAGTTGCGAGCTTTGATTTGTAGAACAAAAACAAGTTTAAGTGGTCCGCCGAGACCCTCAGCAATTTTCAAGTGGTCCATGAAAAATAAAGTTTGAGAACCACTGAACTACAGTATTGTAGCTTTCACTGATTTGGGAGGACATGTTGGAGTCTAAGCATATACAGCAGAGCAATTAGGTTTAGGTTTTAGGAGGTCTGAATTATGAGAAAGCATTAGATTTGCTAAACTATTGTAATTTGTCTTAGACAACTGGATAAAAGTTTGAATCATGGGCATATCTGTCTGTCTGTTTGTGTTGGATGGAAAGATGGCTGAACCATTTGGATGAAGAAAGAACTGGCCCATGCCTGCAACCTACACTTGATTTGAACCATACAACTGAACATTGCTGGAGTCACAGAAAAATAGATTATTTTTTAGAACTGAATCCATCTTAATTACAGTTACCTCTCAATTTTGGGGTTTCAGCTGGGTCAAAAAGATGAACTATTAACATATTGTGAAAGAATTGTTCCCTTCTATTTGCAACCCAGTCAGAAGCACAAGGTACCCAAACCCCCCCCAGTGATAAACTCCCAAATGAATGGGCAGTTAGATCCTTAAAGGAACTTTGCATTTCAGCTTTATGCTACTTGAGAGTGCTGCTTCAAGAACACTGGGGAAGAATGGCTTGATTGGCACTGCCATGAGGATGTGATGGTCTTTAGTCCTGTCCCTGCATTCTGGTCACAGAACCTGATCACTGATTATTGAGAGGCAGCGTTCTGCTCTGGGGATACTCTTGGCTGACACCACCAGTAATGGTGTGTTGTCACTGATGGGCCATTTGCCTTCCACAGGTCCCTTTAAAAGATTCTGATTGCATATGTACTATTGTAATGAAGCATGTATCAAGAGACATGGTTATCTGGCATTTTCTTTAAATAATGTATAAACAGGTACATTAGCACCACTGCACAGGCAAAGTGTACCTTGTCTCTGAGAGTGGAATACACACTTCACACCTGCAGTGCAATCCTTTTATATGCAAGTGTCTTTGTGGGGAATCCCCCTCAGTCCCCTGGATATTTAAGTGGGACTCACAGCCAGCCAGCAAGTTCATGTGAACTGGTGACTAGAGGCAAAGACAATGTTAGAAGAGCCCTCTCCTCAGCATTGCTATAGGAAAGAATGCTAGAACATGAGAAATCCTCCTTTGAACCCAGCTTGGAATTGGGACATTGGTGAGATGAATTTGGTAGATGTGGCCCAGATCCAAGATACAATTTGCAAAAGCTACATGCATAAACACAGAGCAAAGAAGCCATCCACATCCTGCTATTGGTAACAGTGACCTTTGGATGTACTTAGTCATGTTAGTCTGAAGTCAAGTAGAAGACAGGGTAGATGAGCTCACTTCAGCTCATGAAAGCTTGTGCTATATACATACTTCTATTTTGGTTAGTCTGTAAGGTGCAAACGTATGCTACCAATGATGAACTTTTCCAATTGTATAGTGCTTTTTACCACAGGTCCCAGAACATTGCACATGATGGACCAGTTTTATCATCCCCATAGAGTTGCTGAGTCACAGAGGTGAAGTGACTTCTCCAAGGTCACAGAACAAGCCAGTGGCAGGGCTAGAAAAGAGAACCCTGGTGCCCTGACTCAGCCCTATGCTCAGCCTTATGCTCAGTCCACAGCAGCTGTAATAAGAATGAGTAGCTACTGCTAAACTGAATGGGTTTCAGTATCTAGGGATACTTCACCTAGATCACTCTTAAGAAGCCAAGAAATTGCTGGATAAAGAAGTGGTTGAGATGAAGGATAGTTGAGTCACATATGGCTGGACAGTGTGTCAGTCACATGATGCCTAATATTGTCAGAAGTTCCAAATGCCTTTTAAAGCTAATGGTCTGTGTGGTAATAGCTCCTGGCCCTGGAATCCAGGCTAGCAGCTGGTGCCACTAATTGGTAGCCCTAAGGAGGAGCACGTGAACAGTGGGCAGGCAACTTGATTTCAGGAGCGGCAAAAGGATTAGGATTGCTGCCTTGCTAATTCTATCATTCAGTGTAGTCTTTAATCAAGATGAAAAGTCAAGAGACCGCAAGGGGCTAACAAACAACAGCTTTGCCCGATTACTAGAGTCCAACTCACTCAGACCTGACAGACATTGCCTGGAACTGTCAGGCCAGTAATAGCTTGTAACAGCGCCTGAATTGCAGCTGTTCTTTCTCCTCCCCTGTGGTGTCTGCTGGACAGAGCTAGAAATAACATCAGTGAATAACATGTCTGGGCTCTGGTCTTCTTATGGGATGCATGGTTTGTTATTTGAGGGGCTGATGTCAGGTCTTATAACAACATCCAGATGCCTCCAACTAAGTTAAGCAGAAGTAAACAGGCTGCCTAGTATGGGCTGCAATGCAAAATTAGTGAGCTGTAGTATCATCTCTGTTCCCTCTCCCTTTCTTGATCTATGCTTTGTGTTGTATTTCTGGAGAACAAATGAGCCTGGTCCTATTGCACAGGGGTACAGCAATAAGAGGGCATGTAGTAAAATATCTGAAGGAGATTGTTGGAAGTAATAGTGGTTCAATGATGTCAAAAACCTTACAGACAGCGATAGAAAGTGATGCAGCGTGTGTCTGCAGGGTCAAGGGAAAACTGGCCTTTGTGTCAGTTAGTGGTGAGTGAACCATAGATTCTACTTGTTTTCTTGGTGAGAGAAGGTTTTGTGAAGCCATCCAGTGCCCCATTTAAGCTCTAGAAGGTTTTCCTTTCTGATATTCCAGATGGTAACTAATGGTCTCTGATATCATCCATCCTCATTTCAGTGCATCTTCTTCCTCTGGAGAGATGGGCTTGACATTTGTGTATCTTATCTGCCACTTAGTAACTGAGAATCTCTTCTCAAACTCCACAAATGTGCAAGGGCCCTCCCCAGTGTCCCATGTAAATTGGAATTAGCTCATCCAAACCCCTTTGGGAAGACTCTGCCTATAGTATTGACTGAAGTTCTGTGGGCTCAGTCATGCCCCAAAGCTCTCTTTATATGTAAAGAAGCTTGTCCTCAATTGCCTTAATTCATTTAGCAGAGGTCACAAGAGCTCACAGCATTGCTAACAGTTAGATCCAGAGAGAATAATGGTTTTAAGTGAGCTCATTATCAACCTTCCCTTGTGTGTTCTGCCCTTCTCCATCCACCCCTCAGAAACACTCTTCTCTGTTATGTTTGTGACTGAGGCTGAACCCTGCTCCAGATGGCTGTGGGTTGGGAAGATGAAACTTCACTGCAATTATAGCTTGCAGATGCACAAATGAGGGAAATTGTGAAACATTGCAATGACAAGGTTGTTTGGGTAGCTTGTGATGCTCCAGATTTAGAGAAATCCATGCCTAATGTGCCTGCATGGCAAAGCAAGCCAAAGGCCATATCACTTTTTAAGCTTAATGTGGCAAAGGAAAGAATGGCATATAAACTGGACTCCTGCATGCACACATTTTGCAAGCATGAAAGACCTGCTTTATACATGCTGCTTGGCTATGGGAGGTTAGAGGCATGGAGGAGAGTATTTACAGAATCGAATTACTTTGGAACCTGAGTTGCTTGCACTGACACTCATATCAAGAGTTAGGGCTTCATTGTTGCCTGGCACTTTATGTCTATTTAGAGACATAGGGTGGGGAAAGACTACCCCCATGCTTGTACCATGCAGTGTTGGGCAGGTGCCTTAGAGGTAGATTATGAGTGTGACTAGTCCCAATGTGGGCCATTTAAGAGACTAAGCAACCATGCTGTGCCTTCCTGGGTCAGCCCCTGCTACCCCAGTGGCTCTGGGATGTGGATAAGTAAGAAGCTGGTGGAGTCTGAGCAGAACTGAGGGAGTGCAAAGCAGAAAAAAAACAGCTGCATCTGTTTTTGGGACTGCAGTAAGTTGCCTCACTCAAGGAAAAAATGGGGACGTGAGTGAGAACTGGGGCCCTCTCATTTGCAGCTCCTTTTATGAGCTTGCACTGGAATGGTACTGATGTATACTTCAGCTTGATGCGGGATACCGAGCTAAATCCAGGCTAGTCCTATCTTGTTAGAACCTTGAGGCTAATGCTGGCCTATCTCAAACAATCACTAAAGTGAGGTTCACTTCTTTACTGTGCATGCTGTACTTTAAGATCTTATTTCCATTAACATTTTTTTCTTCCCTCCCCTTTCATGCTCTCTCTCTTTCACTACTGCTTGCATTTCCTACCTCTGCTTAGTCTCCATTTTCACTAACAGTTGTCACTAATTTTTAATTCTTCCCCACTCTCCTGTGCTGTGAACAATCATACTGGACTTCCCAGAACTGCAGCATTCAAGAGTGCTTGTAATTAGGCAAAACAAACTTTGCTCCACGCCTCCTACTTAGCAGCTTCTCTTCAGCGCAGAAGTCGTTAAAAGGTTAGCAGCATTAAAGTAGCCTTGGTGGCTACATAATGAGATAGAAAGCATCGTATATTAAACATGGAAACAGATACTTTTGACAATAGCTGCCACATTTTGCAATATATATTATTAATGCCAGGGAGTTGGGAATCATCTGTCACTGTCATTGCTGCTATATATTGCAACATTACCTAGGATCATGTCTTAGAGTACAGATTAGGTAAGGATGTTCTCCACACTGAGTTGTGCAGTCTCTCTACAGGTTGGCAGTGCCATACAATAGAAGCTATATTTTGATCGGACATTGATTCCAGATAGAACCAAGTTTAGGAGATGAGCATTCTTAGGAAGGTTATGTCCAATGCCAGCAGTGCTGAGCCACTGGCTCATTAATAGAACCTCTTTATTTATCACATAAGACAGTATTTCTGAACTAATACTCTGCAGGGTGCACTCTGGGCAAAGTCACGCCCTGATCAAATCTGGTGTAGCTCAGGTTACAGGGTGTAAACCCATCTGGAGCATGGGAGTGGAATACAAGTCACCTGAAAGCACTGATGGATTATGGAGGTAAGTCACAGCTCAGCTCCAAAACTGGGTAGAATGAGTTCGGGCTGGGTTGGTACTGATTGGCACCTTTCTTAGGCATCCCCCAACAGCACCCCAGCTGGACTGGGCTGAACCAAACAGAGTGAATATCTCTTCTCTCTGCAGAGACAGGAATGAATGCATTACTGCAGGTATTAATGCAGCTATTAGGTAGGGGATTTTGCTATTGAGTGATGGTCATTCCAGGTTTGTAATTTGAAAGGCAAACCAGCACCACCTCTGTCTTTCTTTACTCACCCTGATATCCTCTGATTGGATACCTGCACTCAGTAGAATTTAAGTAGCACATATCTATATTCACCTAAGTTCTTTATGCAAATAGAGCTTGCACATATGAGTGTTTGCATGTAGAACTGCATATACACACAAATGGAGCCCACATTGTGAAATATGGGCCCAAAGGTTTCGCCTCCAGTTGGCAGGCGTAGAATACCACCTGCCTGTATAGGCAAACACCGGCAGCTGGTGTTGTAATGCTTCACTTACCATATCTCTGAGAGCTACAATGAGATACTGCCTAGTTATTCCAAACAAAATATTGATAAATGTTATGTTAGTCCTCTGCTTTGTCAGGGGAGATGGTCTAGTCATTATGGAAGCTACAAATCTACTCTTGGGATTGATTCTTGGCTAATACACACATAAAGCTATGTAATTCCATTGATGTCAGTACTGAATCCTATTTGTGCTGGCATAGGCAAGAGGAGAAACATGCCCTGGTACTGTAATTTGCATGAGAAGTGACATTATTAGAGAAATTTATGGTAACGTCAATGGTCAGGATAATAATAGAGATGTCCAAATGGGCTCTGGGAAGAAGCCTTGAGCCACAATTAAGACGAGGAATGATTGGTGACTTTTTCTGCAGTCATACCATGGGACTGTGTGGACTTTGACAATAAGCCTCCTGGAGCTGTTTTCAGGCACTGTTACAATATAGCCCCTAGACTGATGTAGTTAATGAGACATCACACTTTATATAACAATGTGTTTTTGTACAACTCCCCCTAATGAACAAAAACAATACCGTGTGCTTCATAATGGTATTCCTGGTTTTATAGCTCAGCATTTGCTATGAATTATTTAAGGTGTCTAGAGTTAAGCATGGCGATTTTTGAGTACTGAATTGTCTGCTGATTCTACCTCACCTCAGATGAATTAAAAGGCCTAGTTAGCAGCTTTGATCCTTTTTTTGGCTAGTCCTCCACCTGTGGTGTTTGCCGGCTTGACAATATCTCCATCACTTTTCATGATTTTGTCCCCCTGGTTTGTTGGCTCTTGGCCCTGGGCTTTCTTTCATTCTTCTCTTAACACTAACATCTGTGCATCCTTGTAAGATATGCCAGTCCTGGCTGTGCATACAGGTTTCAGATCTTCCAAATGGTGGAGTAAAATAACTTAGCAGGATTGTTCTTGCCTTTACTGGATTTTAGATCAATAAAAATCCCCATGGTAGGACCATGTCCAGGCCCCAGTTCAGGAAAGTGTGTAAGTGCATGCATCTAACCAAGTGGGTTTAAGTGTCTAAGTGTTTTCCTGGGTTGGAGCACCAGTCTTGTCAAGCCTGATATTGGATTAGCTGTAGGCCTGTTTCTGATAGGTGCTTATTACCTTTGCTTCCTATAGAAATCATCAGGAACTCTGTTTCTCTTACTTTCAGTCATTGAGATTCCAGCCCATCAAGAACACTTTGGGAAACAGAAGGCATGTCAGACCTAATGTGTGGGAGTCTAAACCATGTTGGTCTGATGGAGATGGAGAGAAATGTTAGAAAAGTAGCTGCCATTTATTGGTGATGTGGTGCAGTACTGGGGTGTAAGTGGGGACAGATGCTGAGCCTGTGATGACTTAATCCTCCATACAGGAAGAGTCGTGCCCTCTTGTGCCTTTGACCTGAACAGTTACCTTTCCTTTGGTCCTTATGAGACCATGGCACACAGAAAGTAGTTTAGCTGTTTAATGCAATCTTCTTGCAGAGAAGATGTAGAAGAAAACTACTTCATGTTGCCTGTTCCTGAGCTAGTGGCTACCACATGTGTTCAACCCTTACATATCTGATATTTAGTCTTGATCCAGTGACTGTGATTCCTGATCTTATGTCCAAAGCTAAACCATTGATGCCCTGAACCATGGATCACAACTCCAGACATAAATATTGCCTGATATTTGGCCCTGGAAGTATGTTCCAAGTAAATGAGTAGATCAGGTTATTTTCACAGGTAGTGAACTTGTCCATCACTAATCTACTGATAGTTACAGGATAGCAAAACTTAAAACTAGTGTTTCTTTCTGCTTACACCAGGTGCCTTAATAGTCACTTTTTCAGTCACTCTGAATTTTGAGGCTGCATTTTGACCTTGGAGTTTGAGGTTGCACACAGACATTTATCTAGCTGCAGCCTTGAAGCACAAAGCCTGCAGGCACCTTTGGGAAAGATAAAGATGGCTACAGAAGACTGAATGAAAGTGGACAGCTGGGATTTCCCAGAGCAAAATGCTGGTGCACAGTGCATTGGTACTCTGCAGCCTCTCTGGACCTGCCCTGCTAGTGGCCAAAGGGGATTCAGCTGAGCAACTATGATTGGTGACCAGTGAGCAGTGATCCTCCATTATTTAAGAGAACAAGCATCTTGAATGTTTTCAACTCTGATTTTACTGACATTAGGAAAACACAGAAGTTGAGGCCTCTCTTTCCATGTCTTTCTCTTTCTGATTACAGGCTTACAATTGACCAAATGAAATGAGAGTTGCTTTCCCGAGAAGGAAGAAGGCTTTTATGTAAACCAAACCCAAGGAGATTAGTGATATTAAAAGCATTACATTCACAAGTCACATTTCCACCAGATCTTAATGACTATATCAGGCCCATATATCTAAAGCAGCTACCTGAGAAAAATCATGGTTGTTTTGAAATGGTCAAATTAATCAGATGCACCTAGAACAATTTTATTCCTTCTTCCTTTCAGGTGTAGAATACTCTCATTTGGGTGGGGGTTGTGGCCCCTAGGAAAGATAAAATGGCCTTACCTATATTAGTTTAAAGTACAGTAAAAGTTCTGTTATCTGACATCTCCCAGGAATGGGGGATGCTGGATAACAAAATATGCCGGTTAATTGAGTGGCCATGGCTGCTGCTTCTCCCGCCGCATCTGGGGTGTACCACCGCCCCTTCTGTGGCATCACAGTCCCTCCTGCCTCATTACCACCCATCCCATGGGCCCTGCAGGAGAGGGAGGCGGGCCTTGCACAGCGCCACGCAGCCTATTATGCCCCTGGGCTGTGGGGGCTCAACAGCACAGGCTGCTTTGCCCCCGGCTGTGGGGACTCGGAGAAACCAGAAGTGCTGCAGTGGGCACTATCAGTTTCACTTTATCTTATAAGTCGATATGCCGGTTAGTAGGGCATGCCGGCTTGTAAGATGCCAGATAGCGCAGCTTTTACTGTACTCAAGTTTCCTTAAAATGACACACATTATAGATGTCATGGAACAGATCCATAGCAAATGTGAACTCCCCCTTTGCTCCATTCCCATAGCACAAAAGCTATTGCAAAGCAATAACTGAGGACAATCTTCAGATGGCAACTAGGGTAATCCTTAGATGGCATGGGGATGGCTTACTGTAGTGAAGACCAAAATTGGAGCACCATGTGCTCTGATGGGACCAGAGGGAGGAAGGCTTAACTGAGACCCTGTGGGTCAAACTTCAAGGAGGGTGGGGGGAGAGGGATCTGGTGGTAGGGGTTTACTACAGGCCACCACATCAGGAGGAAAAGCTGGATCTGGGATTCTCCAGGCAGCTGGGGGAGGCCGTGCGTAC
>NW_017728922.1:8500550-8506111 GCF_001723895.1 Crocodylus porosus
CTGCCACCCCCAGTGCTCCTTCCTGCCCATGGCAGGGGGTCGGACTTGGTGATCTGTCTAGGTCCCTTCCCACTCATTGATTCTATGATTTTCCCTGGTTAGGTGATTCCTGGGGGGCCATTATTCACCACTTCAAATCATAGTGGACTGGAGGGTGCTGTGAACTGTACCAGGGACCTATTAGTCTCTGGGTTAAAATAGGAAAGAAAAGTTTCCCTCCTTTTTCTTCCTCAGAAAAGCTCTGAGAAAATTTATCTTTCCCTGCATTTCTGGCTAAAAATGAAGATAAATAACCATGTTAACAAGATTTGTATTTAATGGAGTTGACTTCAGTGGAGTTTCACCAGGGAAAAATTTGCCTCAACCTGCATAACAGAAGGCAAATTGTTTATCTAGTAGATTGATGTTCATGTGAATTAACAGGTATTAGTTAGAGGATTACTCTGTTATTATTCCCTGAAAGCAATGGAAACATATGGGGTGTAGCACATAGAAAATGACTAAAAAATTGAATATAAGGACAGAGATCAAACAAAGCATAATTCCTCCTTCATGCCAGGATGCAAAATCTAATGATAATTAGACAGAGGCACAAGCTGTGAAGGCAGATCTATTTGTATGTACAAACCTTTTGCTAGGAACTACAAACTGGACAATAAGCCAAAATGCACTCCAGTGCAGATGGATAACACAAAGGTTCAAGCACCAATGAGATCCAGTTTATCTCTACAGTATCGATATGATTGCCATTATCATTGTGAAATGATCTATTACTATGTTGTGTAGTAAGGGAGAGCTTTTATCTCCCATTTTGCAAGTGAGGAACTGCAGCTAAGTAGCTTGCCCAAAGTCACACAGGAAGCCTGTAGCTCAGCAAATTGAACCAGGATTTTCTGAGTTTTTGCCTAGTATCAGGACCAGTGGGCAATCCTTCCTCTTTCCAGCTAAGGCAGCAGTGGTGCATTGGCCTTTCTTCAAGGATAGATTTCTAATGGCCAGTTGTTTTTCAAATACATGTGGTCACAGATGCATCCATGTGAAAGGAAAAGGCAATAATTAGCCATACGTTTTCCCTGTTTAAGTAACGATGAACAAAGATGTTTCTAGGTTTTGGCTTCAAGATTCTCAGTAACTAGGCCATTAATACAATGGGGTTTTTGTCAATTAATTTCTTCAGGATTTGGATAAAGCAACAGGCCAGGAATAAACGAAGGACTGGCTTATTAATAAGGAAGTAAGGGTAACATGTATTAATTCCTCAAGGATACTTCCATGAAGTGACTTTAAAGAACCAGGAGACGAAGATCATTCTCTTCTACTAACCACTTTACATATTTGGAACATGATTAACAAAGATTGTAACCTGAATATTCCACTCTCCACTTCTTTCTGCATTCTCAAGGATGAGATTTTCTGCCCAGAGTGCTTGAAACGTCAGAAAGAAAGGCTAGGGCATCATTACACGGGAAGCAATGATTGCATACATGTTTGTTTCCTTCCATAAGAAATTGTGGTCTAGTGGCAGCAAGCTGAAAGTTAGAGCATCTGTGCTCATTTCCTGGCCTTATGACCTTTGGTAAGTCACTTAACCATTCTGTTTTAGATCCTTTCAAAGAGGGTGATAGTGTTCACACACCTATATAGACCATACTGAAACTTGTAGGCAAAGAGCATTATGAGTGTTGTATGTGGCTAACAAAAGGTTTATGCAGAATTTACTTGTTTGGAAGTCTGGATTTCAAATCCAGGTATAAATTTGGATATAAATTCAAAGCACTATTTATTTTCTGTCCAATTGAAGCCATAGTAATGATGAAAAAATCCTTCATTTTCTTGTTAGTATTTGCATTATCATGGTGCCTAGGAATGGTGGTCCTGGACTGAGATCCCATTGTATAAGCACAAAACAAAACTAGAACCCCTCCCTCAAATTGCTTACAGTCAAAGGGCTTGGGCATATGACACATTTTTGTACCAGTGTTATCAGCCTTTCTACCATTGTAAAGAAAAAGGGGAACAAGATGGACAGCTCAGCATTGGTCTAACTGACTTGAATCCAATATAATATTACCCTGGAAAAATCACAGGTAAATCTACACCCATGTAAGTTACAGCATAAGTATTGTGATCAGGGACCAGCAACATTTTCCAATGTGAGGGGAGGGTGCAAAATAACCTAGTTCAGGCTGCAGGTCTGTTGGCATTAGGATGTAGCCATCATTATTATTCTATTTGCTGCAGCCTGGCACCCCTCTGCTGCCTCCCCACTCCAGACCCTCAAGTGGCATCACAATGTAGCACAGGGGTGGCTCCCCTCCACCGAATGCTACCAAAACCATGGGTCTGAACATTGGATTCAAAGTCTCTGGCCCTTGGACTGTAAGTTGCCAACCCCTGGTCTAGATCTGGGGTAGCAGGTCTATCCTAAGGCAATAATTCTCAACCTTTTTAGATGCAAGGAACCCCTTGGAAAATGCTGGTTATTAGTGAAAAAACAAGTGTAGATGTCAGAAAAATAATAGAGTAATTCTTCTGTTGCAAAGAACTCAGAGTGACCAAAACAGGTCAGAATGTTTTTAACACTCTGAATTCCTATTAGAAATGTCTGGGTTTATCTTGCGAATCATGTTTGCACATCAAATAGCATTCACATTGCACAGCATCCTGTAGCACCCTTGGAAGGGTCTTGAGGGATCCTGGTTGAGAATCGCTGTGACAGGCAAACAGGTTATTATGGGCTCTTCTGCCTCTAGTGGTCAAGCCTGTAACAGCATTCACTATGAACAGCTAGTTTGGGGTGGCTGCTCATTTGTATGCTGCAAAATCACAGTGTAATTTACAAAAGCGCCATTTGTCCAGGTTCTAGGATTAACACAGGAGATAACAGATGAAGACAAAGAGATGAAAAAGGACAGGACAACAATGAAACAATGTAGCATGGTATGGTAGGTAGCAATAATTTGCACACTGGAAACCTAACTGTTTTTTAGATGTTCTTTTTTTTAGGAATCACAGCAAAAGATTGCTATAAGGAAGGGTCTGAAGGAGGATAAGGAGGTAGCTTTGCCAGGGTCTGCACCTCCCTGCCGGAGGCACAGCACAGCAGAAAACAAAGATGCTTTCTTGAAAATCCAAGCGGTGGGTGATGGTGTCTGGCATGTCAGACTAATCAGATGTAGGAGACATAGAACAATCAGAGATGTATTCGGCATCTCTAAACCAATGTTTGGTGATGCCAAGGGGGCTATGACAGATGCCAAGGGGGCTATGACAGATGATACATGACTCTAGGCATGCCCCATTTATATACTTTCTTGGGAAAGCATCTACTACCTGTCACTGTTGATGATATGGGGATAGATTCAAGATTGGTTTGACCCAGTATGGCATTTGTTATGTTTTCCATATAGAATAAGAAATGATTAATAGGTTTGAAGAGAGGTTCTAAAGGGCACGGAATGTGTATGAGGGGGAATAGGCAATTGATGCTTGATGCAATACAGAACGGGAAGCTTGCAAAGGGGTGCATAAAAAGAGGTAAGCTGGTCAAAACAAAACTTTCACTATCCTTACATATTAAGTTATACGGCTTTGTTACCCACCATGGAAGAAAATTGTTCAACACATATGAGGATTAGAAATTATTTTATTTCACACTGGAAGGAAATTACAAACTGAACCTATAAATGTCTGAATACTGTGAATCTAGTTCAAAGCTCATTAAAGAATGGGGAAGAGTTTTCATCATAGATATGGATGCCCAGTGTTGGTAGTGTAGTCAGTGCTGTATGGGGATATAATAGAAGCTGTTTGATAGCCTGTCGTGTTAGTGAAGCACAGAATATATTTCTACTAAAGCCCAAGGTAGCCTTGGGCCATGAAATTAACCAAGTCCAAAGAATGCAGTTGGAAGTTTAAACAAGAAGAGTCCTTGGGACATATTTATTGCTGTAGAATGCATGGTTTTTTGGAATATGATTATAAAGATTGTAAAATAAATTATTAGTAGACTAGGAATCAATTTTCTTCCACACAAAATCATTCTCAGCTCTGAAAATCCTTGCTATCAATAGTGTTAAAATTAAAAACAATGGTTAAAATGTTGTTCCTTGCTGGGAAATATGTCACTGCGAGGCATCGGAAATCTTCTTTACCACTTTTTCATAAAGACTGGCTGACATATATACAGCACATCATGGGGCTAAGAAAGTTTCTTTATAAATTCCAAGACATACTTAAAGGCTTTTTTCCCCTTTAGCTTTGGTAACTTTTCTAAACTTTGTTTTGACACCTGATGGGATAAGAAAAGGAAAAAAGTGAATAAGTGGACAAACAAGATCTAAAGAAATTCACAGACTAAATAATTACATTAACACAGTAACATGATGGAGCTATTTTGTTTGATATGCACTGATGGAATTAATGTACAACATTCATAGAATGCGAGGCTGGAAGGGACCTTGGGGGATCATCAGGTCCAGTCACCCTGCACCAGACAGGAAAGACAATTGGGAGTCAGGTGACCCCAGCAAAGTGACCGTCCAGTCTCCTCTTGAGGATTTCCAGGAAGGTGATTGCACCATCTCTGGAAGGAGGTTATTCCACAGTCTGGATACCCTGGCTGTGAAGAAGTTTTTCCTAATGTTGAGCCTGAAATGGTCTTCCAAGAGCCTGTGGCCATTACTTCTGGTTTTCCCCAAGGGTGCCCTGGTGTACAGTTGTTCACTGGGCCCTTGATATATGCTCCTGAGGTAGTAGTAAGCTGCTATCAAGTTTCAGGTTGAAGACTCCCAGGTCCCTCAGGCTTTCCTCATATGGCTTGCCATGCAAGTCTCTGATCATACAGGTAGCCCTTCTCTGGACTCTCTCAAGCTTTACCACGTCCTTGTTAAAGTGTGGTGCCCAGTACTCCAGCTGCAGTATCACCAGTGCTGAGTACAGTGGAAGAATCACTTCCCTAGTTTTGCTGGAGATGCATTGGTTTATGCATGCCAGGGTATTATTTGCCCTGATGGTTACAGCATCACACTGCCGGCTTATATTCATACTGTGGTCTATTATTGCCCCCAGGTCCCTTTCATTCATGGTGCTGGTCATTTTGGTGTTGCCAAGCATGTAGATGTATTGGGGGTTTTTTGCCCCCAGGTGGAGCACTTTACATTTCTCAACATTGAACTTCAAGTGATTCCAATCCTCCCAACTTGCTTGCCTGTCTAGGTCTGCCTGTATCTGCAGCCTATCTTCAAGCATGACCACACTTCCCTATAACTGTTCATAAATAAGGCCAGTGAGCTCTTCACCCCCCACTCCCATCCAAATCATTGATAAAGAGGTTGAAAAGCACTAGACTGAGCATCAACCCCTGAGGAACACCACTGGCTGTTTCTCACCAAGATGACACAGACCTGTTCATTAAAACTTTCTGGTTCCTACCCCCCAACTAGCTCCTCTACCCACCTAACTGCCTCACGGTTAAGCCCACAACCCTTCAGTTTTCTCATGAGAAAATCATAGGCTGGGTGTCAGACTTGAAGATCTACAAGGTCCCTTCCAACCCAGCC
>NW_017728922.1:8506316-8525562 GCF_001723895.1 Crocodylus porosus
GTGAGTTTATAGATGGTCACCAGGTCCCCCCTCAGCCTTCTCTTGTGAAGGCTGAACAGGTTCAGGTCCCGCAATCTCTCATTGTAGGGTCTGCCTGGATCATGAATAATTAAAGTCAAACAAATAGCGTATCTTGTATGGTCAGATTCACTGTGGCCACCCTCCACGTTTATGACTGTGGAAACCTATGCATCTCAGTGGAGCTGTATCAACATAGCCTTGGAGTATCACAGCATAAATGAACAATAGGGAAATGATGAAAATTCATTTTTTACAGTTAGCGTGCACACAGGAAAAAGGCCTAAATTCATTGGTTAAATCCTTCACTTTGGATAATCCAGCCAGCTCAATTCACAGTCTGTGTGAAACCCCTCAGATTTTGACAAAGGGAGTTATTATTTGCAATATCACGAAGTCTCAGGAGATCACTGAGTTCAATGAGACCTTTACCTGAGTAAATAATAAGTATGAGCTCTAGTCCCAGTCACAGAAAGTGTTTTTTTCTCGGTAAGGCATGATTAAATGCATGTTGAAAAAGATTTAGTAGTATTCATACCATAAAATAAGTAACTTGTGTGCTCTTCTCTTTTGTCATGAGTATGTTACTATTGGCTTATCCACGGGTGGAGAAAATAGCCAAGGTCCTACAGCTGTGTTGTTATCGCTACATTTTCTGTGTGTACATTTGGTATGTATTCCTTATGCTTCCTTTATTACCTGTAATTTGTACACTTACTTGTCTGTTTTAACTACAACCATCTACAAAGGGGAGAAAGTTGCAGGGTACGCTTATTGTTCAGGGCAAAACTCCCACTCCCCCTGGAGAGGCAGGGATGGCTGTGTTTTTGTTCAGACTTGGCTCTAATAGCACCTATCATTGTCAGCCTTTTATATAATCAGGTAATTTACTGTAATTCCTATACTTTCAATCAAGCCTCGTGAACAGATGGCAGAATTCAGGCCTGTGGACTCTCTAATGATACAACCTGATTCCAGATCTCAGACTTACCCCCATGTTGCCAGAGCATTTTCATGTTTAGGGCATAGATCAGGCTCCATAAAACAGTTGAGGGGAAGGGGCAGCCAGAAGAGAGACCACACAAATCCTGCTTCTCTCCTGAAGGGATTTTTTTTAAAGCTCTATAAAACTAAATACAGATGAAACCAAATTCTACATATGGAACTTGATACAAAATTATCTCTTTCCTAAAGTTTTTTTTTTGCTGCTCTAGAATAAGGACAAAATTCTCTTTTTCTTTGTGGTGTGATCCAAACATTTTGCACTGAACTATACAAGATTTTTTTTTCTATGAAATAAAACAGTTGAGAAGACCTGACTTTTTTTTCCCTTCCAGTGGTTGTATCTGTGTGTAAGAGAGATCTTGCTGTTTGCTGAATTATTGGCGTTTCTCCTCCATGTCAAAGTATCAATATAAGAGTTCACAAGAATACACAGTAATGCTGTAGCAGCACAGGGCAGGATGGTTCAGCTGGTAGCAATCTTTCAGGGCCAGGTGTTTTGGGGTACACGTCCTTTACTGGCACCAGGGTTAAAAGACAGAGCCAACAGGAGGTTGTTAGGGATTCTGTTTTGCATGAGTCATAGTAAAGTGGTTAAAAATTGGGCACTTAAAAATGAGGCATTGACTTTAAGGTTTCATACCATATTCTTGCTCCTAATAAACACATTTCAAAGGGAATGTAAGCTATTCTTGAGTACACCGGCCACTAAGGTTAATTTACATGGGCACTACTACTAGCATTTAGGTGGTTGGGAGGGAGTCTAGAAGGTAGAGCAAGAGACAGTAGCAGTTAAAGTTGGATCTGAATCAAATACAGAGGTCCTAACTTGATCCATAAGTAATTTATTTCTCTTTCCTCAATTCCCTGGTCTGTAAAATGGGAGTGGCAATAATTTCCTTCCTCACAGGAAGATGTTGCAGATCTTAACCCATTAATGCCTCTGAAATGCTTTATTCAGGAAAGGTGCCAAAGAAGCTTGAAATTATTACAAATAAACTAGATTCTCTGTGACCTAGATATGATTGTATGGCATTAAACAGGGGGAAGAGGGGATATAAAGATCCTTCCTCCTCAATTAGCAATACTTTTCAAAAACTTGCTTACAAAATTAGTGCGTGGCCTCTGTTTTTGCATGTATACATGTATTGTATTATGCATGGGGCAGTTACCTGATCTGGCAGTTACTTACCATCCATCTAGGCAAATACAGATTCCCATGTGTAAATATGAGCCTTTTTGTGCAAACATGGATGCTGAGTTTACAGGTTTTGTGGGTGAAGTTTAGGCAGCACACAGAAATGTTCTGAAGAAGGCTCAGTGTGCAAAGGTGGTTTTGGTTGGTGAAATGAAAGGGTATGTATTCATCTTGTTGTCGGTCTCCTGAGGACTGGCTCTGTGTTTTTCTGATGCAGAATTGCTGCTGTCCTGGAATGAGTCTGGTATTGTGGACTAGCACTGACCAGAGATCTCCATTGACAACTCACTGCTTTTCCCTCTCTGAGCTGTGGAAATGCAAGATTAATTCTTAGCTTTGATTGTTATCATCTCCTTGTGCAGGTTCATCAGGTGCAACATAGACTCAAGCTTGTCTGAACCTTGATGATAAGCTCTCCTTGTTAAAAGCCATTATATTCACTACTTGCTGAGTGTAATTCTAACTGACTGCTGCAGTTCTCCTCGGCGTGTAATTGAATTCATATTCATCATAAAGCAATGAAAAATAAATTGTGTGTGTGTGTGTTTTTTTTTCCCCCCACATAAAGCAAGGCATGCCGCCGGCTCTGCCTTCCCTCTGATCTTCCCCTTTGCAACATATTGTAATAGAATTCATAGGAATGGAGCAGCTGAAATAGATTGTGCATTTTTGACCCACCTAGTGGAAACAGAGTCCTATTTCAATGCCAAGGAGGAACTGATTAATTCACTGGCTGCAGGGGAAAGTTAAATCTCATACTTAAGATCCTTCAGCACCAAAGACTGATGCTTGTTCAATTGCGGGTTAAGATGGTATAACAGGGGCCCCATGTATCAGGCTGAAAGGAATCTGTGGGTGGCAAAATATGCTGCTAAACAGATGCTCTGCATCTAAAATCTTAATGGTATAATGTGTCACCATGTGAGGTTTCCAAGTTCAAGCCTTTGCAGCACAGCATGTTTCCAGCATGTGAAAGAACTTAGTTCAAGTGAATCTGCCATTTTGTGGCACAATGCAGAAGGTGTGAGCTCAATCTCAATGAGGCAGACCTTACCCTGAGACCTGGCCGTGAACCACGGCAGCGTTCTCAGTTTGAGACACCAGGGGTCAATATACAGTTTTTTCATGTACAATAACTTAGCCTGCTGCTGGTATGCATTGATAGAAGAGGGTTGAGAGTCCTGAATTTGAAAATACGTTGGTTCATCATAAACTGAATCTTTGTCATTCTAGCTTGCTCATTCTCTTAGACTGTACTGTTATCTCATGACCAGAGGCTACCATTATCATAGTTTGCTGCAAAGACATGGAGCAAATATTTCTTTGAAACATCCTTATTTTCCTTCTTCAAATCTCATTTTTGTTGTGATTTCTACAAAACATGTCAGCAGTTAGATAGCTGGTGTGCTGAGACCACTGCTTATTATGTTGACTAGCATTGTCTCCTTGTGCTTTCCTCTCTGTCAGCATCCATTCTTTCTATTTTTTTTCCAAATACTTTTGACATGCTGTTTTAGTAACTGGCATTTGAATTTTTTTCCAAGAATCAATCTCCCTGCCAGGTACTCAACCCTCAATAAGGGGGGAACCATTTGGACATTACTGTTGAGGGCTTCATCAATTTGTCTCTGAAGAAGCTGTGATTGGTCAATAGGAACTATGAAAAATAAATAAACAGTGCCTGACTTGCATCCCTTCCCTGACCCTGGATTGCTGGATGGGCTGGATTGCTTTCTCCATGTACCTGTTTACAAAGCAAACTCTTGTGGAAATCCTTGGTCTGGATTTTACCCTAAACCAAAGCTGATGATGTCCTCATAAGCCAGAATCCTTCCTGACTTCATGCTCATTGGCTGTCAACCAGGAAACTACTCCTTGTCATATCAGAATAGTAAATAAGATGGGGGAACCACTGGCTGGGATGAGTCTGGTGAATGTCTAGCTAAGTCAACTGCTGAGAAATTTCACTGTAGTGGTGGATGTTCTGTCTTCTCTGGCTGAAGTCATAATGTTGGATATACTCCTTCTAGACACTTATAAAAGATCCATCATGCTCCTTGGTCAAGCCAGCAGGACATAAGGAAGTCATGGTCACAATGGAAGATCAGAGGTTACCTTGACTTAGGCTAATTTCTCTGGGTAAACTGTGTGGAAAATGAAGGGTTAAGCAGTCAAGCGATGGATTTAATAACACAAATGTCCTTCTGGGCCCCTTCTCCACATCATACAAAGTCAAAGCCCAGAAGGATCGGAAGACACAAGAGCAGTGAATTGTGGGAGTATTGCTGCAGATTTTCCTATGTTTTTGCCCTGCAGTGGATGGCTACACTGTAAGAGAGTCATGTATAGAGCTGCAGCTGATGTTCATAAACATGGAAGTTGAAGAGTGCACAGGCCCATGCTGAACTTGCGTCTGGACATGGGGAAAGACTTTCTGGGTGAACAGTCAGTGATACGAGGATTAACATAGGTTTAGGCATACACCTGGGAATTCATATAGACCAGGCCCTATATAGGCCTGTAAGCTTCTTGATGCAGAACCTTTTTTGTGTGTTTCTTCCTAATCCATGATGGGGAGTTCATAAGAACCACATTACATCTAATTAATAATCATTGTAACACAACTTCTTGCCATAGGACTTGGAGAACAGATGGAGAGAAATGGTTTTCCCTCAGGCATCAAAGTCCCTCAGGACTGTCTGATTATTAAAGACAAAGTCCCCTCTGACTACTCAAAATTGTGATGTATGCTTACACTATCTCACAAGGAAGGTGAGCACAAGGCTACTTTATGAGGCAGTGCATCTGGTATCCTTCCCTGAGGACCACAACAAGTCACCTCTAGACTTAGATAATTTATTCTGATCAGAACCCATGGCCTAGGGAGCAGCTGTCGAATGCTGAGACTGCTGATATAATTACATTTAGCAGTTTTAAAACTACGGTATTCCCTTCAGGGGGATAATGCTGAAGAACATACTGTGGGACACTCTGATGTGTTGTTTAGTAGCCATAGTGGCCATTTGATGGTTATGCCCAGTTTAAAATAGTGTTTCTTGGAGTATTGCTCTATCCTCCAGACCCTCCAAGTTCTTCACTAGTTTTATAGTTTTAGGATTTTTGATGCTGTGGCAGAAAAGTGACCATAGGAGCCAGGTACTCTACCTCCAACAAGAAACTGTGCCCAGTGGGACCCTAAATATGGATGTATTGGGTCAAAATAGTGATTAATGAGGTCAGTATTCTGTCTGTGACTGTATCTGTGACCGTCTGCTTCCAAAAAAAGTGCAAAAAACCTATTAGCCTTCAATCATGGATTTTACTGAAATTTCTCATGAGAAAAAATTTCCCTCTCAACTGCATCGCCTACACATTGGCTTGTGTCCTGATCTGAAATAGTTTTACATCATTTCTAATTGTTTTAAAATCCAACTGAATATAGTGCTGAATGTTTTCACTGCCCACATCAATATGTAGTTGATTTAAAAAATCCTGCTCAGTTCTTGGTTTCAGTGATATCTAATGGCACTGAGTCCCATAAATCAGCTATTCATTTTACAAATGAATATTTCCTTTTATTTGCTTTTAATTTCACCACCTTCGAATGTAATTGATTGCCCCTTTGTTCCAGTACTGTGAAATATGATAAATGAGGTTCTGGATTTATTTCCTCTGTACTATTTGGATTCTTATGTAGCTTTGTTACATCTTGTCTCAGTTGTCTCTTCTGTGTACTGAACAAATATATCTATATAGCTCATAACTTGATGGGGTCAGATGTGTGGGTACTATCACAATACACATAATAGATTGTATACATACCCCATCCAAAGAGCTAGGTATAAATCAGTGGTGTCCAACACATCTGGCCTTGCCAATTAATAACCTATTAAAAATAGCTAATATTATTTTTAGCCCCTTACATTTCTTTCCACAATATCTGTCAAGAATTTTCTTAGGACAGCTCATTCTTTTCTTCCCAGTGTGCTCTACAATGCTGAATCAGAGCTGAATTTCACTGGTCATCATGCCACCCTTTCACTCTCTCTGTTAGATACTACTGAAGTTTCTTGCAATGTTCTCTAGTACTAATTTCAGATATAGCCTCTGACTTACTGTATAGTTCTGAAAAGCCTGGTGGAGAAGCTGCATTTTGAATTTGATGGACAGTATATCAGAAGGTGACCTACAGGGATGCCTGTCACACAGTGATGTATGAGTGCCATAGTTTCTAAAGAGATATGGCTGGAGTTGCCACCAGCTAAACTATGAGGAGGTCTTCAGTGTGAATGGCAAGGCAAGGTCCCAGGGAGGAGGCAGGCCTGGTGAAAATGAGGTGCTTTCTGTTAATTAAGATGTTGAAAGAAAGGATTGATATGACCTCGCTATAGATGGGGAACATGTCTGTGAATATGAGAACAACAACCAACAGAAAAAACAAAACAATACAAAGGAGCCTCCTGTGGTTTGTTTGATTGACAGGAGTAGGAACTGGCATGGGAAACAGAAGCTTTATTTAGGAAAGGGCTTTTGTTTCTGAAGGTTGTTTCCCAGCATTAGCAATCCCAGGTCCTACTAGTGCAGGGGGAGAATCTGATTCTTACCCAGGCATCTCCCCTATTGACCTCACAGGTATTTTTTGTCTGATCGACTGTGATGGATTTGAAGCTGCCTGTAACAATTTATAAATGCTATATCTTGACTGGGTCATTGTTGTGTTTCCTTTATTCATGAAGTATATTAATTCAGTAGTGGGTTTGTCATGAAATGCATTGAGGAGAGCGGGGAAGTTCCTGATATTCACAACTCCTGGAAACACTTCAAGGATAAGGGAGAGTACAGAGTAATTTGAATTGCCGTCTCCACCCCTTGCTGATCCTGCAAGTCCTATTTCTACAAGTGAGGTGCAACCTTGGGAAATAAAACATCACATTTTGGATTATGGGAGGACAGACAGTTGAGGTGGAGAAGGTGACTCTCCTCTCCTCCTGACTTATAGACAGTAGAGATATTTTGAGAAAGTTCAGCTTGACAACATTTCCATTGAAAGATGTTCCAACACTAGGTAAGAAAGATGAGTACCGGCCTTTCATTGCTTTGGAAACCTTTTCTGTTATGCCATGCTTTTCTACCATGTAGATTCAACAATACTTGTTGGCCCTTTTTGGGGCACTGTATTTGCCCTTAGGATCCTGAAGGGAAAACAGCAGATACTAAGTTCAGTATGATTGGGGCATGGTATATTATGATCAAAGGATCCAGGCTAGGAATGGGAGAAATGCAGGATTCCACCCCAGAGAAGCAGAGGTTTGAAATCTGGAGTCAGTGTACTCAGAGAAGGGCCACAGAAGGGTCCAGTGGCAGTGCTAGATCCTAGCACTGGATTTGAGCTGAGCTGGGCTGTTTCAACTGCTGCTAGAAAATGTTTCCAGCTGCTGTCCTTGGCATGTTTCCAGCTGCTGTCCTTGGCATGTTTCCAGCTGCTGTCTTAGGCATCTTAGCTTTATAGATTATGCTACACATACATGCGCACACACACTCATATACCATACACCTACATACTAGGCCTGTGTGAAGCAGCTAGTATTCACTTTGGATTCGGCTGATTCGGCCAATTCGAATCACTGTCCAAATTGATTCTCATCTTTTGCTCAGTGGCTGCCCTGCCTGCTCTCCCAGCTCCTGGCGATAAAAAAAAAAAGAAAAGGCTGCAGCAGAAACTGGTGAGTTGGGGCTTTTTTTTTTTTAAAAGGGCTGGGAGCTGGGGCGAGTGGGTCAACCATGGGAGGAGGGGGTGGGAGAGTGCACAAGGGTCAGGGGGCTTGTGGCAAAGTCGTCCATGCAGCGTGGGGCAGTGGGGATCGCCTCCTACCTGGTAGCAGCTGGTGAATGGGGGCTTTTTTTTAAAGAGCTGGGAGCTGGGGCCAGGTGGGGCAGCCATGGGGGGGAAGGGCTGGGAGAATGGGCAGGGGTTGGGGGGGCACTCAGGGGGCTGAGGGAGCAGGCAGGGGATGGGGTCTGACAGGGGTCTCCCATGGTCCCTTCTCCCCTCCTCCCCTCCTCCAGCCCCCTGTCCCCTGCCTCCTACTTACCAGCATGAAGTCTGGGTCCAGCTCCTTGTGGCAGCCAGTGGGGACTGCCTGAATCTCCAAAGCACTTCGAATCTTTTCCACATTGGTCTCCTGATTCGATTCAGATTCAGAGATTTGGCCACTGAATCAAGCCGAATCTCCTCTGAATTGAATCAGCACCTGAAGCTCCACATAGACCTAATACATACGTGTTTGTGTGTGTGTGTGTGTGTGTGTGTGTGTGTGTGTGTGTGTGTATGAGACAGAGAGAGAGAGACACTGTGCAATATAATGATCCATTTTGTTTAACATAATCTGTATCGTATAATCTGTGTATGTTTTCTACCAAATATTTTATAGTATCATGATAATTGTCACTTAACCTCCTTTGTTTCTCAAACCTATTCAAACCACTGATCAGGGCCCCAATGAATTATGCATATTTACACAATGTGATCATATGGTCTCAGGATTTTATTGGACTGATCATGTGGACATTGTTGAACTTCTGCATGTTGATACTACAGTTGTTTTATTTAGAACTGAGCACTTCAGATCAAGATCAGATTAATGTTCAGTGGGCATGTCTACACATGCATTAATGTGCCATTGTTACTGTGCATTAAGTTTAGTACCTGTAATAACAGGTAGTAACTCAATACATACTACTGTGTAGTAGTGCCAGCACACAGTCTTATAGTGATGCACATTAGACTAATTCATCTGGTTTTTGCCATGATGCACTAATGCTAAGTAGAATCAATCTGCTGGACATTTAGTGTCTTGTGTAGATGTGCCCAGTAAATATGACTACTGTATATGTGGGACTGGAGCCAAGACCGAACCCCCTGCCAATAGATGATACACTAGGGTGGAGAGCTATTGGTATTTGCTCTAACTTTCCAAATGTAAATTTCTTTTAGCTCTTGATGTATTGAGAAGTGGCACCTGGATGCACCCTTGCGATGCAGTGGGGTTGTCAGGGTATGAGGAAATTGGCAGGTCCATGTTACAGTTCTAAATGCACAGGTGCCAATTCTTCTCCCAGTTCCTTAGCCACTTGTAAGCAACAAACAGTATTCCCACTGAACTATAGTACTGCTCAAGAACTAAATGAACACTTATTGTCAGATGTTTAAGCTGATTGCATCCATGATCTGGTCAGTCCATGAATGCCACTTCCTCTTGCCTGAGTAATTTAATCACTGCAGCCAATCAGTACTATTGAACAGTGGAACAATACATTTCAGAGCTCAATCATCTTCCAAGTCATCTCTGTCAGCATGGAGAGCAGAATTACCTTCAGTTAAAATGCAGGGTGGTTTTGTAATTGAAATGTGTATTAATATATGTATTTTAAGGAAGGTAGATTAAGTGCTGTAAGCAGAATGCATCCAAATAAGGAAACATCCACTAGAATTTGCACTTATCTGAATGTGCACAAAAATATATATATTCAGCTTTGCAAATGCTCAGATATATCATATGTTGTAGGGCTGCTGAGAAATATTTAAAAAAATAACAATAGTGAACTAGACATGGAACATTGCTAAGGTTACATTGGACCTATTTTATTGTTTTTGCTATGTGCAGTGGAGGGGCTAGTGTTGTTTTACCTGGTCCAAGAGTACTCTTCTGCTTCTCTTCATTGTTTGAATTGAGTTCATACCAAAAATGTCCCCTTCTGGGGACTATAAACAGTGGACAACATGAGCAGTAGAACTGTGACATCACAGGAGACTCAGCTAGTCTTTTCCTTCAGCAACCCTGACCTAGACGATTCTACCACTGGACTATGCTCTTCTGGTGACACAGGTAGAAAAATCAAGGATGTGGGGGGTTCAACAGTTCAAATCCCTGTTCTGAAAGAAATTCCTTAATCAAAGTGGTGACCTTGCAAAATGTTTTGATTTTGACAGATCAGCATTTGTCTATGAAACCTTTTCATTGAAAAATTCCTGAGCCATGCTATTAGCCGTACACCTCCAGTTCTGCCTTGACACTCTCTTGTAGGCACTAGCAACTCTTTGACTGCACAGCAACACTCCCATTAAAACAGGATCAGGTTTCCTTCATTTTCTACCCTCCTCATGCCACTTTTACCTGGACAACATTTCAAACCTATTCCTTACAGAACCAAGCCCTTGGTTGCCCTTATGCTCTAGGGCTATAAGTCTATCACCAAGCACTAATTTCATTTCAAGAAAATATAGCAAGGAAATGGAAGCTGTACATTAGCACTGAGATGTGAGAACATTCATACAGTTCCTGTAGTTGCTGTCTGCTGAACTGATTTACTTAGTTTCTTGACTTTTGACCCATTCCACAGTACAAGGCTGATAGTGTATATAATACTCTGTTGTGATTCATCACTCATGAGTCTAGATCCTAATTATAATCATGTCTCCTATATATTCTACTAGCCTATAATTTTAATCCCAAACACTTGCGTGTGTAATGAAGCGATGCTTTTATAATTTGCGTTCTAGTGCAAGCCTGTGATTTGCTGATGTATCTTCTTTTGCAACATGTCAGAAATATAAAATCAAATAAATGGGAATAAAAATAAACTATTTGTAAACGTTTGTCCCTTAAATCAGAAACAGAAAAATTGTTGCAAGAGGTTTAAAGCTTGTCTGGAAAATACTGGAATTAATATATTAAAAAGGTAACTTTCAAAGACCAGACTTTCCTCCTTGATGCTTGTCACATTGCATATCCTTGGAAGCTGCTCCCCCAGAGGAGATGCTGCAAGTAAGATCATATCAGAGTCATTTCTGCCTTTGACTTATCAAGACAGAACGCGTGCGCACGCGCACACGCACACCCCCCTCCCCAAGACACTTTCTAGTGTCTGGATGTCCTTCCCAGAGGATTATTAGCTGGGAATTTACTGTCCCACATCTGTAACTCCTGGGCTGAAATACCAGCTTTCACTGAAACCTAGACTCAATGACTTGGGGTGTCTGGTGGTGAATTAAATGTCTTTCATGCTGCATAAGCAATTATCATAACTCAGATATGGCTTGCTTTTCAGGGCTTTCACATTTCAGCAATGTGAATTCATCATCAACAGTAACAAGATATAGTGGTCACAAATAATGCATATTTAAGGGGACTTATTGGAATGGATAGAAAGTGAGGAAGTGGAAAATCTCAGAAGTCTTACTGATGTACTGAGCAAGGAAAGTGACCAGTACTCAAAAGAAGAAATAGAGAATGATCATGAGAAATAATCTGGAAGTTCAAGCAGCAATCCAGGAGAGAATCTTAAATCACCTGGGAAAGAGGGGGCTAGAGCAATAGTGAGTACTGAAGTAGAAAAGGAAGATGCAAATACCAGCATAGTCTATCAGCGTGAGTCAAACAAGGTCTCATGGATGCAGGAGTAGGAGTGAAGAATTCCTGAATTCCAACCTAAACTCTGCTGTACTCACTGAAACCTTTAAGGCAAATCCCACAACCCACTCTTTGTCTCATATGCCTTATCACTAAAACAGGCATAAAACCACCTTATTCATTAGACAATGTTAGTAAAGGTTAAACATTAGTCTCAATCACAAGCGAGATAGCATCAAAGAATGAGCAGGCAGCAAATAATAAGAAACCCATTAGAGTTTCAATCTGTTAAAGGAAGAAACCTACACTCCCAGAAGAATGGCACTTTGAGGAGGTGGATAACAGAGAGCACTGAGTTGGAAACAATTGATGAAATGTGTTTTAAAATAGCAACAAAAACAATAAACTAATCTCTTTGCTGCTTTTTACTTTTAATTCTTCATGGCAAAAGGGTGATTTATTTATTAATTTAAATGGAAAATGATATGATCTAATCTTATAGATCAAAGTAATATAAAAATCACTTGGGAATTATTTTAGTGGTCTTAGTCGTTGAATAATGAATTGAATAAATCATTGGAAATAAAATTTAGGGAACAGTATCCAGGCCAGAAAATGGGCAAGAGACTTAAGAGGTAAAAAGGCAACATGTATTTAAGAAGCAAGGATTTTTGTGAGTGATACCTTTCATTGGACCAATCATATAGTTAGGAAGTTTCAGGTACCAAATACCCTTCTTCATGTCGCTGAGGAAAAAAAGCAGTCAGCATTTCAGCTAAACTGTAGATCCACCTATTTAGTTTGCCTGTGCCAAACTGCATATGTGAATAAAAAAAAGATATACATGACATTATCCAGTAGCAAACAGACAGTAGAAATGCAGTAGAAAGAATAACTTGGTAGGTGGAAGAGCAAGACCATTCAATAGGATACTAGTTGCCTGAGGAATGCAGAGAAATTAGCAGATATCAGGTAGATAGATAAGCAGTGTCAAGCTCATTTTTCCTGGTGGGTTAGATGAATAGTGTGGGATTGATAAATGGTGCAGGCCTAGCCCTGCGGGTTGGATCAGGTCCACAGACCACTCTCTCTCCTGTCTGGACCCCATTGGCAAGAGGCCTGGCATCCCAGGTGCCTGACTGTCACTGCAAGAACTATCCATGGTTCTAGGTTTCTTCCAACCATGGTGCTGGAGCTCCCAGATCTGGCCCATGAGCTGTGTGTTTGCCACACCTGAGGTAGATTATACTGGACCATAAATTCAATGTCTCTGTTAGATCCCTAGTTCTCAGGGATCCCCATTAAGTTAATGAATTTGCATTCCCAGGCCCATCTTTTGAAAGCTTTTCCATGTCCCTCCTTGTTGGTCCAATAAAAGACGTCACCCACGTAAATCCTTGCTTCTGATTTTTTTCCTGGATCATCCCCGCTACCGTATCCCTCCAGGACTACCACAAAATGCTTCCAGTTTTAGTCACAAGTATATGCTTTCTACTGTTCTTGGTTTTCAAATTTCCATGATTCTAATAGCCAAGACCGCCTATATCCCTATTCAGTAACTCTTCTCACACATGCCTTTTTTTTATCTGTGTTAAGACTTGATGATGCACTAAGGTGAATCCCATGTTTCTTAACTGGATCTAAACTGAATATGGAGATCTTGCCTCAAGCTTTGTCCCCTGCTTTATGTTGGCAATTAGATTTTTTCCACAAAAACAAATGATAATTTTGATTGCACGTGTCATTCAAACAACTCTACCTTATTAAAGGGTACCCGGCAGTGAGTGCTAGAAATGTTGTAATAAGGACTGCAATATCTGAGCTATTTGGCTGAATTTACTGGCCAGTTCTTTGCACCTAGCTGAGAAACTCTCGTTGTGGTTGAGTATAAAAACAGGAAAAGCATACAGTGCAAATAACAAATAACTGTTTTGTTATTGTTATCTTCAAAATATTTAAAATGTATTAGCATGGCAGATGTTAATTTCCTTATGCTCTAGTGCCTGTGGGAACCTGGCATCTGTGATATGTTGCCTTGGCTTAACCCTCTGGTGGCCTCTTTTCTTTGTTGAATGCAATTATGATAGAAACCCATACACATACCCTACACAGGATGCTCCAGGTCTCATGGAAGTCTTTTATAAAAGAAGACACAAAGTAACTGAGAACTGGACAAGGCCAAAACTAACATTTTCCAAAGTGACTAAGTCTTATTTTCAAAAACTATTTAGGCACTTAGGGCTGGATCCAAGTAAGGCTTGAATTGTAGCATTACTTAACTTCTGAGTGCCCAGGCCTGGAAGTAGCATTCAGATCCCTGAGTTATGTACCTAGACTTTTAGACAGCAAAAAAGGAAAGTTAGGTACTTCTGAGCAGAGCTTATGAATCTCTTTCAGAGCTTTAGGTAGGCATCTCTATTCACTCAGGATCCAAAAGCCAGAATCCTGCTCTAAGGATAGATATCTACAATTATTTTTTTGAAAGAACCAAACAGGACTCCATGTATTTTTTCCCCTTAAGACAGCCACCATCATCTTTTATAATACCAAACGGTTAGAGCACCGGCTGAGGTACCCCCTGTCCTTTTTGGCACCTATCCTCAGGGTGTTTCCCACTTATATCCACTCCATGACATGCAACTGAATTAATGCATCTTTTTGAAGGTTTAGTTCCTCCCACTAGCCCCACATATGTGGGGGGCAGAGGGTCCCACACATGTGTACATACAGACACAGAGACAGACACACACACACACACACAGAGTTCAGAGACAGAGACTCCATTTACAGGTGAAACTCCCTTGGTGTCTTAGCTACTCTTGACAAAAGGGTGTTAGAAACAGCTGGCATTGCAAATCATTTGATCTGTCTTTCCCCACTCCTCCCCGAGTATAGCACTCTACCTATACTTATATGAGTGATGCTAATTAATAGATGGAATTAGCCAACTCCTCTAGGCAGCATAATTGTAAACAATTTCCTCATGTTTCACTCACGAGTGATAAATTGCTCCTGGAATCACAAAAGATGAGCCAATGATAATCTGGCAGTTTCCTGCAGGATGACAAACATTAATTAAATGGGATTATGATGTGATCCACAAATTTCCAACACTTTGGCATTTTTAAACAGAGGCAGATCAAAGGACTTAGTGGCCTCACTCCTGTGTATATGTTTTTTTCTTACTTGGGGCCACTTTCCCACTTTGTCTCTTACTGACAGAAGGTGGTGGCAGCCAACTGCCTTGCAGCTCCCAGAACTGATCGGGCTGTTTTCAGACAAGATTGTCACACAACTGTGCTGGCCAAAATGTGCAATTTCAAGGCTAATTTACACATGAAATTACAACAATTGTGTGTGCAAAGTGGAAAATCGTATATGTAGTTACAAACTTTCTTAAAAATCTGGCTTCATCTGTGATCGGGCAGAAAAGACATAATGCAGTAGTGTCATAAGTATGTCAGAGCAAAAGCAGGTTGCTGGGGTGAGCTTGACAGAGGTACCCAAGTAGCAGCTGGAAAGTGGTACAGAAACATCCAGAGAGAACTTGGCTCAAGGTTACACAGCAAGTTTTCGTTACAATAGGCCAGCATATAGAAAAGCATCCCTACTGAGAAACCAACTTAAGTATAGGCTTTTAACTTCCTTCATGTACTTTAATGTTTTTTTGAATAGGGATAGATCTTTAAGTGCTTTATTGAATAAAAGCCTAGAACTTCAAGGTGCATTTGGGGCTATTTTAAAAGCATACAACAATATATTTAATTATTTAATAGGGCGTGGGCTTTGAGAAAAAAATCAGGCTATTGAATGCTTGTCTTTGCTATTCTATTTATTTTTACCTTCTTTCCTTCCAGCTTTTGCTCTTTTCCTACTAGTTTCATATTGAAAATACTTAATAACTAAATTGGTTAAGTTTTGACCTTTGTCCACATGAGAAGAGTCTGTTCTACAAGGCTGAATGGTCAACTTCTTCTGCAGTAAAATCTTTGCTATCCGGTACTTAACCAACTGGAATTCTCCATTAACTGGAGTTTCTGGCCCTGCCAGACACGGGAGAGGATGCAGGGAAAAGCTCACACACAGCAGCTGCCACCACCACCCACCACCCTGTGCTGCTGCCACTCCACTTGTGGCTCTGCCACACTTGCCCCTCCTCCCCAGCTCCACTGGCCAGATGGGTGGGGCAGGGAAGGGGAAAGCTCACTGGATACCGCCACACTGCCTCCCCCAACCCTGCTCTGTGTTATTGGAAAACCCTGCCTGGTTATTTCAGTTAACCAGAGTTTTTCCATAACTGGCAATCCCCTTACCCTGGGGATGCTGGATAACATAGATTTTACTGTACATTTTTGTTAGTTGTGCCCATTTTTTAAATATAAAGCCATATTCTCTGCTGGTATAAATTGTTGAAACTAACGGTGGCTAGGCCAAGAGAATAAAGTGCCTTTTATTGCTTATTATATACTATTAGTTTATATAACACCTTTAGCAAATGTCTAATACTTCAGTGCACATTGAAAAAGTTTAAAATTTCACATTAAATATATGATGGGGAACTTAGAGTTGGGATTTCTGGTTTATTTAATTACTATCACTAACTCAGCCTGTGACCTGGGGTATTGAACTAGTTTGTTTCTCAATTTAGCACTGCATAGAATAGATAATATAATAATACGAGCCTCAAAGGAATGTTGTCCAACAAAAATATTTTAAATATATAAAGCACTTTAAGGTCCTTTGGTGAAAGGTACTGTATAAAAACATATTCTGTTGTGTGCTTTCCCTGAGTAGTGTAGTTTCTCACTTCTGCTCCTAGTAAAGTCACAGAGGTTGTACATTTCAAAAGAAAGCAAAAGAGTCTATAAACATTTATTTGCATTTTTAAGGCATTTGCTTTGCTAAGGTTTGACCTTTTGTTAGACATTTGAACAACTCAATTTTATTGGACACATGCTAAAGGAAATCAAACTTTAAGATCCCACAAAGACTTGCTGGTGGTAAGTCAATTTTAAATGAACTTTTCATGCACATTTGTACTTGAAACCCTCTTTATAAGACTTACTTTTATCTAATCAGAGCAGAGTAGTGTTACCAGTTAGGTGATGTATATGAATAACCACGGTACTGTGACATCTTGACACGTCTTCAAGGAGCAGAAGGAGGAAGAGGAGGGAAGGACTGCTCTGATACTGACCATGTAGCTGGCCAGTAATTATGATCCTTTCCTGAGGTCCTCTCCAATCCTAGTGTTCTGGGTCAGGGCTGGAAAAACGGTATAAAAAGCAGCATTGTTTGAACTGGGCTGCTTTCTGCCTTGGGGTCAGTTACTAAGCTGTCTTCCAGCAGCTCAGCAGTGTCAGATGACAAAGATTACCATTAATTTCCTACTTGCTAGCCTAGTAAGTGGAATTCATCAATAGCTTTTGCTTTCTATATTGTGGTAGCCAGAACCAGAGGGGTTACTATCATGAGCAATAACTATATGCTCTTGGAGACATCCAGGCAATTGTTTAGCAGTTAAGATTAGCTAGTGCAAAGCCTGCAAGTTTGCAACCTTCAAGAGGAATTTGTCTGTCACAATTTAACCGAAGTGTTGAATCTAACTATTTGCACTGATCATGAGACTGACTAGGCCCCCAAAATAAGCGAACTACAAGATTAGCTGATCTAACAGCTTTTTTAAAGGTCAGCCATAACAAGATCTGACCACCTAATATAGTTCCAAGCATGTTCCAAGGAATGAGAAACCAAGGGGTTGAGCTTGGGCAGCGTAATGCCAATTTCAAACCTCAAAGTAATGTGGTGTAATTTGCTTATTGGGTGAACCCGAGTTCAGGCAGTAACCTTTCATGATAATTTCTAATACCTTTTGATCCCATAGGATAACAGCTGTAGGGCAAGATTGTGACTGGCTGTAAAGCCAACAGATAGCAGAAGATAAGGCATAAAGGAATGTGCATGTCAAGTGACCAGTTAGAAGCATGGGACAGAAGGACCATTGCTGTACCAAGCCTGGAACCCGGACTCCCAGTGTGAGTGAGGACCTGATCCTGACCAAGGGACCTTCCCAGTGACCCCTCAGACAGTGTTGATTGGGGACACCTGACTTCGCTGGAACAACTTGGTGCACACCTGGCATAGAGGGACTGCCGATAAGTTGCCAACCCCATGTGGGAACTCTTTGTCATTTTGTCTATGTATTGTTATTATTCACTATTAGCTCTTTATTACTGTACTATCTGTTTGTCACATTAACTTTTTTGTTAACTGTCATATGCTAAGCTATAAGTAAATTTGCCTTTACTTCACTCCCGACTCGCCTCCTCGATCCCGAACACAGCAGCCTAAAGGCTGACACACTCACAGAGCCTAGCCGGCCTGTGACACTATAGCTTTTTACTTTATGATTATATTCATTGATTCCTTTCAATTTATTCCTCCCCCAAAATCCTCTTTTTGTTTCTGCTATTTGAAATCTGTGCTTGTTCTCACAGTGTGTATTCCATTCACTGTGCAGGGAAGCACACCATAATTATATTGCATATAAGAATATAGAATTTATATAGGAACACATACATATATTTATTTTTTTTATTTTATTTACTACATACATACAGTACATAAATACACATACACACAATTAACTTATCTACATATATTATATAAATCAGATAACATTACAGAAGAAGGCACAGATTTTCCAGCACACTAAGGCAAAGACAAGATACTATGAAACACACCATGAAGTGTGCTGGAAAGGCAGCTGGCAAGCCTTCAGGGAAGAGTGAAAGACAGAGTAGAGGGAGAGCTGAAAGACCCACCCCCGAAAACTGAGATGCAGCCTCTTTGCTGCAACAAGCTTCCACCGGTTCTCCAGGCAGAAAGGAGAGGGGAGCAATGCCAATGTCACTGCCTATGCCTGAGCCTGCATCCTGTCCAAGAGCACCAATCATAACCCATCCCCACTACCACCATGACAACAAGCAGCAGCACCAGCATGACAGACTCCTCCACTCCCATTTCAGTTCCTATTCTGAGCCTTCCAGTGCTAGAGGAAGAGCTGGAGCTGGACCTGGATCTGAGTGCCATAGCAAGTTAAATTCTGGGGAGGGAGGGGGAATCATCTGAGTTGTGCTCCACACCTCTCAAGTTGCCCCTAGAGCCAGGTCCCCTTCTCCAGAAGGCACTTCAGAGAAGGTTGAGGTAGAGGGTGCAGAAAGTAAGTGGCTCAGATGTGTCTGTTCCTCCTGTTGCTGTGCCTCTGCCTGCTGAAGAGGGGGAAAAAGGCAGCATCCACACATGCGACTGCAACCCAGAAGTGAGTGGGTAGTGTGGTCTGGAATCATTTTGAGCTAGCAGATGATCGCATATGCTGTCTGCCTGCACTGCTGAGTCAAAACCAGCAAGGACAAGGGAAAAAAACATATGAGCACCATAGGGATGCTAAGGCATCTCTTCAGGAACCACCCCCTTGCCCTTGCTCTTCCTTAGCCTGGCACCAGTGGGAAAGTGCTCAAAGGCAAGTCCCCCTTTCACTCCAAAGCCCCTGGCTCCCCAAGGCAGAGGCAGGCCACCCTGGAACAGTGGGGGAAAAGCAGACAGAAAGGGGGCACAT
>NW_017728922.1:8525662-8530908 GCF_001723895.1 Crocodylus porosus
AGCAGGGTGCGTTGCAAAGGAGAGCGAGATCACCCAGAGCATTGGAGAGCTGCTTGCTGTGGATGGCCAGCCCTTCTCCTTAGTTGACTGGCCAGGGTTCAGGTGACTCATGGCACTCATGGCCCCATCCTACCAAGTGCCTGCATGCACCACCTTCAGCAAGATGGTGGTTCCCTCCTTGTATGAGGCATGCAGGGAATACTTGAGGGAGAAGCTGCACAAGGCAGGTCTGCAGGTGGCCTTACACTTCACCTCGGACATCTGGAGCAGCTGGGGTGGTGATCATGTGCACTGGTTTCTCACAGGGCACTGGTGTGACCAGTCAGGCCATTGGTGGGCTCTCTTTCAAGCTGAGGTGATGGATGAGTCCTGCATGGCAACCAAAATCAAGGAGGCCATGAACTGCTTGGTGCAGGGGTGGCTTTTTGGATAGAGTGAGCTCACCTGTGGTTTCACGGTCACTGACAATGGGACCAATATGGTCAAGGCAATCCGTGATGCCAACAAAATTTCTGTGTGGCACACAAGTTCCACCTCATTGTCAGGGGGACAGGGCTGCCGGTGATGCCAGCATCACAAGCAAACTCATTTCAAAATGGATGAAGGTGGTAGGCTACTTCCACTGGAGCGTCAAGCAAGGCAAGATGCTGCAGGACAAACAGGCAGAGTTGAACATCCCACAGCACAAAATCATACAGGATGTGGAGACTTAGTGGAACTCCACATACCTGATGCTCAAGAGGCTGGTGGAGTAACAGAAGGATATCCATGAGATGGCCTTGCTCAAGGAGATTGGGATCAGCGGCCTCCTTAAAAGGGCTGAGTGGGATACCATCTCCAAGATCTTGGTGGTCCTCAAGCCCTTCCTTGAGGACACTGAGACCCTCAGCACTGGTGATGCCCTTCTTAGCCAGGTGATCCCCATAGTGAAGGAACTTCAGAACCAAAGGGAGAAGTTCCAGGGAGCCGTGTTCCTGGCGGGGGCAAGTGGCTGTCACGAGACATACAGGCACTGGTGATGTGGCTGAAGAAGGGTATCAGGAAATGACTTGATCCCTTGCAGTCCAGTATGGTCCACAAGCTGGCCGCCATGTGTGACCTGAGGGTGAAGGGCAGTGTATGCAGCATCCAAAGACTGAATCAGTGGATGGAGGTGCTTGTGAAGAGAATCAGGGAGGCAGAACAGTGGAGGCAGGGGGATATGGAAGAGGGCCAGCACATTATCCACCAGCCAGTCTCCTCCTCCACCACAGGCACTGCCAGTGTGGGCCAAGGGGATGGATTCCATGGTGGGGTCCAGAGGTACCAGACCCCATCATCAGGCAGGTAGCACTCAGGCCTTGGTGGCTGCCTATCTCACTGAGGACATGGAGGTGCTTCTGTGCAACCCCTTGGCCTACTGAGCAAGCCGTGGCCAGATCTGGCCACAAGTGCCTGGGAATGCCTGTCCTGTTCACTGACCAGTGTTCGAAGCTAAAGTGTGTTCAGCATTGTTGGTGATGTAGTGACACCCTTGTTTGTAGTTGGATCCTTGTTTGGTGGAGCAGCTATTGTTTCTTAAAGTGAAGCACCCACTGCTGGGATTCCCCAAGCTCCAGGTGCAGGCAGAGTGAATGCCACTCTCCTCACTCTGTCCACACCTATTTACTTTTAAATGTTGTTAAAATAATTTAATGTCTCATTCTCAGAGCTGGAGGTGGCACCGACTGCATCATCAGCCAGCAGGGGAAGAACATGTCTCTGCTGAGCCCCTGTGTCAGGACAAACTTGAAGGTATGGCCTGGGGCTATTTGGAAGGAGGAGGCCCTAGGTCCTGGGCATGACCATTAAAACTGCACTCTGCCAGAGTCAGAAGGCCTGGTGGGACTGCTGGTGGTGCAACAACCCCAGGAAATGCCAGGACTGAGGATCCCCCTGGTGAAAGGTGAGTAGGAGGTGCCATAACCTGCAGCTACCACCCACATGCACACAGTCTTGGCTGGGGAAATCCAAGACCCATCACATCTTTCATAGGCGTCAGGCTTTCTGGTTGCAGTGGACTTGTGAGGCTCCAGGTGAGCTCAACTTAGCTGCCTGGGATGTCAGCTTTTGGGTTGAAAAATGCTTTGTCAGGTTGAAGAAGCACCTGCAGTTAGTGTGTGTGCTGTTCCTGGATGGAAAGAATAGTAAAGAAGCCAGAGGCTGGCATGCAATGCAGGCAAGAAAGCCAGTCAGTGAAAATAGAAATGGAGGCATCAGGGAGTGAGGGCCAGGCTGGGGGGGTAGGGAGAGGGATTTAGCAGTGCAGGTAAAAGTCCAGAGGTACCTGGGGTGTGAGATGTCTGGCAGGTTGTAATGTATCTGAATTCCAATGGCTATATTGAGGCCAATGCAGTTCTCCCATTGGGTTTTTCACTCTGCAGCAGTGCATGTGTATATGCTGTCCTGGCTGGCTGGCTGGCTGGGGCATGAGGCTGCTTCAGTGTGAGGGCTTCCTGCTGGCTAGCTCTGCACTGAAGCACCCTCATACCCAAGCCAGCCCCTCCACAGCATATTGAACTAGGGAGCGCAGCAGTGGGCTGGCAGGCTGACCCCCTGGTGCCCCTGCTAGCTGGGGCTCCTCCAAACAGGCTCAGTGTGCTGCAGTTCTGGGTACATATGAAGATGCAACACCCAGGAGCAATAAACTCCAGGGCAATAAGCTCTGGAGTTGATTCATGCACATTAATTGCACATGTAGACATGCCCACTGAATGTTGATATCAGCAAGATTTCCAAATCACAGATTCCTAATGCTAGGCTTCTAAATTAAGGGGCATACATACAAAAACCTTGCACTGCCCATTATCTTTAGTAGAGCTGTTGAAGGGTCAATACCTTTGAAAACTAAGCTACCAGTGCAAAAAGTTGGACTTGGCAGTTTAGAATACTTTGTCTCACCCCCACATTTTTTTCTTTTCTTTTCTTTTTTTTTTGACAAACCTTGGTCATTACCTTTGTGGAGTTTTTTTCACATAACCATTTTTATAAATTTAGTTTAACATTGCCTGGACAGTGACAGGTGCTGCAACACGTAGAATAAATACTCTTGTGCTCATTCTTCTTAGTGCTTCTCAGCTAATGGTAATATGGAAGCTTTAATAGCCCCCAACCTCCTTGACACAGTGTTTCCATTTTCCTTGCTTTCCTGGCTTCCATGAAGTGTTACGCTTTTAATAGTGAAATGAATCTCTGCTTCAGTAAAATATTGCCCTTGTCTCTGAGCCTCTTTAGCAGTCATGTTATGCCAGCTGCCAAGTGAGTGCAGTTGACATGTATCACCGAAGATGTCCCACTTATGCTGTTGCTTTCTTTCCTCACCATGTATCCTTTTTTTTTAAGTGGTTGGGTGCTAGGATGTCCATGCATCAGCCTCAGTATGTGACTGTACTGGGAAGTGAATGCTTGTTTGAATAATAACATATTCCAGTACATCTCAACTCTCTTTTTCCCTCTTTCTCTTTACACCTGCTAGACTGCTGCCATTTCTGATCTAGTAGCTCATCTCACTTTTCCCTTCACTTTCATTTTCATGGACTGTCACATCTGATAGCATGAAATACTTATTCTCCAGCGATGGAGAGGTTTGAGATAATTGCTTATTCAAAGAACTGCTATTAAAATAAGTCTGCTTTAGCCTGCTTTTACCTTATGTGCTTACAGAAGTTACATTTTTTGCCTGATGAGGCTCTACAACCATAACATAACAAAGGTTCATAGCTGCTGAGTGCTTTGAAATAGCTGATATTGAGAAAATTTAACAGCTGTCTGATGAGCTATCAGACAGGGGTGCTCTAAGGCAGAGTGCTTAGGGAACCTGCATACAGGTTCTTTGTGAGGGTTAATTTTGAGCAATTCCACCCATATCCCATTTGGCTTTGTGGGCTGGACTGGTGCTCATGCAGGGAAGTCCTAGCCTAGCCCTGCCCTGTTTCTCTAGCCCTAGCCCTGAAACCTCTGTTTCCTCCCTGTTAAGCAGAGGGAGGCAGGGATGATGGAAGGGAATCCCCACATTCTGAGCATACCCCCCCAGCCACTACTAGGGTACTGGGGGGAGTGAGGCCATAAGGTGGGCCTACCTACCCTGGCTCCAAGCACGGCAGCATTTGCTGATGCCAAGAAGCTTGTACAGAGATCAGGGAGGCTCCCCCATCACCATGTGGGCCCAGCCCAGCTCCTCCCAAGACCCCAGCAAGCATAGCTGGGGGCATGGGTGGGGAGGGAGTCTGTCCCTCCCCCTCCACTCCAATGGCTGCTGACAGTTTCCAGCTGGTGGGGGAGCGGGTCTGAGAGAGGGAGTCAGGGAGGACTGGTGCAGGCAGGCTCTGAGCCTCCTCCACCCAACAGGTGAAGGTCTGTTGGGTTCAATGGCACTTTAACTCATGGCACTTTGTGTAAAGCACCATGAGTTACAGCACCTTCCTGACAGGCTGCCCAAACTTCTGTACACACCCTTAGACTTCTCTCTTCCTCCTCCTCACACATGTTCACTCTCACAATCTTTGCTTTAAGTATCATTGACTTTCTGACCCTGTTTATTTTCTGAACTTATTATGCTGTCTTCGTTCCATCTTGGTGGGTGATGTAGGGGAGAGAGGCTATTAATACTTAATTTGAAATCTTCCCTGATTAAATTTTGATCATGAGTGATGTTGAGCCTCTTCTAGGGGGTGCAAGGTGGTTTGACTTCGTATTAATCGTGACCTTTGCATACAAAACATGGAATACTTACTTTTCTAAAATGAGGGCTACCTATTTCAGTCCCTGGTGATATGATAGGCTATGTTATTGATATATGTAAATCAGCTCTAAGACATGATGGGCACCATTTGACGACCACAATGAAATAGAAATCGATTCTTTAGATTCACCAGTTTACACCTCTGATATTCCAGTCCTCTTCACATGGAGTCCACTGAACACTGATTTCATAGTTTCATAGTTTCTAGGGTTGGAAGGGACCTGAGTAGATTGTCTAGTCCACCCCCCTGCCATGGCAGGAAAGAGTACTGGGGTCAAACAACCCCAGCAAGGTGTTCATCTAACCTCTTCTTAAAACCCCCAGGGTAGAAGCCTGCACCACTTTTCTTGGAAGTTGATTCCAGATCCTAGCCACCCTGACTGTGAAGTAGTGCTTCCTGATATCTAGCCTAAACCTACCCTCTGCCAACTTGTGACCATTATTCTTGGTCACTCCTGGCAGTGCTTGGGGGAACAGGGACTCCCCC
>NW_017728922.1:8530919-8545690 GCF_001723895.1 Crocodylus porosus
TTAATATAGAGTAGCACGCCCCCACCTCTCCTTCCTATCCTGTCCCTCCTGTACAGCCTATAGCCCTTGACATTCACCGCCCAGTCATGCGTTGAGTCCCACCATGTTTCAGTGATCCCCACTATGTCCGGGCTGGTGTCAGCTAGCAGAAGGGTGAATTCCTCCTGCTTGTTTCCCAACAATTTCTATTCAGACTCCACCTAACACTTTCCTTTTTTGCTCTGCAAGCATTTTGCTGACATGAGAAACCATTTGCTACGCTCAACCCCCCCCCAAGCAATCTCATTTAAGGGAAAGCAATTGTGTTCAAGTCATATAAACACACACACACTCACAGACACATACAGAACTTAATTTTGCATAATCACATCAGTTTTTAGCCTTGGCAGTGTATTCAGATCTTCCAACCCCTTACAGTCAGTTCTCATTCTCTAGCAGCCTCCCTGCTGGAAAAACAATTACATTTGTCAAAAGGCATCCCATATAGAATTTAAAAGTGCCACAAAACTATTGTTCTAGAGGGCGCTCCAGGGCTTTTAGGATAATTACTGGATATAGGGCAGCCAGTCATAACTTTTATCCAAAGTAAAACTCAAATGGCCAGAAAGAAACATAATAAATCCCACAAATTCTATGAACTTTAACTTAGTAGAAGAGCGATTCCCCTACACATTCTTATTCTTTTTGATAATGGATCTGCCTACTAAAAATGTTGAGAGATGAAATCTTCTCTCTGCCTGGGTTAAGGTAAAATCTGCCCAGTGGAGCTGAAGCACATAACCCAAGAAAGAGCAACTATTAATTGGATGTTCTATTTAATCTTTCAATTACAGTTGAGTCCCCACTTGCACTGGACCAATTCCTTTTACAAAAACTTTGCCTGTACCAAGCAGCATCCAATAATGATAGTTCTCTTACGACTTTTATATCATGCCTGTGTTGGCTGCATGAGCTGTGAGTTGTTCTTATGCTCTGATATAACATTTGGACTCTTAGGCAGGACAGTCATTAAAAAAAACCCATCACTAACGCCATTAATAATGATTTGAATGAATAAAGTTTATTTAATTGTATTTGATCTTGAAACACTTTTTAAATACCCAGTCCTGATCTTGCTTTGTTTGAAGGCAATGATTATGGAGACCTTTTTTTTTGTATATGGATATTAAACCACTCCCCATGTTTTCTGCCATGAAAAAAAGCAGCTAGCCTAAGGGTAGAAAGAAACCGTTGTTTAATTGTGCACATGGGAACACTAAACAATAGTGGACGATAGAAAGTGAAGAATCTATTTGAAATGGGGAAAATTAAGTGACAGAATTCAACACCCCAAGTTAGAAGTTGACCAAACTACTGGAATGTAATGTTGTTACAGTGCAAAAAATGATCTCATGTGGCTTTTGGAATGGTTGACAATCAAAACTAGTACTTATTTGTTGAAATTAAAAAGTGAGGAAATATTTTACTAGTTATTACTTTTGTGTTCAGAGCTGTTATATTAGGTAAAATAAACAGGGTAGGTTATAGTGTTATCTTTCAGCCATATTATGAAAAGAAATATCTCGTGGTGGAGCCAAGATCTGAGCTCAGTTAATACACACTGACTTAAGGGGAATTGCTTTAGATTTCCATTGTTATAAACAAAACCAGTATCTGGACCAAGGACACCAAAAAGGTCTCCAACTTTCAAAGCAGTTTTTCAGACCTATATGCAGAGTTGAAAATAAATTTAATTTAATGGAAAATCCCCAAGATTATGTCTACAAGAAGTCTAAGATTGTTCTGTTTTTTTTTTTTCAGTTGACATGAATGATATTATAAATGTAACACTTGTACACACTTCAGTTATATATTGTGTTGTTTTGTGTATATTTTTTATGTGGGCATGATGGCCCTTGTGTTTTGGCCATGGGCTCAGCACATGCCAACCTAGGGCCTATATCTGGGGAAAATATGTAAAACCCTCTGGCCTCATTGTCCAGGGGAAGCAGAGGATTCCTCAGGCTGATTGGTTGTGGGGGGAATTGGAGTGTGGTGCTTCTTGACTGGACAGGGTGATGTCATGCAAAGGTTTCCCTCTCTGTACATGTGCTCCTGGAAAATGTCACATAACTTAAATTCACATAGGGAATCCACTTTACAATGTACCAAATAGGGTTACGTTCCAGGACCTCAACCGTACTGACTCCCAGACCCATTTTTACCAGTTTTAAAAGACAATTTTGGTACTCAACAACAGCAGACAGTACACACAAACACAGGACACTGTTATAATGGGGATGGGAACTGTAGTAACATGTGTTGCAGACAATGAGTGAGGAGTCCAGATCCACATAGGAGACTATATTTTGGTGTGCATCACTCCCACAATACACCACATGAAGCAGCTGACTGCAAGCTTCCACCACACTGATCGCATAAGCGTGAATATATCTTGCATATAACAAATTTTTGGTATAAAAATGGTCATTGCATAAGAGCAAATTTACACATATAGAACCCGCATAAAGCGATGGAAACCTGTATAAGGTGAAGTAGGCTGTGGGGAGAGAAGCTGCTAGGGGATGCTGAAGAGTGAAGTTTCATGCAAGGGAGAAGGAGTTTGTAGAGAGCAAAAAGGGAAGTTCTGGTGGAGGGGAGAGAGAGCTCTTTTCTTCCCCTTTGTTCTTTTGAGGTTTTAAGGGATTAATCCTGGGGGTTAAGAGTATTGGTTCCTGGGGTTTGCTGGCCAAGAGTTAGGCCTGGCAACCTAAACAGCATTGAAACCTGGGAGTTTCTAATTCTCCCATTTTGGGCCAGATTGAGGTTAAGGTTTGTAACTTTCTGCTCCCAGTGGAGCTGTGACCCAGACTACCTATAGCTCAGGCCTAGAGGGTAGGCCTGGTCTCTCACTTTCTTTCTATTGATGGTCCTTTGTTCTAGTCAGTCTGTGTGGTTGAGCCAGCTGTAGCCATTAATCAGCCTGGCTCCTGCTGAAGTTTTTCTTGCAGTTTTGTTTAGCAGGCCATATAATCCAGCCCAGAAGTTTTGGAGTGCATGCATGCTGTCTGGAGCCGTAGTCACTCCTCACACACACATATAGCCTCTTTGTGGGAGCAAAGATTGGCATGGTACCATTCCTCCAAAAGGAACAAGGGGCCTCTTGCACCGCAGGATTCATGCTCTCTAGTTGCTTCCCCTGGTGCAGTGCAACCTATAGACATTGTCTTGTTGTTAGTAGTGTTTTAAATTGCAGTTGGTGTTTTCCTTTGTTTTCTGTAATGAATCTATTTTTTGTGTTTACAGTGCTTGTGAGGAGGGTTTTTTTGTTTATGTAGGGCAGCCTAATAATTCCTTTAGTGTTTCCCAGGTGGTCTAGGTGGGGGCTTAAGTCAAGTTAAAATAGATTTAGTACCCCAAAATTGAACCTGGCCCTTGTTGCTACTGACTGGTGCCCAGAAGAAGGGTTACAAACATTAGGAATGTCTGCAGGAGAAACTACCACCCCCTCTCACACAGCCTTATTATTTATTTTGATATATACAGAAATAAAAAAACCCTCTTTTTGCGAAGCGGGCTGTATTTGATTTGGATTCACCCCTATTCAGGGGACTATTCGGGTGTATCAAAATTCGATTCATTATTTGTGTCACTGTCCCGATTCAATTCAGCCAAATCTGAATCTTAAGATTCGATTCTGATTTGAAGAATCAGTGATTCACCCATAGACACAGCTTTATATGTTTTTTCTACATACCTCAAGGTACCAGACATGGCTTGTGATTGTTGAGATGGTGGGGCAGATGGAGCATCTCACATAAGAAGCATTTCCAGTCCACTTCCAGGTCTGTTGCCAAGCATACAGGGACCTGTGCACCCCCCCCACTCAGTGATCAGCTGCAGGTCCATGGATGCCCCCCCAGAGCCAGGATGCACCAGTTGCTGTGTCAAGGGGCAGAGGGAGGGGGTCCCCCGTGAGCTCTGTGGCAGACCGAGAAGTGGACCGGAAGTGCTTCTGGTCCACTTCTGGGTCTGCCACCAAGCACCTGGGGCACTCCTTGTGCTCCTGTGGGATCCTCCATCCCACCCACCATCACAGTGTTCATCAGCTGCCTAGTACCTTGAGGTATGTAGAAAAAACATATAAAGCTGTGTCTATGTTCAAATCATCAACTCTCTCCAAATCTCTCCATATTGAATTGGAGGCTTCTGTTTCAATTTGGAGAGATTAAAGGGTCTCCTGATTTGATTCAGATTCAGAGATTCGACTGCTGAATTGGGCTGAATCTCCTCTGAATTGAATCAGTGACTGAAGCTTTGCACATCTCTGTCCTCTTGGGATTTGGGAAAAGAAGTGCTTTTTGCTTTGGCTGGTGTGTGGGACAGCAATGTCCAAGTTCTCTCTTCTACAGCATGTCCGCCTTCCAATTGCTGTTGTGTGTAACAGTAGGAACAGAGAACATTATGCTAATAAAACTAAGACTTCTAACCAGCCATGAGGGATTTGGAGCAATTCAGGATAACATCGGAATACTCATATTTTGGTTTGGTAGCTGGAGTATTTCCTGTATGACTATACTGTATTGTTTAGTAAATTCAGCAAGTGCATCTCTGTACAAAGAGATAGCAATGGCCACCTTTACCATAATGGTCACTCTTCAGCACAGGTCCAGTGACCTAGTGGATAAGGCATCAGCCTCTGGAGCTGGGGACTGTGGATTCAAGTCGATTGTGATAGTAACTTTTCACCTGGAACTACTTGGACAACAGTCACCTCATTCTCCAGGAAATGTAGGACCAGGGTTGCTCCTCCCCTGGCCCTACACAACTGGTATGCTCCCCTTTCCATACAATGGAAGAGGAGAAAGGTAAGCAGCATGCTGCCACCCCAAGAGGAGGCACAAGACAGTGCGGTACCTGTGGAGTACCAAGGGCCCCTCTGCTGTCTGGATCCCCTAGCCTGTGAGGTCTGCTGTCTCCCTGGGGCCCACATCTGAGATGTTGTGGAGAGGATCCTCAGGCTCATCCAGCCCTCTGACTATTATCCTATGCTTCTCATCCATGTGGGAACTAATGACATGGCCAGGAGTAATCCGGATTGGGTCACTACCGATTACAGGGCTCTGGGAGCTGGGCTCAAGGGGTTAGGGGCCCAGGTAGTCATTTCCTCTGTTCTCCCAGTTGCAGGCAATGGACCTAGGAGGGAAGGATGAATTGAGGAAATCAACTGACAACTCTGGCGGTGGTGCCACCATGAAGGCTTCAGCTTCCTTGATTGCAATGCACACTTTAGGGAGAGAGAACTCCTGGGAAGGGACGGCATCCACCTCACATGGAGAGTTAAGTCCCTGTTCTTGGCCAGGATAGCCGATCTTCAAGATAGGGCTTTAAACTAAGATTGCTGGGGGTTGTGGAAACACCTACTGGAGCTTGCCTGGGGACTGATATACAAGAAAGCACCTTAGATAGGTACACTAGGAGAGCCATTCTTGCTGGAGCTCAGGGTATAGTTTCCCTTCAGCAGGAAGCAGAGGGTCTTAAAAGGAGGATTCAGGTGCCTGTACAGTAAGGGCCAGGAGCATGGGTACCAAGCAGAAGGAGCTAGCCCTTATGCTCTCCAGTGGGCATTATGACCTAGTAGGGATTACAGGGACCTGGTGGGACTCCTTATATGTTTGGAGCATAGCCATAGAGGGCTATGCCCTCCATAGAGGGGACTGGGTAGGGAAGTAAGGTGGAAGTGTAACTGTCTATGGGCAGGAGCAGTACACCTCCTTTGAGACCAACATCAGCTCCAAAGCAGAATGGCCTGAAACCCTCTGGGTCATGCAACAGGGTGTGTGTGTGGGGGGGGTGGATAGAGACCTAACGGTAAGTGTATACTACAGGCCACCAAACCAGAGGCAGGAATTCGATCTAGAGTTCGCCCGAGAACTGTTGTGGGTGACTTGCATTATCCAGACATCTCTTAGGAGGAACTCTCGGCCAAGTCAGACTCATGCATTCCTTCCTAACCTGCTCAGCTAGACTTAGGCCTAAGTTTCTTCCTGGTCCTGGAGATGCCTCTTCCACAAGGTTGTTCTGAAGAGTTGTGATGCATGATGATTATGACTTCTGAACTCCAAGAACCACAGAATGTTATATTTTGCCCAGAAATATTACAGGGACTTTAGCATCTTTTTGTCAGTGTGCTAAGAATGGGGTTATACTGTCTCAGATAATATCTTGTGGTGTTTTGCTTTTTTAACAGTGATATCTTTTTAATGGCAAGCATATTTCTTAGACAGTGGTTTTTAACGTAGAAATATTATTTCTTAAGGAGAACAGACATACAACACCAGAATACTAATGAACACATGGTTTTTCCAAACCTTGAACAGCTAACAATAGTTTTCATGCAAGGAAGAAAAACAGCAAGAGTCCCCATTATTTACAAAACAACAGAGGTCTAGCCATTGAGGTATAAATCCCACAGCCTATAAAAAACAGTGCTTGTGTGGTTTTGGTTTTATGGATCATTAATGCAACAGGCTTATGCTGTGCTTCCCTAATATACAAGTAGCAGCATTTTATTTACACTGGGTGTGATAAATTTCTCTTTCCAAGGGTTCCCCAAGAAACCTAACAAAATTTGCACAAGCAAATCCTAGGCTGTGGAAAAGAGGTACATTTATTTATATATGCAAAATCCTTTTTCATTAGGGTTAGGCTTATGCATTCCTTTTCTTTGTAACTGGATGGCAGTTGTTGGAAATAGGATAGTTTTCACTTAGAAACAGTTCAATAGGAGCAAGGGGTTTGTGGTGAAGGAGGGTAATGCTTTTGGTTCATGGGTTTACTTGGTTATACTATACTCCACATTACTGTGTACTTACACATTTATGCTGAGATTTTAAAAGGATTTTAAAGGAATATAAGCATCCAAATCCTAGTGAAATACTCAGCAGAGCTCTCAATAAGAGCTGGGTGCCTGACTCTTTTAGGCTACCATGAAAAATCCTGACTTAAGAAGAATGCAATACGAAAGCTCTAACCCTTTGCTCTTGCTGCAGTAAACCGATTCTTATTCCCCTGCAGCTGACCCCAGCAAGGTGGGTTATTCCAGACAGTTCTTTCAAATGGGGCTATAAGAAGTCTGGTCTTAGGAAAGGTGATCCTCCCTTAGTGTTGGAAGGAAGGGCCAGGCAAAGAACAGGTGAATGTGGAGGTTCAGGAAATGGGGGTGAGAGAGCAGCAGATAAGGGAATCTATTATGAATGGCAAGAAACTGAAGAAAGGGAGGATGCTGAGACAGAAGGCAAGTTGATGGAAGTGAAAGGGAACTTGAGGAAGGATCCAGCACTCTATGGGGTGGATTCAGTCAGGTGTAGGTTTTTGCTTCCCACCCCCCCATATTACACCCCAAGTGGAATGACTACAGCTGCAAATATATATTTATTTCCCTCCAGTAATAGAACTCACCCTGGGCAAAACAAAACACCAGGCAGGATGGTACAGGTTTCCTGAATGAGGAGCAGCCACGAGCAGTGAATTGAACGTCTCCCATGAGAATATCGCCCTAATGACATTTCATTTTCTCCCTATCAGGGCAGCCATATTTTGCCAGCTTATGTGTGAAGAGAATTACTGACTAATGTTGCTGCGAGAAAAACACAGTTGTAAAAGCAAAATCAGTTAAACTAGTTAAGAAAGTAAAGAGGGCTCTGGAACAAACTGATGGCAATGGGCGCAGGAAGTTATAATTGGACAGTGAATTGCAGAATTGGAATGGACGTGAAGTCTACCTTCCTGTGGCTTTACATTCTAACGTCTGGTGTTTTCAACACATCAAGGGCATAACTGCATCTAAAAAACCAAAATAAATGGATACTTGCAAAGCTGGTACTGGAGCCATTTATTGCAATACTGGAAATGGTTTTCTATATCTGTGGGCCATATCCTTTCAATCACTTTTAAAAGTTCATGTACCATAAAGATATTAGACCAGCGCACAGTACTAGATGGTATGTTTTTCCCCTCAGAAAGGAAGTAACCCATTCTAGGACTCTAAGTCATGTCATGCAAGCCAATGAACAGTTATTATATAATGCATTTTACCATATAGGCATAACATTCAAATTTAAATAGCCCTCTTCCACAGACACACACTTTCATTTGTCCTATCTGTTTCTCCTTATTCCTTTTTGTAGGGTAGGGATAAAGTTGACAGTAACTTTTACATGTAGACTGATGGACATTTACACAACCATACAAATCATGACTACCAAATGGTAACAATTGAGCTGTTTTAATTCAAAAGCAGCAGTGAAAAGGTTCCAGTGCCCTTCTCATTTCCTTCTATCATCTTGTCCTATTCTCCATGTTTACCACAGCAAATCCCCACTAATTTAATTGTTACTTATTGTATGTGTCATTGCTTCAGTGTGAAGTGCATGACACCCTATTGCCTAGCTTCAAATTGTTCAGATTCAGATGAAGGAAGTATTTTCAATGGTAGTCTCTCCACTGCAATTAGAGAGGTAAGGTCAAATACATATACACGCTAGAGCTGTTCCCTGCTTTCTGCCAATGGTTTTGGACCCCACGTACATCTATTGGAGATGGGTTGTGCATAGCTTGGAACTATTCCAGAATTTAAAAAATCACCAGTTTAAAGGCAGCATGCATAGCTATTTGCTGCTGCACAGTGTTCTGCTTCCTATTATGAAGGCTGGTAAGCAAAATCAAAGGAACAGGATCTCTTTTTTAAGTGTCAAGCAAACAGATTGACAGTCTTGGAAATGAAAACTCTATGCATTGTCGAAGCAATGTCAGTTCAGTGTATACTTCCATCATCTGAGACCTTAACTTTGATCTAAATGGACCTCTTTTAGGATTGAAAAACCATTCCCCATTAATTTCTTACTGCTACTCACATTACAAGTAGAGATGCCCATTACTTTCAGTGTTCTAAGTTAGGTGGACACTTGACCATTAAGAACTGTTCTGAAAACTCCCTCGTCTAACTTCACATCTACCGATAGGAAACAGTAGGTAATTCCTTTCACTAACAGCTTATTCTGGCTCTGAACTGGTGCCCTGGAAGTGGTAAGCTCCTTATCACATTGTGAATCTCCTGACCATTACAGGCACCAAATTGTGTGATTCAAAAAATCAATCAAGTACCACCCTAAAATTAGTTAGGGTTTTTAAATTGTTTGGGGGGGAGGGAGGGGTTGTCCCTCTTTCCTAATACTCCAGAAAAAAGGCTCTTCCAGCACTTCACTGTTCTGCTATTAAGAAACCTTTTTTCTAATTTACAGCCTGTTTAGTTATGGTCAGTTTATAACCATTTGTTCATGTGCTAATGTTAGCTTTTTAGTTTAGCTATGAGCTCATTTTGCAGATGTTTGTATGGCTTGTGTTATATGAGATAGTTAAGATGTAGCATATTGGATTATTACAGTACTGTTCCTGTCATCATGAGTGGGAAAAAGTTCTAGTGACTTTTCAGCCATTAAGATTGCATTTCCAAATGGTATATGAAAGGTTAACAATTACTTCACAGATGTTTTGATAAATTGTTAGTCAGTTATTATAGAGTTGAATAGTTCATAGGTTTCTTAAAACCCTGTTTATTATCCTGTACATTGAAGTCTATTGTTGTGTATGCAATGACCTTTTGGGTAGACAGACATCCCTGAGCTAGTTTTGATTTGGTTTGCTTCTATTCTTATCCATGCTAAGACTCACTGAGCATACCCAGTTCCTGGAGGTCTTCTGCTCAGGTTGCCATCATATACTAAATGTTGTTACTAGAGTTACACAAAAGCTATGCCTACCCACGCTGTGCTCACACATTCATTTTTCTGTTTACATGCATCCTGCAAAAATGCTACTCATGTTTGTAACAGAACTATAAGGGAGACATTTTTTTAAGAACACCTACATGATTTCTGTTCAAAAGTGTCTTGGGGTTAGATTTTAAGGCATTTTAATTCTTGAAGTTTAACCTATGAGGTGCTCAAATCTATAACAACCGACCAACTATTTATCAAAGCATGTATAAAGTACTTCTTAATCTTTCCTATAACATTTAAAAATGGAATCATAAACCTATCATGACTTTCAAGAGCACCCAGTTCCTACTGGTTCCAGTGGAGTTAGGCAGATTTATATTTACACGATTTACAAGTATACATGCAGTTTTGGACTTCAGAATATTGCAATAGGTAAGTAAGAGAGATATTCTTAAGGAAAGCTCTTTGAAAAATCACCTTTCTGTATTTTGGATCCCTTTGGAATACGAAAATAGAACTAGCAAATTACTATTTGTTCAGACTCTCTCAAAAAAATGAAGAAGCTAAAGTTTATTGGAACTATTCCAAGATTACTAATGCCTAGCAACATGTAATTGCTCCTAGATTGTACTTGAATGAGCTTGATTAGACAATACCAAAAAGTCACTATTCTTCCCAATGAAAGTCTGTTCCAGGTAGCCTGCTGATGAGCATAGTCCTGCATAAACACCATTCATCATATCTCACCTCTATTATCACGGTGTCAAGGTTTGGCCCATTTGTTCATTGATGTGTTTGATGGTCATCTTGAATTCGAGCAAAAAGCTCAGAAGGAATCAATAAAAGGAGTGTTGTTAATTCTACAGTGGACACATGGAAATGAAGATAATAGGGTACATCTGTTATATTCATCATACAGGGGCAAAAAACAAAATCAAGGCAGAAACATTATATATTGAGAGCTTTTATATAAGTGGCTGTTTTCCTCCACAGACTTGCACCTTGTGCATTCATTTATGGCTGTGCAAAATGAGAGTGATGTGCTTCTTTTTTGTGGTCATGAAAGTAGGAGGAGGCTCTGAAGGCCATCTTTACAATTTGAAGGGCATGTCCCAATTCCACTCTGAAACAAGTTTTACATCAGTGCCAATCCAAACTGACCTTTAAGCTATTCCACATTTATAACAGTTTGACTGAGTTTAGAATTGGGCCCAATTTTGAGGTGTACAAGTGTAGCTTCAATACAAATTGTGATGTCTCCCTAAGAAAATTCTTTTGTAGTGTGCCTTGGGGTTTTTTTTTCTAATGCTTCATTAAGACAGTTTCAAATTGCGGTGATAATGACCATTAGTGGAAGATATGCTAGTGCTTTATTTTATAAGGAATTGGCTGGGTAGATGACTGACTGGGGTAATAGAATTAATGTGTTCATGCTTATGATTGAATCAGTGCAACCAAAAGATCCTTGTGATTGGAGAAGCCTTGTGATGGTCCCTTTGCAATCATCATTTGTCTTTCTTTGCTATAATAACTTCAGTTATTTTACAGTAGTGAAATTTAGTACCAGAATTCCTCATTCATGAAGAACCCTGGTTGAAACAACTGGAAGTTTGTTGGGTATCTAAGTGGGTATCACAAGGACATTATAACATCAGTCTTTTCCTTTTCGTATATAACTGGTTCTGAGTCAGTTTGGGATATCACGCAGCCAAACAAGGCAATCCTGATGGTTTCAGCATCAGTTCATCTATGTGTGGATCCACACAGTGAATGTAAGTCACTGAGTTTCATGTGGCTCCAAATGTCCATCCTGAAAAGTAAAGCTTCTCCCTCTGCCTGTAATACACCTCATAACATGTATAGCCCAATGGAAAGCCAATTCATATAAGTAGGACACTTTCCATTGGTTAATGGACTGGGTCAAATCCATATTAAATATATATTAAAGCATTATTCTATAGTTAAGTTTCCTGGCATTCCCCATTATAAAGGTCCTGTTTTCAGTAGCTTATAACTTAACTTCAGGCTGAAATGGTTTCTGCTGAGTATCAGCCTCAGAGTGAACTCTTTTGTAAGATTTTTTGCTAAAATAACAGGTGTTTCTTAGAACAAGATTCAAGGAAATCCATTGTTTTATCCATCTACGTTAAAAAAAATTATGACAGCACAGCAGTTTTTTTGAGGGCGTAGGCACACAAGCAGGTTTTCATGAGGTAGATGAGAGCTGGGATTTATAGTGTTCCTGCTTTTTAATGGTGAACATCTATGTGCATGGTCCTATCCCACAGTAAATGAAAGATAGTCACTGACAGCTTAACCCCCAGTGAAGAAGGGGTTAGATGCTGTGGATTAGTTTTCATTTACTGTGGCAGTGGCCGCCAACCTTCTTTGGAGGTGTGCCACATTAATCCCACAACCTCCTCAAATGCAACTCCAGTCAATCCCCTTCCAGTGCTGCTGCTCTGCTTTCTGCTCCTTGCTGTATTTGCCTTTGTGCTGCCTGTTCCCTCCCCCGTCTGTTGCGTGCCACACACAGACACTACTTGTGCCACTTGTGGTATCCATGCTGCAGGCTGGCCGCCTCTGCTGTAGGATAAGAGTATGCAGGTAGAAAGTTGGTGATGTGATGTAAGTCTCCAAACTTATTTGCCTTATGGGAAATAGTTCATATGGTCAGGGCCCAAGATATTCCAGTATTTGTGTGTGCTAGTATATGGATTTGAAATTTGGTAGAGGGGTTGCCCTAGTGATGAGGATGCCCTTTTTGCCATCCCTGTGAAATGCATGCAGATTTGGCCAGGTTTTAAACCAGCTGTGGCCAACCTGCAGCCCAAGTGTCATGAGTAGCTTAGGTGTGTGGAGCATGGCAGGCTGGGGAGGGGGCAGGCAGTACAGCAGTAGATAGGGAATGGAGTAGAAAGCAAAGTAGCAGAGCAGGCAGAGAGCACAAGGAAGGGGCAGGAAGCTATTTCCTAAGTTTTGAGTGTTTTGAGTTTTGCAACTTTACAGGATTTGTAAAGACTTGACTTTGCAACTTCTTACTGTAGATATTTTACCGTAATTCTGGTTTCCAAACTACACACACACACACATAATTTGAGTGGAGTGAATCAGTTAACTGTACTCACAAACAAGCAGAATTGGTCATTTTCTTGTGCGTATCATTACCTCTTTTGACCTGCACTATTAGAAGGAAAAACTGTTGACTGAGTTTGGTATTTCTTTGATGCGATACTCTGTATTTACAAAGAATGTGTAGGAAATCCTTTTCCTGGAACACAGTAGGAATTAAACAATAAGAAATTTTTCCTTGCTCAGTGGTTGTGTCTACATGGTCATTAACGTGCTGTAGTTACAGCGCATTAAGTTTAGTACTTCTATAACCAAGTACTAAATCAATGTGTCGTAACTGACATGACTGCACAGTAGTGCTGGTGCATGGGTTTTTGCAGATGCTAACTGTGCAGTAACCTAATACTACTGCACAGTAGCATATTAGCATGGTGTGACAGGGGGCCATCCCAGGACCAAATCTCAACATCAGCCTGTCCAGCTGTTAAAGGGGAAGTCCACTTAGCCTTTCCTGCCATGACTTGCTGTTTAATAAACTCAATGTAAGAAGAGGGAGGCTTCCCATCTTAATGCCCAATGCCTAGGGTGACATACACATCTCTGACCACAGGTGACTGGTAGTTGGGAGCATGGGAGGGCCCCCTGAGATTGGCCCCTGACTCAGCATCACTTAGGACAGGGAAGTTTTTTTTTTCTGCGTAGGCCAGCGGCATGTTGTGGGGGGGAAGAGGCACCAAGCCATGGCACAGAAGTATAGGCATGGATATGGGGCTTTTAGCCCACCCTCAGGCCCACCCACAAGTCGTGCTCCCCAAGACTCAGGAGGCACCAGTCAACCCTGGCTCTGACTTCCCCTGTACCATGTCCCATGCCTCACAGATGGCATCTATATTGCTACAGTGCTTCACACTGTGACCCGAGCTCCAGAGTCTCACATGGGACTCTCACTCCCCACTGGAGCTTAGTCACAGTGCCTTCACACTGGACAGTTCTTAACCTTATGACCAAAACTTGGCCTCACATTATCTGAGGGCTTACTGGGGGCCCCCTCTGACCTGAACTCAGCCTCACCGTACTTGAGGACTTACTGGGGTCTCAGCCTCCTGCCCAACTGTGGCCTTAGGCATCCATGCACTTATCTTGGCCTTTTTGCTCCCTCTCTCTCTGGGTCTTACCCCTATGGGTCTCAGGTGTCTCTCCCTAGGCATGCCTGGCCCCTACAACTGGGTAGCCTATCTCTGGGCTACTGGGATCTTACACCAGTGGGGCTCAGGTGCCTTTCCCTAGGCATGCCTGGCTCTTGTGCCTGTCCCTAACAACTGGGTAACCCACCAAGGGTTGAGGGTTGGGGTTATAAGGCACCCCTACCTGCCTTTCACTGGGGACACAACTGGCCTGACATTTCTGGGGAAGTAACCCACCGTGGGTAGTCCTACCAAGCCACCCTTCCCCAGCAGGGTGCAGTTTTCGGTCATACCCAGGTCCAGGAGCCTCCTGCCATCCCTATAGCTCCTGCTATTACCTCCAAAGCATGTTCCGAGCAGTAGCTCAGTCAGGTGATGTTCTTCTAGCTGTTAGCAGCAGACTACTCGCTCAGCTCTGAGGGCCTGGGTTAAAATGGAGGCTGCTTCCCCCCAATCATGAGGTCCTCCTGCAGTCATGTGACTGCCTCATCTGGCTGGGCTGCACCAGCTGCCCTGCTGCCTGATCTAATTCTTGACATGCCAGGCACTGAAGGTCCTCTGCCACACATGGGTTTTGCCTGGCAAGCTATTGGGCAGCGTTATTAGGCTACTGTTGCAAAAATGTTGCGGTTCGTTTCTCGGGAGGCGAAGAACTCTCAGACACACACTATTAGCAACACAAAAGGTATATTTGCAAATAGGGTCAGAGTGAAGACAAAAGACCACACTCTGCCCCCGAGGAAAACTCTCAGCTGGG
>NW_017728922.1:8545995-8550578 GCF_001723895.1 Crocodylus porosus
TTTTTAATAATATTTCTAACACTACTGTGTAGTTAGCGTCTCATGTGGATGTACCCAATATTTCAAGCCCTTTTTTCAGCCTGCCTTCCAACTTAGAAGCCCTATTTCTTAGCCTTATCTCAAAGCCACAGGTCAAGTACTTCTCTAACTGCTTTAATTCTGTGGCTTCTCTTTTTTTGGCTGCATCATGTCATACAATCACATGGCCCCACCAAAACGATACTAAGACGCCAACATTTGAATTCAGCATAACTCCTGACTCATCTGACGTGTAGCAATATTTTGGACAGGGTTTCCTATTTTTTCAAATATCATATTCCAAAGAAATATAACTCCTTCTTGTATTTATCCTAAATAAAGGGTTACTATTATGCCCATCAACTTCAGTGAGATTTCCTCCAATCACCAGCCTGATGCTAGACAGCATAGCCCCATGTTCACCTTTTTTTAATGTGTCTCTGAAAGTTTATATGAACATTTTAAAATATATTACAGGATTAGATAGTTAGTAGAGGATATACCAAAGTCTGTCTTTTGATCAGGTTTAGTTTTTTTCTAAGTGAGGCCCAGGTGAAAGGGCTTTTTAAAAATTCCAAGGCCAGTTCCATGGTAGAAAAAAGCATTTAAAAAAAACCTTTGATCCAAGGGCACTGAATGTTTCTGAGGCAATTGATAATGAGATATGGAGTCTTTCATCTCTAGGTCGCCAGTTCAGATGAGGCTTGGGTCAATAGTGACTGAAAGTTTTTACTGTGTGATTGCTGTTTGTTAGATATGTGCTTTGAGTTGGAGATCTCCCTTCAGTTCATAGCAGGTGGCCAGTCAGATTAGACAAGGAAAACCTGCTTCCACATTTGGCACTAATTGGCACTGGCAGACTTTGTAGACAGGGGCAAAGAGCAAATGAAGATGGAGTTTTCACTAATAGAGGGCTTTCAGAACAAGCTTAAGACACACTACTGGGGACAGTCTCCTCCAGAAGTTGCAGCCACTGATCTGATGAATCTGAAACTTCATCTGCATACAGGCCAACCCATGTTCTGTGCATTTTGGATCAAATGCCTTCCTCCTCCTTCTGCTAAGAACTAGTGCAAATGGTGTAGAGAGGAAGCAATTTGCTGTGCATATGGGGAAAATATGGTATTTGTTCTACAAAACCCAGGAAATATGTAACAGGGGTGTAAGTTGTAGCCGCGTTGGTCTCAGGACATAGGCGGACAAGGTTCTTTGGGTGAATATGATATATTTTATTATATCAACTTAAATAGTTGGGAAAAAATGTATAGCAAGCCTTTGGGTTTACAAAACCTTCATCAGACTGAGGAAGTCTCTCCAGTTGGTGTGCGCTCTTCCTGGATGGAATGACTAGTAAAGAAGCCAGAGGCTGGGCTGGTCTTCATGTAAGACAGGCAGTCAGTGAAGATGTAAATTGAGGAGTCAGTGGGTGAGAGACAGTCTAGATGTGGGGGAGAAGGGGGATGAATGTAGCAGGTAAATAGTGGAGAGGTACCTGGGGGTGGTGGAGATGTGTTGGCAGGTTTTGCATTTCTTGTCATGGCATGGTCTGGATCCATTTGGTGTGTTCTGGGCCTGAGGAAGTTTGCTTCTGGGGATGAGGTTAGTGAGGTTCAGTGCTTGTTTTTAGGCTGGGATGGGTGGTTCTGGGAAGATCTCTTTAAAAATAGTGTCTCTTTCTAGTATGGATTATAATTTTTTGAGGATTTTCTGTATAGGTTCAAGGGAAATATCATAACCAGCGGTGTGTGATTTGTGGGGGGGGTTCTTCTGTATGGCAGCAATTCTTCACATGGTATCCGGGTGGCTCTTTCAAATATGCAATCTATCGTATTACATAGGAAATATGTAACATACTTTTAGGTACCACCTACTGGTTTTGTATTGCTTTAACTATATAGAGGCAGAGCTGCCATGTGAGAATAGTATTAAGGATGGACTTTTGCTGTAATGCTAGTATACCTGCTTTATGAGTCAAACATTTGTCTCAGTCAGCCATTGGAAGTGGAAAGGGCATGTTAAACATACAAAGGGGCACTGAGCAGAGTTTTGCCCGTTGGCTGCTTGCATTTTTGCAGAATTCAGTGTAGAACAGCCTATAGAATACCTACCCTCCCCCACGACTACTTCCCTCAGCATTTGTAGAGACTCCTGTGCTGCATTCATCTCAGTGAGAATCTGGACTTTCTGGGTATCACAAAACTAATTCAGCATAAAGCCTTTATTATGTTTTCACATATACTCCATGGTTCTCTCCTACAGAATTAAATTGGTAGCCTCCACAAAGAGTGATTTCACAGCTGATGTTTAGTACTGGTGACTCAGTCCTACTAAATCTGTTGCTGTGGTATACCATGGCAGGCTGGAAGAGTAGAAGCCCTGGAGAAGACAGTTACAAAAGCAGTTGTGAGCTATTAGGAAGGTAGAAAGATATAGTAATCCATAGGAAAGGGCTGGAAGAACCTAGGAACAATCAGATTTTTATTCCTGATAAAACTACTTATTTACTAACATGCTCTTTGAAACTTCTGCCCATTCTTCTGCCTTGATCAAGCTTTATGTAGAAGATGGTGAAACAGGAGCAGCCTTGCTGTGTATGAGATGCTGCAACTATGATGAGATTTCCAGGGCTAAGTACAAATTAAAAGAAAAATGGGAAGGAATTAAGCAAGGAGGCAAAAACCAAGAAAAGACGAGAAAGGGTAGAATCAGTTGACTGAAGTCAGCATTACCAGAAACATTTGTTAATGCTTTGTTTTTCATAAAGAGATATTAACTGAAATCACTGCAGTATTTGCCACCAGAATCTCTTAACTTTTAACTTACCATTTTAGATAAAGTATCACACCCATATTTTCATGTGGTTATTTTAGTCCTGGTGAAAATACAGATATCTCCATAACAGGTTGACCTCATTTTAACTTCCTTTCTAGTCCCTCTCAAATGTGGCCCTTGGAACCTTTGTTCCTTTCTGGATGGAAGCTCATGTTCCTGCTATTTTGAGCTTATGTCTCTGGGTTGAAGCTCCATTCCTTTACTTACCAACCCCAATAACCAAATAGACTCAAGCAGACTCATGTTTGGCACCTCTAAGCCCAAAACATTATTTATTCACTCGAAGGTGCAGAACACCAGAGCAAAGGGGAAGTATAAAAAAGGCCTGCATGCCTTGGTTTTATCCAATTTTTATTTTTTTCTCTGCAATTTTGGTAAGTTCTATTCAGCCATGATTTATCTACTCTTGGTCTGGCAGATACAAATCACCTGTATAGATAGCATTCCTCAGTGTCAGAGACTCACTTCAGACACTACAGGATGCTTGACTTACCCTTTAATTTTATGACAGCATATTCTAGGATAGCATATTTTATTGTTTATGATCCGTTTTAATCTCAGTAGTACATGGTATGGGGGCTGGGGGACATGATTAATGAGGAAAGACTGAGGGAATGGGCTTACAAGTTTAAAGAAGAGGAGACTGAGAGGAGATTTAATAACAGCCTTCAAGTATCTGAATGGGGGTTCAAAAGAGGATGTAGCTAGACTGTTCTCAGTGGTGGCAGATGACAGAACAAGGAGCAAGAGTCTCAAGTTGCAGCAAGGGAAGTTTAGGTTAGATATTGGGAAAAACTCTTTCACTGGGAGGGTAGTAAAATGCTGGAACAAGTTACCCAAAGAGATGGTGGAATCTCCATCCTTGGGGGTTTTTAAGACTCAGTTAGACAAAGCTTTGGCTGGGATGATCTAGTTGGGGATGGTCCTGCCCTGAGCAGGGGTTTGGATTAGATAACATCCTAGATAACACTTTCTTTAGGATAAATGCAGGAAGGAGTTACATTTCTTTGGAATATGATATTTGAAAAAATAGGAAACCCTTCCAACCCTAATTTTCTATGATTCTATAACTTTTCTTATACATAGAAAACAATAACTTTTCTTATACAAAGAAAACAATATTCCTAATTAGTATCTCAGCCATTGTTGTTTAACTGCCTTCAAGTTGCTTATCCCAGATGTTGTATCTCTACAGTTGCTTCATTTCTTGGTTCCGTTTCATAATAATGCCTTTGATTTAGTGGTGTGAAGTTAGACAAAATAACATCAAGCAGGTAAACTTAGGTACATAGAATATTCATAAAACAGAATGTCGACATTGGTTTCATTCACCACAGCACAGAAAGCATCTTCTCCGTGATTTTTTCGTGGAGATGGATAACAATTGTATCCCTGGGGTGTGATGTTACTCATGCCCTCACTTGAATAGAGGGATCTTGGGATACTTGGTAGCTGGTGGCCCTGCTCAGCTCCCTGGGTAGGTGCTGCAGGGTCTCTGAACAGAAAGCCTCCCCTGATAAAAAAAACAACAAAAAACCTTGCAGACTGTTATAAAAGTATTTACAGAATTTGATTATTTACAGGATAAAATGTAACTTATATAATAAAACAAATAAAATGGTGGCACAGCAGGGAACAGGGTCTGGGCTGCAGGTTCTAGCAGTTCCCCCTGCCCAGCACAGCCTCCCACCACCCAGCAAATAGCCCTCCCTCCCTGGCCCCTGCCTGCCACC
>NW_017728922.1:8550678-8558525 GCF_001723895.1 Crocodylus porosus
TTCTCATTTATGGAGAAAACCAGGGCCCTCTCCCACTGGTCCTGTGACCTCCCCCCACTCCTGGTGCTCACCCACGCCACACAGGGGGTTGCAGGAGGGTCTTCCCAGGCTCAGGGTCTCCCGATGGGCAGGCCCTCTTTGGGGTCTGTCCTGGTAGGGCTCCAAAATGGGAAGAGAAGGAAGAAAGGATAGCTGTCTCTCGCCTCTGACTGCTACTTCTGCAGGGCTCTGACAGGGGCTTTCCGAGTCACAGCTGTGGTGAGGTCCTTTTCCTGGCCTCCAACCTGTCTCCCCACCCCATCTCTCTTTTCCTTTTCTTCTCCTCCCCACCCCAGGAAAAACTGCTTCCTCTTTTAAAATAAGCCTTCTCAGCCAATCCCAGACTAGGACTCTTCCAGGGCTTTTGTTAACATTTGTCCCATTCAAAATCCCTGTTGGGTCACTCTTCCCACTTCAGAGACCACTGCCTCCAAATCAGCTTCACTTGCTCTCAGGGAAAACAAAGTTCCTACTGGAACAAACTCTTTCCTCACACAATGTCCCTTTGCAGGGCAGCCCTTCCTATGTATTCAGGTGCGTACAGTTATAATGCTGCTACATAATGGTAGGTGTTTTTTTCCCCCCTCACAGTGGTCCATTCAGTTGTAACCTGCTGGCTAAAACAATGGTGTCTGTGTCCCATCTCTGTCATATAAGCAGAACTGGAGAAAAAGAATTAGGTTGCAGAAGAGAGTCATGAACTGTACTGTCAGTGCCTGTGTTGTCCACAGTGCTTGGGATGCTAAAAAACATCTAAAAAATAAATTAGATAGTAGATCTGATGCACCGAATCTGGGAGAGGAGGTTGTAATATAAACCTTCCTATGCTTTCCTAGCCCTCTGCCCTCAGTGGTTAAACACTGTGAGGATAAGTACTTGCCGCTCCTTATTCCTTCTGAGGTTATGCAAAAACGTATGTCTAGTTTTCAGCTGCTGTTTCATAAATCCTTCACCTGCAGGCACTGTCAAGGGCATGGGCTGAATCCCCCATGCCACACCTCCATGCCTACCGGTATAACTCCATTTTTGTGGTGTTTGGCTCCTCACAGTCCCAGCCTTTCTACAGTTCTAGCCTCCTTCCCTGACTGAGTTTGTGGTGCCTGCGGTTAGGCGAGCAGAAACTGCATCTGGCAAGGTCTTTGTAAAGCTGCAGATGCCTAGTGTCAGTGCAATGGAGGAAGAGCTGCTCTGCTCTGTGAAGGAGGGATGTGCCGTGACCTGTGGTTCATGACATTGCTCTGTAGAGAGCCCAGAGTGGAGCAGGCTGTCCTATCGGCCACCTTGAGCTCACTTAAGACATGTGAGTGGTGAGTTGCACCAGGAAACTGGCTGACAGACTAGAACAGACAAAAGGGAAAGAATGTAAATGATCTCCTCAGGGGTAAAAACTCTGGTGTGGGAGAAAAGGCCAGTGGAGATAAGATGGGTTTATTTTTAGCTTTCCAACTGATCTGAATCCAGAAAGCCAGATGCTGCTCCTTCTGATAGGTGAGCGCCTGAAGACTTTCATGCTATAGTCCCCCTAGATATAAGTTCCTTATGAATGAAGTAAGATTCCATGCTGAAAAAGAAGTGAGGATGATTAACAACAGCTCTGCTCCCTAATGCTATTTAAAGCCCCATCTGCTCTACATCGACAGAGCCAACATAGCTCTGGAAAAGCAAGATGGATTCTTTTCTCCAGCAGAATTGCTTGGCAAAGGGAAGCTCTGTTCTTGCTCACTTGCTTGTTTCCAGCTCTGAAGCACCACAGTACCTAGGGACCTGACTACAGTGTGCAGGATTCAGCTGATGCTCAAAACAGAACAGATGAGACTTGAATTAGGGTCCACTGCCATGAATCCAACAGCTCTGTTGAGTGAGGTGAAGGGAAAAACAAGACTGACCTGTGAAGAGATGACTGTTTTTACAAGGGGCTGCTGTTTCAGACATGACACACCAGACTCTAATATACATACTGAGCTTTTAGCGAAGTAAGATCCTCATTGGACCGGCCTGAGTATAACTGAAGGAAAACAGGAGTGTTATACTATGCCACATCAGCACATCCCTGTATTTCTGGTGGGATGTCAGCAGCCATCTCTTTGGTAGGTCAGACAGCAAGCTATTATCAGGAGCTCCCACATGCAGAGCAGCCATATCCCTGTTGCTCCATGTTTTGGGAAATGTGGCCTATTTACTGGAGGGGTAGTTTGACTTTTTGGCTAAACCACCCATTTGCCAGGAGGATGGAAGTTCACATACAAATAAATGGAGAAAAATCCCAGTGACCGTCCAGTGTGTCTCATCTCTTGACTCTTTCTGTAGGGCCCTGCAGTTCTTTTTGGCTTCTTGGTTTACAGAACTGGATGGCAGCTGGGCAGGAATTTGACCAAGGAAATGAATGCCCAATCCAGTTCTCCAAGCCACTCTCTAGCAACTTCCTGAAGGTCATTTGCTTCACTTGCTTGTAGGACTGTCCTCCACCGGACACTTGTACCAGCAGTTTCAAAATATAGAAACATCCTTTATTTGGACCTTCCTCCTCCACTCATTCCAGCTTTCCCAGTGCTTTTACTCAGAAGCAGGAAAGATCAACAGACTGTTTCCTCTTAAGTTCATTCTGAACTGGAGAAAGGCAATTCTTTACATAGTTGTCCCTTTTCCTCAGAATCCCTCTGTTCTGGGCAAGGGCCAGGAACATGGTGAGGCTGCACCTAGAAACAATTGCAAAGGGTCAATATGTCCTTTGATGCTCTCATGTGTGTTCCAGCTAGTTTTGCTGGACAGAGTAGGGTAGGGTAGGGTTGGAGAAGTGGACTGAGTATTCATCATTCTTCAGTTGACAGGTTGGAAGGGGGCAGAAGAAGAGACAGCTTCATTCAGCGTATAGGATACAATCCTACCTAAATCTTGCATAGTGCTTCAGGTATCATGTGTTGCATAATAATGCAAAAAGACTCCATTTAAAAAAAATTGACCCTGGTGGTTCATTATTATGACTGAGATCCTGCAAGTGCAGTTATCATTCAGGCCACACATACATATACAGACTTCCTGGTGCCTCCTCTAGGCAATCTATGCTCCTCCTTCCAAGTTCTATGAAAATTCTTGTGTCTTTCCTGTCGACCAATGTTGCTGTTGTATCTTTTGTACTAGTGTTTGCTGACTTGTTGAGGCCAGGGGTTATTAATACATAGCTTGCACAATAGATGTGGCTTTTACTGCCAGCCCAGTGAGGCAAACTTAGATCTCAAAGTCCTTCAAATGTCCTGGTCTCTGAACCAGTCATACATTTTGCTTGTGTTTTTGCTGTGCCAGGGGCTTTCTTCCACCATGTTTCTGCCTTCATAAAGCTGGTTGACATTGTGTTTGTCCTCTGTGTTGCTGACATTGCTTATTCCTTACATCAGGCAATCTGGTGACTGAGGCTGTTTCTAAGTTGTCCACATCCTGGCCTGGCCCTCATCTATCTGGATGTGCTGCTATGTCTCTGCAGTTGTCTTCAGCTTCATCTTCACTGTCATCAAGAGCCATGACCTCTGTTCTACTCCAGCTTGGACTGCTGACTTTTGTTATTGATTCATGTGAGCGCACTCAGCAGGGCCAGAGGTGACCAGGCAGAAATGCTCCATTCCAAACAACACAGTCAGTAGCTTTTTTACCTATGGAGCTGTTGGTTGAAGCTGCAAATCAGCTTCTTTGCTGTAATGGGCAACCTCTTGACTGCATCTGTGCCCTGTGTGCCATTTCCCACAGGGCTGCATCAAACTGCCCTTACAGGAAGCAGAATCTTAGTTCTCTTACCCATAAGTCTCTGTGGTTGGCCACTATCCAGGAGGGTACATTGGAATGGTCTGGCATTGCCAGTGAATATTCTTTCTTGGTTTGGCATTGCCATTAGTCTCTGGCTTGTTGTCCTGCCTGCTCTGTGCCTTCCTATTGATCTGAGGTACCCAAGGGATAATATTTGCTCAATTTCCCATTTAACACTATACGGTTTGAATTCTGCTGCAATGCCCTGTGGTCTATTGTATGAGCACAGCATGTCAGGTGCACTCTACCTTGCAAAATGAAACTTCAATATCCAGTTTACTCCTGAGTGCCTTCCAGATAATCCAGCTCCTGGAAATTGGACCAATAGTTCACTGAAGCAGCATAGTTCCTGTCACTGAAAGTTACCAGACCTGTTAACTTCGACTTTTTCCCAGGATCAAGATTTTTAGAAGGTTTCCAATTCTCTTCCTGTTGTCAAACGATATGCTCTTTGCACACTTCATTCTGTTCTGTTTTCACTCTCAATTGGGCATTCATGCCTGACCACCAGTGGATACATGTTGGCTTATCTCAGGTTTGCCTCTTTCCCCATGTGTGAAGCATATATCCATTTTAGGATGTCATCTCTTAAGCATTCTGGGATTATGTACATGGTTCTGCTAGGTTGTCTGCTAGGACTGGTTTTTCAATAATGATTTTCTTTAGTCTCACTCTCAAGCGTCTGTTCCAGGTCTCTGACCATTTCCTCACTGCAGTGTATGAAATAGCTCAAGAGATCTTGGGACAAACAGAATCTGCAAACATTATTGGTCATCCCTATAAATTACCAGATTCACATATCCACTCTTTTACTGGACCTCAGTTTCTCAGTGTCCAGCCAAAGTCCTTCAGAAGACTCAAAAAATATCTGCTATAAAATGCCTTTGTTTCTCCTCGGATTCAACTTGATTACATACAGCCAGATGTGCAAGTGTCACAGTCCTGGATTGCCTTTTCCTTGACATCTCCTTCTCCGACAATACAAGTTTTATCACATATAATCTTGATGCTTGGGAGTCCCTTTATTTACTGGTTCATTTTACTTTGGAACATCAGAAGGTGTGGCAAAGGTGGTCAGATGGCTGGATGGTTGGCTTAGCTCAACACGCACAAACCACATTTTATCACCCTGAATAAATTTGGTAGTATGTGCTGGATAGTGCTTATGGTGACTATCTCCTTGAAATATGTCCTTGTAGTCTGTTTCAGTGCTGTAATGCAATCAAATCCATGGCTTACAATTGCTCTATTGCCCACCAGTGGCTGACACTTGTGTGCATCAGCGACTCTACACTTGAGCAGTAAAAGCTCTCATTTCATGGGTTTCTGATTGACAATCTTCATGGGCCTACTGGTTATGTTGCACACCATCCACATCCTAGTTAAATTATCAGGGCAACACTGCTACTTATTGGTGTTGCTGGGATGCCAGTGCAGCTGGCTCCAAATCATAGCTAGAAATGAACTGGCCATTGATCTTATAGATTAGTTGCAGATATGACAGTAGAATAGCTGGTGGTCTTCAGCAGTACATATACATCAAGGGTCCTTTGATTCATTACAATCACATACTTGATATCCAGCTTTCATTGGAAATTTCTGTGTCCTTGATCACTGTAAATGCTGCTGCTTTTTTATTCCAACATGAGCTGCATTTTGGGGAACATGAAGTTGGGGACACACTTCTCTTACTATTGCCCAGGGGTGGGACAATTTTCTTTCTTCCTTTCCTGTTGCTTTTGAGTACTGCATTTACACTTAGCCATGTTGCCTGTATTCTTAGCTATTCTGCTTCATGTGTTCTTTTATCCTGAGCCTCTCTACCGGTTCCACACTGATAACTGTTATTGTTTCAGTCGTTTCCTTAGGCTGTGCCGTTTGGATGCATTTTCCTTGGGGTCAGTCAGTTTCATTAAATACTTTCTCTTGGAAGTTAGAACACATGTTCTATTAAGATCCTCTCTCTGATTATGAAATCTCCAAAATGATATTTGGATGACAGAGTTCAGTAATATAATAGTTCTGTAATATAAGTACCTATTTCCTCTTCAGCTTCTTGGTTTTGGGTTGAAATCAGTCTCTGTTTACAGTTTAATTCTATCATGGGGCATATCACACAGATGCTTATAGCAGCTTAGATAGTTATAGCATATAAGCTTATAGCCTTGTGATAATGTCTTGCTCACTCCTCTTCTTTTTTTTCAAATAACAAAAAAAAAAAGCTCTACCTTCATCTCATTTTCATCTCCCTCTTATCAACTGCTTATACAGACTCATAACTTGCTTCTTCATTTGTGTAGAATACCGTGGCTGGAAATCCACCTGTCACTGTGGTCAGGATCTCCATTTGCTATCTGTCTGTGCTAATACTATCTGTTGCTTTGTCTGCCTATCAATCACAATCCTTTCTTTGCTGTGGGTCTCACTAGAATCCACAGTTGCCAACAAGGACCTTTTGCTGGGTAATAATATGAAAGGGGTCTGGCTAGCATTCAAAGCATGTGCAAACCCACTGATACCCTTCTGCATCTTCCAAAATCTTTCTTCTTCCAGCCTGTGCTCCTCCATGCAGGTCATTCCACACTGTCTGTATAAGAGGAAGACCAAAAATATTCTGGTGTAAAGGCCAGTCCCCACCTGCCCCTGCGTAAGGATGTTAGCATTCAGTCATATGACATGATGTTGCTTCTGGATTGAATAAACTGTAACTTTTGGCAGCACATTTTTGGTGGGAATGTTCATATTTAAGAGTTCAAGCGTTTCGTCTCACAATATTCTATAGAACTGACTTACGAATCATTCTTTTTCCTGACTATAAACTGTTTCACCAGTACATGTGTGGAAAATGTCTGCAAAGAGGTACAAATACAGACACAGATTCACTTGAAAACGTGACAGATACATTATTTTTGCAGCACTTACCTGGCTTCACTTTTAGGTCAAGTCAGGTTCATTTCCCAACGTGGCAATTAAAACCTGACACTAAAGTCCAGATGATCTGACCTAAGCATTAATGAATCTCTCCACTAAAGTCAATGGAACAACTGTGTAGAATTGGTGAGAGACATGGACCAAGCTGGTTGTCACAAGAGCTGGGGATTCTTAGACGACTGTTTCTTACAGCTGTTATCTCTGCTGTCTTTTCCAACAGTTTTGCACACACCAACACATGAAGTGCCACTGTGTCACTGTTTACTGCTAAACCAGTGACAGAAAAAGTATTTTTCTCCTCCTATACTACAACTACCAACAGTAAGCATTCAGTAACATAATGACCAGCCAGTGTGAGACTGTTAAAATTACCTCATAAATAACTCCTAATGCACAGAGAACTACAAGTTGCCATGGCTTGTGGATAAATTACTCACTGCCATTATGGGGCATTAAACCATGGCTAATACGGAGTTCTCCATAGGGGATTCATTAAACACCACAGGTCTCCTATGGATTTAACTGTCAGGACTCCAAACTGCTCTTGGTTGTTGTCAGCACTACAGTATTATTAGACATAATGCACTTCTACACAAAAGCATCAAGGATGCTAATAGACCAGGAAAATGACTGTCAAGGAAAGAGAAATCCTATGCATGTGGAGTAGAATGGTGCTTGTAGCAGGTTTTAGAAGTTTTGAGGTTGTTCTTCCTTTCTTGCTATCTGATTTCATAGACATTAGGGCTGGAAGGGACCTCGGGAGATCATCGAGTCCAGCCCCCTGCCCAAAGGGCAGGAAGTCAGTTGGGATCATAGGATCCCAGCAAGATAAGCATCCAATTTTCTCCTGATGGTGTTCAGTGTAGGTGCCTGAACCACCTCCAATGGCAGGCTATTCCAGACCTTTCGGGCTCAGACAGTAAATAAATTCTTCCTTATGTCCAGCCTGAAATGGACTCGCAGTATTGCATAACCGTTCAACCTCGTCATCCCTTGGGGCGCTCTGGTGAACAAATATTCCCCCAGATACTGGTGGGACCCCTGATAAACTTATAGGTGGCCATCAGATCACCCCTGAGCCT
>NW_017728922.1:8559172-8569981 GCF_001723895.1 Crocodylus porosus
ACCCTGTGGGTCCGACCATGGAGCCAATTTCCCAGCCAGTGAATCGTGGTGGACCCAAGGCCACAATTGGCCAATTTTGCCAAGAGGTGATCATGGGATACCAGATCAAAGGCTTTTTTGAAGTCAAGATATATGACATCAGTCTCTTCTCCCTTGTCCAGGTGATGGTCACTTGATCATAAAAGGAAATCGGATTGGTCAAGCGAGACCTACTTGCAAGATCAGAACAGAAACTTACCTCAGGTACCAGATGGGGAGGTGCTGACAATCCTTAGTGTGTACCCATATTTAGAGGTATAATAATCACTAAGAAAATGTTTACAATGGCCTTTTGTAAGCAATTAGCACTGCCATAATATTCACAGTAGTTATAGGGCATGCATTATTACATTTTTATTATCTTATTTATCATGGCATTAATACACATTATTTTTTATTGTGAAAATCTTGGACATTTATCATTATTTTAGTTTTTGTATGCATTGTATGTAATTTTGCAATGATCTGTAGAAGGTATCTATGATTACATTTTAGTACGATATAATTTATTACTATTTATTATAATGTATTATTACTTGGAATTTTACAGGTTGTGTTTGCACTTAATTACTGAGGTTGCTGCATTTAATACCAGGATGGCATTAACTAGGCAAAAGTTGGAATAACACCCCTTGCATCAGAATCTTCCACCTTGATTCTGCCCCAACCTTCACCCACATTTCAGCTACGTATAAGGGTGCAAAGCTGATGTGTGTGTTCAACTACCAGTGAGGCCTGCTGAACAGTGTATCCAGAGGTAGGAGTCACAGCCTGATATGCTGTGGGTACCTGATCCAAGACCACTGAAACCAATAGAAAGATTGCCATTGATTTCAGTGGGCCTTTGTCTGTGACCTAAAGTATACAAAATAAACAATGGGGAAGTTTGCACAAGAAGGTTGAGAGACTATGAACAAGCTTTGCTTTCCTGTGCAGAGGCTAGCCACAACTGCAGTGTGGAGTGCAGGTACTGTGCTAGGCCAATGCAGCCACTAGCACTGCATTCCCTAGCATTTGCTCCTGAAAATTACACTAAAAGTCCCAGGCTCTGTCTCATTGGCAAAAAAATGGCTAGTGACTTGAAGCTACAGTTAGATCCTAACCCATTAGGAGGCTGGGGATTTGATAGTTCTAGAGTTCATTTTCCTCTGTAGTGTACAAAATAAAAAGATGATCTATGGTTATTATTTAATCTGCATTTGGAAAACTACTTTTCCAGGCCCAGTTTCTGCCTCAGTAGGATACAAATAACTCCCACTGTAAAACTCCCACTGAGATCAAAAGGGGAAGGAAAAAGGAAAATAATTAAGTTATATTACTGAACTAGGAAAGGGGTTACCAATCAGTAACCCTTATTTGCAGCTGAACTATGCTTTGCTGAGTAGGGAGGAGGAAAAAGTAGCCTAGTTTACTAAAGCCCACAACTTACAACACTGTAAAGTAGAAGTAAACCTAATTCTTCTCCATAGCCATGCTAGAGTGGATAGGACCTATAGGATGTTGTCATTGTCCTAAGGTTCAGACCCTTTTTTCACTGCTGTAATTGACGGTGGCTATGAACAGATATTGCCCTTGCCATGGGGAAAAAATGTTTTCTCCTGAGACAAAGCATGAACATTTAGATGACCTGTTGCTTGCTCTAGGGCAAAGCCCCAAAGCATTCATGGACTATGGAATGCTAACAGTTTGTTCTATGCTATCATGATGGGTGTCTGAATGGGTTATTCCACGATGTCAATGTGGCGCAAGCAGGCCACTCAATTCTCCAGGCATCCAACCATATACCACTTGGACCCCAATCCTGGCCCCTCATGACCTCTATGTAGTTATTCTGGCCCTATTCACAGAACTCTACTGGGCAGAGGTGACAGACCCCAGGTGGCCATCTCCACCTACTAATTGCCCTGGACAGTGACTTGCCAGTCATTTTATGCTTGCCGCCCACCCAGGATGAACACTGGATGCTGAATCTATTGAACCAACCTCAAACACCACAAAGCACAGGGACATCCATCTGCCTAACCAGCTGTCTCTCTGGGAGGTCATCAAACCCATTCACCATCCATTGAGATAAGTTGGATTTTCATACACTTAGGGCATGTTTACACATGTGCATTTACTGTGTAGTAAACAAAATAACTGTGCAATATGGGCATGTGTCTACATGTGCACAACCATACTGCACAGTAAATATGGTGACTTATGCTGACTTGAGTGTAAATTTGATACCTGCATCATGCAGGTATCAAATTTACGCCTAATTAGTTACTGCAGAATAACACACATATACATGTGTTACTGTGCATTAAGCACATTAAAGCTGTGTGTGGGGACTGTCTTGGGATTAATTTTAGTCCCAAGTCAGTCCATACACAGCATTAATGCACTTTAATGCCTGCACATGTAGACACCTGCCTATTCCCACTTCCTGCACAATAACTTCCAGTTTACTGCACAGTAAATTTAAGCTGGTGTAAATGCATGTGTAGGCACACCCATACGTGACTATTCATCTTTCCTTCACCCTGGCCTCTGAGTCAGAGTGAAGCATTGTAAACAAGTGCAGCAGTAATTGGACCAGAGAGGAGATAATGGATCTTATTGTCATCTGGGCTGAGATAAAGAATTAGTGGGTGCTCTAGTTTAGTCAGGCCACCAAAACAAGGTCGTCTATGAGTGGATCACAAAGGAAATGGTGCCCTAAAGACATGACCATGACTGGACCTAGTGCCAGTCCAAGTTCAAGGTACTTAGGCAGTAGTTTTCAAGGACCTGGGATGGCAGGCATGTGTTGGGTGAATATGGGGTCATATCCCCACTATAAAGGACTATCCTGCATCTTTGCAGTCATTGACACGGTTATGTCCAAAAATGTGGTGGACATTCAGGCAAGTAATGAGGGCTCCAGTGCAACCATAGTTGAAGTCACCCAGCCCTCTCAGGCTAGCACAGCAGCTCAGGCGATGAGCCACATCATGAGCTGGTGGGCTTTAAATGACATCAATGAGCTGGTGGGCTTTAAACTAGGCTCATCAGGGGAGGGAGAGGTAGAGAACCCAGAGAGCCATGGAACACCAAATCAAGAGACAACCACAAGAACAGCCCAGCCAAGACAGGCAATGAGCACAAGAAGTACTGAGGTAAGAGACAGGGGCCTGGATAGGGGTTGGGGTGGTGGTGCATACAGCCTCAGGAGGCCTTAAATACCTCTACATTAATGTTCATAGTATGGGGAACAAGCAGGAGGAACTTGCCCTTCTGCTAGCTAACACAATCCCAGACATAGTGGGACTCACTGAAACTTGGTGGGATCCAGCACACAGCTGGGTGGTAAACATCAAGGGCTATAGGCTGTATAGGTGGGATAGAATGGGGAGGAAAAGTGGGGGTGTGGCGCTCTACATCAAAAAGCAATACACATCCTCAGCAACCAGCACTGGGTCTGAGGTAGGGCAGACTGAGGAGCTCTGGGTTGGAATACAAGAGGTTCAGGGGGAAAGGGACTTAATGGTGGGGGTCTACTACAAGCCAACCAACCAGAGGGAAGAGCTGGACCAGGAATTCTCAGGTCAGCTCATGGAGGCAGTTACGTCAAGGGATGTGGTCATTATGGGTGACCTAAACTATCCGGACATCTGCTGGGAAGAGCAGTCAGCCAGGTCTGACCGCTCACGAAGGTTTCTAGCTGAGTTACAGGGCCTCCACCTAACCCAGGAGGTACACAGTCCCACCAGGGGAAATGCATTATTGGACCTGGTCCTGGCCACAGGTAATGACCTGGTGAGGGAACTGCAGGTTTTCAACCAGCTGGGCAATAGCAATCATTGCCTACTGGAATTCACCATCCAGCGCAGGGTGTCAAAGCCCTGCAGCAAGGCAGCAGCCCTGGACTTCAGGAGGGCAGATTTCAATGAGGTAAGGAGACTAGTCAGGGAGGCACTGATGTTCCGGAGGGGAGGGGAGTTGGGAGTCCAAGAAGAGTGGACGTTCCTTAAGAAGACAATCCTCCAAGCCCAAAGGCTGACAATCCCCATGTGGATCAAAGGGGGCAAGAGTGCTCAAAAGCCCCTATTGCTCACCAAAAGCATCCAGGAATGTATCAAAGCCAAAAAGAAGGTGTACACTCAATGGAAGGGAAGGGCCATCACCAAGGAGGATTATACCTCCATTGGTCAAGACTGTATGGGGGCTGTTAGGTGAAGATGGAACTGGGACTAGTGACCTGGATCAAGGATAACAAGAAATATTTTTTAAATACATAGGGGGTAAAAAGAAGGTACCGGGTAACACAGGGCCTCTGCAGGACATGTTTGGTAATCTGGCGGTAGCACTAGATGACAAAGCTAATCTCTTTAACAGATTCTTTGCTTCCATTTTTCTGAGCAGGGACAGGGACATCCCCCCACTGGGATTCCGGATGGACCCAGGGGAGGCACAGCAAGGCCCAGGGTCAGTGAGGACCTAGTCAGGGAACTTTTGGTGGGACTAGACATGTTCATTTCAGCAGGTCCTGATGATCTCCACCCCAAAGTGCTGAGGAAATTGGCAGAGGTCATTGCGAGACCCTGACACAGCTTTACGAGCACTCATGGTGCTCTGGCAAGGTACCAGAGGACTGGAAAAGAGCTAATGTGGTCCCCATTTTCAAAAAAGGGAGGATAGAGGACCCAGGAAACAATAGGCCAGTAGTTTTACCTCAGTCCTGGGCAAGCTCTTTGAGAAAATTTTCCAGGAGCACATCTGCAAGGAACCAGCAGGGGAGATTATGCATAAGGGCAATCAACATGGGTTCATTAGAGGCAGGTCCTGTCAGACCAACCTGGTTGCCTTCTATGACCAGGTCACAAAAGCCTTGGACGCAGGTGTCATGGTGGACGCAGTCTTTCTAGACTTTAGGAAGGCCTTCAACACAATCTCTCACCCCGTCCTCATTAAAAAATTAGGTGACTGTGATGTCAATGCCTACACAGTCAGATGGGTCACAAATTAGCTGGAGGGCCGCACCCAGAGAGTGGTGGTGGATGGGTCATTTTTGACTTGGAGGGATGTGGGGTTCCCCAGGGCTCGATCCTTGGGCCTGCACTGTTCAATATCTTCATCAGCGACTTGGACAGGGGGTGAAAAGTACCTCCTTCAAATTCATGAATGAAACTAAGATGTGGGGAGAAGTGAGCATGCTAGAAATGAAGGACAAGCTACAACTAGATCTGGACAGGTTACAGAGGTGAGTGGATGAGAATAGGATGGGTTTCAATACTGACAAGTACAAGGTATTGCACCTGGGGAGGAAGAACCAGCACCATACCTACAGGCTGGGGAACTCCCTTCTTGTCAGCTGAACAGGACCTTGGAGTCATTATAGACTCCAAGATGAACATGGGCCACCAATGTGGAGATGGCTAACTGCCAGTCAGGAAGGAAGGCTAACTTCCAGGAGGCTAACTGCACCTTGTTGTGCATCCACAGATGCATCATGAGCAGGTCCAAGGAGGTGATCCTCCCCCTCTATGCGACATTGGTCAGGCCACAGTTGGAGTACTATGTCCATTTCTGGGCGCCGCACTTCAGAAGGGATGTGGACAGCATCAGGAGTGAGGTGGGGGCTCCCCTGTGTCTCCCCAGCTTGGCGACTAGTGCTTCCTGGGTCTGGGGGGGCACCTGGGCTCCCCCTGTGGCCAATTGCCAAGCTGGGAGGGTGCAGGGGGACCCCCAGCGTGCTCCCTGATGGATCTGGAAGTGGACTGGAATTACTTCCAGTTCGCTTCTGGGTTCGCTGCTGAGCATGCATTCCCCCACCCCCTGTGCTCCTGTGGGATGCTCCATCTGCCCCAGCATTCACAAGCCATGACTGGTACCTTGAGGTATGTAGAAAAAAAACATTTAAAGCTGTGCTGATGGTGAAATCACTGATTCTCCGAATCGGCATCAAATCTTCAGATTTGGATTTGGCTGAATTGAATAGGGGACAGTGATCTGAATCGACAAATTGAATCACTTTCCCTGATTCCAGACAAATCTGAATCCGAACTGAATAGGGCCTGTTTCGCACATGCCTAGTATCTAGGCTCTTTCTGAATACCTCTTGTAATGGAGAGTCCACAACTTCTTTGGGTGCTCTATTCCACTGCCTCACTATTCTAATAGAGAAGTTTTCCTTGATATCCAATCTAAACTTACTTTGCTGCAACTTCAAGGCATTGATCCACATCCTCTTGTCTGCAGCACAAGAGAAAAGGTGCTTTCATTTGTCCTTAGGGAAGCCCTGTGAGCATAACTGCTTCCCTCTTAAGCATTTTTTCTGCAAGCTGAACATGCTGCAGATGCTGATTGCAGCTGCTGGCTCCTTTAGCCCCTCCTTGTATGACTTGCTTTCCAAGTCCTTGATCATCCTTGTTGTCTGCCTCTGGAGTGTCTGTAACTTCTCCATGAACTTTTTAAAATGTGGAGCCCAAAACTGAACACAATACTGCAAACAAGGCCTAATCAGTGCCAAGTAGGGATACACTATTATCTCCTGTGTCTTGTACCTAATGTTTCTATTGATGCATCCAAAAACCATAGTTGTCTTTTGTGTGACTGCATCACAATGTAGGTTCATATTGAGTCCGTGCGCTACCAACACTCCCAAATCCTTTTCCATAGGGCTGCCATCCAGCCAGATACCACCTGTTTTATATTTGTGTTTTTGATTATTCTTACTGAGGTGTGTAGCACCTTGAATTTTTCTGCATTGAACTTCATCCTGTTAGCTCTAGCCAAGCTTTCCAGTCTGCCTAGATCCTTCTTAACTGTGTTCCCAACTTCCAGTGTGTTCAGTTCTTCCCAGTTTTGTGTCATCTGCAAACTTGTTCAAGTAGCTTTCTATAACAGTATCTAAATCAATACTCACTTTGTACAGCACTGTGTCCAAGACAAACCTCTGTGGGACTCCACTTGAAACCTCCTGCCATTCTCATGTGGATCCATTCATAATTACCTTTGCTTGAGGTGACTGAGTCAGTTACCTACCCATTTGATGGTAGTTTTGTTCAGCCCACATTGCTCCAATGTGTTTACTGGGGAAACCCTGGTTGGTGAATCCACCTATGACCTCCTGTGTGTTGGCACAGTATATGATAGGTGGGGCCATTACCCATTGGATTGCCAGAAAAACCTCCCACCTAGCCTCTTTGCTGTTGACTTGCCAAGCTGAAATGGATTGCCATGCACTGGAGGCTATTTGGGCTCATAAACTTCTACATAGTGATGGCACTGTGCTTCTCCATGGATAAAGTTGCCTGCATCACTGTTCTCGATTGTTGTATGTGTGAGGCAAGCTTGGGGTAGATCTTCATGAAGGTGCCAGGGGAAAAGCAAACATTCACATGCTACTGCATGTCATTCTGGGTGACCAGCATGATCCACTCCAACCAGTCACTGGTTCTATCCCTGGCCTGGAAATGCTGCTTTTCTATTTGGAGCCATTCCTACAAGTGCCTGGATACAATGTGGTGACCTGTAGCCAGAACAATTTCAGGGTAGCAGCTGCTGCCACAGATTAGGAGCTAGACCTACTAACTGTCTGTTGTTTGGCAGTGAGCACATGCATGCACTTCTCCCCCACAAATACTGCTCCCTTGCCTTTTGCACAAATGGAAGTAGTCATGGCAGCCAACACAGCCTGCCAACATCACCTTTTCTGCTCAATCTTGTGTATGAGTTCACAACACTGGGCCAGCAAGGCCTGCAAGGTATGGATTTGTATGTGATGACCGCATACAGATCCATTGCAGTCAATGGTGATGGAGTCATGGTTACTGGTGGCTGTACCAATATAGTGGAAATATAGGTGGGCAATCAGAGGAATGAACTGTGTAGTCAATCACACCAAAATCTCTTCCACCAAAATTTCACACAGTTTGAACACCCAGTAGGCACTTTTGTTGGTGCTGACAGAGTCAGAGGAACCTGTGGACACTTGACCAACACAAGCCATGGTGGGATGTGTGCTCGAGCCTCTGGTCACCTGCTGGAAGAAAGGCAGCATGCATTCAGCTTCTGTTTAAATCAAAATGGAGGATAGGTGACATGTGGACATTAAGGGTGAGCAAAATGGGCCCTGCTCGATTTGGATTCAGATTCAGCCCAAATTGGGGACAGTGATTCAATTCATTGATTCGGATCACTGTCCTCAATTTGATTTGGCAGAATCCAAATCTGAAGATTCAAGGCTGATTCAGAGAATTGGCGATTTGGACATAGAAAAAACATTTAAAGCTGTGTCTACACACCTTGAGGTACCAGGCATGTCTCATGAATGCTGTGATAGATGGAGCATCCCACAGGAGTGTGTGTGTGTGTGTGTGGGCAGAAGTGGACTAGAAGTACTTCAGAAAGACTTCTGGGTCCACTGGGGAGCATGCTGGGGAGCCCCCTGCACTTCTGTGGGATGCTCCATCCACCCCAGCATTGCAGCATTCAAGAGCTGCCTGCTACCTAGAGGTATGTAGAAAAAACATTTAAACCTGTGTTTATGTCCAAATCACCAAATCTTTCTGAATCTCTCTGAATCAATTTAGAGGGTTCCAATTTGATTCAGGGAGATTAAAGGGTCCTCTGATTTGATTCAGATTCGGAGATTTGGCCACCAAATCTGACCGAATCTCCGCTGAATCAAATCAGGGACTGAAATTTCCCATAGCCCTAGTGGACATGCCAGTCCCATAACTTCTCTTTTTCAGCACAAGTTGCAGCACAATTAGTCCCATGACAAATGTAATGTCTATATATAGCCAGTGAATTAAAAGAGTATATACTGCAAACATTCAAAATGTTTTGTATATTACTTCCTACCCATTATCTACAAAAACCCCACCTCTATCTGACTAAGGCTGCTGCAGAAAATAATGAATTAAACAGCATTTTGTTGTCTGTTATTTTAAATTATTTCCAATTTTATTTTATTTTGATAAAAAGCGGATAAATACCAAAATGCATATACTTGCATCCATGGAAAAGAAAAGCAGAAATCACTGGCAGAGTTGTATGAGGCAGAGATAGTCAGAAACAATGAAGTCTCAGATTGAAAAATGAAAGAGAGGGAAAAAGGCTTGTGGTTTAATATGAAGGAAAAAATATATGACAGAATCTTTCATCTATGGCCATGTTTGCTGCAAAGTAATAGGATACATTGGCTCTGAACGGAGAAGATAAAAGAATGGGATAAAAACAGGCTTCAGTACAGCAATCATGGGAGTAAAATTATTGCCTTGTTTTTATTGCTAAAGATGTACAAACGCAAAAGGATGTAACAGCAGAGAATAAAAAAGGCCAAGCGATGGGTTGTTAGTGGTGGGGGTACATTTTAAAAGGGGTACAGACCAAGATGTCAGCACTCCTAAAACTGGCAGAGTAATGCTGCCTACAGATGTAGTATAGACATTTAAAACAACATTGGCTATCTATAGATTTTATTTCAAATTTTGCAAAAATCAAAGCCATTGCAGTAATTTGGTTTCCTTGCTTTTATTATGCCTACAGAACTGTGGAGAGCAAGAAAGAATATGGGATCCTAAAAATTAATGCTGTCACACCAAGATACATACCTGGCCATTATATGTAAGTAACAACAATCTATGTCCCCTTTTATAAATGTGCTGTCAGAGCATCTCAAAGCATTTTAGATTTACAAAGGTCTTGAGTGGTTCAGTTAGTATCTTCCACCCATTTTACAGACTGAAAAACTGAGGGGAAAATTAACATTTTCCACCTTGGGTGACCAAAGCGGGCTACCTGCAGCTGCATTTAGACTCTAAGTGGCCCTTGAAATTAAATGGCAATTTACCTAGAATAAATGGGAATTTACCTAGAGGCCAACAGGTGATGAAGTAGCATAGAAAAATGATACAAGATGAAGGACACTGCATGTAGTTCATTGTCATACAGTAGCTTAGTCTCAGAAGATTTTTAGTGGAATGTGAAGACACAAGAGTGCTAGATAGTTTGGAGACTCAGCTCAACTTTTGAGTGCTTATTGAGCAATCTCTTGAATCTTGCATACTGTGCTGGCATTATCCTATTTTGTTGTCCTCCTACATTAGTTTGATCACTCCTCAATAAAACTCCAACAGAATTAGCAGCTGTCACATTTTCTTCAGACCTTGATCTAAGTGTACCTTCTGGATTGATGAGGTGTACCCTTACAGATAATTCAGTTTGTACATTATTAAGGTCCATTATTTTCCTTCAAAAGTAAGCAAGTTATTCATAGTGAAAGACCTAGTTTCCTAAATGGATATTGTTGTGTCTCCTGTCTCCTTTTAGGGGCGTGTCCAGATGAGCCTGCGCACGTCTCTTGCAGTGTCTCAAACTCCCGTGAGATACTGCAAGAGGCATGTGCAGGAATGAGAAAATGTTCCCCACACTGCAAATTTGCAGCATGGGGGCAAAATTAGACCCCTGGATATCCAGGGGTCAAAAAACCCCACAGAGAAAAAAAGTGGGGTAGGGCACAGTCCCAGACTGTGCCCTGAGCAAACTGAAGGCTGGGTCCTCCACAGAGACACTCGGGCTGCCAGAGTATCTCTGTGGTTAGCCCTCACCCTGGTACTGAACCATGCTGCCTACCTGTGCAGGGCAGGCAGCGTGCCAGCAGGGAGCTGGATCCAGGCTTCAGTGCTGGAAAAGTAAGGGGTGGAGTGGGGAGCTTGAGGAGAGGAGAGGGGAGGGGACCCCTGCCAGCCCCACCCACTCCCCCACTCCCTGCCCTGCCTGGCCCCATCCCCCTGAACC
>NW_017728922.1:8572718-8573885 GCF_001723895.1 Crocodylus porosus
TCCAGACCTTGGGGACTCAGACAGTAAAGAAGTTCTTCCTTATGTCCAGCCTGAAATGGTCTTGCAGGAGTTTGTGACCATTTGACCTTGTCATCCCTTGAGGCGCTCTGGTGAACAGATGTTCCCCCAGATCCTGGTGAGCACCCCTTATAAACTTATAGGCAGCCACCAGATCACTCTGAGCCTGCACTTTTCCAAGCTGAAGAGTCCCATAGTTCTCAGCTTCTTAACATAAGGTCTGTTTTCCTGACCTCTGCTCATGTACAGAGGACAGCCACACACTCTCTCAAGCTTCTCCACATCCTTTTTTGAATTGTGAAGCTCAAAACTGGACTCAGTACTCCAGCTGTGGCCTCACCAAGGCCGAATACAATGGGAGAATGATGTCCTGGGATTTGCTTGAGAAGCATCTATGGATGCAAGCCAGCGTTTTGGTCGCTTTAGTAGCCGCAGCATTGCATTGCAGGCTCATGTTCATCTTGTGGTGAATCCCCCAAGTCTCTTTTGGACACAGTGCTAGCCAACATAGCACTGCCAAGCCTATAAGCATGCTGTGGATTTTTCTTCCCAAGGTGGAGAACCTTGAATTTTTTAGTATTAAACACTATCAGGTTCTCATCTGCTCATTTTCTGAGCCTGTCAAGGTCAGCCTGGATCACCCTCCTGTCCTCAGATGTGGACTCTTTACCCCAAAGTTTTGCATTATTGGTGAACTTAGCCAATCCGCTTCTGACACCAATGTCCACATCATTAATGAAGATGATGAATCGTATAGGCCCAAGAACAGAGGCTTGAGGGACCCCATTAGTCACAGCGCACCATGAAGATTGACTTCCATCAACCACCACCCCCTAGGTCTGACCACAGAGCCAATTCCCCAGACAGTGATGAAGCCGAGGTTGGAGTTGGCCAGTTTTGCTAAGAGGTGATCGAAGGCTTTTTTGAAGTCAAGATATATGACATAAATCTCTTCCCCCTTGTCCAGGTGATAGGTCACCTGGTCATAAAAGAAAATAAGACCTCAAGCAAGACCTACCTGCAACAAACCCATGGTGGCTATACCTCAGGATGTTGCCATTTGCCAGTCTGTTGAGAATGGTTTCTTTGTTAATCTTTTCTAAGACCTTCCCCCAGATAGAAGTCAGGCTAATGGGCCTGTAGTTAGCC
>NW_017728922.1:8574890-8576010 GCF_001723895.1 Crocodylus porosus
TTCACTCCCTGCAGGTCTGAACCAGTGCAGAATATTCCTCCTTGGAGGTGGATCCAGTCCTCCATCCTTTGTAGGTCTTTCTTTTTAGATGCAGGAGGTCTGCTAGTTCCCTGCAGAGCAAAGAAGGCTGCTGTGCCCTTTTGCTGCCTTTCTTCCGAGATGGGATAGACTTTCCTGTGCATCCAGGATCGCTCCCTTAAGAAGCAACCACTCATCCTGAACTACCCTTCCCTTAGGGTCGTGGTCCCTTAGAACCACACTGACAAGCCTACTGAGCTGGTCAAAGTCAGCTTTCCTGAAGTCGAAGACTTCTGTATTGCGGACTGACTTTATGGCAGATGGTGAAGGTGATCAGCTCATGGTCACTGTCACCCAGTTTCCCTTTGATCATTAGGTCAATGATTACGTCATCTCCTATTGCCAGTACCATGTCAAGCAGCGCTTTACCTCTCGTTGGCCCCTAGACTTCTTGCATCAGATAGAGCTGAACTATGCATGTGAGAAAGTTTTGTGACCATTTGGATTTGGCCAAGCACTCTTCCCATGAGTTGTATGGGTATTTGAAGTCTCCCATGACAGTTCCCTGGCAAACCCCTGGTCAACCTCTTGATCCTGGATAGGAGGTTTGTAATAGACTCCCAACATTGTGTTCCCTGTGCCATGTTCCCCATGGATTTTAACCCAGAGGTTTCCAGTTGTCCACTCTGGGGGCAATGTCAACTTGCAGGGGATGTGTAGCTTTCCTCAACATAGAGAGCTACACCCCCGCCCCTTTTGTCCACTCAATCTCTCCTGTACAGGGTATAGCTATCTATACCTGTGGCCCAGTTATGGGTGGAGTCCTACCAGGTCTCTGTTATCCCTCTGATATTGTAATTATTTGTGTTAAGCAGGAGGACAAGTTCCTTCTGCTTATTCCCCACGCTCCTCGGATTTGTGTACTGGCAGGCAAGTGTCCCCTTGAGGGCTCTTGTCTTGCCCACAGATTGTACCAGGGCTGGGTCAGGGGTGGGCTCCCTTAAGTACCTTGGCCTTCTGGCTTTGCAAGGGTTGCTCAGTGGGCCAGCAGTGGCGGTAGTTCCCCCATCCCCCAGTGGGCTTAGTTTAAAGCCCAGTGCAG
>NW_017728922.1:8576360-8625869 GCF_001723895.1 Crocodylus porosus
CTTCACATTTTGTTTTAGGGAGAGCGGGGGCGGTAGCTGCAGTGTTAAGCCTGTGTTACCTACAGAAGCTGGCAGCTTGGCAGGCTCATCTGGGGCTGCAAGAGGTTCATACCTGTTGCAAAGCTCCAGTGGGGTGGGGACCTTGGTGTGGTGGGCCTTGATGGGCCTTGGGGCCCTTGACCACCTTGGTCCAACCCCTTGGCTGGACAGAATGGGAGGTCTGTGAGTCCTCCCTTGTCCTGGAAGATTACCTTGATCTACCCTCTGCCTCCAGGGGGTGAAGGGCCTGGCAGTAGGAGTCTATCTCCCGCTCACCATCCTGGATGGCTTGCAGTGTCTGGACTGTGGCCTGGAGCTCCTTTAGTTGGCATGCCAGAGACCTGAGAAGGAAGCAGAGCTCCCAAGGGGCCAAGCTCCCAGATCCCAGAGCCTGAAAAAGTGTCAGGCAGACCCTGCAGCTGAGGGCCAGAGGCTCCATCTGTGTGGACCCTGGAACCATGGGTTCCATCTGGGTAGAGGCCTCTGAGGAGCCAGAGGGACAGGGGCCGCAGACACTGAGGGGACCCTTGGGGTGTGGCGTGTGCCCATCCCCATTTTCCTGGTGGGAGTCTGGCTATTACTGTGACTACCTACCCTGAGGTGCACTGGCAGGTCTATGGGCCCTCCCACTCACCCTCCTTCAAAACTCCCAAGCTAAATCATGCACCAGGAAGACAAGCATTCTTGTTTGTGTGGTCTGTTTATGAGGCTCTGGTCGCATGGCTCCTTGGGGGCTGGGTGAAGTAGGAGCCAAGGGGGTGCATCTCTTCTCATCTCTGACTCAGCTGCCCCACAGCTGTCTGGGTTGGCGTCCCTCCATTCCTGCTGCAGGCCCCACCTACCTCTGGCTGCATTGAAGGTCCAGATCGAGGTCCCGCTGGAGGGTTCTGGGGGGTCTGTGGCTCAGTGGGAGGCACAGGCAGAAAGCCTGTTGCCCCTCATGCTGGAGCCGGGGACAAACCAGTGGCTGACCTCCTGGTCAAATGGGGCTAGGAGGACAAAGTTTGACAGTTCAAAGCAGGCCATGACACCTGGAACATCTTCTGGGTGATAGCTACCCAGATGGCTGGGCAGGGGGCACACATGGCAGTAGTGCTGCACAGATGCCAACTCTGCAGCCACAGCCCAATGACAGCTGGCCCAGAAGGGCATATGCCTCTACTGGCTGTGCAGTCCCCATACAGGTCTGGCAGGTGTGCAGTAGGTCACAGCCAGGCAGCAGCCCCCACTGCCAGACTGCTGCAGTGGGTAGAGGGTGCAGGGAACTCTCAGGGCTGCTTCAGCAGTCCAGCTGGCACAAAGGATAGTGTCCCCAGGTACCAATTGGCTGGGCCCCAGAAGCTCCTGAGAGTGAGTAGCCCTGAGCTTCTTGCCAGGGCAGCTTATTGTACTAGCTCCCCCTGGCTTCAGTTCCCAGAGGAGCCAGACAGGGTTGTTTTACCCCAAGTGACACAATTTGCCCCACACCAAAGTGCATGTCCAGGCACGTGCATTGAGGCAAAAAGCCCCGGCTCAAATTGCACTGCTTCTATTTGAGCTGTTGCAAGTGCACGTGCCTCCATTTGTGGACGTGCCCTAGGAGTCAGTTCTGTATTTACTTATGTGTAGTAGCTGGACCAAGGCCTATGGCAACAATAACTGAGAAGTACCTCTAGCTGCTAAAAAGAAAGAGAAAGCAGAAAGGAGCTTGTAGATGGCATTTCACACACCCTTTAATGATAGACTCAAATTATTATATTTAGTTGCAGATTTCTTCACCACCTCCATGGTGGTTTTCCGTTCACTGGAATAGAGATGGTTTTAAACCAAAACACTAAAATCAGCCCATCTGAGTTTTAGGGAATTTCAGACCTGAATTAGAATTTGAGTTTATCTTTGTCATGGCTCAGATTAGAACTTTATCTGCAACATCTAAACCAACCACAGCCCCATTGTGGGGAAAGGGGGAGTGAGGACTCTGATCTAATTTCTGTATGTCTGCTGTGAACTGATTTCCAACCTGGACACTACATTCAGTGCCATCTTGTGTGCATTGGAAATCCATGCTGACAGACAGTTCAGGACCAGCAAGAGGTAAAGTGGGTTTTTTTTTAACCTCCTGCATAAATATTCCTTCATAAAATCTCCAGTTAAGGGTGTTCAACTTCATAGGTTATCAATCAAATAGTGCAAAGCAAGGAAATAAGCAGGAAAGCCATTCAGCACTGTAGTTATGATCCACTCATGAATTTATTTTTCTATTTCCAACTTCTTTCCTTCTTTCCATTAGCACTACCCCCATCACCCATTCTCCACACCCATCTAACTTTCTTCCTCACTGACCTTAGCACAGCACCACTCCACAATGTTACCCATGCTCTCCACCCATTAATTAGGATGCGCTAATGTTTAGAAGTGTCAACATTACATCTTTACAACATGCATAATCCTGCTAACTCTGAGCTAGCTTCTGGGCCTGTCATATGGAGTACAACCAAAACGGCACTGTATTTCACTTCTTAAAATTCTAGAAGGTATAAAGAGGATATAAAAAGTAAAGTACTGGATTTTATAGATAAGTAAATGTGACAAACCATGCTTATTTTTTTCCTTCTGTTTTTTTTTTTAACTCACAGATTCCAAGCTCCTGATTTCCTGCATGCCTCTTCTAAAATAAAGTAAATTCTCAAGACTCTCTAAGCCATGGTGAGAGGCTTCTTACTATTTGGAGTATGTTAGAATTCCCAAATGCCCTTGTGTACTCCAATATCCATCTTGGGGTGAAAAGAATCACACAAAAAAACAAAAAAAGAGAGGCTTATAACAACCTAAGAGAGATAGTGTGTGAGGGTGAGTTAAAATTAAGGAGGGCACATGGGGAGCCATTCCCAGGTACCAACCTACCTACTTTTGCTGTCTGTGCAAAAGTAGCACCCATCCCCACAGCTGACCTTGCATTTCCACCACTGATGGCCCAGCTGCTGCTACTGCTGCAAGAACTGCTGCTGCCCAGTGTGCAAAACTGCCGAGCTATGACACTGGTGGGTGTGTGCTGGTACACATGCATGTCTGGATGGTTCTATAGGGGAGAGAAAGAGAGAGATTGTAGGAGTGCCCTATCCCAACCACAGCTTCCCATAATCAGTAAAGAAAAAGGGAAATGGATCCATGATGACATGAATTGGGGATTTCACAATAGCAACAGATGAACCATCTGAGTATTCTGATACTGGATGCCAGTAGAAAACCCAACTATCAACAGATAGATAAAACATACAGGATCCTCAGCTGTTGTAAGTTGTTGTTGGAACCATGTGATTTCAACTTAAAAGAGATGGGGATCAGTCCAAGAACTCAAAAACAACCAATTTAAGCAATAAAACCATGAAAGCAAGATACAAAAGCTGTAATAATAAAAAAAAAAAAAAACCCTTGGAAAGCCTCCACCTTGCTGCAGGGAAATAGTTCACTCTGATGGGAACTGGCAAACAAAGTCCCCCTGAGGGTTTTTAAATCAAAATATGCCTGTTTTTAAATGTATGAAACTTCAGTGAAATCAAAACAAGTGTTCTTTTAAAAAGGTAAGTGTGTTTGCTCCCTGCCGGCCAGATAGTTTAGGCCAGGGGTATTAATTAGGGCTGTGAGAAACAGCACCATTCCATTTCGACTTGCGTTTCAACATTTTGATGGAACAGCATTTCATTTTGAATTTCATTTCAATTTGAAACCGCTGTTGTTTTGTTTTGTTGAAACAGTTTTTCCATTTCAACACTGTTTCGATGTTTGACCATAGGCTATAATGGGGAAGCTCAAAACAGCCTATAACTTTGTCATTTATAGCCTGATTTGGATAGAATTTGCCATAATGGTAGCTCCTTCTACAGGCATGAAGCCTGCCAAGTTTCAAGGAGATAGGTGCAGGGGTTTCAGGGAAACTGCACCTCAAAGTCTTGAAAGCAAAACTCATGTCATGTGTATGGTCAAAGCTACAGGGATGGTAGCCCCTGCTGAGGCCTTAAAGTCTGCCAGCTGTTGAGGAGAAAGGTGCAGGGGCTTCTGGGGCCCTGCGCCTCTGGCTGCTGACAGGCAAAACTTGTGACTTGGGTGCTTGTGGGACTGTGTCTGTCTTGGGGCACAGCGGGGTGAAAACTGCAGGCCTCCTAGGCCCTGATGCAGCCATGAAGCCTGTCACCTGTCAAGGAAATAGGTGCAAGGGGAGTCTGGGTTCTGGGGCCCTGCACCTCTAGCTGTGGACACGCAAAACTGGAACACACAGCTCAGTAACTGACAAAGGCATAAAGCAGGGCAGGTCAAACAATGCTGACTTTCATGCAGGTTTTCCATCCCTCCCCCAGAGTACTGGGATTGTAAGGACCTCAGGGAATGATGACAGTCACTGGACAGCTACCCAGTCAATAATGAGAGCATTCCTTCCTTCCCTCTTCCCCCTCCCTCTCCTTACTTTAGTTTCTGTTTCCCTGCAGGCAAGCCCAGCTTGAGCTTTGAAACTCAAAACATTTTGAAAATTTCCAAATGTTTCAATTTGCCTTGTTTTGTTTCAAGGCTGTTTCGAAACTCTCTGTTTCAATCTCGAAATGAGGCGAAACAGCGTTGAAACAAAACTGCCGGTGAAATTTCACACAGCCCTAGTATCAATATATGTCACTCCATCTAGCTCCTCAGCCTGTGAATGACCCAGGGAATTTGAGGATGGGGCTATAAGTGAGAGTGTGGCCTGCTGCAGAATCTGCAGCGCTGGGGCTTCATTGAACATGGTCCGTAGGCAGGAGTAGCACCCTCTCCTGGGCTTGTCTCTGGCTGCCATCAGAGACCTAGCCTGCTCTGGCATGGCAAGGGCAGGCACCCCTGGCTGTACAGTGTTGGTTATGCAGCTTGCAGGATGCCACCTCCAGGCACGGGGGTTGCATGTCCTCACCAGCAGATGTGAGCTGCCGCATCCAGTACCACAGTATCAGAGGTAAGAAAGGGACACAGCCAGCACCAGCTCTTGTCCAGACTGGGCTATGATCACAGCAAGCATTAGTATGTGACTGCTTAGAACACATTAACATGTTTAATATAGCACAGTACTACTTACTATGAGCTAAATAAAACAAGTGCTAAGTGTCCTGTGCAACTTGATGTGCATATCATGATGTAGATTGTATTGATTTCCTGATTTCCTGCATATATTATACTGCAGTGACACTGATACCATCATTTGGATTACAGATCCCTTCTTCTTCCTTTCTGTACTGGGGAGAAGGCACAAATAATTGGTCAGGTTATGGAAAATACAGTATTTTTTTAGCAGGTCAAGATCCCTTAAACAAGACTTTTCCCCCCTTTTGCCTCCAACATCTTGAAGAAATTGGTCTCCATCTCCCACCTGGGAAATTTTTTATTTATTTATGAGCAGTATAAATTTAGATGATGGTAGTGACAGGCAGCAAACAGCATCTTCCCTGGACTCAGAGGGAGGAACCACTGAAATGAAAGTGTTTTTCATATTTTAATGTAATTATGTTTGTTCAACATTGTCTTGCTTTGGAAACCCATAAACTTCCTGTATGGGAGATGTGTGGTGTACTATTTCCCTTGTCTAGTCAGTGACACTAAGAACTATTGGAAAGTTTCTGCTGGGAAAGGGCACTGCATATCTTTAAGGTGCTAGTTTGAAATGTAGAATGAAGAACAGTTCAGAAAGATTAATTTACTCTTTTAAAATCCTCAACAACAAATCAGAGTGCTTCTAGCAAATCAAGTCCTTTTGCTGTATCCTGCAGTCCACCTGTCAGTAGACATCTGCCCATGCCTACTATGAGCTTTCTACAGGGTCTTGTTAACCTTTCCTTGCACTGAATCAAATGTTCTGGGAAATGACTTGGTGAAAGGGAAGAAAACCATAATTTGCACAAGCTGTTTGATGCAAAAAAAGGCACACATCCAGTGCAGTCACTTCAACAGTGCCTTTGTCATGCAAGCACTGGGTAGACTGAGTCTTCTCCAATCCCCATCTATGTAGACTGGGGAAGCTGAAGCCAAGATGCAGGGGAAGGCGCTGAGATTAGATTCCTGACAGCATGAAGGGAAAACATCCAACCTTCACAGCAATGACTAAGACTAAGATAGAGTAGCTAACTAGTACAGGGCAGTGCTGTAGAGCCTATTGCATGCAGGACAGCAGTCACAGTATGTTTCAAGCTAAAACCCATTACTATCTGGTAAGTGCTTAGTGTCCTGTACAAGTAGGTACCTACTTAAATATCAGTGAGACAAAGGGATTTTCATGGGCCACTCATGGCACACAGAGACAATTTCGTGGTCTATTTATGGCAAGCCTCCCCTCCCCCCACTGATTGGCTGAGGAGCCCTGGCAGCCCTGATTCTTGCTGCTGATTTGGCCAAGAGGCAAAAACCGTGGCATAATTAAATAGCAAAGTCTGCATAAATATCAAATAGATTACTGCATTATTATAAATCCAAGTGTTAAATTTAAATCTAATTTGAAATACTTTATGAATATAAATTTATACAAATATAAAATTTACTAGACTTGGTATTTGTTACAGGAGATGATCTGGTGGGAGATCTGCAGATAGAGGGCAACTTAGGGGATAGTCACCACCAATTGATAGAATTAACTATCTGGCAAAAGGTCGGAAAGATAATTAGTAGGGCAGACATGCTAGATTTCAAAAAGGCCAATTTAAATGAGCTCAGGAGATTAGTAAGTCAGGTACTGAAGAACAGGAGTATTGGTGAGATGGGAGTAAGGAAGGGTGGTTGTTTCTCAAAGGAATGATCTTTAGGGCACAGAAGAGGACTGTCCCATGGCAAATCACGGTGGGTGGGGTAAAGGGACCAAGAAACCCTCTTGGCTGAACACGGAAATCCAGAAAAGCCTAGGGGCAAAAAAAAGAGGCTTACAAACTGTGGAAGCAGGGGGTAGCCCCTAAAGGGGAGTATACCTTCTTGGCTCGTACTTGCACAGAGTCAGTTAGAGAGGCCAAAGCAACAATGGATCTCAGACTGGCAACAAAAATTAAAGACAACAAAAAGTCCTTCTTTAGGTATATAGGAAGCAAAAAGAAGGCTGGCAATGTAGGACCTCTCAAGGACATACTAGGGCAATTGGTGATAGATAGAAGAAACAAAGGTGAGCTCTTCAATAAGTTTTTTGCATCTGTATTCCTGAATACAGATAAGGACATATCTCCCATTTGGACTATAGCCAGGCACAAGAGGGACATCAGCCTACTAAGAGTTAGTGCCAACCTAATGAAGGAGCACTTGGAAGGGCTGTATGTGTTCAAATCATCAGGCCTAGATGTTCTTCATCCAAGGGTGCCGAAGTAATTGGCTATTGTCATAGCTGAACCACTGGCATGACTGTTTGAACACACGTATGGTTAAAGGCCTACAGGTAAAGTCCTATGAGGAGAGATTGATGGACCTTGACCTCTTCAGCCTCTACAAGAGAAGGCTGAGAGGTGGTCTGGTGGCCATCCATAAATTCATTGCAGGAGGGGGGCAGGTGCAGCAAGGAGTAGGAGATAGTCTGTTTACCAGAGCACCACCTGGGGTAACTAGAAACAAGGGCCACAAACTGACAGCAGATTTAGATTAAGCATACACAGTCACAGTCAAAGGTGTATGGCCCTCTTTGACAAAGTTAATGTAAGCAGCACATTCTTTGTCATACTGTTTTGACCATTCAGAGACTGATTTCAGTATCTGAGGGTCCAAACTCAGAAAAGACACCCGATTGGGGTAAAAAATGTGAACAGTACTAAAAAAGGAGATAGCCAATTGTTTAAACCATGGTGGTGGATTGTTTAAACCAGGGAGACAAGAACTGATCATACTTGTAGTACTGATCCAACTTTGCAGCTATTGTCTGGAACAATTCTTGTCTCTGTTGATTTTCACATTGACAGTTTGAAAGTTGTTGTGATGCCATGTCTTCGATCCAATTTATCAAATCCATCAGCTTGTTCTGAGCTTAGTAGATCAAAGCCTGACAATTTTCAAACCACATTAGAAGCTCCCTGAACTGGATTAGGTATTCAGGCACAAACTTAATTTGGACTTCAATGTCACCCTGTTTAAGAGATCACTTAGTTTAAGCATATTTAAGCGCTCTGTGCTGGGCATGATTTCATGCTCTGTGTCATGAATAGCTTATAGTATTTCATATTATTTGCATAGTATCGAACTTCATTAAACTACAACTTCCACCTTGTAAGCACTGGTTCTGGGGGAAGTAACACAGTCGCATGTAGATTTCCTGTATCGAAGCTTACAGCCTGGACAATGTTTGAACACTTTTTAAAAAGAGGAAGCCAGGCTATCCATACTAGGAAAATGTTTATGCCAGGTGTCACTTACTAAAGAAAGGATGTGTGCATTGCAGGTCATGTGCACAGGGCATCATTCCATGGAGCACCACAGAGAAAGCTTTGCACATAAGCATTGCATTATCAAACAGAAATGCTGAGCTCTTGTTAAATTCTAAGCCATAGTTTACAACAACCTTCACTACAGCTTGTGCCATGGGAGGAAAATCGACAGAGGCAAGGTGAACAAGCTCTGTTTGAAAAACAGGCAGGTTGCAGTCTGTCCAGCTCCCAGGCACAAATAACTATGTTCTGCACATTTTATCTTGGGCATCTGCTGTTTCATTTGCTAGAATCAAGACCGATTCATATTCTGTTAAAACAGATTTTGTAGATTGAACATGCGAAACAATTACTTCTGGTAGATAATCTTGGCAAATCTTATCCACATATAGGAAACTGCCAGCATTTGCCACGTGTTTGTTCAAGTAGTTAGGATTATCAGTTTTCTCCAGAAGAATGTTACTGGCTATGAATGCCCCAACTAGTACAAATACAGCCCGTTTTCTTCTCAAACTGCTTCGGTGGTTCTTTTAAAGATCGAGCACATAGTTGCTTGTTTCTTGCTTTGACCTTCAGCCTCTGCAGCAGCCTTTCGCTTCATATGTACTTTTGATTCTAAATGCCAAACAATGCTGTTTTTCCTCAACACATCCAGAGTCACATCGCATGATGATCAAAACAGCCCCTAGTTCTCATGGGGGACTTCAATCACCCTGACATCTTCTGGGAAGGCAATACAGTAGGGGTCAGGTAATCCAGGAAGTTTTTGGAGAGTGCTGGGGACAACTTCCTGGTTAACATGCTGGAGCAGCCAACTAGCCATGCTCATCTTGACCTGCTGCTCACAAACAGGGAAGAATTGGTGGGGAATGTAACAATGGATAGCAACTTGGGAAGCGGTGACCATGAGATGACAGAGTTCAGGATGCTGAGGAAAAGAAGGATGGAGAACAGAAGAGTAAGGACTTTGGACTTCAGAAAAAACAGACTTTGACTCGCTCAAGGAAGTCATGGGCAGGATCGCCTGGGAAGCCAGTGTGAGGGTGAGAAGACTCCAGGAGAGCTGGCTGTACTTTAAAGAGTCCCTATGTAGAGTGCAGGAACAAACCAACCTGATGCACAGGATAACTAGCAAGTATGGCAGAAGACCAGCTTGGCTTAGCAGGGAACTCTTCAGTAAACTAAATCACAAAAAGGAAGCTTATGCAATGTGGAAACTTGGACAAATAACTAGGGAAGAATATAAGAGCATTGCTCAGGCATGCAGGGATGACGCCAGGAAGACCAAAGTATGATTGGAGTTGCAGCTAGTGAGGGATGTGAAGGGTAACAAGAAGGGTTTCCACAAGTATGTTGGTAGCAAGAGGAGAATCAGGGAATGTGTGGGTCCCTTACTGAGTGGGGAAAATGTGTGACAGGATGCAGAAGAGGCTGAAGTACCGAATGCCTTTTTTGCTTCACAGGCAAGCTCAGCTCCCACATGACAGCACCAGGCAGCACAATTTGAGGGAGGTGAGCAGCCCTCAGTGGTGAAAGAACAAGTTAGGGGCTATTTAGAAAAGCTGGACATGTATAAGTCCATGGGGGCTGAATGGGATGCAACCGAAGGTGCTGAGGGAGTTGGCTAATATGATTGCAGAGCCATTGGCCATCATCTTTGAAATCTTGTGGCAATCAGGACAGGTCTTGGCTGATTGGAAAAAGTGCGAACAGTGCCCGTATTTAGGAAAAGGAAAAAGGAGGATCCAGGGAAATACAGACCAGTGAGCTTCATCTCAGTCCCTAGAAAAATTATGGAGAAGCGCCTCAAGGCTTCTCAAGGTGAGGGCCAGGATCAGGAGGATCAGAAGGGCAAGGAGACCCACCGAGAGGGACACCCAAGAGCCAGGGGCCTGGGGTCCCAACTGGCCTGGAGGTGGACTGGGGCTAGTGTGAGCCAAAGGTCCCAGTGAGGGGACCACATCTGAAGGGGAACTGATGGCAGGGTGATATATGGCCTGGTATGATGGCGGCAGAGTCTGCCTGAAGGGAGGAACCCAGGTGGGGTCCTACAGTAGGATTCTGGGCCCCATCATGGGGGACTGGCATGTATGAGAACATCATGATGTCATCAACGAGGCTTGGGCTGCAGTGTAGGGGAGGAATGGAGCCTCTACACTACATTTTTAAGTACTTGGAGGAGAAAAATGTTAATTAGGAAGAGTCAGCATGGATTCACCAGGGGCAAGTCATGCTTGAACAACCCAAATGCTTTTTATGATTATATGATTGGCTCTGTGGATGTGTGGAGACTGGTGGATGTGGTGTACCTTGATTTTACCAAGGTTTTTGATACTTTCACTCACAACATTCTCTCAGGTAAGCTAAGGAAGTATGGGCTGAATGAATGCACTGTAAGGTGGACAGAAAGCTGACTGGATCATTGGGCTCACAGGGTAGTAGTCAATAGCTCACTGTTTAGTTGGCAGCTGGTATCAAGTGGAGTGCCCCAGGAGACAGTCCTGGGGCCAGTTTTGTTCAATGTCTTCATCAATGACCTGGGAAGATGGCAACCTCAGCAAGTCTGCAGATGAACCAAGCTGGGTGGAGTAGTGAATATGCTGGAGGGGAGTGCTAGGATTTAAAGTGACCTGGACAGATCAGAGGATTGGGCTAAATGGGATCTCACAAGGTTCAACAAGGACAAGTGCAAAGTCCTGCACTTAGGATGGAACGATCCCATGCACCATGTAACAGGGGGCTACCGGGGCCGAGCTCCACCCACCTGTTCTTGGGCTAACTGCCCACCTTCTTGCCCGCCATGCTTTGGCCTTAATTGATTAATTAATAGATGTAATTAGGCAGGAGGCTGCCCATTTTCTGCCCTGCTGCTAGGGGGCGCTATCTGTGGCTCCATTCCTCCCCTGCACTGCAGCCCAAGCCTCGTTGATGACATCATGATGTTCTCATACATGCCAGTCCCCCATGATGGGGCCCAGAATCCTACTGTAGGACCCCACCTGGGTTCCTCCCTTCAGGCAGACTCTGCCGCCATCATACCAGGCCATATATCACCCTGCCATCAGTTCCCCTTCAGATGTGGTCCCCTCACTGGGACCTTTGGCTCACACTAGCCCTAGTCCACCTCCAGGCCAGTCGGGACCCCAGGCCCCTGGCTCTTGGGTGTCCCTCTCGGTGGGTCTCCTTGCCCTTCTGACCCTCCTGGTCCTGGCCCCCACCTGGACCAGTCAGGGGAAGCTCTGGCAGTATGACCCATACTCTTATCCTGGGGTCCCCCTCTCTGGGTCCTCCTTTACAGATGTGGGGAGCTAGTGTACCTCACACCATGACTGGTGCCTCAGGGTCTCAGAGGGGACTCTCATTCCTCCCCTGGGCAGCAGGTTGTGGTGCTATGACCACATATCTTTGACCCACACTGTGCCTCCCAATGGTGGGGGACTTATTGGGGTCAGGGCTCAGTTCTCGCTCTCTCTGGCTGAGCCCCCTCACATTGGGGGCTCCACATGCTGGCCCCCCCTCACACTGGGGGCTCCACACTGCTTGTAACACCCCCTTTACTTGGGGTCTCAGGGCTTCCCTCCACAGGTGGGCTCAGGGGGCCATAGCTGTGCCTGGCCCCAACTCTCCTCCTTGGCGTCTCAAACCCCCACAGGGCTCAGGCAGCCCTGGCCACAACTGGCCTCCAACTCTCCTCCTTGGGGCTTGCACCCCACAACTACCTCCAGTGTATGTGACCCATCCGAAGGGGAGGGCTAGGGGTTAAGGCACCCCATCCTGCCTTTCACCAGGGTGATCACTGGCCTGGTATTTCCAGGGGGCTCCTGCACCACTGCAAGTCTCACCAGGGCACCCACTCCTGGCAGGGTGTAGTTTTTGGTTGTACCCAGGACAAGGAGCCTCCTACCATCCCCTACAGCTCCTCCCTTACCTCCAGATGAAACCCAGCAGCCCTCAAGCCAGGCAATATTGTTACCTTTCCTCCAGCAGCCAAAATGCCTTGTTTATATAGGCAGCCCTGAGCCTAAAATGGCTGCCCTCATTAGGCACCTGGAGGCTGCCAACTCCAGGGCCTTAAAGTGGCAGGCTAACATAGTGCCCTGCCACACACCAGAACAGGCTGGGGGCTGACTGACTGGACAACAGCTCTGCAGAAAATGACCTGGGGGTTACAGTAGACCAGGGATGGGCAATTACTTTGCGTGGGCTGCTTACCAATTTTTGGCAAGCTGTTGAGGGCTGCATGGGTATCCCTCACCCCCTGTTGCCATCTTGTGACTAGCAATCCTGCCCCCTAACCCCTGACCATTGCCACTAGGAATCCCTCTCCTTGCCCCCAGAAGTACTCATTTCAGCAAGGGGTTTTGCCATCTTGGAACCAGAAAAATACCAAATTATATTCTAAAAAATGAACATCTTTCTACAACATTCATTAATTTGATTTAAAAAATATTTTTGTTCTGATTTACATGTGCTTGTGTAGCATACATAGCGGTAATCACACAATAGCTTAAAGTGAAGTCTTACTTTTGTATATTGTGAGGGGGTGGGGGAATGGGGTGGGTATAGGTTTCTGTGGGGGCTGTGGATGTGGGGTATGGGCAAGGGTGTGGGTGTGTTTGTGGAGGTTGTATAGGTGTGAGGGGTGAGGGAGCATGTGGGTGTGTATGTGGATATGCATAGTGTGGTGGGTATGGGGTTTGTGGGGAACTTTGTGTGGGGTGAGTGTGTGATGGGGTGTGGGTATCTGCATGTATGGCAGTGTGAGGGGGTGTGTGGTTGCATGTGTATGGTGGGGTGTGCACATGGGATTCACCCTATGAACACACATATTCTGTCTCTCCCTCCATGTGCTCATGCACACACACACACCTCCCTCCTGCTCCTGACCCCGGGGTACTGGAATGGGCCCAATGCTCCTGTGATGATGCAGCCAGTAGCCATGTGGTGCTGGAGCAGTGCATGGGTAGAAAAGCAGGGAAATAGATGGGTGGCTGGGTCCTCCTGCTGGCTCCCCCTGGGTCCTACTGCTTCTGGCTCCTGTCATCTTTGACAGGCAGACAAGAGAAGATAAACATTAATTTTCTAAATTTTTAGGGGCCCCACAGGCTGTATATTGCCCACCCCTGCAGGAGACAATAAGCTGAATATGATCTAGCAGTGTGCCCTTGTTGCCAAGAAGGCTAATGGCATACCTGTCTGCATTGGTAGGTGTGTTGCCAGTAGGTCAAGGGAAATGATAATTCCCCTCTATTCAGCACTAGTGATGCCACATCTGGAGTCCTGTGTTCAGTTTTGGACCCCCCACTACAGAAAGGATGTGGACAAATTGGAAAGAGTCCAGTGGAGGACAACAAAAATGGTGGGAGGGCTGGGGGACATGACTTATGAAGGAAATGGACTTATTTAGTCTAGAGAAGAAAAGACTTTGAGGGGATTTAATAGCAGCCTTCAATTACCTGAACTGGGGTTCAAAAGAGGATGGCGCTACACTGTTTTCAGTGGTGGGAGATGACAGAACAAGAAGCAATGGTCTCAAGTTGCAGCAAGGGAAATTTAGCTTAGATATTAGGAAGAATTTTCTCACCAGGATGCTAATAAAACACTGGAACAGGTTACCCAGAGAGTTGGTGGAAGACCTGGCTAGACAAAGCCTTGGTTAGGATGATCTTGTTGGGGATAGTCCTGCTCTGAGCTGGGGGTTGGAGACCTCCTGAAGTCCCTTCTAACCCTAACTTTCTTTGATTCTACAATTCCATGAAAATAATTTACCGCCATCTTCATGCACGGTTCCTACATGGAACTGCGTGACATGACACCTGAAATGTATTTACCTTTCTCGGATTTCTTTTCACTCATCATCTTGAGACTGCAGCATTGCTGCAAGATTGCAACTGGTTTCTTAAAAGATGGTGTCAAACCCTTTCGCTTTTCTGTTTGGCATCTTTACTGAGTCTATGTTGCTAGCCCAGCCTCTCAGTAGCTCTCTCTCAAACCATGTGCTCTATGGGTGCAGGGATTGCAGTGCTTTCTTTGTATCCTAGTAAGCTTTTATTCTGGGGCGGGAGGGGCAGTGCTTTCACAGTTAGGGCAGCTAGGATCTGGAACCAACTTCCAAGGGAAGTGGTGCTGGCTCCTACTCTGGGGGTCTTTAAGAAGAGGCTTGATGCCTACCTGGCTGGAGTCATTTGAGCCCAGTTTTTCTCCTGCCCAGAAGGGGGTTGGACTTGAAGATCTACAAGGTCCCTTCCAACCCTACTTATATGATTCTATGATATGATTCTATGGTAAAATTGCTGGAAATGCCATTTTTCATGGTGATCATGGAAACTGCTTGTCCTGGGGGAGAGTGGGAGAAAGGACCCCAAACTATAAAGGGGGAATCCAGGAAATAAGAACCATACAAGAAAAAGAAAATAAACATGAAAATAAAACAAAGAAAGAACTTACCCTCAGCAGGAACCACAGCCAAGCTGGAACAAGGAGAGAAACCCGTGCAGATCATGAGCCATGCCTTCATACAGCTGAAGCTGGCTGGTGATGTCATTGGCAATCACCGGCTGGCGGGAATAAAACAAACTGCTGCTGAAGGCAGAGGGAGGGAGAGAGCAGACCTGAGGAAGGCACCACCACGGGGTGCCTCTTGGCAATCTTTCAGGGAGAGAGAAGGACAGCTCATCGGTTCAGATGAAGAGCCAGAAGAGGCTCCTGACCCCGGCCACAGCAACAGGGGCAGAGGACATCTCATGAGAGTGGACAAAGTGCTGGGAGAGTCTCCTGCCACTGGTAAAGGCAACAGCAGTGGAGGGAGTGGAGAGCCAGACAAGACGCTCTATACCATAACAGGTGGGAACACCTGGGAGGTAGAGGAGACTTTCTCTTTGAAAGGATCCAGGCAGAAGCAGCACGAAGGGCTGCAAAGCAAGGCAGCCAGAGGTGGGGTGCCACCCCTGGATGTAAGGAGTGACCAAGCATATATAGAGGGGCTACAAGGCACCCAAACAGTGACATCCCTGATGGGAGAGAAGAGGAGTGGGGTCACATCCTGTAGAGAACTAGGTAAAGTGGAGAAGATGACCCAGGCGAGAGGCCATGGGTTACCCCTGCCCCATGTAGGGGTCAGCCCCTTGACAGGTCTTAAAGAGTAAGGTACCCGGTACCCTGGCATAGGGGCCAGGGAGGGGACTGCACAGGCCCCTAACAACATAGTAGAGTGTTGTTTTCTTTTGTGTTTCCCGATTTAGAGGAGTTGAGGGGTAGAACTAGGTGACATGGCTGAGGTAGCGGTAGCTCTTTTGGGCTCCACCTTTGTTTGGGGTGCAAGTCAGGCGTCGTACCCTGGAAGGAGTTGGCATCGAGGCCTGGATTACTGATCGCAGGCAGCCCTAGGCTAACTAAGTGAATTAGCCTCTGGGAACCAGTGCCCTGGATGGGAGAGGGCTAACAAGGCGGCCATAACTAGAAGTGCAACAAGAAGGGGAGCGTGGCCACAAAGACTCAGTGACCCACCAAGGTGGTGTAGGGCCAGGGTGTAGGGGAGGTTGGAGCCCCATAGACGACTGCTGGACGGACCCTGCACTGCAGAGGGACCCTAAGTAGTCACCCCCGCCCCCACTGGGATAACATTCAAAGTCATAGTAGGCGAGATTGGGGGAGGCCACCCTGGGAGTGAACACCTACCTGACAGCCTACCGGAGACCGTGGGGCAAACACCTCCAGCCACTCGGACCAAGGCCGCACGTGACCGGATGTTCGAGGCCTGGTGGTCACACTGCTATTTTTCAGTTTCCATGAAAATCGCAAAATCATGATTTAAGGAGGTCCCTCTGTACAAAGAAATTTGGTGGCATCCTTCCAGACTTCTTGATCTGGGGTTCCCTGTCACCCATCACCCTATTTTTCAACCTATTAGAAAATGAACATGACTTAGCTTCTTATCCTAAGGGTTGGACTGACACCAGTCTGCTGGGCAATGTGCGAATGCTTCTGTTTCAACTTTGCTTGTGCACAGCTGTTCTCTGGATAAACAGAGGAACTAATTTTTTAATACTGTCAAGTTAGAGAAAGCAGTAACATTGTAGCAGTACTAGATTTCATTTATGTTAATATATCTTTTTTAAAGTGAGGTCTGCTGAACAGCAGTGACTTGCAGATTCATTTTGTGACATGTTGATTCCAGCGTCATGGAACACTGGCTGTTTTCTTGCAGTGTTAGTACACAGCTCTCATCTGAACCTCTGACAGCTGCTACACCTAGGTACATCATTGTTTTTCCCCAATCACCCTGAGGTGTTTTTGTGCAATATAAAAGATGCAGCAGAAAGAGCTGAAAATAGAAGAGAGCTACAAAAATGAAATGAAAGTGTTCAAGTAACATACTTGTAAATTGTTTAGTAGCATGGAGTAAATATTCCTTTCCAATGTAAAATATTCTTAAATGCTCTCTGTCCTTCTCAGCATGGATGGTTGTCCATAATGGGAAATCATTCTTGCAGCATATAAGTCATATCTTTCGTAAAACAGTGAGAGTATATGTAAAATATGTGTTTGACATGATGAAAAAACTGGGGCATTTTACTGATAGAAAATAACTGTATTTTCTGTTTTTCAGGATTTGGTTGCTGTCATTGATAAAACAGAGAAACAAATATTTAAAAGAAAATATTTTCGGTCTAATCAAAATAGCTTGTTTCTACAACTTGAAAATACTTTATTCCCATTTTGACTTCCTCCTCCTATGTACACCATTCCCTTAAGAACTTGTGAATGTTTTCATTTAAAAACAACCAATTGTGTTTCAAAAATTTGTTTTGAAACAAAACAGCCCAATATTATGTTCCAAAAAATGTGAAAACCAGATGTTATGCTTTTATCAAGATATTTAGTTTGTTTATTAAAATAAAACTTCACTGAAGTGGGCCACTTTTTCAAAAGGATTCTGTTTAGATGAACATGATATTTTTTATGGAAGAACAGTTTGAATGAAAAATTGTTAACTTAGAGTCAGCTCTACAAAAATGACACAGTGAGCCTAAATGAACTTCACTTCTTCAAACCAGCAGTTCTGCTGAAATCTGTGGACCACACTCATGTAAAACAGATTTTTGTGAGATTAGCATTATGCCAGCTAAACTGCACACTCACCTGTTAATCCTTCTCAAACCCATAGCTGCTAAAGCATGTGAGCTAGCCATGCAAATATTCCTACCGAAACATAAAGCTAATGGAAAAGAAAGTAGGGCAGGGTGGCACCTTTAAGTTCATCGCATCTGACAAATTAGGTTGTTGCCTGTGAAAGCTTATGCCTCTCTGAACCAATTATTCTCTAAGCTGCCACCCTACTCTACCTTCTGCCTGGCTACAAACTAACACAGCTAACAACACCCCTGCTATAAAGTCAATAGAAATCACTAGTTTTATTGCAAATGTCAATCTCAGGCCAGGTTCAGCGTAAGGTTAATAACATTTCACAAGCCTTTGCTGGGAACTGAAGTGTATTTCCTGAGTGATCCTGGACTGTCTATTTTTTCATAAAGAGCATGTGAAATTAATTGTTTTGCAGAGTGTTAGTACAAAATTCATTGGATTCAAAGAGTTCTGAGATTCTGAACTTGAAGCCCAAGTAAGATAGGTTTCTGGACACAAAGGGAAATATTTGTGTGAAATTGTGGAATGGGGTATTTTTAATAGTTCTATGACTTCCTGGTTTGTACAAAATATATGTTTGGATGTGTGACTTACAATCTTTGAGAAATTAATTCTCCCATATACATTTTGTAGGTTCACTCCTTAGATTTTCCACCTGAAAATTCATCATCAGGTACTTTCATATTATATTTAGATCATATGTGTAGCATATGTTGAGGAACAGCACGCAGTTTGAGTAGCATGACATTCTGCCAGTTTTGTAACATTTTAAACATATGTGCTATAAAATAGGTTTCAGAGAAATGTAATGAAGTATAGTTTAGAAAACTTGACATTTTCTGTATCAATAGGAGAACCCAAGGACTATTTTTCCTTCCCAGGGGAGCCTAAAATATAGTTCAATGAAGATCAGCCTTTAAGGTCTTCAAAACCTATGGCTACATGATAAAAGGAGTAAATATTTGCAGTAGTTAAAAAAATATAGGCCCCTGCCATGCAAAAGAATCTGCTTACATGGATAGAATCACTGAACAGGAATCTTTGGGGACATCAGTACAAAAACATGGAGCTGTGCAGCCTGCTGCTTATTTTAATCAACTAATATGGAAGCAGGGAGGGAAAAGGATTTAGAGGAAATGATAGGGGAGACTGGAGAGATGGCATTCAAGAAATATACATGCTGGCCCACGCACACTAGGGATCAGATCTTATTCTGCCCATTAGCTATCAAAGTGGATGTAGACATCTAAATACAATCATATTCTTTCCTGAGTCCCTGAAAATCCATTAATGCATTTACTTTTATGAAACCGTTTTATCTTAGCTTTAAAACTAAGTCAGTGAAAAGAGCATAGAGGAGGAGGATCTACCCACCTTTTCATTAACAGCTATTCAGGGGCTTAAGGAGAGTGGAAGAAGAGCACACTTAGGCACCTAAATCCACTTAGGCACTTAGCTGGTGGACAGGATCTCTCTATGTATCTTAACACTGGTCCTGAGGCTGCAAACAGGCATTGGATTTGTCTTGGGAGAAATCCTTTTCTTCTGGGACAAAGTACAGCCATTCACAGGTTGATGTCTATTGTCCTAGAACAACACCTAAAGGGGGTCACGGGATAAGACATGCTAAGTTTGTCCCAAGGCATTGCAAAGTGTGACTGAACAGTTGTCCCAGGACTGCAGCATTGAATCAATGGCAGAAAAGCAGCAGTGCATTCAGTCATTCATTAACCCCTTACTGGAGGGGCAGTGTGCATACATGCTAATCCCAGACCATTTCTGTTCTGGGATAAACACAGGCACAACTTGTCTCAGGACAAATGCAGTTCCTGTTCCTAGCCTGAGTAAAATAAGTGGAGGGTATTGTCACTGCTGAGATGGGCTCAACATGGATATGCTTTTTTATCCAAATGGGTCTTAACATCCTCTCTATAGGCTGAAAGTACACCCAGGGGAGGCAGACATCAATAGAAAATGGAAATTATTTTTAGCCAAATTCTGGAGCCTTGATATACTTTAGTTTTCATTTTCTCAGCACATTTTATTCAATTTTATTAGGTCATTTAGCAAATAATTTTAATTTTCTGCTTAGATCTGAATTTCTGAAAGTAATGTACTGTTGTACAGTTAATGAGACTGCTAATAAGCTCCAAGAAAATGTGATTTGCAAATCATTCCCAGACATAACTGTCACTCAGACCCTATGCCAATTAGCATAACCATTAACGACTATCCCTAAGAGGTCCTTGAAATTTAAATGAGATTTCCCAAGATCCCTTTTACTGGGGGTGGAAGATTCTTTCTCATATGGAAAGTGCAGTCTGATAAAAAGCAATAACTCATTAATGAAAAACTACATCTTTAGAGGTAAATGGTCACCTGGGCTTCTGAACAGCAGCAAGGGTTCAATAATGTACACTGTGTTTGTTTGCCCTTATAATGATGTTAAAAGTTATCATGGCTGAATGTCTAATTGAGCTCAAAGAATTGCTGATGAGACAGTGATACAGCAGCAAATGAGGGATGCATTTTATTTTACAGGCAGAGCCAGTTTTAACATTGCGGGTGGATTTTGGAAGCAGTGTTTTACCTGCCAGTCATAACACAATCCTGGCAATTGCCACGGCAGTTTTGCCTGAGAATGGACTGAATGAGAACTCCAGGATTTGACTGAAGTTATCATAACCTCTGCCAGGCTAAACTGTCCTTGGTCCATTCGCTTCAGTTAAATACACAAGTTGCAGATTTGACTCTACTGTTTCTCAAGCCAGGATTCACAGTTTGTGCTTCCTCTCCCCTTACTGGGAAGCAGTTATCATAACCCCTCCTCTCACTGCAGTGACAACTGCTGTGGTGCCTAACTGCCTAAGGAGTCCCTCACACTGTGGCCATTCTCGAGGGACCGGTGGTTGGGTATCCAGACTGTATTTTTTTAAGATCTCCATTCACCAGTTTTTATGCTTTCCTGTACCCGGTTCCTCTCATCTGCACTATTTCAAAAACTCATTGAGTGGGTTGAGTGACCTAGAACGTACTTTTTCCGCTAGTTGAATATATTCAGCAGTGACTGCTTGTCCAACTTGTCGATGTCACTTGTGTATATTTCTTGCAACAAATAAACTTTCCTTTCCATCTCACCTCTCACTTCCTTCCTTACATGTGGATTTCAAAAGCTGTTTCCATTACATACTGCAAGAAGAATTGGGTTAGAGACATCAAAGTACAGGGATCTTGTAGTTTGAGCTCAGCACCACGGCTTCATCTCCTTCAGTGTAATGTTTAATAAGCACTTGGGAGCCAGGTTTGTTAGCAGAGACCTCAACACATCCTGTTAGTGGTAGAAGCATTCAGCTCAGGCTGAGACTTGCATGGGAAATACTTCTTCATATGAGCATACTCATTTTTAACCCTATGTCATCTTATTTACATAGTCACTCATAGTCACTCTGCATGTTTATGTCTTGTAGTTATTTTTACGCCAGGCTTGCTCTAGAACTAGGGTGTCAAACTGGTTTGGCCCCCCTGGCTGGATCCAGACCATGGGGCTTTTCATGGGCTAGATCCAGACACACTTCTAGTGGTAACAGTTGCTCGCTTTCTGCCACCAAAACATGTCCACAACAAGGCTCTGTACCCTGGATTTTAGCAGAAGGACCCACTCCTGCTCACCCCATCCCCTCAAATTCCTGCCCCCTCCAGGAGCCCTATGGGCCAGATGACACTGCTCCTCAGGCCAGATCCAGCCCATAGGTCATATGATTGATACCTCTCATTTAGGGCAGTGGTTTTGGAGATGCTTGTGCACTGAGGTTCGATGACAAGATGGTATATCTTTACCATTTTTCCTTTAACAAAAAGACTGGTGCTTTAACAAAGGAAATGGTTTTTAAATTCAGGGTTAAGCATTAATATCTGCTCTGAAACATCTAACTGATTACAGTTGGCAGGCAAATGAAACCTGATAACAGACTAAGGTAGAATAGGCTGCTATGTATGTCAGGGCCAAGAAACAGAATTGTGCAGGGCCAGCAAGTGTTAATTGAACAATAATGCTAGCCATTATGTTAGGCAATTTCTTTTGCTGTCCTGGGAATTATTGTTCCCGTAAAGATTTCTTAGGTATTCACTTATATTTGTTTACTACATATTATATCAACTGTAACATTAGCCCAGTGCTGTACACCTCCTCTTCTGCACTGTTATTGTGCATTACACCTATTAACTGGATGTCAAATGGCTTGCCCCTTTCATTTGTTTTTCTTTTGTAAAAGGAAAGGTAGGGCATCTAATACAGTGAATGGAGTATATAGCAATTCCAATGTTGTACAAAGAATAAAACTTTTTGTTGCTGAGCTGTAGTGGAACCTGTCTGATTTAAGAAACGGTAAGACGTATGGTAGGCTGCAGGCCACTTTCCAAATTTCTGGCTTTTTCCTTCCCCCTCTAAGCAGGTATAGCCTGAATGAATAAGTCTGTACAATAGATCTCTCTACCATTCTAGTTTGCATCTATCCACCCCTCTGATCAGAGGATACATAGTTTCATAGTTGTTAGGAGCTGGAAGGGTTTTACAAGTCATTGGGTCCAGTGCCTCTGCATGTGGGCAGGAAAGACTACTGGGATCAAATGATCCCAGCAAGATGGGCGTCAAGATGTTTTTTGAAGATTGCCACAATGGATGACTGTACCACTTCTTGGGGGAGCCTGTTCCAAACCCTCGGCACTCGGCTTGTAAACAAGTTTTTCCTTACGTCTATCCTGAAGTGATCTTCAATCAGCTTGTGCCCATTATTTCTTGTCCTTCCCTGGGGGGCCTTGGTGAATAGATGCTCCCCCAAACTCTAAAGTATGCCTTGATATACTTATTGGCTACAACCAAGTTCTCCCTGAGGCTTCTTTTCTCCAGGTAGAACAATCCTAAGTCCCTCAGCCTCTCCTCATACGTCTTGGTCTCCAGGCATCTAATCACATGTGTAGCCCTCCTCTGGACTCTCGCAAGCTTCTCCACATCCTTCTTGAAGTGCAGCACCCAGAACTGGATGCAGTACTCCTGTCTGTGTCTCGCCAAGGCCGAGTAAAGTGAGAGGGTGACATCCTTAGCCTTTGCAAAGATTTCTGAAAACTGCCAGCAAGAACCCTTTCCCAAAGGGAGCACTGCTTTATTAAAGTTATGTTACTGGAGGGTTCCCTAGTCAGGGTATAGACATGCAACACTTCTACTGTGGAGTAAATTGCTTTTACTCACTAGTAAAAGTGAACATGCAACACACAGCTTTATGGTGGTATACATCACTCCATTCCAGGGTGAAGTTGCTCCTCAAAAGGTAAGGAGTAACTATACATGGGTGTAAGATAGTTAGGTGTACTGGTCTTGTGTCCACTCCATTATTCAGGGCCTTGTTGCACGGCATAATTACCAAATATTTTATTTAGATCATGTTAAGTATTACCATGCTGTATTAAAAGTTAGAATGTGTTCTGAGCCATCATTCAGTAATGTTTAGGGAGACCTTTAACAAATCACTTATACACAGCTTGCTTATTAGTGTTCCCAGCCCTGCTGCCATACCAGAGCCAGTTCAAGGCTCCAGTGTGGCGGGAGGTGGAGGAGAGGTATGATCAACAATCAGTGAACTGTCTCCATACTATCTCTACAGAGCAGTCCCACAGTAGCTGAACTTGCTTTACTTGCTACAGTCTATGTAGACTCCTCCTATAAAAAGTCCAAACATTGCTATGATAGAATCACACTTAGCGCATATTTTACTGCTTGAACATATGGATGCTTGCATTCTAAGTGCAGTTAACATGTCTTAAGTATAATGTTATACTTAATATACTTAATGTTATAATGCCTGACCCCCAGTTTTATCTTCAAGACGGAGGTTTGCTCAATACAAACTGGCTGCTTCCCTTCCAACTAGTGGCCAGAACCTGTACTAGCACCTACTGTGAGCAGCCACCTGGGAAGAGTCGGTTGTGTGTCCATTCCTTATTATGAAGTAAACTTACTACTGAGTAAAATCTGGGGCAACTTATTTCACAGTAATAGCAGCATGTGTCTGCACACCCGTAGTGAGATAAAAATGGCAACACTCTATTTTCCTAATTGTGGTTATGAGACCATTATTCTTATTGATACTTTTTCACTACCATTCACAAGCGGGGGCTGGATCAGGGACTATATTTCTCTTAGCCATCCTGGCTACTGATGGGTGATCTTTTATTCATTGCCATCCTTATTTTCTCTTGAAAGGAAAGGCCAAGGACATATTAATCATATTCTCATACAACAGACTGGCCACTGATTTTTTGGTATATGCCCTTAATTGCCTTCCCATTTTTTGTTATACAAGAAAGGATATTAAGGAGATTGTGGAATGGCCAATTAGTTTTAAAGGTCTTTAGTTCCATTACTTATCTGGAATAATTTGTAATATTTCTTTGACAAAGGCAGCATAGGAGCTCTTTTTGATAATAACACTAAATCAGGCTGCTAGAGCACATACAAATTAATACATGAAAGGGAAGTTATACTGTATAGAAATTCAATTTAAAGAATCTCATGGCTCCAACCATGTCAGCCTTATCCTTCATTCCTTCCACTTGCTTTTTGTCTCTTTCAAAAACCTCATTCTCTTCTTCAAGGCTCCTGTCCCTACTTCAGATATTGTTTGTTCCTGCTGCCTGAATGCTGCCTGAATGATGCCCACCTTTCTCTCCCCATGAGGAGAGAGGAGTTTATTGGCAGGGATGCATAGTGCTGCACAAAGGTGGCAGGCAGTTCAGGACATGGAGCAGTGTGTTACATCTCCTTACCACACTGCCTGGCAGCATAACTGAGCAATATGCCCTTTGACACTTTTCTGCTTTACTGCCAGTTTAAATCTCCAATGACTCTGCATCATGCTGAGATAGAAAGCTACTCTCTTATCAATTCCAGTATAGCCTATCAGAGGAGAGACACCCTTCAGGTGCTCTTGCTCATGGGGACTTTTGTTCTTCCTTAGCTGGAAAAAACTATTGTTACACTCACATAACATCTGGCGCTGAATTGGTCCCCAAATAGAAGCCAGCTGGCTGAAGATCACCTTTGATAAGAGAAAGGTCATGTTGGCTAGCATAAGGAATCACTTTGAAAGTCTGGAAAAATGTAATTCCATCACATGTAGGTATCCGCTGTCAAAATGACCTATGATTTGGAGATATTCTGGAATCATCACTGTAAGCAACACATTAGAAGTCTTGGCAAAAGTGCATCCATATGGTATGCATCCTCCCGTATATAAAGATTGGGACTGTATGTTGTTACTGTAAAGGTTTAACTAAATAATAGAAATCCTGGGTTAATCAGAGAAGTGTGGCTACAAGCAGAAGGTCCCAAAAACCTGTATTTGAGTGAACACAATATGAAGCTTTATGCACAATTAGCTTGGTCATCAAATGAAATTAAGAATTAACATGTCCAGCTAAACCAGTTCAGATTAAACAGAGTACAGGGACTTAAATTAGATCATCCAAACATTATATCTTAGTTTATCCATGTTATTAGGATTTAGGAATAACTGAAGTAACCAAATATATCAGATATAATTTAGTGTTAACAGATGTATTTGTGTTGCATTTCTTAGGGTGTAAAAACAAAGCAGTCTTGTCAGGGAAAATCACAGATAAGGTAACAAGTAAACAAATGGGTGGCACTTAGCAGTCCATCCTGGTGAAGGCAGGAAATAAGGAATCCTTCCTTCCAGATGTGTAATTTGCACAACATAAATCAAAACTAATTGACATCTTCTACATCAACAAAAGGACTGATTCAGTTTTGTTCCAAAAGTTTCAGTGAAACAAAGAAACTGAATATATCTGGTCAAAATGTAGATAAATGCATATCATTCAGATTATATATCTGTGGTTGTAAGCCTGGGGGGTTTGGGGAATAATGGACATGAGTTGTTTGGGGAAATGAACAGCAAGAGCTCAGAGATACTGGGATCCACTATATCCATCCCCCTAGGCATGAGTATATTGTTTCATTTCCATTGCCTGATGTGAATACTAGTTAAAGGTATGTTTACCTTTACAATTAAGTGGCTCTTTTGAGAGAGACAGACATGTTCTCTCTCTATTCCAGGCCCCTGTTTGACAAAGTAAGATCCCTTTGTCCTAATCTGGGGATAGAGGGCTTCCCTCCAATTACTAATCCTGAATTCCCAAGTCCTGGCTTTCTCCTTGTTATAGCCTCAGGATACAAATAACTCCCACTGATATCAGTGGAAGTTATTAATTTAATCCAAAACTTGTTGAAGTCAAAGACAGGACAACTTATATAAAGTGCCGGCATCTCCTTCTGTACAGTTCTTTTCAAGCACCTACGTTGAACACCTTCAAGAGTAAATTGGATGCTTACCTTGCTGGGATCTTATGACCCCAGCTGACTTCCTGCCCTTCAGGCGGAGGGCTAGACTCAATGATATTCTGAGGTCCCTTCCAGCCCTAATGTCTATGAAATCTATGAAATATGAATCACACTCCTCAGAACACCGGAATGGATTGTCCTGAGGATAAATCCTGCAGGCATTTGGGGCATGGCATTCTGAACAGGAGATAAACTGTTCTGCTCCCATTCTCAATAGAAATTCATCCATCCATACATATATATGCATATATATATTCGAATATTATAAAAGTCTTAATCTGTATGTCCGTCTGTCTGTCTGTCCATAACACTTTATTCACACTCTGATTGGCTGACTGAAATAGCCAATCAGAGTGCAAATAAGCATTTGGACAGGAGGTGGTGGTGCAGTGGAGATGGCAGGGACACAGAGCATTGAGTGGGGGGGGGCACAGGACATGGAGCCCTGACCTTGTCCCCCTACCCCGCCCTTCTCCCTGGAGGCTGTGGCAATGGAACGGACAGAATGGGGGGGCTTGCCCCCCCTGCCCTGCTCCCTGTTGGTAGTGATGATGAAGCAGAGGGTGGGAAGCAAGGCCACTGGAGCTGGCCTTGCCTCCCACCTTGCTCCTTGGAGGTGACGGTGGTGGTGCCAGCATGGGGGTGGAGCGGGGTCAGGATGCCATGGGGGGTGGCGAGGCCACTGGTGCTGGAGCTGGCCTCAGCCCACCCCTCCCCACTTCCACTGTTGTTGCCTGCTCCTCACGTGCCCCTGACACTGCCGGGCCAACCCAGGCCTGCTGCTTCCCTACTCACCACGGTAGCCCAGCTTCTCCCCACCCTCAGGCCCAGTGCTGCCCGGCATCGGGCCCAGGTCTGCTCCTCCCCTCCCCTGGCTGCTGCAATAGGGCAGGGGAAGAGGAGTGGGCCATTACCCTAAGCAACAGGAGGAAAGTGGGGAGCGGGCCCAGATGGGGGGGGCACAGGGCTCTGTCCCTACCTGCTCCCCACCCTGCCATTCTTGATGGGCAATTGGCTAATTCTAATATTATAAAAGCCTTAGTCTGTCTGTTTGTAATGCTTTATTTGCATTCTAAAACAACCAATCAGAGTGTGAGCATTTGGACAGAAGCTGGCAGCTGTGCTGCCATGACAGTGGCAATGCAGTGGGGAGTGAGGCCAACAGAGCTGGCCTCACCCCTCGCGGCCTGAGATGACAGCAGCAATGGAGGGGAGAGGGTGAGGCACCAGCTCTGGCCTGAACCTGTGGGTGGAAGGGGGAGGGGGAGAGCAGGCATGGGCCCCGACCTGGCTTGAAATGTCAGAGGGGAGGGGAGGGGAGAGGAGGGGGGACTGCCTGAAGTGGCAGAGGGAGTGGGGAAACAGCCCCAAGGGCAGGGGGGACCAGCCCCAGCCCAACCCAAAGTAGTGGAGGGGGTGGGGGGGAAGCAGCCACATCGCTGGCCCGAAGCAGTGGGGGGGAGCCAGGGAGTGGCCCCAGTCCCCTGGAGTGGGGGGGTCGTAGATGCAGGCCTCTGTCATTGCCCATCATTCTTGACGGTAAATTTGCTAATATATAGATAGATAGATAGATACACACATACGTATATATATATATATGAAGAGTTGGACATACGGTGAGCAGCAGTTCTTATCTATTGTTCTCTGACAGAAGCTACAACCATTGAGACACTGACTGTCTGGACATGGTCTGGCCTTTGGATTCCATCTCAATAGTCTAATGGAGGAATGGTAGATCTAGGGCAGCCTCCCCTCCTCTGTACTCTTGCCTAGGTGTACATGTTGAAGGTCTTGGTGTGATGGTCACATGACTCCCTACAAGTGGATTCATCAGTCCCCTGGTAAGACCTCTTACATGTACAGCATGATTCAGAGGATTGATGGTTGCCTACTACCGCTTGTTGAACACTATAGCATTCTGGATACTTGGCCAACTGACCAGGTTTTAATTTTTTCTTTAAATACTCAAAACACAGCAAATGATAAACATGCCTTTAAATATATATAATAGTAAGAACAACTATGTCATGCACTACAACTAAGAAGGCTCTGAAAGCTGCTTTAAGAGGAACAAATAGAACCAGTGTGGGAGGAAGACATGCAAAAGACAAAGAAATAGTTTCAGCTAAATGGAATTAAAATCCCTTTTAAAGAGCATTTAGTGCTGCTGTTAAGAATTAGACACTCAAATCAGTTCCCTAGGAAATGTACCACTTAAAATATTTGCAGACTAAGCACATCTTTATTCAGTGGTCTGTACTGACTGTATTGTATGTGAAATTTTTCATGTTTTTCCTCAGCAACACATTTTGTTGAGTGAATAGACTTGTGTCAGCACCAAAATCTTTCTAGTCTTTGCTATCTGCTGATTGCTTTGGCATTTTATTTTTTATTCAGACAAGCTTGCAGAAGCAGCCAGACAGAGGACAGCAATGATGGCTGGAGATAGCAGTGATGTGGTAACTTAGGCATCTTTTCTTTTTTTAATCAACTGAGAAGTATTCCTCTACAGTACTCCTGAATGTCATCCAATCAAAATGCTATGCCATGGAAAGCTAAGTCAGCTGTCACTTGTGTCAAATGCTGCTTTTAATGCTGAAAGTGTCAGGCAGGTTTATGAAAAACTGGAAGATGTATGCATCAGCAGCTTCCCTTTTAGGCTAGATTCAGATACCTTTAATTCATGTTAAATACTACCTTATTCCACAAATAGACCCCCTCAATGCAGAGGCAGTACCTCTGGAGTAAAGTATGCATGTCACCTATGGAGAGCCAAACTTCTAGTATTTGGCCTCTTTTGAAAATTAGTAAAATGTGGAATCATATAACCATTCAGTTATATGATTGGTATAGCTTCCTAATGCTGTAGTCAGTCTGGCATAGCTATTAAAAATTGGTGATAAGAAAACTCTTTTGAGCTCCATTTATTTTAATGAGGTCCTAGTTCCATCATGACCTTGAGCAAGTCAGTTTTCTGTATGCCTCAGTTGACCATATGTAAAATGGCAATGGTATTCCTTCTGCTCTCCCAGCCTTGAGCTCTTTAGATTGGAACTTCTTTAGGCTAGATCTTATCTCAGTATGTATTTAGGCCACAGTGAACAAAATGGGATCAGAAATGAGTTAGGATCCCTGGGTCCCTTACCATCACTATGTTCTTTTTGTTTCAGGAGGTGGCATAGGTGCTTTACTATAGAGCTGTTGGGCACAGGAAAGTCCCAAATGCAAAGTTGCTATCTTGAGGGTAAATCCATTAGGTTACCATCCAGTTACCAAAAATTGAATCCTTCAAGCTACCTTCAAATTAGGGACTTTCCATCATTCAAATAATAAATGCATGGTTTAATATATCTAATATATGAGAATATCAAATAAGTAACTTTCCTTTACCATTTGGCTTTTCTGAACATGAAGTTCTATGGTGATTGAAGATAAACCACTTTCATCCATCTTTGCCAATCTCAGAGAATTCCCAGTGTTATTTTCACTAGCCCTACCCTCATTCCAGGGTTCAAAGCTGGCCTGTCACCATACTAGATAAGTCACAACTGCTTCTGCAAACATAAGCTGATTGTTGTAACTCACTGGGTGCATCTGCACAAGACATTGACTGCAGTGTTACCTAATTAGCTCTGCAGTATACATCTTGGTGTCTACACCTGAGATCCTATTAGGCTACAGGAAATGAATACACTCTGCCGCAGATGAGTATTTATAAAGCTCCTGCTGCAGAGTTTTGTTGTGTGCAGCAATGCATGTGTAGACGCTGAGCTGGCTGGCTAGGGCATGAGGGTGCTTCGGTGCAGGGGCTGCCTGCCAGCTAACCCCACAATGAAGCACTCTTGTGCCCCAGCCAGACCCTCTGCAGCACATTGAGGCAGGCTGGAGCAGCCCCTGTGCCCCCTGCCAGCCGGAGCTGCTCTGACTCAGCTCAGTGTGCTGTGATCCCAGGTGCACTTGGAAACATGGTGCCCGGGAGCAATAAAATCTGACACAATATGTGCTGGAGTTGATCGCTGCACATTAATATGAACATGTAGATAAACCTACTGTATATGGTTCACTGTTATCTGGTTCATGAGTGATGAGAAGAAGTGTGCTCCAGTGCACTGGACTCTGAGTCAGGCAAGCTGTCCTCTATTGTGACTGTTCTGTTGATTTGCTATGTAGCTGGGTGAGTGATTTAAAACAACTGAACAAGCAGGAAACTTTGATTTACATCATGAAAGTTTCCATTTGTATGACTGATAGTTTCTGGTCACTAAGGTCTTTCTGATTTCAGAACAAGTAGATTTCAGAGACTGGGAGAGGGAAACAACATTTCTTTGTATTTCAATTCCATCGAATTCTCTACTTTGAAAAGACTAGTTGAAAAAAATGAAATAAAGAAAATATTTTCCTGGCCCCAGCCAAAGAGGCTGTAGCTGTCCAAAAAGCATGTTCACCACATCTTTAAACTCCAATTTCAAGTACTTAGCCAGGGATTTCCACCAAATTGGTGGTTTGACCTTCTTTGAAATGAAAGCAGCAAACACGTGCTGCTTGAAAATTAATTTTTATTTGTATTTAAGCCATTTTTGTTGATTAGAACAAGGTTAGGCCTTCATATAGGTTGATGTAGTTTCCCATTTACTTTTAAATATCTTTATTTGTAGAAGAGAAAAAAAATTTAAACTAAATATTAAACTAAATAAAATTAAACTAAATATTTAAACAAAAATTTAAACTATTTAAACTAAAATGAAGTCTATTTTATGTATTTAGCTTAAAAAGTAACAAACAAAACTCATTTTGTGGTTTCTCATTTTTTTCATTCGTCTATTTTTATCCACACTGGCATGTGTGTTTTGCCACACATTTCACTTCATTTTTAGCCCATCAGCAACATTCTAGTATTATAAAAGCCTAAATCTGTCTGTCTGTCTGCCCAAAATGCTTTATTTGAACTCTGATTGGCTGATGGAAACAGCCAATCATAGTGTTCCAAGCATGGGGAATGCCGCCATGATTCTGAAGCCATGCTGAGGACTGGACAGGGAGGAGGGGAGCCGAGGCCAGCAGCACTGGCCTCGGCTCCTCCACGCCGCACCCTGCAAGAGGCAGAACAGCAGCAGCATGGGGCGTTAGTTGGAGGCACTCTATCCCAGCCCTCCCCTCTCCCCACCCCCCGCCATCCCCGTTATTCTTGACAGGCAATTGGCTAGAAATGATAATAAAAGTTACCATCCTTTGTAAAACCTTTGTGTAGTCCCTGGATGCAAATCTCTAAATGGTCTCAACTACTATTGTTTTACTGTTGTAGAAGGTGCTTTTCATTCCTGGCATTGTTAAAGTAACATGGTGTGTGTCTCAGCTGCAGTTTGCTCAGATTTCCCTGTGACTTCAGGTCATGAAACCATGATTAATGTAACCTGGCACAATTGCACATCCCTGCTGTGGCTTCCTGAGGTATTTTGTGAATGAGATACATTTCAGAAGGCTTGATAGTGAAGTAAGATACAAATGCACCTGGCCAGTATGGTCAATTCAGCCTCATAGGACATTCATGTCCTGCTTTTTGAGTCCAAACAAGAGTTCGTATAAGGTACGGCACTATCCAGTATCTTAAAAGTTTCATCCTGGTAGCTACATTGAAAATGTGTTCTGTGAAGAATCTTGCCAGCAAGGAGCACTGCATATTCTCCTTACCACCTGCGGCCTGGTATTCAGGTAATTTGGGGACCAGAAGCCTCCTTTTCTCAGCATGGTTTTTTAGATCTCAGCTTATATTCCTAGCATTGATACAGACCAAGTGGAACAGGCAGATATTAACATTCCAGGTATTATCACCCTCCCCACAACTGCTTCCTTTTCCCTTTTCTAATATAAGACACTCACCAGGAAAAAAATGCTAATATTATTATTATGAGCTTCTAAGCTTGAAAATTCGACTGGCCTTTTTATCAGGAATATGATAATGTGGTAGCTAAAGAAGATACCATCAGCAGTTGCTTTCATCTCTGGCAGCTATTTAATAACCTCTTTGTGTAGATATGTATCTTGGCCTCTATAAGGATTCTGATTGGAAGACTTATCTGAAAGCTCTAATTGCTTCAGTTCATATTTATCTTTCAAAACTTGTTAACAATATACTTCCCCTCCCCGGCAGGATTAAACAGAACAGGGACCTAATTGTAGAGAAACTTCAAACAGCTCCTTTGGTGCCTTCTTGTGTTCCTGAGAGAGGGTGTGCAGAGGAGCTCAATTACCAAACTACCTGTTAGGAGAAAACAGAGCTATTAAAGAACCCCCTCTTCAGACACTGTAACCAAAGCTTGGAGTAATGATGCTTTGCCCTTGTGCAGCTCTTTTCATCTGACGATCTCAAAGTGCTCTGCAGCCATTAATTTAAAGCAGAATCTTGCTACTTAGCACTAGTGTCTGGGAGATCCACTGTGGATGACTGAGTTTTTCAAATTAACAGCTAAATGAACAATCACGGTTTATACGTAAATGAAGAATACTGGATTTCAAATACGCTTTTGTTCATTTGCTTTCACAAGTTTAATTCAATTATGTGTATCACTCCAAATCCAAATATTGCTCCCAAACACAGGGGAGATTGAAGCCCAGATTAGAATGATTTGTACCTGACCCCTCTGACAGGCTAGTTCCATCCTATCTAAGAACAACCCAACTTTGTTGTAAAGAGGATCAAAATGCCTGTTGAAGATATTAATTTTACAAGCTTGATTTCTCTTGTTTCAGTCATTACTGATAGGACTTCATAAGTTTGGCCATGGGGCCAACTGAGCCTTTCAGAAACATGGCAGCTAAAACCAAATAATTGACTCTTATCTCAAACCACATGCTGTTCACAGCTGTTTATGGAAGAACCTTGTACTTCCATCATCAAGATAAAGCATGCATTTGAAGGCAACTGCCTCAGGACTCTAGACAACATCATGCAAATTCCAACAGGAAGTTGCTCCTGAACATAAAGAAAACCACAAGCAGACAGCACCGTGATTTAATTTGATATTTCACTATTCACAAGCAAGGCCCAAGGAGTGCTCTTAATTATGTCCCTACGCTATAAAAAAATCAACCCCCACAGATTCTGTTAACTTTGAAGGGTCTGTGCCTGGGCACAATATTCTCTCTGTGCAGACTTGGTGCTCTAATATGCATGCATTTTCAGACAAGGAGCACCTACACAATTTTGTATTGTTCCACTGATATTCTGGCCTCCTTGTGCCATTGTGTACTGGTGTGCCACATCTTACTAAAGTCATGATTTTACAATAGTGCTCAGTCACTAAACTTGTCATTAATAATCTCAGACATATATAATGCAAACCTCAAACTCACAACAGCTTGACCCACTGTGTCACAACCATGGGCCTTTTTCAGGGCTGGCACTGACAATCATCTCTTTAAACAGTGAGGGACTCACAGAAGTCAAACAGGACATTCTTTCCAGGATGTGCACTGATTACAATTGTCATGTGGTATGTTTCCAGGAGACAGATAGAGGACCAAACAGCATGGGATGAGATTAGCCATTAGAACTGTGTGGAGCTTTGGGTTGTGATTCGATTTGGAGGAGATTCGACCCGATTCAGTGGCCAAATCTCTGAATTCAAATCAAATCACGGTACCAATTCAAAGGTCTAAATCAATTCAAAGATTTGGAGAGCTTTGATGATTTGGGGAGTCCCTGGTGGCTGCAGCAGGGAGCTGCAGCTGACCCTGAGCTGGTAAGTACTAGGGGCAGGAGAGGGGGGACTGGGGGAGGGGGCCATGGGGGCACCCCTGCCAGCCCCCATGATGCCCCTGCTCCCTCAGCTCCCCCAACCCCTGCCCACTCCCCCAACCCCTCTCCATGGCTGTCCCCTGCCAGTTCATTTTTAAAAAAGCCCCGATGCTCACTGGGTGCTGCCGGGCAGGGCGGTCCCTGCTGCCCCCACTGCCCCACACTGCATGGGGAGGCTCTGCTACAAGCCCCACAACCCCTTCTTCCTCCCCAGGCCCTCCCACGGGTGCCCGCCCAGGCCAGCTCTGGCATTTTAAGACAAAAAAACCCAAGAAAAGTCCCTGGACTCGCTGCTCCTGAAGTGGTCTCAGGGCTTCAGGGGGCTCGTGTAATGGGGGACAGCAGAGATCACCCCCCGCTTGCAGGATTGGTGAGTGCAGGGGTTTTTGGGGGGTTTTATTTTCTTAAAGGACCAGAGCTGGTCTGGCCAGGGCACCCATGGGGGGGGCTGGGGGAGTGAGGAGGGAGGGTGAGGGGGCTTGTGCAGAGCCCCCCACAAAGTGTGGGGCAGTGTGAGGCAGCGGGAATTCCCCCACCTGGCAGTACCCGGTGAGCTGAGGCTGTTTATTTAACAAGTGCTGGGAGCTGGGGTGGGCGGGGCAGCCATTACTGGGCTGGGAGAGTGGGTGGGGGGTGGGCCTGGCTGATTTGGATATTCAGCAGCAGCTGAAACTTCAAATCAGATTCGGCCACATCAAATTGGGACAGTGATTCGAATCACTGAATCGAATCTCTGTCCCCTGAATCAGCCGAATCCAAAGTGAATACTAATTGCTGGGCACAGGCCTATTTGCCATCGAAAGGCAGAATGGAAAATACAGCAGCATTATCTTTGTAAAACCAGAGCTTATCATCAATACAACATTGATGACAGAAAAAAATGACATTGAAATCTTGACCAGCAATATGGACAACATCTCAATATAACATCTGTTTATTAGCCTCCAGGGAAGTGCTTTGCCTTTGTGACCCCAGGAAACTTAAACCATGAAAAAGCATGTGTGATCATCAGTGACTTTAACAGCCACAATGTTACAGGTGTTACAGCAAAAATCATGAGGATAGTAACTTGGTCGAGATGTGGGCAGAGGCATACCACCTAAGCCTAATCCATGACTCAGAGCTATCTGGGTCTTTGACTAGCACCCACTGGAGTAAAAAAAGCTATAATTTAGACCTCACCTTTGTTGACAGCAACATAGAAGTCATGTTGAAAAAAGACGTGTTGGAACCCACCCCCCACACACAACACAGACCAATTGCTATTAATGTCACAGCAGCCATAACTCCAAATAGGTACCAATGAGCAGATGCTTCAATTTTAAGAAAGTGGATTGGAGAGGCTTTTCTGAAGACCTTGATCAAAAAATGACACACATTAAATGAGTCTCAGATAACTACTACCTCTTTGTGAATGCCCTGTGCAAAACCTCCATGAGGCATATACCTCAAGGATGTAGAACTGAGTATATACCAAGGTTTGCTCCCATGCTAGGAGCCGAACACAAAAAATAACAGCAAATATTTCAGAGATCCTTTCTCAGAAGACAGTATTGTGGCAGAGACATCCCTAACTAACAAGAAAGGCAATTGAAATGGAAGGAATTAATTGAAGGAATAGATGTGAACCACACTAGTAGAAAAGCATGGTCAATGGTTCGCAAACTGAGTAATGACTTGAAGAAAGTACAGCAATACGACGGCACCACAGCCAACCAGGTGGCTAACCAGCTTCTGCTCAATGGTAAAGTTCCAAAGAAACAGCCTAAAATATGGATTAAACAGCAAGTTGATCTGGAAGATAATTATTTTAGCATGCCATACACAATGGATGAACTTGATGCTTTGGAAGAAGTCACTTGAAGAACAGTAAAGCAGCTGGACTTGATACATATGTATGGAACAGATAAAGCACTTTGATCCTGCAACCAAATGATGTGTATTACACCTTTTTAAAAACTGTTCATCCACATTTAGAATACCTAAACTGTGGCACTAAGCAGGTGTAATAGCTCTGTTAAAGCCAGGGAAGGATGCATGGCCCAGAGAACTTCAGGTCAGTGTTACTCTGTGCCATCTTTATAAGTTTTATGAATGGCTTATTCTCAATTGCCTCTCACGTCATATTGAATAACATCTAATACCAGAACTAGTTGGAGTAAAACTAAGCAAGTCTTGCACTGGCCAAATACTAAACATTACCCAGCAAAAGGAAGATCATTTGAGAAAGGGATGATAACAGGAGCTGTGTTCATAGACCTTTCAGCAGCATATGACACAGTAAGCCTTTGAAACCTGCTTGCCGAGTCTACAATATGACACATGACTACCACCTCATTCAGCTCATCTGATTTCTTTTGGAGAATAGACATTTTTACATAGAGCTGTGTAAGAAGCAGAGCTGCAGGAGATGACATTTAAATGACATCCCACAGGGCAATGCGCTAGCACTGATCCTCTTTAACATATATACCAATGATTAACCCATACAAAGCAGTAGAAGGAGCTTTATATATGCTGTTGATCTATGCATCACATCACAAGAGAAGGACTTTGCCACTGTTGAGAACAGACTGACATGTGCACTAAGCAACTCTCAGATTATTACAAGAACCAGATTTGTGCCAACTCAACCAAGATGCAGGTCACAGCCTTTCGCCTACACCATAGAGAAGCCAAGTAAAAACAAACACACCTGGGATGGAATCCCACTGACTAGTCACCTGAACCTTGTGTACTTGGGGGTTATATTGGACTAAGCTCTTACCTTCAAAGCACATCTAGAGAAGCTGAAAGGGAAAGTCAACTTCCACAACAACATAGAAAGTTGGTCACCTCAAAGTGGGAGTGAACTCAGCTACATTACGAACCACTACTGTTGCCTTCTGTTACTCCATTCATGCATGTCCAGTATGGGAATGATCAGTTCATGCCAGGAAACTAGAACAACAGCTGTCATGTTCTAAGCAACAGCTATCATGAAATAACATGATGTCTAAAGCCAACACTAATGGATAGCCTGTACTTAGTGGCTGGCATTGCAGCATCTGATATCAGAAGAAAGGTAGTGAGTCAAAAAAGAAGATCATGGCAGATGGAAGACCTCATGCATCAACTATATGGTCATACAGAAGTAACAAAACAGCTTAAAGGGTGAATGAGTTTTGTAACCAGTGTTGCAACCTTGGACACAATCACTAACAGGGCATAGCTGAGGTTATGGAAGGAAAGATTTTGTGCAATCCAATTCCCTGAAATGGACCTGGAACCCCTTAATGACCTTCTAAGAGGGCTTGATAGAGATTGGTTTACATGGTGGTGCCTGAACTGCCTGCACATACAAACTGGAAGATCAAAAACGAGCATGATCAAATGGGGCTACTCTAATGACATGAATACATGCAAGTGCGGTAAAGTGCAGACCTGGTCATTTGCTGACTCCTTGAAGAGACTTGTATTAAGGAGGGCTGCAGCAATGGAAAGAGACATTTCTTGTGCACAATTCCACAAAAAAAAATCTAGTTTATGACAGGGACGTGAGAAGAAGAAGAAGAAGAAAAGAAGAAGAAGAAGTTACTAAATTGCTGCTGAGAAGTGGGGTGAACTTGCTAAGATTCTATTTAAATTCATAGATGCTAAAAAAAAGTATTATAAAGATCTACTCTAACTTTTACATTCAAAATCACTCAATAGTTTTGGCATCAAGTGCATAATTTTTATTTGGGCTACTGCAAAACTTTTAGAAAGATACCTGGTCTTGTTTCAAATTTCAAGCAATGGAAGAATCATCAAGTCCCTAGAAAGGTTGTCCCAACCTAGGAGACAGGTCTGGCCTTTCAGGTCTGTGTTGGCGGGTTGCGGGGAGGGCAATAGACTGTTTTTTCCTGCTAGGGAGAGGGCCCAGGAAAAGGCTTGAGGGAGCAGGGCCAGCTGTGTTTGGGATAACAGCTGAATGCCTCTCAGAAGTTTGGGTTCAGGTGGTCCATGACCAATGAACCAGGCAAACCTTATGGAGGGGGGTGGAGGCACCCAGCCACACCCAGACCCAGTTGAAGTGATCAAAAGCCATGTACCCCATCTCATACTTATGCCCAGATCTACATTTTTGCATCCAAGACCTCTACCCACCCATTGACATCCAGAACCACCCATGGATATCCAGACGTGCAGCATGGCTGTGTCCAGCCCTAGCTCCTCTGGTATCCAAAACTGGGAACAGAACTGGACCCTTGAGGAGATGCAGGAGCTTGTTGCCCTCTGGGGTGATGAGACAATCCAGGAGCAGCTCCACACTGTGCACCGCAATGTGGATATGTATGAGCAGATAGCCAAGGTGATGTGAGTGTGGGGCCTCAACCAGGACATATTGCAGTGGAGGGTCAAGGTGAAGTGGATGACGTCCCACTACAGGAAAGCAGTCAGTGCCAACAAGAACTTTGGGGGCCATGAGGCAGGCTGGCCCCTTCTACCAAAAGTGGTCCCTTAACCTTGCAATAGATAGGTGTGTCTATATGCTGTATCCATATGGTCCTGGGGGCACTTCAGGTCTAGTGACCTCCTTTTCTGTGGTTAGGAATGCAGAGTAGGAGGTGTCAAAACCCTTCCACTCCTGTCTTCCCCCACCTTAAGAGCAGATGGTGCATGAAGACCTTGGGGTTACAGGAGCTACTCTTCAATGATCCAGGTGAGAGGGGTTGAAGAGTGGTGGCTCCAGGGATTCATGGGAATCAAAACTGGGATGTGTGTGTGAGTGTGTGTGTGGGGGGGGGTCATGTTGCAGCTGGAAATGGATCTTAGTTCTTTTGGCATGTTCCTAAGCACTGGGTACACAGAACTGAGGTACAGGACAGTTCTGACAGCACGGTCATCATGCAGGACATGGATCTTGATGCTGTCCCCTTCACACCAAAGGGGCCCTGGGATACGCACTGGATCTCAACCCCACAGATTCACAGGAGAGGCCACAGCACAGGAGACACCCTTCTCTGAGTCAGGGCCATAGCTACTTCACACTCAGTCCTCTGACAGCTCCTCCCAACCCCTGCCACTGACCCATAGACCACCCACTATTCCTCCTTGTGCCAGGGCAGGGAGGCCTATGAAAGGATAGTTACTGTCATCACATGGGAACTCTGACTCCCAGCTGGTATGTGTCTAGGAAGCAGAACAGAGGGACAGGTGCTTGCCTGAGTGTCTTGGGAGTGTCCCACAGCAAAGCAATGGAGCCCACTCCCTAGGAAAAGAATGAATCACCCCACCAATTCCCAAAGACCTGATTTCCAAACTTCTGGTCAGAGAAGTGAAGTGTGGTAGTTGTACCCTGAGGGGGACAGAACACATGGGGAACTCAGGATTTTAAAGTCTTGTTGTTGTGACAGTGCCTGGCCAAGATACATCTGGTGGGCATAAGAACCTCTCCAGTTACAGGCCAGGTTGTCAGAAAAATTTGCTACATTATTCAAAGGTACTATGTCTTGTGCCTTTTTTTTCAGGGACAATATTTGCATTCAGGCAGGGAAACAGAAAGGGAGTTTGTGTGTCAAGGGCAGTACACTGTACCTCTGTGAAGTGGATGAGAGATGTCCATGGAAGAAGTCAGGGCAACAAGGAGGGTTATTTTATGTCTGTAGTAACTGTCATTCACTGGGAAAAGGTAGGTTGAAAAACAGCATGTTGCACTTAGAACAGAAGGCTATGAGGACTGTGATAGTCCCTAGGGCCAGCATGAGTTTGCTGTATGGATTTGCACTGAACCCTTAGAAAACTGTCTCCTGCACAGATGAGCTTTTGTCTTACGCCTCATGACTCCATTATGCCTATGAAGCAGAGTTGTCACTCTCAATCCTCATTTGGGAGCTTTGGGTGATTTTCTTTTTTTTTTAGCTATTCAACATCTTAAAAAGAAAAAGACAGAGATCTTGAATTTGACTACACCTATAGGAAGCCAATGCAGAGAACAAGGGCAATAACTTTACAGTAGTCTACATTGCAGATGGAGGCCTTATAGAGTTCTGCACCTTCTGGAATGTCTTAAGTGGTGTGAGGTTATGCCCATTAGGAGCAGGACCCAGGTGGTCTGGCACAAAGGTTAAGGCTGAGGTCCAGAGATGTGATACACCAAGGGTCAGGAGTCAAAGACAGGAGCTAAGATACTAACCAGAGATAAGGATCCAAAGTCAGCCCAATCCAAGGGGTAGGAGTCAGAGGTGGGGTAATTATAAGTCCTGTTTTCACTCGAACAGTCCTGTTTTAAGTACCTGACCCAGGTATCCCATTGGTTTGCACAAGTGAACCTGTTCATTTCACCAAATGCAGGGCAATGACACTCTTCAGTCAGAGGCTACAACATGTGTGTGGGGTGGGGGGAAGGGGTGTTGTTTGCAGCATTTACCTCCTTGCTCCCCCAGAAGTCCACGCCTTCCTACCTCACTCCCACCCCCTGTCTCTGGCATGTTTGGCTCAGACAGGAACATAGAGACCATTGAGTTTGCCACAGAGAGCTGTGGTGTGGAAGAAATGAGGGAAATGCAATGTTCCATTTTTAGGTTCAGGAAATAAGGGTGGCCTAGTCAGAGACAGGAAATAGTAAGTCAGGGACTAGGCAGCAGGAGCTTGGAAGCCAGACTGGAGATTTGGCAAAGGTAAGTAAGTTGCAGCTTGAATACAATGCATTGTGCAATTAAATGTAACTACGTGGGCCACCCCCTTGGCAGTGCAGAGCAGGGCAACCATAAGTCAGACAAATCACTTAAGAGGTAGCCTCTTTCACCCCAGCTGCAGCTAGCTATCTCATCACGGTACCTAGTATAGCCTTGATCAGACTCTATGCCAGTTGGAGAGAGATGTAACCCTTACAGTGCCCAACTATACTTCCTTACAGTAATCCAGTAAAAATATGACAGCAGCTTTTGCAACCAAATCCAGGATATTGTCCAACAGGTTGGGACAGAATCTACTAACAAGGAAGTGACAGTAGAAAAAAAATATTTGTGGCACTTCTGTGTGAAAGCTGACTGTCAGTGGGGATCAAGTTAGCCTCCTAAAATAAAGATTGAACTGAACAATTGAAGATGTACACCTTCAACCAAGGAAGCTATACCATAGCTGTGGACTCCTCAAAGTGTTTTCCTCTGTCTACAAGTCTACTCTGTCTTGTTTGGTTCACCTTCAGTCACCCAGTTGTTCTTTGTCTATGACCTGATTGTATCTAAGTATGGGGCCATCTTTGTGGCAGTGGTGCAGTGGTATTTTGTGAAGGATAAATAAGTTTGTGTGTTGTGTATATTTTGTAACCATGTGAGTCCCTGCTTGAAAAAAATCAATGTGAGATAGTCATGAACTAGATCTTGATATTAGGGCTGTGTGAAAATTTGCTGGCCATTTCGTTTCAACACTGTTTTGACTCATTTCGAGGTTGAAACAGCAAAATTGAAGTGAAGCAAAGGCCATCAAAATAGCCTCAAAACAAAATGAGGCTAGTTGAAATGTTTTGACCATAGGACTGGAAGATCTGCCAGGGGGTGGGAAGTCAGCCCAGCTGGGCTGACTTCCCGTTCCCAGTGAAACATTGAAACAGCTTCGAAACAGCCTTTCTGTTTTGATGGAACAGAACGGAACAGCTGTTTTGAATCAAAATGAAATTTGAAACAGAACGCTGTTCCCTCAAACTGTTGAAACTCAAGGCAAAACCAAATGGTGCCATTTTGCACAGCCCTACTTGATACATCAAACCTGGATTTCTATGGTATTGATCAAAATATTTGGTATTTGAAAGAAGAAGGGGAGATTCCTTATTGAATCAGGCATTGGTTATCATGTTATGTGATCATCAGGCACTAATTCTCATGACTTTTTCTATTCAGAGTTAGATACACAAATCTTGGGGCAAGTTGCCTTCAGGGGGCCTAATATTTCTGGTAGTATATATGGTATGAATATGCTGAATGGATAAGGTGGGGACACCTGTTAGTTAACAGAGAAGAGGGAGATAGAGCCTTGCTTTCCTGGATATGAGTGAAGTGTTCCACCAAGTAAGACATAAAATATTCACAATGCTTGTAACAGGGTACTGGTATTGACTGCAGGTTCTATGAAGCAGTTTAGCACCTTAAGTGACCTGTTAGGACAAGATCTCATGGAGAATGAACAAAAAGTAGGTACTAGATCATGAAGTAGGCACTTGGCCTCTAATAAAAGTTCAGTTTGAAAAATATTTTATTGTTGAGCCTGTCAGCCTCATCCTTTGTTTTCCATCTCCAGCATTTATTTTCTTTTCACATGGCGCACAGTTTCATAAAACTAAGATCTGTGTGGGGAGTTGGGAGGAAATAATAAATGTGGAAGCTAGAGCACTAATATTCAAAGCTAAGGTAAAGCAATGGTTCATCAAATATCAGCCATTCTGGGCAGTCTGGGTTGAGTAATTTTACTTTATAAATGGAAAAACAAAAGCACAGCGAGATTAAGCAGCTTGTTCAAGGTTACATAGTGACAGAACTGGTATTAGAACCCAAGAGCCCTGCTGTGCCTGATTTTTGATCCTTCCCTTTAACCTCTGTCTCTCCAAGGAGTTGGAAAAGCTTAAAGGTCCACCAGAGTCTATTACACTATATTGAGGACTACCAACATCTGTAGGTAGTGGATGTAATGGAGTGATATGGAGAACATTACAACTGGCCACCTTTGATTTAAATGCTGGGTAACCATATACAGCCTGGGGCAGCCCCTGGCAGGAGCATGAAGGCATGAACTCACACCCTTGTAGTCATAGCAGTATCCTTTAATCATTCTGTCACAGTATCATTCTGTTTCAAGGAGTGAAATCTATTAATTCTACTTTTATTGCTGAAGACAGAGAGTCCAGAGGAGATGCACGTGCATGATTAGCGGTCAAGAGAGAAGGTCTTATGAGGAGATACTGAGAGGCATGGGACTCTTCAGCCTGGAGAAGAGAAGGCTCAAGGGGAACTTGGTGGCAGCCTATAGGTATAAAAGGGGGTTGCACCAGGAACGGGGAAAATATCTGTTCACCAGGACACCACAAGGGAAGACAAAGGCTAATGGTCACAAACTGCTGGGAGACAATTTTAGACTGGACATAAGGAGAAACTTCTTTACCATCCAGGTCTCTAGTCTGGAATAGACTCCCTCCAGAGGTAGTGCAAACACCTACTCTGCATACATTCAAGAAACACCTGGATGGTCACCTTGCTGGGGTCATCTAACCTCAGCTGACTTTCTTCCCTTGGGCAGGGGGCTGGACTCAACGATCTCGCAAGGTCCCTTCCACCCCTAACATCTATGAAATCTATGAAATCTATGGAAGTCTAGACATAGATTACAAAAACCTAGCAACATGATAATGTAAAATGTAGTACAGAATACAGATATCACAATCAGTGCTGGAGAAAGGTTTGGATAATAAGTGACTTAATATGGAACATATCTTTTGTCAGATGATTTGGAAGCATTGTTCAGTGCTGTTTGTAGGACAAAAACACTATATCAGCTAAGGTCTTTCCATGTGTTCTTCCTTTGTTGTAAAACTCATTTTAAATCTAAGTCTTGAGAAAAGAACAATGGACAAATAAATGACAGAAGAGAATGAATGCAATATTAGAAAGCAGGATTAATTGTGTTTGCAAAAAACCCAAATATATTTCATGAAACAATGAAGTAACGGCTGCACAGAATAAATTTTCCCTGAACCAAACTAGATTAATACACAGTCCTGTTAAATTGGTCAGGAAAAATGACTGCCAAATGACATCTCTGTGCCCCATATTTATTCACCATCTGTGACTTCCATATCAATTTGCTTGGTTTACAAATCCAAATTAGATTTTTTTCTTCAGTCTTGCCCTCTCTGCCAGGGCTGCAGGGTCAAACCAATGGCTGAAACCAAACTGTGTCCTTCTTTGTGTTCCATAAATCAGCACCAACAATCAAGCCTGGCTTTGGCTTGCAATTTTGCTGACAAAACAAAAGATGTGATGGAACGTGGTTCATTCTTCCACCGCTATGTTGGCACTGCAGTGCACGCAGTAGTTGAAGCTTGCCTATGTTCATGGGCTAAACATGGGATGCAGTGGACCAGGAGGTAGTGGACCACGAGCAAGGCATATCCTGGGCCGACATTCCTTTTTCAGTAGAAATGAAGAAGAATTCTGGACATTAAAGACAGAAGAGACCTATCAGCCTCTATTGTGTGCATATTCTTATTAAACATGGTTGGGAAATTTTCAACAAAATTTATGTCCCACAATGCCCACCTTCACCTGGTTTCAGGATGAAATTTGTAATGCTGTATGTTTTGACTGCTTTTGGCTCTTGTCTGTAAATATGCCTAAGTGTTCTTTTAATGCAGCCCTAAACCTTGGGCTCAAACATCGTAATACTTTGCAAAATGTTCCATGAACTTTGTTTACATTTGGCATTTGTAACATCTGTAACAAACCCTAAGGTTGGACAACTTTCTTTCGGCTTCAGCTTTCATGCCATAAAGTTTCAAAAAGGTTCTAAATCAGAAACTTTCTTTGATATAGGCATCCAGCAGACAACTTGCTAGCACAGGCCATCTCATGAAACATCTAGAATCTACAGGTTTTTTATGGAAATATCACAAATATATTTTGTGTGAAGGCTATATATCCCATTTTAATTTTATCTGGACCAGTTTACCTACCCCAGCTACAGAGCCCTGGAAATACACCATCTGGACGAAACAATGGACATGATGGAAAACAGCATGAAAGTTAGTGTGGGGGGTGTTGTTTGCATGCCTAATCTGTGATCAAGTCAAAATTAACAGTGGAATGGAAAGTAGATGAAGGGGAAAGGAAATATTCTTCTGGGCAATTTTCTTGGTATTGTCAGAACAGAATTATATAAGGAATGATTGACAAATTAGAAGCACTTTGCACCTAATTTGAATGCATTCAGATTTTAGTGAGGAGAAATATGTTAAGTGTCAAATTACTCACCTTACCAGTAGCTGCCGTCTTTAAAATCAAAATCGATTGAGATGTTTGGAACTAAAACTTAGGGAAACAAATTGCTTTCTTTGGTACACTGCACTCTTAAAATAACTCTATTTGGAAGTCCAGCTGAGCAAGTTAATTTAAGTAGTGATCAGCTGGATGATAGGCATTTGTTCTGTGTGCATCTAGTTATGTGAGTACAAATCATACTGCCAGGTAAAAATATATTAAGGAAGACCTAACCCTCTTAACCAGATCCCACTGAAATTGACAAATGCCTTTCAGTTGACTTCAGGTGGCCTTTGAATAAGAACCTAAGGGTAGGTCTATATTGGGGATCATCACGGTACAGATACTTCCGCTGGGACATTTGCAAACATGCCCATACACATCTGTTCCTGCCTACATGCAGAAGACCTCGAAGAATGTTGTTGAGTCTGCTTCAGGGCATGCTGCTGTGGATATTCTTGAGCCTCCCACAATCTCTGGTGTGAAGAATGGCTACCGGGAATAACCCTGGAGCAGCCTTATTGATGTAGCTCCTGGTTTGGCACATGTGACTGGGAACCTGGCATTCTCAGGAATGTTCTGGATGGGGGGTGCTGTTGTTGTGGTATAGACATACCCTCCATGCAGTGGTTGCAGCTACCTGCATGATTCAAAGGCCCATCAGGAAAAGGAAAATTTGCAAAGGCTCCTCCCATCTGTTCCCTTAATACATCTGTGAGTGTTTATGCTTTCTGGCTGTGCAAAGGTTAGTATGCTATAGGAATAGAGAAGCTGGTGCACTCCTACTAGACTTGGTCATACCAAAAGGAAATTTGCCTTGCTGAGGGAGTATTCTGACTGTGACCCTCGAGGGTGATGTGTGTCTTCATGAACCCAAAGACTGGTGAGGTGCAGTGCTTGTAATGTAGAATACAGATCTGAGCCAGGACTTTAAACTGTCCTTAAGGTTTGACCGTTCATTAGTCAAAAGTTGGAACTTTTCCTTGTAGCCTTGCTCCTGTGATGCCTGCCGTTATTGGGGTTTCTCTATCTACCATATTCATTTCTACATTCCCATTAAGTAATTACACTTATTGTAGCTTATGCACTGTCTGAGCTTGCACACAATTAAGGTTCAGCAAATAGAAAATACTCAAGTGGGGTTAGTTGATTCATAATGTTTGAGACTTACTATATAATAAAAATAAAACATTTAATCTTAACATAAAATACAGCGGTGCTAAATGACCAGTGAACACATTATGGAGATTTCAAGTAAGCTCTTACCTCTTGTAATTGACAATTTATCAGTGGCCTGTAATGGTTCTGTAAAATAAAAGACTTTACATATCTGTTGTGGTGAAACAAAGAAAATGTGGCTTTAACTATCAAACCATGATGGGGAGGGTGAGGTAAACAGTTCTAAACCCCATGCAAAGTTGAATGTTGTGAGCTCCCTTTAAGAACAAGCACCGATACAGTATTGTGAACTTCTGTGTTCAAAGAGGATGATTCAGACTCCCCAGTTCACAAGATTTTTTTTTTTAAAAAAACTTTCATTTGATGTGTTCTTAGTTGCCTTCTTGTTTTCAGACCTTTAGGACTCATTTGGGTCATGTTGTCAGGCTTTTCTCCACAGCTATGAGGACTAGGAACCTACTTTGTTTTTTAATGAAAACCAAGCTTTTCATGAAATCAAATACATCTGGGAGCTGGAGCTTTAAAAATATATATACAAAGGATCACAAGATTCACAATAAAACTTGCAAGAGTTGGGAGTCCTCAGAGAATAGGGGTATAAACCACTGCCTTTCCATGCTTGCGCAAGCTGCCTGAATTGTCATTTCCTGCAAAAATGTGAATAGCTATTTCTGGGCTGCTGCTTCTGTTCAGAAGGAAATGGGCAGGGAGGGATATGTAGGGGAGAAGCATGGGGAGGGGGGCAGGGAGGGCATAGTTTTTTCACACCAGTCCAGCCCCTAGTACCAATGTGGAATGGGAAGGTAATAGTGCTAGCAGAAAGACACACTAGTCACAAACTGAAGGGAGGTAAGAGAAGAAACTAAACTGTGACTCTGAGTCATAAACCGGTTCCTGTGGTCTGTCTGTGACAGTGCTGCTGCATATTGTCCTTTGTGAAGGCTGGATTATAGCCTCACAATTGAGCTCAGAGTGAGGATCACATCATATCCAAACATCTAGGATTGTGTTGGGATTTAGGGATACAAAATACTAAATTGGTAAGGAATTTCTATTGTACTGGCACCTTTCAATCCACATGTGGGGGAAGCCATTTATTTAAAAGATGTTATGCTGACATGATAGTTTTTGCATTGCTAATCTCTCAGAAGAGTTTTTTGCAAAACAAATGCAGCTACCCAGTTGAGAGATAGGTACATTTACTGCAAATAGGCAAAACTTTGAAAAAAATTAGTTGGTCTGATTGCACATATCCTTGTAAAATCATAATATTGTAGCAGGCCTACAACATCAAAGAAGGGCATTTGTTTGCCTGCATTGATCCCCCTTAAAATACTGGAGATCATCAGTAGCTTGTAGCATAGAGGTCTTAAGAAACAGCCAGAGATGTTATTGCTGACTGAAGGAAAATTACCTTTTTGATGACTAACTTGCCAGTCTGAATGGTGTAGGCAGAGTTTGTATTCCACTGTTCATTTAAAATCCCCAGCTTGGATAATGTGAACCTATCTATTATCATCATGTTGCCTGTGTTATATCATTCCCAGTTCATTAGGTGGCTGTGAAATGCATAACAATGCTTTTTCAGTACAGATTGTCTTTTGTTTCAGAGAATGTTGACTAGCAATTGTGCATCCTTCCCTCTAGATGGCTGTTGAGAATATCACTATCCCTTATTATCCTTTCCCTTTTGCCCAAGCCCAGCATCCTCTTTCTACTTGTACTCCAGTGTAATTGTGGCATTCTTTATGTTTCTAATAACATCCCCAGCTTGTGGAAAATTAGGTGAGTTAGGCTTTTTATGTGGCAAATTGAACATGAGCAGCTACTCACTCTGCAGAAAATAATTTGAAGTATTTGTCTGTTTCTGTGTATTTATCTAGTGGATGAATCACTTGAGTTATAAAAACTGTGGAAGAACGAAAAAAATCTAACGGAAATGATAGTACAATTACTGCTAGTGATTCACCCAAATCAAGCATATCAATTACCCCTGAGTAGTCTGCCAGAAAGTCTCTCATTATTTTTCTTTATTTATTAAAGCTGAATTAGCAACTGATTGTGAGTTCTTATAGGTGTCTCCATATTGTTTGATACTTGAAGGGGAATGCAATAGATATATCTTTATTTTATTACTATGCACTAGTGGAGCCTCGGAAGACTGAAGGATGATTGTATCCTCTGTACTATTTTGTTTGAAATATGGAGAAAATACAAGAGACATTTATTTACAGTTGTATTTACTGAGAAGCTATTAAACTTACCTCCATATCATTGTGTACTTTACTTATTTATTAGCACTCTATTTGCATTTCATGTGTGCTAAGCAGGCACAGCTAACAGACTAGTATCCTCATTTTGCATTTTAATATGGCTGAAATGCAGGGAACACTGTACAGAGGTCAGTAAAAATATTAGGACCAAATGTATTTTATAAAGAAATTGCAATGTAAAGAAACTGTAAAGACTAGCAATACATTGAAAATGTCCACATGTACATGAAAAACCAGCAGTGATAAGAAGCTATTGCAGGGAGAGAAGATACTGAGTATAGAACAGGTGCTAGTGATAGGGACACATTAATGCTTATTTGTGCATCAGAGATATGGACCTACACACTGCAACTGCTAAAGTGGGCATGGTCATTTGATGTCAGTCCATGCATAAGTGGGGTTGTGTGTGTAAACTCAAGAATGTCATGTTATATGGAATTACAGATTTTTGTAGGCTGATGACATTTATTAAAGAATAACACAACTACAATTCCAGACTTTCACGTACACAGCTTGAGTTTCAGCTTTGTCTGTCTTGTTTACCAGAAATTACATCATACCTAGAATTTTAAATAGACATCTACTGCATGTTTAAACCCCAAGAGTGCTATGGTGAAGCAGGCCAAACCTACTTCATGCATCAGACCCGGTTGTGGAGATAATGGATTTCTCTTTGCATAATGCTGAGGATGTACCAACAAGGTTTCTCAGCCAGACATACTGATTGAAGCACACCCAGTGCAACACCAGTGAAGCTAAGTTATGTCCTTTTTCAGATGCAACATGTCAGCAGAGCAAGGAGCCAAAGGGAAAAAGAACCAAAGGGTTTTAACCTATGGAGAGGCAATGTGGGGTTCTTTCAGGCATGTGGGATGGTATCTGGGATTCACTTAATGAAAATAGGGTGCACTAATCACAAAAGCAATATAGGGCAGAGTTATATATCCAGGTATGTTCCTAACACAATTGCAGATATGATTCAGTTCATACAGGGTGTACCGATATGACATGCTTTACTGTGTATTAGACTAATCTAATGTGCACTAAAGTGTCAGCATCTACATGTGTGTGGGATTTACTGCACAGTAAATTAAGTTTCATAGTTTCATAGTCGGTAGGGTTGGAAGGGATCTGAGCAGATCAAGTCTGACCCGCTACCATGGCAGGAAAGAGTACTGGGATCAAACGACCCCAGCAAGGTGTTCATCCAGCCTCCTCTTAAAGACCCCCAGGGTAGGAGCCAGCACCACTTTGCTTGGAAGTTGGTTCCAGATCCTAGCCGCCCTGACTGTGA
>NW_017728922.1:8629649-8650062 GCF_001723895.1 Crocodylus porosus
GGGGAACGCTGGCTTCTCAGGCCAGGGGGGCCCTGCCTGGGATTTGGGGGGCCCTGCCCTACAGGAGGGGGACTGGTGAGTACCCCCTCCTTCACTGATGAAAATGTTGAACAGTGCAGGCCCAAGGATTGAGCCCTGCGGAACCCCACTGCCCACATCCCTCCAGGTAGAATAAGACCCATTCACCACCATTCTCTGGGTGCGGCCCTCCAGCCAGTTAGTGACCCAATTGACTATGTAGGTGTTGACGCCACAGTCATGTAGTTTTTTAATGAGAATGGGATGAGAGGCAGTGTTGAAGGCCTTCCTAAAGTCCAGAAATACTACGTCTACTGCAACACCTGCACCTAAGGATTTTGTGACCTGGTCATAGAAGGCCACTAGGATGGTCTGACTGGACCTGTCTCTAATGAATCCATGTTGGTTGCCCCTCAGCATAATCTCCCCTGCTGGTTCCTCACAGACATGCTCTAGGATAATTCTCTTACACAGGATTGAGGTAAGACTAACTGGCCTATATTTTTCTGGGTCCTCCTTCCTCCCTTTTTTGAAAATGGGAACCACATTGGTGCTTTTCCAGTCCTCTGGCACCACACCAGAGTACCATGAGTGTTCATAAAGCCGTGTCAGGGGTCCTGCAATGACCTCAGCTAATTCCCTCAGCACTCTGGGTTGGAGATCATCAGGACCAGCTGATTTAAATACATCCAGTCCCTCCAGAAGTTCCATGATTAGTTCCTCACTGACCCTAGGCCTGTGTTCGCCTCCCCTGGGACCTACAACGGTTCCAGTGGGGGGTGGGGGTGACCTAGTCCCTGCTCAGAAAAATAGAGGCAAATAAATTGTTAAATAGGTTAGCTTTGTTATCTGGTGTGATGACCAGATTTCCTAGTGTGTCCTGCAGAGGCCCCTCTGTGCCCGCTGGGCTGTATTCACTCCTGAGGGCACCACCCTTTTGATGTCACCCCGCCCCAGGACCCTTGAGGGCAATGTGGGTGTTCTTTCACTGCCTCACCGCCCCCGTTCTCTCCTGCCACATCTTGGTGTACCATCAATGGGGGGGCCCGTCTAGTGAGTCCCTCATTGCCCAGGTCCGACCCAGCAGATGTACACGGGGCTCCAAGCACCCCTGCACCCCGGCCTCACACCACCTTCTGGAGCGGACCCTGAAGAGGAGGTACATGGCTCCTCTTGCCCATCTGCAGCCTTTCCCTACCCCTATCCCTTATACCTTACAGGTTACAGGTTTGGCTTCGGACCCTCAGTCCCTAGGACCTTTGTCTCTAATAGACCCGGGCACCCGTGGTTCCAGCGGCGACCCCACCCCGATTGAGCTCCTCCCTCAGGATCCTTGCCAGCTTGCCATGCCCAGCATGCACCTGGTTCCCGTGGGTCCTCTGCAGCGCCTCCTTCTCCTCGCCGTCTTGTCCGGATGCTGTCCATCTGCCGCTGGCTCCTGGGAGCTATTGCTAGGTCCCTCTCTCCGGCTCCTCCTGCTCCGGCTCTTTGTCCTTCCCTGGACGCTGGGGGCTTCCCCCTCCTCTTCCATCATCGATGGATCTCCCTCTTCAGGGCCATCCACCCCTTCCACCACAGCCGCCGCCGCCGCCGCTGCTTTTATCCTCGCTGGCCAGCGGCTGGTGCTGATGTCACCGGCCGGCCGCAGCTGTATAAAGAGCTGGCTCATGAGCCACGCGGGTTTCGCTGGCGCATCATCTCCTGCTGCAAGTGAGTTTCTTGTGTCACCCCAGTCTCTGGGACACCCACATTACCCAGTACCTTCTTTTTACCCCCTATGTATTTAAAAAAGGACTTCTTCTTGTCCTTGATCCAGGAAGCTAGTCCCAGTTCCATCTCTGCCTTGGCCTTCCTGACTGCTCCCCTACAGCCCTGAGCAACCAAGGTATAGTCCTCCCTGGTGATGGCCCCACCTTTCCATTGGGTGTGTGCCTCCTTTTTAGCTAGGAGATGTTCCTGTATGCTTTTGGTGAGCCATGGGGGCTTTTGCACTCTCTTGTCCCCTTTGATCCGTGTTGGGATTACCTCCCTTTGGGCTTGGAGGATCGTCTCCTTAAGGAATGACCACTCTGTTTGGACACCCAAATCCTCTCCCCTCTGGGACCACAGTGCATCCCCAACTGTTCTCCTTACCTCATTGAAGTCCACTGTGATGTAAGGGGCCTTGTGTGTTGTACTACCTGCCAGGTGTGTAGCCCCTCCCCTCAATTTTTCTGCCACGACTTGATGTTATTCTACAAAGAGAGAGGGTTCAATGGAGATCTTCTACCTGGGAGGGTTTCTCCAGGAAATGGCAGTAGTCATGCTTCAGGCACGATGTTTCACAGGGCTCTGCCTCCCCTACACCCTGTCAACTCATCAATGGTATGGGCGTCAGCACAATGGTGGTTTGGTCTTGCTGTCTTGACCACAGCTTGCCTTGAGGGGAATCCTAGGTCTGAGTGGGCTCAGTTGTTATTTGTCTGGCCACCCCTCCTGCCTCGATGAGTAATCTTCCCTCCCTTGAGGCTGGCAAACTATGTATGTGTAATGTAGCGCCTACTCCAGTGCCTCTGGGTAGGGTTCTTTGTTGTTGCGCCTTTTCTACTTCTCTCTGTTATCTTCCTTTTTTTCCTTTTGCAAAAGAAATAGACTCCTGGGGAGGAGAGGGAAGTGGAGCTGCCTCCTTTCCCCCAACCTCCTACAGGGGGCTCAAATGCCTCCCCTGCTCTGCCTGCCTTCCCACGGTGGCTGGAACAGCCGTGGCAATTGGTCCATCTGTTCCCCACCTGGGAAATAGCTGATTAAACAGCCAGTGTAATGCCGGATCACGTGGCTGCGACCACGGTTCCTGATCCTGCTCTGGCTGCACAGTGGGAGGTAAGTTTCTCCTGTAGGGGAGCTGTTTATGGGGTTTGGGGCCCACGGGGACTACCTTCTCCCCTTCAGGAGCCTGTGGGGGCACCTTGTCACCACATCCGCCCCCTTGAAGTCCAGGGCCTTGCTGCAGGCCTTTGCCACCTTGCGCTGGATAGTGAATTCCAGCAGGCGATGATTGCTGTTGCCCAGGTGATCGAGCACCCACAGACCCCTCACCAGGTCATCGCCCATGGCCAGGACCAGCTCCAACAAGGTGTCTCCCCTGGTGGGGCTGTGCTCCTCCTGTGTTAGATGGAGGTCCTGTATCTCAGCTAAGAACCTATGTGAGTGGTCAGACCTGGCTGACTGCTCTTCTCAGTAGATATCTGGAAAGTTCAGGTCACCCATGATGACCATGTCCTTTGACCTAACTAACTCTGTGAGCTGACTTAAGAATTTAGCTCTTCCCCTTGGTTGGGTGGTCTGTAGTAGACCCCCACCATTAAGTCCCTTTCCCTTCAACTTCCTTGTATTCTAGCCCAGAGCAGTTAGTGTGCCCCTCCTCTGACCTTGTGCTACTTGTTGAGGATGTGTATTTCTCCTTGATGTAGAGCACCACACCCCAACATTTCCACCCTGTCCTATCCCTCCTGTGCAGCCTACAGCGCTTGATATTCACCGCCCGGTCGTGCGTTAGGTCCCACCACATTTCTGTGAGCCTCACTATGTCTGGTTTGGTGTTGGTTAGTAGGAGGGTAAGTTCCTTCTGTTTGTTCCCCATAATATGAGCATCTGTGAAGAGGCATTTGAGACCTCCTGAATATGCGTGCACTGGCCCTCTAATCTCAGTACTGCCTGGGCCCCTGTTGCTTACCTGGGTATTTGTTCTGCTCGTCATCAGTCTAGGCTGGGCTGTTCTTGTGGGTAGCGCTTGGTTTAGTGGTCTAAGGCTTCTTCTGCCCTCATTTTCCCCTTCCCCCAATGAGCCTAGTTTAAAGGTTAATATGTCATTTGCTAATACCAACAAATAAAGGTACTAGATTAATGTCACATTAAACAGAAGCTATTGTGCAGTAATGTATGTGTAGACACTGACCAATGGAGCAATTTCTGGTCAGCCTAGGTAGCAGGGAGCCACAGGGGATGGGGGAGGAGGGGGGAGCTGTCCATGGCTCCACTGTGACAGGGGACCTCTCTGTCCACAGTCCCAGTGCTGCTCAGCTCCCATCTCTCCCCAGGCATGGGCAGGGAGTGGGAGCTGACTGGGGCATGCACTGCATGGGCAGTGGCATGGCTGAGGAGACAAAGAGTTCCCTTGTTCCCTCAGCTTTGCAGCTGCCTGTGCAGGCCATGTCTCTGTCAGGTCCCACTCCCCAGCCAGGCTTGGGGGGACCCAGGAGCTGAGCAGCTCTAGGATCTGGGGAGACGATGGGGAGGAAGCAGCACTGGGACTGGGGACAGACATGAGGGAGAAGCAATGCAGGGATGGAGGGTGGGGTGGGGGAGATGCAGTGGGGAAGCAGCACTGGAACGTGGGAGGGCGGGGGCCATGGGGAGGAAAGCAGCACCAGGGACCGGCGCTGCTTTCCCCTTCCATCTCCTCCCTGGTTCTGGTGCTCCTTACCCCGTACAACTCCCCCCTGGTCCCAGTGCTTACCTCCATGTCCCAAGCCAGCGTAGCTAAGATGGGCTGCATTCTTGAGCTCCATGCAGCATGGAGCTGTCCCTGCTCCTGGACAGCTCCCTTCTTCTCCTCAGAGCCCAGGCCTGACCCTGTGCCCCGTGCCAACCAGGGCTGGCACCCAGGAGAGCCTGGAGCTCCCCTGGCTGCTGCAGCACAGCAAAGCAGGACAGGGGGGCAGAAGCAGCCCGGGACTGAACTGCTCACATTGGGAGCAAATTTGATTCTGACAGGGACACGTGTAGACAGAAGCCTGGGAGCACTTCAATTGCACATTAATTGCACATGTAGATGTGCCCACACTTGTACAATATTTTCTGAGGTATATAGTCAGATAGCATAAAGTCACATGTTGTCTATACCATCACAATATTTTCTTCCTTTAGTGTGTATTTTCATAGGTCACAAAGCAGAGACTGATAACATTGGCTTGACTTAATCATATGGACCAGGCCCGCACATCCAACTCTGGCTAAACTAATGTTGATTTAACAAGGAATTTTACTTGGGTCATGGTTAAAACCAATGTCATCAATCAAGGTTTGATCAAGGATGTATTTCCAAAGCAATATTTTTTCTTTGTGGAGTTTCAGTGCAAAGTCACTGGATTAATACTGCTAAGAAGCATTGACAATACAACATAGCTCCTACAGCATACAGCATCGTCATTGTAAGTGCAAAGGCATCCCTACTGAGCTGGGCATCAAAGCCCTGGATACCCTTTTAGCAGTTCAGCTAAAAGGGTAATCCTGGATTTGTGCTGAATCCAGGTTTTGGAAACAGTCTGTAAAAGGTGGCTGCTCTTTTAATTCATTTGTGGTAATAGCCTCAAATGAGGGTCATTCATTTGCTCTAAATGTAACCGTTATATGAAAGTCTATTGTAGATGAGCTATTTGAAGAAAATACTAATGATTTTTTAACGCTCCACTGCTTTATTTTCCTTCTGTGAGGTCACAGTCTGAGTTTTGCAGTTTCTCATGTTGGTTTTGGTCTCAGATAAAGTCAATGAGTTTTAACTTCATCAGTGTTAAAAAGGTATGAATCAGGACTTTTGATGTTCAATAAAATCACTGGCACAAAATTCATAACTACAAGGAAGTAGTACTTTCCTGGATGTGTTCTCTCTCTCTCTCTCTCTCTCTGTTTTAACCATTGTCTGGAGAAGGAATTTAAATCTGGTAGGCCTTCTCTTACCTACTATTGCTTGCATGTGCATTCAAAACACATGCCCTTCCCTGGAGGAAGCTGAGTTGGTGAGATTTGATAACTGTGATGTGATGCTAATCTTAACCCATAGCTGCAAACTTATGCAATAGGCAATGGAGTGCTACAGTCAACAAGAAGTACTTCTGAAAGGCAAGTAAACTTGAAAAGCTGTCACTGAGCTATTGGGTTGACTTCGTCTGCTACTGAGCTTTCATTTCTTGGAATAAGTTTTTCTTTTGGGAAAAGGAGGAAGAGTACTCACAGTGTTCACTCTAAGGATCAACAATCCCTGAACTGGAATGCCCTTTGAAAGTGTTCTTTTGGATGTCAGTAGAAGACTCCCTTGCCATAAGAAAGTCCACTGTTTTTTTGCACAGGACTGCCAAAGTGACTCAGTCATTACCTGCTTTCTGGTCACCATATAGTAGGTGTGTAAAAGGGGGTAAGACTCAAGCATTGCTAGTCATCCCTGGATATCATAACAACTTGTTAGGGCTACATGCAGTCAAGTATATGGCAGTCCTGAAGTCAGGTTTGGGGCTGGAGGGCTATAAAGAGGATATAAAATGATTTTTCTCCAGCCACCAATCTTTTTGCCCTGACAGTTCAATGGGAATATCTCTCTTGGTCTGTGATGGAGGGAAGGGAGGAAGAACAGATGGACATATAGATCCTGACTGCCTGTCTCCATATTTATAAACAATGGTTTCAAATAAGGACTTGAAAAAAAATGTAAAACTAAAATTATTTGGCTGGAAATCTGTATGTTAACAATGAAACTGAGGGGTTTTTTTTTTTAAAGTACTTTGTAGAGCCTTCATTTGTGGTGTGATTACTGCATAAGCCTCTTCCCTCTGGGAATCAGCAGTAAGTGTTAATTCTAAGTAATGTTCCCAGTAGACAATAGTTTCTTGTTCAAGTTATCCTGCTCCCTAGCTTTTGGCATATAAAGATCTTCTCAGTCTGGTATGATAGACAGCTTTTCCTTACACAAACCAAAGAGCTGTTGCAGGTCTACATTGAGGTTCATTGTTACAACCATTATAACTGGCTCAACTTGATGTTATTAGATTCTTGCTTTCCAGGTTGTGCACTGGATTGACTCTAATAGATGTAAATGTTTCTGACAGAGGCAGGATATGAAGTGAGTACATAAGGTGACCTGACCAGCAGGGCATCTCTGCCTCTAATTTCTGTGATATGGAGATGTGAATGGTATCATGTTTGCAGCACAAACATATTTTAATTACAAAAATATATGTGGAGACATTAATGTCAACCTAGAAACACAATTAAAAACCATAACCTAGTCTATCTAAGGCAAAATATTCTGGAACACAAAACTGCATGAGAAGAAGGCACTTGGAAAGGAGAAAAACAAATCAAGACAGAATGCAGAAGAGGACGGCCTTGTGGATAGGGCACAGGGCTGAGATATGGGTTGAGACATGGGATTTGTAGAATTGTTTCCTGGCAACATCACAGTCCTCCTGCTCCACCCAGAAGTTATCTACAGCTGTGTACAATTTGGGTAACTGATTGAGGGTAGGTACAGACATTCAAAAAGCCCAAAGAGGATTCTAACTAACCTATGTGGGTATCTCTAAACAGGCTAGTTAGTTTGGGAACGAACAGAGGGGGTGAGGGGCAGGGGGCTTATACAAAGGCTGCCTGCACTGGCTGGGGCCAGCAGCTTTGGGGCACTTCTTTACACCTCCCTGTGAGCTGGAGACTGCTGAAGGCAGCTGAATGCAGCCAAGCAACGGGCCACCTCTGATTGGCTGTTGGGCACATGCCTCCGCCTGCTGCTCTGTCATCTGTCAGGCAGATGTCAGCTGCAGGCAGCCAGTGGAGGGAGGCAAGCTTGCCCCTTTTCTTAACTGTTATACGTGTAAACTATATTTTGCTGCTAAATCATATTTTTGTTGCTATTTTGTCGCTATAAGTAAAATTTATCTTTACTGTTATAAGTAAAACTTGTCTTTGCTTCGCTCCCAACTCCGCCTCCTTGATCCCAAACCAAACCACCCAGTGGCTGATGCATTTGCAGTGCCCAGTTGGCTTGCAACCAAATTGATACACTCACAGTGCCCAGTTGGCCAGTGACAAATGGGGTAGGGAGGGACATTGTATGCTAATGCCTCTGGAGCTAGAGCTGAGTTCCTGGCTGAAGCCATTTTCCCTACAGCTACAAGGGCTTGGTTGCCCCTCACCCCATGGACCAGCGACCCACATCTGCAGGAGAAGTGGCTTCAGCCAGGAACTCAGGATTTGTTGGGGGTGGGGGGTGAACCCTCCGAGCTGTTCCTGGAGCTGCTCCAGTGCACAATCCTAGGTCTTGCATAGAACTAGGACAGGGGAGGGACACTCTGTGCCCCACTGACCAGGGCTGGGAATGCAGGGCACACCACTGGCACTGCCCACCCCAAGCAGCTAATGAGCCCTAGTCCCCTTCTGCCTCTCTCCTGCTTGTGGCTGACAGCTAGAGAGCTTGGAGATGGGACTCGCTGGGTGCTTGGTGGCAGCAGCTGAGCCCGAGCTGAGTTCCAATGTGTCTCCTTGTAAGGGACGGGCCAGTTGGGGGAACTGCAAAGTAGCCTGGGATGCGAGAGGACAGCAACCAAAGATGAGTCTGGAGGGGATCTGGTACAGAAGTTTGACAAACTAATCTACCCTAAACTAATAAAATCTGAAACCACATCCATCCACGTCTATCTTAGATTGGGTTCCACCATTTTTAAACCAGACTAGGTGCATTGAACTGCTGTTTTGTTACAGGTTTAGACTAGTTTCTGATCACTGATACTGGTTTATGTGTAATGTCTCTACTTGGCCTACGATCCATATTCTGAAACGTATTCAGTCACTTAACTTCTATTAGCAGAAGGAACCAGTCAGAGTTAGGAACTTAAATACTGTTGAGGCTCTTGCTTTGACTCTGTGCCCCAGTTCTTTGTCTGCAAAATGGAGATAATATTTTCTTTCTTTCACTCTTGCACAGTTAAATTAGAAGCTCTTTGAAGGCAGAGACTCCTCCGATTACTTTGTGAACATTTGCACTAAGCACTACAGGGTCCTGATTTCAGCTGATGTCTGGAGCAGCCACCATAATATAAATAACATCATCAAGAAATAAAGGGAAGTTTGAGGTGAAATATGCCTAAAAGGCAAAACCAGTTAGAGCATGAACTAGGTTTCCAAGTGGAAGCTCTGTTGAATGAGCCCCTTAAAATCAAGTGGTATAATGGGGATGCTGCTCTAATGATCATGCATTAGCCCTAGTCCCCTTTTGCCTCTCTCCTGTGAGAGTTCATTCTGTGGATGAACTGGATCCACAGAATATTTTTGAGTACTAGCCATTAGGAGTCTAGTGTGCTGGAAGGTGATGATATGGATCCATAGGAGGAACACCTACTTTTAAATCAGTCTGAAGAATACTAAAATATTGAACCACCCATCTAGACACACTATTTTTTTTACAAATGCCTAATGATGGCAGAAACAAAGCATTTGCAGCATGTACAGCAAAATATCTTTGTAGTGTCTAACTGGGTGGTGGGGAAGAAACAGCGAATCTATGTGTGTGTGTGTATTTTGAAAGCTATTCCAATAATATTTATCAGAAGAAAAATCCCCACAGCATCAGCTGCCTGGGTTGAATCAGAACGTGTCAACATTTCGCTGCCTGTGATCTACATTAGATCCAAAAGATTTGGCAAGAAATTTGGATCAAAGCAATTACCTATGTGGCTATTTGTTAAGGGTTGTCTCAGACACAGCACTCAAAGAAATTGAACTGTCAAAAACTAATACAGGAATAATAAGAGGACATTTCATCTTCATTGGACACCAGAGATGAATAGCAGGTAAGTTTGAATGAGAAAAAAAATTAAATTGAATATGTATTTGGCTTTAGTTTTTGTTAAAGGACTATAACATGAATAATGAATATATTAAGGGGAGCAGACTGGGCCTTCAGTTTCTTTCAATAATGTTAGTGTTGGTTTGAATAAAATACATTTCATAAAACACCTACACACTGCTCTGCAATGCATTATGGATGGCCCCTCTTGAGAAATCTTACATTGCTTTCAATTTTGACACAGTGATATAGTAATAATAGAAAATGCAAGCATAATATTCAGACCACATCTTCCCCCCCACCCTCTTTATTATTCTTGCTACACTGAGTGAGCACAGATATGCTTTCTTGACTCTTCTTTAGGCAGGCAGTGCAGAGCTGAGGGAGTGGCAGCAGGAGATTGCCAATGCAGCTGAAAAGTTCTGTGGGGGTGTGGGTTAAACCTTACTGAAGTGGGTATGTGAACCAACATCCTTTCATGAAGAATAAGGATTAAAAGCACTCAAACTCCTTTACGGGACCAGATTGCTGAAACAATAAGAGCTACTGCCCATATCACAGGTCCATGGCAAGACTTGAGCGGAAGCAAACAGCATGCCCAAGGGAGCTGCCTGGACAGATATAATAACTGCATGGGCTGAAACACTGATTCTGTGAAAGTGGGAAAAATGTCTAGGAATTGCATGAAAATAGGTGCAGGGAAGAAGTAGAAAGTCAACGACCAGGCAAAACAAGCAATGGAAAAACCTAGAACATGAGAGAGCTTTTGGGGACAAATACAGGCTGAGAAGGACTTAGAACTATAAACACAGAAATGATCTCTTATTGCTTTGCTTTCTCCTGTGCTCAGCGATACAGAAGCTTGAGTATATTCCTGGTAAATAAACTAAATTGCACCAAAAGGTTGGACTTTACTCCATTATTTTTTTCCCCAAATGGATGTAAGACATGGGACTCTGAATTTTAGATAACTGCTTAGCTGAAAAAAGAGGGTTTGGGGACAACTGAATGAGAGCCAGATTGGAGGACATTGGAAAGCATTTGTCTAATCGTCAGTTTCTCAGCATTGTGATGTAACATGAAAGGATAATCTAAATCTTGTTTCACTTTCACATGCCTGAGTGGCATGAGGGCCTCCAATCCATGCTGGAGGATGGGGCACCCTCCCCATCCTCCAGTGCAGGCAGGGCAAACACAGACAGAACTCCCTCCCCTTCCTTCTCTGTCTCCAGTTCTGAACGCAGCAGCCTGGCTGTATCAGCCCAACCCTGCTGAAAGATATTATTGGAGTGCCTTCATTTGAACCTTCACATAATGAGGGGTCAGACTGTCACATGATTGGGCATTTTAAAAGTGCTCTACAGTCATGCACTTCTGTAAGGGCACAGCGTAAAGTGCTTTCAAGGGGCTAACTGTGCAACAAATGTAACTTCTGTCTGCATCCTCAGTCTCCATGCCTTTCCTTCCTGCAAGGGGACTCTGTGGCTTATGCTGAACTCTGCTACCCCAGGATGCCTCAGCAAGAGAAGTCATGAATCACTATCTCTCCTCCCTTTCCTCCTTTTAAGGACCCTGTGGCAGGCCCATGCTCACAGCACTGCCCCAGGTGTGCCCTGCCCACCTAGGCACCACCCTGAGGCCTACTTTCCTGCCACAACTTGATGTTGTCGCGTCCGAGGACTGGTGCACCCTTGACCTGCGAGCCTGGGTCGGCACAACCGGCTGGACGCGGGTACGATACGGTGGTCGTACAGGTGGAAAAGCAAGAGGAGTCAGGGAGTTTAAATGTGTTTTGGTTAAAGATTTATTATTACTTACACCACAGAAGAGTTGCGGTGTAGGAAGGAAGTCATGGTTACACAGTGGAAAAGAAGAAGTTCATTTCAGCTTGCAAATGCTTTTTTGTTGCACAAATCATAAACTGCTTGGTGCAGATTTTCAGCAAAGCGTACAGGTAACTTTGGTTCAAAGACGTTCGTGAGCTCTTGGTGAGAATGGATGAGTCGACAAAATCGGATACAACACCTGAAATTTTTTCGCCGCAGGTGGGGAGGGGTCAGCGACTGGCCAGATTGCTGACTATGTCTCCTGGGTGTGTGTGGTGGTCTCTGCAGAAGGCGGAAATCTTTCCAAAATTAAAGGTTTTCAGGTAGCCAATCACAACACACCAGGCTTGAATAATTACAGGACTGCCAATTATGACTGTGAGCAGACTTTGTGTGTTCTTAGGTTTCATGCGAGATTGACTGCGCATGTGTTTTACATTTAAGCTGGGGGAGGGCTGAATACGGAACTATGATGACAAAATATGTTATGTTAACCTTTTGACCTTTTTGCCATCGGCAGCTGAAATCAAAGATTTTTCTTTGACAGATGTTATTTGAAATTAGTGGGAGGTATTGCTTAGTGCTTTTGTCTGGCCCAAGGTGGCTCGTCTGGTATGTCTTCTGTGAGGCTTTGCTACTCCTATACCTCATCCCTTTCTGCTCAGGTGGTCCACTCTGGTTTCAGTGATGTCTGCAATGGGCTGCTGGTGCTGATCTTTCTCCTTGGGAGTACAGTGAGGCCTTTTGGGCTGACAAATGTACAACTTAATGATAATGAAACTAAGCATGCTTGCATGATGCAGGCAAGCAGAATACCAATGCTACCTGCACCCAACACTTGAATTCAGTGTTCTGTATTGGGTGAGGCATGCTTTGCCTGGCCTCCACTGGCTTCCCCTTTGTGCATATTCCCCAGGCAAGCTGGGGTTCTAGGCCTGATGGCACCTGGCCATGTACCCCAATACTTCAGGCAAAGTCCCCTCATGCTCTCTAGGGTCTTCCACTGCTGCCTCTGCCCTAGCAGTGGATTTTGGGTCTGTACATGTTCGAACATGACAGCTGTGGCTACAGGAGTGCTGGATGGATTTTCTTCTCTGGTGGGCTCTACCAGTCCCTTTTGGGCTGGCCTCTTCCCCTCCCAGCTGCCCTTGCAATACCTTTCAGCCTCATGATATGTGAGCAGAGGGTCAGGTCTGTGCCATTGGGTTTGCCCATCATGGCTTACACACCAATACCAGCTCTTTCTCCTACTGGTGCTCAGTCATCTGCAGCACCTCCTTTTCTGGCAGGGCCTCCTGCCCCTGGAAGGATTCCCTGCTGTGGTACCACAGGTAAATGTACTGCCTGCCTCCGCAGGAAGGTTCCTGTGGCAACTGGGGCTCCTGCAGCTGGCCCAGCAACCTGCCCCCTGTGGGGGTGTGATGGTCCTGCTCCAGTTGTGGGGAGGGTTTTAGGTTGCACCCATGGTGCACCCTTTTTCTCCCTGCCTTGTGCTACTGCTGAGGAGTTCCTTTTATCCTGGGAGTCCTCCAGGGCTGAACCACTCTACAGGCCCTCTTCCAGTCACATAGTCCTGGTCAATTCCCCAGCAGAACATCCACCTGGATGCTGGCACTTCATTGTGATGTGGGCCTGTCACAGAGCCATAGCACCACTTCTCTTGAGAAGCAGAGTATAATCAGACACTCAACAGGACATGGTTTACTTATACAAATTAGTAATCTGAGAAATGGGGATGGAATTTGTTTGGAAAGCTGTCTATGGGGACAAGATGGGGAGATAGGAAAAGCATACACAAAATTACCTCATAAGGTTTTCTGAGCATTTGAGTCCCACTGCTTCCCTGTCCCCACTTGCTCTTGCCACAGGTCTCCATTTCCGTGCTCAGGGGTCAGGGTAGTAGCTCCTTCACCTAGCAGGAGCTCAGAGATCAGTTCTCAGTAGCAATGCAGCTGACAGTACGGGAAGGAGGCTCACAGCTCTGCCAATAATGCTAGCATAGGAAGTTCTCAGGGCACTTTTTTCCCCTCTGTATTGCTTGCCCTGTGAATGTGAAGCAGGTCACATGGCATGATGTTATTTCCATAAAGCAACATTATCTGTTTCAGTAAAAGATCTTTTCTAGTAGGAGCACTTGCAGCTGAACCCCTATAGAGAGCAGCTGATGGTCTTGGGAAGGAATGATAGTGGTGGTAGTGGGAGTTTGTTGAACATTGGATGACACACATGGGCTCCAATATCTATCATCTGTGTCTCCACCTCTGAGATGTAACTGTCTGCGCCTCATGCACTCCTTTGCTCTGTCCCTTCTGCATATGCAGTGGAATAAGATTGTTCTATGCATCTCCTGGAAGTAAAATCCTATTTTGCTTTATGTGCCCAAGTGGCACATGTACACAGATACAACCCCAGATTTTGGGATTTATACACAGTTTTGGATCCGACTTCTCTTGTGCAGGCCTACAGATTGTGCTTAGTAAACCTATGCTTTGGTCAGAGAGCTGCATAGAGAAACAGAATTGCCTAAGTACATGCATAAGACTGTCCTGAAATGTCACCGAAAAAGTGCAGGAGAGTGGGGGAGGAGGACTCTTTCACTTTTTAGCCCAACTATACAGTGCCTAGGGCACTTACCAAAGGAAAAAAAGACCTGTGGTCAAGGACTCCCTGTCATACAGGGGGAGTTTGAGCCTGCATCTATTACTTCCTAACAAAGAGTTCTAACTATTAGGCAACAGGCTAAGGCAGTCACTTCCAACCAAGGGTCTATGGCACCATGAAGTATGATGAGATCGTTTTAAGAATGATACACAATATGTGCACTCTTAGGTGGGCAAACAAGATCATCAACAACATTCTGACCTGTTTCAGTTTTTCTGAGTTCTTTGCAATAGAAGAATAACTCTATTATTTTTCTGTAGTTAAAAAGTATGTGAAAACTAAGAGCTGGCATTTTCTGAGGTGTGGGTCTTGAGTCTAACAAGGGTGCCTCAAGTCTTAAAAAGGTTGAGAACCATGGTGCTAGACATTTCCCAGAGCTTCTCCAGATCTTCCTTTGCAGCTGCACCTTACTGTCAGTAATCATTGGCTAAAAAGCACAGGCAAAGTTTTTGTCCTTCTGAGAGTAGGGGACCTAGACCAAAACTCAGTCCTCCTCCTGGCTGTCTTCCTCCTGCTTCTTTTTTGCCTGCTCAGTTGTCTGAGCCACCAGCAGAGGGTTTGGGATTGATTGAGAGTGTGGTCAGGGGATAGAAAGGTAAGAAAGGTTTATTGACTTAACAAAAACACAACTACGTGTTAGTAACAAGACAAACAATGACAGACAAGAATATTTCACGTTGGCAACTTATTGGCAGTCCCCTCTAATGCTTGATGTATGACAAGTTTCTCTTTCCACAAATCTCAGAGAAGTCAGGTGTCCCTGATCAGTGCTGTCCGAGAGGTACCGGGAAGGACCCTGGTATTCAGTTCTTGGGCTCCTTGAGATCCATGGGCCCACTCATCCAGGTCAACAGCTAATTCATCCTTTTCACAGAGCTGTATCTTCCTTCTGAATGATTTCCAGATGTTTTAGGCAATTTATAACTTCTGAAATGTGCTGATAACCTATAGGCATTCAGATTCTTTTTACTTCAATTGTCCTTAGACTGACCAATAGCAGTATAAGCCTTGCATTCCTTTGATAAGGTTAATTTTAACTATGCCACAGGGCCTTACTACTTCAAGGCATTGCTAAATTTTCTAGGCCTTACTTTATACAAGGCCTTACTACATCTTAGACTTTACTTAGGCTCTTAGCAACAACATATAGCTTAATGCTTAAACAAATGACAGAAAAACACTTGCCTTCAGCAAGCACCTTATTACACAGACATAATTTTCACCTGTCACACTCAGTGGATCAGCTTTAAGAAGAGTGGTGAGGAGATCTGGGTAATGCCTAGTTTGTGCAGGAGCAAAGTGGACATGCCTGTTGTATAACAGTAGATAGACCTCCACTGCTGTGAACTATCTGCAGACAAGATTATCCAGGTGACAAACAATGAGGGCTTGCACTGTAAGCATCTCCATCCCATAGTCAGCTGGTTCTAGATACAGGAAAGAAGAATGGGACAAAGGGAAAGGCTTGTGCTGCAGATGTGGAATGAGCAGCTATGCCATTTAATATTCATTGACAGTTGCTTGCATGCTTCCCATGCTAGGGAACACCCTGTCTGCCAGGAGTTGTTGGGGATATATGCTGTGTGGTCTCCTTGTGCATTGACATTGTTTACATGGGCTGCAGCCCTATAGGCACTTTCCACTCACTGCTTTCAGTACTTGTCTAGCTTCCTTGATAAATCATACTTATTTATCACCTAACATGACACACCTCAGCCCATAACATTTGTACCTGAGTGTGGGTGCACCCTTCAATTCATGACATTGTATTTGTCTTTAGCTTGCCTGTTTTGCATGCACTGAGCTGGTTGCTGGGAATGCTTTTTTATTAATTACATTTTGTAAACACTGACTGAATGAAACAATAAAGCTTTTGAACTGTGAACAACTCTGTAATTTATGAACAAAACAAACCAGGCAAACTTGGGCCGTGATTCAAAACTTGGAAGGTGTCATGTGGGAGGAAGGAGGGGAGGGGGGCAAGAGTAAGGTGTGGTGTAAAGCACTATGGATCATTTGGTTGAACAAATTTGAAGGGACGTGACCCTCCTCCCCCCAGTCCCAGTCCACAGGCTGGGCCAAACTAAAAGACATGATGCTTGAAGCCACTCTCTTTTGTGTGCCAGTCCATGGGTAGCCACACACCAGACTGGCAGATCATTGTCCCAGCATGGGAGGGGGTGGTTAAAAGATGGAACAGCTGGAGGGGGTCTTTTCTTCCCATCACCAGAGGGCATCACTGGCTGGGTGTATTGCTGCTTGCAAACCACTGGTCCAGTATGAGATTTTTTTCCAGTAGGAGCACTTGCAGTTGATCCCCTGCAGGGAGAAGGTGATGGTCTTGGGAAGGAGTGGTGGTGGTGAAAGAGGGGGTTTGTTGAGCATTGGATCACACTTAGGCTCCAATATTATGTGTGTCCTCATCTCTGAGGTGTAGCTGTCTGTGTCTCATGCACTCCTTTGCTCAGTCTCCTCTGCCTATGTGGGAGTGATATGTAATGGGTAAGAGTTTGCACAATGAACATGAATTCAGAAGACTTGAAAAGGCCATCTGCATTCTTTCCCAGGGCTCTTGACACAGCTGCTGAGAAGTAGGTGCTTCCCACCCCTTCTCCTGCTCTGTATATGTCAAATGGGAAACAAGGCAATGGAGCTTCTCCACAGCCAATGCCTGCTACCACTCTCCAGCTTCAAGAGCACCAAGGAAGCAGTAGGCATACCCCAAGAGACTGTAGCAGAACACTGTGGAGGCTCAAAGTAAGCAATGCCAACTCACTTAGCCTCTTTTTCCACATGTATTTAAACACACTTATGTGCATAAGGGTCAGGAAGGGTCAGGCTGCAATAATGATGACAGCTGACTGAATACTATAACTACAGTAAGGGGAGAAGAGTAGACATGCCATTCCAGGAGTATCTCAGAGGATGAATTGTGTCTTCCTCTTGCTTCTAGCAGGTACTAATCTATAACAGACCATTGCTACAATTTCACTGATTAAGGGTGTGGTCACATGACACAGTTACTATGGATTTTATTCAGCATCACTCATAGCTTGTTTTCACAAGCCAGTGGCCAATTGTAGATATAATTACAACTAATGACTACTAGGTCAAAGAGAGGAGCATATGTGCAACTTGTTGTTAATGGAAATTTTTCCAAGTGGGATTTGTTTGTGTAAATGCTGGAGGAAAAGCTGTTCTTTGTAACAATGCTGATATTGTCATTTGTCAACAAGGCCATTTCTATACAAACAAGTATTTATTGATTGACTATTGTCTACTGCTGACATCGGTTATCATCACATTGGAAAAATTCAGTCATCCATTCAGGAAGATGAGATGTGTCTTGAAGGATCAACTGGTAGCTAGGTTGATGGGAGGTGCAGGTACTGTTGTAACAGTGCAGAGGTGGAAGCAGTGCCCTGTGAGCACCTGTACAAAACCACAAAAGTGGGATGTGTTGGATTCATCTCAAGAACTTCAGAAGCAACCTAACACCCTGTCCACCCAGATTTGAGCTCTCTCACAACGTATGGATTGAACTAAACAGGATTCACTCTAGAGTTTCATGCCTTAATGCCACACTCTATAAGATTGGCTTAAAGGACAGCGCCAATGTTAGTGTGATGATGCATCGCAGACTGCTGACCACCTCCTTATGTGTGCAGCACATCTGCACACCCAGGATAAGGACCTGGCAAGCATCAACAATAAAGCAGTTGTGTGGCTCCGCCACATTTCCCCCTCTACACACATGGATGATGTGTAGAGGGGGAAATGAAGTATACAAGAGAAGAAGGAACAACTGCATGTCATATAAAGCGATATAGGTTTAGGATGACTAGACTGCAATACTGCAAATAAAAGACCTGCGGATTGTAGCAACCTTCAAGCTAAATATAAGTCAACAGTATTCTATTGTAAACAAAAAAAAAAGCCAATAGAATATGGGGTTGTATTGGAAGTGTCATGGGAAGTGATTCTACTACACTCTTCATATCTGGTGATGCCTGACCTGGAGTAATGTGTCCAGTCTGTGATACTTCATTTCAAGAAAAAGATAGACAAATTGGAGAAAATCTGGGAGACAGTGTAAAAAAAAATGATCAGAGGTCAGGAAACCAGATAGATGAAGAAAGCTTGGAATAAATTTATTTATTCTAGAAAAGACTGAGGGGGGATTTGATAAATATTCAATACATTAAGGATTGTTAAAAAGGGGATGGTGATAAGGTCTTTTCTGAGTCTACAGGGGACTGGACCAGAAGTAATAGTCTTAACATGGGAAATTTGTGTTGGATATTAAAAATAACTTTCTAACTATGAGGGTTCTTAAGTACTGGAACAGATTACTGAGAAGTTAGAAGATGGGTTCATTACTAGAAGTTTTTTTGAGTAGGTTAGACAAATCTTGGCTAGGTGGTACGGAGAAGAGTAAAGGGTTGGACTAGATGACCTCTTAAGGTCCCTTCCAGCTGTACTTGTCTATGATTCTATAATGAAAAAAAAATTATGAAAAGCAACTCTATCAAAATGAAATGGTCCTAGAAATTGTTTCACAAATAAAAATATCAAATGCAGCCAGACAAATCAGTTTTGCTTCAAAAGTACCCTGCAGATAGCAGAAAGCACTACATTTGTAAGCTAACTTATCTGCTTTAATAACCAGACACCAGGAATCAGACATAAAATATATATCAGCAGACCCAGTTCTAAATGTAAATGCGACATTCCAGGAAACAATTAGCAATCATAACATTATGTTTCTTCCCATGCTGTCAGTCACCCCTGAAATACCCACTATGCAAAATTATAGCGTTAGGTTGAATTACCCCTAAGTGCTTTGCTGTACGACAAGAAAGCATACACCTGAAGTGGAACAAAACAGAAGTCACATCAACCCCTTGGGGCCCATCTCTGTGCATATTCACAGTTCTGGTAGTTCAATATGGTCAAAAGATTCATGCAGAAAGCCCCCTACAATGAAGGAGTGGGGGAAAGTAGCGAGGGAGGAGATCAGTTAAGGGAGTCAAAGGAAAGAAGGGAAAAGGAGGTAAGGGAGGGATGAAAAAGGAAAGGGTAAAGGAGATCACAAAGGGAGCATATGGGGCAACTGAAAACAGTGCTCTCTAGTTTGGATTCATTGCGCACTGAAAATATAACTGCCTAAGCTCAAGCGTGAAACACACACCTGGGATTTATAAAATATGGAAGGGGTTCAGGTGCCAGCTCCTATTGAAAATCCCAGCCTCTGATGTGCACTGTTTCCTCACTGTCTTATTCTCTCCTATCTCTAACTCTACCCGCTCATTCACTTAGTCCTTTGTGCCCATGATGGGCTGGCTGGCAGTAACCTGGCCCAGGGACCTTGAAAGGGCGAAAGAAGATTGGAGGACTTGGGATTCCCTTTCCTCACCAGTCTGGTAATGATTTGGCCCAGGGGTTTTGAGGGGGTAAAAGATAATTGGGGGACTTGGGATTCCCTTTCCGCACAACCAGGCCCCAGAGACTCACCCCACCTGTGTTCCGATTGGCCCCTTGGGTCACCTGGAGGGGGATAAAAGGGGCAGTGTGGGCTGACTCAGGGGAGAGACTAGTGAGGAACAACAAGGAAGGGGCTCCACAGAGCTGAGCCAGTGGGGCAGGAGCAGTTGCCCCAGAAAAGCCTGAAAGAGCAGGACCTGCAGGCAGCAGTGGCCCAGCAGCTCAACATGAGGGTGGCCTCTGGGAAGGTCAAGACCTCTAGCAGGCTGGAGGAATGCCACCAGTAGTAGCTGTATGTAGGTTCCTGCCTACCATGTAAGCGAAGTGGGTTCAAGTCCTAGCTCAGGTGACTTGGGGTGAGTGAGATAATAAAAAGCAAATCTTCTTGCAGTAGAAAGGGGCTGTTATGTTTCTCCTCCTCTGCATTTTATGCTCTGTGTATATTTCACCAACCCCTATTGTTTGTTCTTCTCTTTGAGTTTTATATTTTGTTAACTCTGTTTTGTCTGTGATTGTAAGTGTCTAACCTTCATTGAATTCTGCCTGCTTGGGGCATTGTAGTGTCCCCTATACCTTCTGATTTATGCCTGTTATGTTTGCATTATTAAAAGGTATATGGTTAAGTCCCCATTGGTGGTCTGGCTCTGCTCTATCGGGGAGGAGAGTCCCTATACCTCCCACAGTGCTTGTGCACCTGCTTTGATCCCTTCAATTGGAGAGGAGGTACCTCTTGGAGTACCATCTGGGTTACATGCCCATTTGATTCATTCATTCCATATCTTCCATTCAGTACTCACACCTCTCTACCTCTCTTTCTTCACTTGCCCTTCCCTTC
>NW_017728922.1:8650073-8659212 GCF_001723895.1 Crocodylus porosus
TGGAACAGATTACTGAGAAGTTAGAAGATGGGTTCATTACTAGAAGTTTTTTTGAGTAGGTTAGACAAATCTTGGCTAGGTGGTACGGAGAAGAGTAAAGGGTTGGACTAGATGACCTCTTAAGGTCCCTTCCAGCTGTACTTGTCTATGATTCTATAATGAAAAAAAAATTATGAAAAGCAACTCTATCAAAATGAAATGGTCCTAGAAATTGTTTCACAAATAAAAATATCAAATGCAGCCAGACAAATCAGTTTTGCTTCAAAAGTACCCTGCAGATAGCAGAAAGCACTACATTTGTAAGCTAACTTATCTGCTTTAATAACCAGACACCAGGAATCAGACATAAAATATATATCAGCAGACCCAGTTCTAAATGTAAATGCGACATTCCAGGAAACAATTAGCAATCATAACATTATGTTTCTTCCCATGCTGTCAGTCACCCCTGAAATACCCACTATGCAAAATTATAGCGTTAGGTTGAATTACCCCTAAGTGCTTTGCTGTACGACAAGAAAGCATACACCTGAAGTGGAACAAAACAGAAGTCACATCAACCCCTTGGGGCCCATCTCTGTGCATATTCACAGTTCTGGTAGTTCAATATGGTCAAAAGATTCATGCAGAAAGCCCCCTACAATGAAGGAGTGGGGGAAAGTAGCGAGGGAGGAGATCAGTTAAGGGAGTCAAAGGAAAGAAGGGAAAAGGAGGTAAGGGAGGGATGAAAAAGGAAAGGGTAAAGGAGATCACAAAGGGAGCATATGGGGCAACTGAAAACAGTGCTCTCTAGTTTGGATTCATTGCGCACTGAAAATATAACTGCCTAAGCTCAAGCGTGAAACACACACCTGGGATTTATAAAATATGGAAGGGGTTCAGGTGCCAGCTCCTATTGAAAATCCCAGCCTCTGATGTGCACTGTTTCCTCACTGTCTTATTCTCTCCTATCTCTAACTCTACCCGCTCATTCACTTAGTCCTTTGTGCCCATGATGGGCTGGCTGGCAGTAACCTGGCCCAGGGACCTTGAAAGGGCGAAAGAAGATTGGAGGACTTGGGATTTCCTTTCCTCACCAGTTTGGTAATGATTTGGCCCAGGGGTTTTGAGGGGGTAAAAGATAATTGGGGGACTTGGGATTCCCTTTCCGCACAACCAGGCCCCAGAGACTCACCCCACCTGTGTTCCGATTGGCCCCTTGGGTCACCTGGAGGGGGATAAAAGGGGCAGTGTGGGCTGACTCAGGGGAGAGACTAGTGAGGAACAACAAGGAAGGGGCTCCACAGAGCTGAGCCAGTGGGGCAGGAGCAGTTGCCCCAGAAAAGCCTGAAAGAGCAGGACCTGCAGGCAGCAGTGGCCCAGCAGCTCAACATGAGGGTGGCCTCTGGGAAGGTCAAGACCTCTAGCAGGCTGGAGGAATGCCACCAGTAGTAGCTGTATGTAGGTTCCTGCCTACCATGTAAGCGAAGTGGGTTCAAGTCCTAGCTCAGGTGACTTGGGGTGAGTGAGATAATAAAAAGCAAATCTTCTTGCAGTAGAAAGGGGCTGTTATGTTTCTCCTCCTCTGCATTTTATGCTCTGTGTATATTTCACCAACCCCTATTGTTTGTTCTTCTCTTTGAGTTTTATATTTTGTTAACTCTGTTTTGTCTGTGATTGTAAGTGTCTAACCTTCATTGAATTCTGCCTGCTTGGGGCATTGTAGTGTCCCCTATACCTTCTGATTTATGCCTGTTATGTTTGCATTATTAAAAGGTATATGGTTAAGTCCCCATTGGTGGTCTGGCTCTGCTCTATCGGGGAGGAGAGTCCCTATACCTCCCACAGTGCTTGTGCACCTGCTTTGATCCCTTCAATTGGAGAGGAGGTACCTCTTGGAGTACCATCTGGGTTACATGCCCATTTGATTCATTCATTCCATATCTTCCATTCAGTACTCACACCTCTCTACCTCTCTTTCTTCACTTGCCCTTCCCTTCACTTATGCATTTAACTCTGTCTGCATGGGTGAGAGAGAGAGAGAGAGAGGAGTGGAAAAGTGAGAGAAAAAGTAAAGTGAGCAAGAGATAAGAAAAGAACAACTCTGAAGGTCCCTCTTATCAAGGACTGGTGCCAACAGCTTGGAGAAGGGAAATCCTGTGCCCCTTCCCAACTCCACCTAGCTGTAGGCCCTGGGAGTGACTAGGGGCAGGTGTCATGGGGTAACTGAGCAAATCCTCTGAACAGCGGTACCAATCAATGCATGATACCTGCCTGCAGGGTAGGCTCCGCTTGGCTTCACGGCTTAAAGAATGCTTGGCAGAGGAGTTAAAGTGAAAAGAGAGGGACACGGACAGTGAGGAGGGAGGAGAAATAGGGGGAAAGGATGAAAGGGGGAGGAAGGAAAGAACAGAGAAGACAAGGGGATTTCAGGCAGAACACCCTAGACTGACAGGGATGCTCAGTGGGGAGCAGGGGAAGGCGGAGTTTAGAATCACACAAATGCATTGGTTATGAACAGCAGCTGGGTCCTGCCCACAGCCTGTGCCCAGCCTGTAGGCCAGGAATGCCCCTGTGTCCCTGGGCATTCTCACCCTGGGCTCAGATTCTAGCCTAACAAAATGAGCATGATATATTATGAAAAACAGCCCAGCCCTGACACTCATCTGAACCAATTCCCCTTCTGCTAAAGCTCACTCTGTGAAAGGGCACGTGTCATACATTATTATCAACATTCGGGGGGAAGCAATCCTCACAAGTACCACTTCATAACTCTTGGGCTAATGGAATTATTGGAGCTCCAGGAGAAGGAGGGTGGGGTGCAATCTTGTATCAATGACCTTAGTCGAGCTTTTTTCTCTTGCTGCCACTCTGCTGAGGCCTCTGTAACACTGTAATTCAGCAAAGCTTTATTTTCTATTCTAGCAAGGTACAGCCCCATTATGGTCCAATTTCAGGTCTTAAAATAGAGCCCTGCTGGTGTCTCAGAATTGTTCCTGAGCAATCTGATGGCTTTCAACGCAGTTGTTATGTGAAATGGACTTACTGGTAGGACAGCCTGGTGCATGCTAATAATCATGCAACTTCATCCCTTATCTCACACAAGGTTACTGTCAATCACACAAAACAAAGGTAGACCCAAAGAGGCTCCCAAAGAATGGACTCATGCCAGACTACATCCAGGCTTGTGAAAAGCAAAAAAAACCCCATTGCTCCTATGTCTTATCAGCCACAAAGTCTGGATGAGCTATTTTATTCTCTTAGTTGCCTTGTTAACCCTAAATGCATGCACCCAACCCCTAGGCCTAGCTGACCCTACCTGCTATTCCAGGAAGTAATTGTCATGCAAGATGGAGTGTGTGGGCACACTGGACAGAGGCTAGTGGAAACAGATCCCAGGGCCCCCCTGCTAAACAACATCATCAGTACTCCCTTTGAGGAGGGAAATCTGCTGTCTCAAAAAGGCAGACCATAATTCAGATAGCACTTTGAAAACCATCACTTGTCTCATCTCTCTGCCTCTGGATGGCCCCCTATAGCTGTGCAGATGTTTCTCTTTTTCTGTAAGGCAGGCACTTACTTGCCCTACGTAATAGAATCACTCCAATACTTTAGCTGGGGAACTCTGAGTTGGTTGTTAGCTGCACCTTGGTTGTCTGTCTCATCTAAACAAAGTCACCATCTCATTTCTACTGTTCAATGATCATGCTGTAAGGGGCCAGGTCAGCAAGCTAAGTAAACTTCCACCAGCTGGCCCTAGTTACCTGAGTTCGCCTGATTCCCAGTGGCCTAACTACACCACTTGGACCCAGCTGCCTGCTGGATATGGCTGCCTGCTTTTAAGCAGCAGTCCTTTCAGGACCCAAGAGGCTACTCAACAAGACAGACACTCTCCTGTCTAGTCCTGGACTTCTGACTCTGTGTTCTTGGTTTCCTGTTCCTTGGGTCCTGCTTCCAGCTTTGCTGGCCCCTTGATCCCCTGTACCTCAGACCAATGTCCTCTGATAGCCAGCCAGAGGCTTGTGGCTTAGCAAGGTGGTCTTCTCTATCCCAATCCCATACAGTGAAAGCTGTCTGCTCCAGTCCTGCCCTGGCTAGTGACCCTGGTCTGGATCCCCAAGCCCTGTTCCTGATCCCCCTTTGCCCATGTATCCAGAATGACTGCCTATATTCAACTCCCTTTTAAATTTCAGCCTCCTGACCCATCTGCTTCTGATCCCTACTCCCAGCTCTAGTCTGGACCCTTGCTTTCTGATCTTGTCTGTTCCTGATCCCCTGGGTTTTCACTCCTTAGGGCAGCAGTGTTTTTCCTGCAGGCTGGATCCAGCCTGTGGAACCCTGACATCTAGCCTTGGTGCTGCCCTGGGTCTGATCAGACCTCAATGGGGGCATGATCAGTGTGGTACAGTGCCAGTCTTCAGGCTAGATCCAGTTCATGGATCCCCTTCCCTACCTTCTTCCTTCCCCCCACCCTCCCACTCCCCCAGGACACCTGATCTGGTGGCTGTTTCAGCTAGACTGGGACCCTCACTATATGAGGTGTGGATCCCAGAGCAGCTGGAATGGGCACTGCTCAGTCCAGCCAGAGCAGCAGCTGCATTGCACATGATGCCCGTCCAAGCCAGACTGTGCCATATGCACTGCCACCCTGGGACCCATGCTGCACATAGTGCCCACTCCAGCCAGTCTGGGACCTTCACCATACATGATGCTCACAGGCTCCTTGTGCAGTATGCATTCCAGACTAGCTGGTGCAGCTACTGGATCAGATGTGCTTGGGGAGGGCAAGGAGGTCCATGGTCCTGATCCACAGGGCTGGATGAGGCTGACACCCCTGCCTTAAGGTCAAGCCCCCAGCTCCCTATGGCCCTAAATGTAAGAAGTGCCATGCTGAGTTAGACTAATAGTCCAGCAGCAGCAGAAATGGATGCTATAGAGGAAGAGCATTGAACCAGATATCTCTAAAGTGATCTATCTCTTACTCAGTATCTTCACTGGTATCCACCATTGTTGGCTTATAGATTTCAGAGGAAACATCTCCAACCATTCTGTTCAATAGCTGTTAATAGATCTATCATCCATTAATTTATCCTGTCCCTTTTTGAACGTGGCCATGCTTTCTGCCTCCAGTACCTCCTGTGGCAATGAATTTCTTAAGTTAACTACATGTTGCATAAAAATACTTTTTCTCATTAGGTTTAAATCTGTGACCTAATAATTTCAGTAGATGCCCTGTAGTTCTAGTGTTATGGGACTTGGGTAAAGTTCTGACACCTGCACTAGAGTCCAACCAGTACCAAGTGATTTAGGAAAATATAAAACCAATTGGTTAACAGCCTTCAGTGCTGTGATAGATCCTATGCACTAAATTCTTTCCCCAACAGTGTCAGGACAAACATGGATAAATTCTCAGCCCTGGGCATGATCTGCTCAGTCCTCATCTGATGCAGACAGCAAAGGCAGTTCTTTCAGGCCCTGGAACAGCATTGAGTAGTCACATGCTTTTCTAAATTACTCCAATCAAATGGCTATCTCAGATGGTCTGAATCATGGAAATATACTGACAGTTGTTTCCTTCCCCCAGCATGTCCCCTAAATGAGGACCTACACAAAATGCGTGGTGAGATTCTATGTGCAAAAGGAGTGTTTAGCTGCCTACTTACATTGCCTTTACACTGCTGAAGTTGAGAAAAGCAGATTTTGCAGGGGCAGGTTCTGTCACCTTGCTGTTTTCCCCTGCAACTTTTTCTTCCTTTCCTGACCACTACTACATGAATCAATTAATAGCAACTTTCTTATCTATTCTGTGGGATTTTTTACTTGTCCTCAAGAATGAAGTGGTTCAACCCAGATATCGTGAGTCAAAAGAAAAACTAATGTTCTCTGTTTACTGAGCCTGTTGTAGCCCTGCAATTCAACTAAGTTCTGTCTTTCACTCTGGTGACAACACTGTCTACTACAAATTCTCTTTTCTACCCTAAAGGTCTTTTCTGAAAATTATCTCTTCTCTTCCTGAAAAGCATTAATGTGTGACTGCTCAGAAAGCGTTCTGAGTTGCAGCACAAAGCCTCACTGCTAGCCTTTCCCAGTGTTTTGCCCCCTTTCTTAATGGCTTGTAATAGGGGATGTAAAAGCCTGAAGACAGGACAACAGGGGCTAAAGACAGGACAACAGGGGCTGTAAAGGACACTGGTTCTAACGGGTTAAGAGTCTTGTTGAATGACTTGAGGCCTTTTTTTCATCTGTGTAGAAGCTAAGCATTGTACTTAGGCACTTTTGACAATTTTATCCTATGTATCTAAATAGAGCTCTTTGTACCTCCCTTCACAGCTCGGACAGAGACAGATTAGGAATGGCAATTGTATTTGGGTATCAGGGAAGAAAACTTTCATTAGGTCCCAAGTCATTGATTTGGGAAGGCATGCAGAAAAAATACCTGACAAGTGCCTATTTTTTCCTGTGCCCTTGTATTGTATAGCTTGCTTCTGTAGGGGAAAAACTTCTATTGAATATCTGTTGGAAGAAGATAAAAGAAATTAGCCATGGCAACAGGCCAGTTTTGCATCAAAGCACAGGGTTTTCCAGTTGTAGTATTTGACACCAGCAGCTAGCGAGATCATTTTTTGGAACACACATGCACAAGCGCATGCACACACACACATGCACACGCACACAAATGTTCAGGCTTTGTTCCACCAAAATGCAAATGGTGAAACACCCATACGGACTCAGCTACAGGCCTTTTAAAAGGAGTCAGAAGAACACACATACTTACGAATATTATCTGAGTTAGTTTCCAGAGGGTGTCAGAAAGATGACTCTATACTTCACAAAAATTAGGTTTATTGGCTTAGAGTTTACACAGTGCTCAAATACCAGTGGGGGGGTGGGGGTGGAGTTTGATGGCAAGGCAGCTGAGCTAATAGAAATACAATTAATGCTTCAAGGCAAAGCTGGTAAAAACAATCCCTCAGTTATTGGTTTTTTTGGCTGGGACATGGATTTTTGAGGAAATTATTTTTTTTCTAAAACAATTTCCATTTTCACTGAAAATTTCAATTCTAAAATATCACATTTAATAAAATCATTCACAAGACAAAACAAGATAATTTCTTGGGCAGCTCCAAGCAGTGTGGAGGGTGGTCTCTTTCTGTCTATGTCTCCCTGGGTCTGGGTACACCACAGTGAGTAATTTGCATATATTGCAAGATACTGTCATCTTTTGCTAATGCCACCTAGGCCAAAATTATGGTATTATTTGCACTGCCTGTCTCCACTTCAGAAGACTTGTCAGCTTAGCTCAGACCAATGATCCATCTAGTACAATAATCTATCTCTAACATGATGCTTCATGGCTCTGGCTTTTGTTTGTATTTCATTTTTTCTTATACTGTCTTTTATCTGTTCAAATTCCCTTCTTCTCCTTCACTGATTTTTTTTTTCTTTTCTACTTACCAGTTTCTTCTACCTACTTTTTTTGACCATTTCCCCTTGTCTTTTCTACTTCATGGCTCCTTTCCTTTTATCTATCTATTGTTATGAAGATTCCTTAAAAAATAGACACAACTGGTTCTTTACAACAAATCAGCACTGGTAGTGCTGGACAGTTCAGGTGGATAGCAATGGGCTAGCAAGTAGCGCTGTGTGGAACAGCACCATTCTGTTTCGACCTGCTTTTTGCCATTTTGACAGAACTACGTTTCATTTCAAATTTTGTTTGGACTCAAAACCGCTGTTACATTTTGTTTTGTCAAAACAGTTTCACTGTTTCAACCCTGTTTCCACGTTTTGCCCATAGGCTATAATGGGGAAGCATGAAACAGCCTATAGCTTTGTCATTTCTGGCCTGATTTGGATAAAACTTGCAGGAGTGGTAGCCCCTTTGGAGAGCATGAAGTCTGACAAGTTTCAAAGAGATAGATACAGGAGATTTGGGGAAACTGCTCCTCAAAGTCTTGAAAGAAAAACTCATGTCATGTATATGTGTTAAGCCACAGCATGGTCAAAATGGCAGGTATGCTAGCCCCTACTGAGGCCATGAAGTCTGATAAGCTTCAAGGAGATAGGTGCAGGGGTTTTGGGGAAACTGCACTTCAAGCTGTGGACAAGCAAAACTCGTGACATAGGTGACACTGTGTGTGTGTTAAGGCCCAGCAGGGTGAAAACTGCAGGCCTGCTAGCCCCTGCTGAGGCCATGAAGCCTGCCAGCTGTCAAGGAGATAGGTGCAGGGGGAGTCTGGGTTCTGGGTTCCTGCACCCCTACCTGCTGAAAGGCAAAACTCATGAAATGGATACTTGTGCAACTGTGTCTGTCTTGGGGTACAAAGTGGGGTGGGGAACTACTGCAGGCCTGGCTGCTAGGCCCTGCTATGGCCATGAAGCCTGCCAGCTGTGTCTGTCTTAGGGCACAGGGGGGTGAAAAGACTACTGCAGGCCTGGCAGGCCCTGATGCGACCACAAAACCTGCCAGCTGTCAAGGCGATAGGTGTAGGGTGGTTCTGGGGCCCTGCACCTCTGGCCGCAGGCAGCCAAAACTCATGACATGGGTGGGTAACACTGTGTGTGTGTTCAGGTGTGCCCTTCCTGGCTCTGGGGCCTCGGCACAACACAGCAGTGTGCCCCAGTGGGGTCTTCTCCTCCCCTACAGTCTCAGTTCAGTCCACTACTGTAAATGGCAGCAGGTAAAAATAACGTAGGTGACTCAGCAGTTAGCACCAGTTGTACCAGCAGCATCTAAGGTAGCCAAACAGAACTGTCACAGAGCCTTTCTTGTTATAAAGGAATTGACAGCAAAAAGTAAAGATATTGTATTGGATATATATTACTGATGGTATGTGATGGCTTATCTTGTCTTTTTATGTTTATATGTGTATTATGAAAAAAACAGAATAGTTAGAGAATTATATCTTAGGAAGCTTTCAGGTTGAAAAACCCTTTGTCAGGCTGAAGAAGTACCTACAGTTGGTGTGTCTCCTGGTCCTGGTTGTAAGGAATAGTAAAGAAGCCAGAGGCTGGCCTGGCACACAATGCAGGCAAGAAAGCCAGTCAGTGAAAATGGAAATGGAGACATCAGGGGGGTGAGGGACAGGCTGGGAGTGGGGGGGGAGGGGGATGTAGCAGCACAGGTAAAAGTGCAGAGGTACCTGGGGAGTCAGATGCC
>NW_017728922.1:8659770-8670966 GCF_001723895.1 Crocodylus porosus
CCCAGCCTGTCCCTCACCCCCTGACACCTCCATTTCCATTTTAACTGACTGGCTTTCTTGCCTGCATTGCATGCTGGGCCAGCCTCTGGCTTCTTTACTATTTCTTCCATCTGGGACCAGGAGACACATCAACTGCAGGTGCTTTCTCAGCCTGACAAAGGGTTTTTCAATGTAAAAGCTGGCATCCCAGGCAGCTAAGCTGAGCTCACTGGGAGCCTCACACCTGCACTGCAACCAGCAAGTGTATGGCCTGTTAAAGACATGAGAGGTCTGGGCTTTCCCCAGCCAGGACTGTGTGAGTGTGTGCATTAGGTGGAGGTTATGTTGCCTCAAACCTGCCTTTCACCAGAAGATCATTGGTCCTGGTATTTATGGGGCTGCTATGCTGCCAGCAGTCCCACCAGGCCTCCCTACCCTGGCATGAGCACCAGCAGTTTTAGAGGTCATGCCCAGGACCTGGGGCCTCCTCCTTCCCATAGTTCCAGCCCATACCTCCAAGTTTGTCCTGGCAGGGGAGTGAACTCAGCAGGGACATGTTCTTCCCCTACTGGCTGGTGATGCAGTGAGTGTCCCCTTCAGCTGAGAGTGAGGCAGTAACTGGTTTTTAAAAAATGAAAAAAGGAAATAGGTGTGAATGGAGTGAGGAGGGTGGCATTCAGTCTGTCTGCACCTGGAGCTTGGGGAACCCCAGAAGTGGGAGGTTCACCTTCAGGAATACCAGCTGCTCCACCAAACCAGGATCCAAGCAGGTGTGGTGGGCTGTCATTACATCCCCAGTGATGCTGAACACTCACTCGGAGCACTGGTTGGTGGACAGGATAGGTGCTTATGGGCAACTGTGGCCAGATCCAGACACATCTGGCTACAGCTTGCCCAGTAGGCCAAGGGGTCTCACAGCAGTGGTTCCATATCCTTGGCAAGCTAGGCAGCCACCAAGGTGTGAGCACTACTTGCCTGATGGTGGGGTCTGGTGGCTCTGGACCCCATCATAGAAGCTATGGTCTTATCCCATATTGGCAGAACCTGTGGTGGAGGACAGGAATGGCTGGTGGATGGCATGCTAGTATGGGACAGTGGATCCTCCTGTTCCACATACCCCCGCCTCAGCAGTTCTGCCTCCCTGACTTTCTTTGTCAGCACCTCCATTCACTGATTCAGCATTTTGCTGCTGCATACAGTGCCCTTTACTCTTGGGTCACACATGGTGGCCATCACGTGGACTGTACTGGACTTCAAGGGACCAATCAATTTCCTGATGCCCTCCTTCAGCCACCTCACCAGTGCTTGCACATCTGGTGACAGCACTTGCCCCAGCCAGGAACATTGATCTCCTGGAAGCTCTCCATTTGGCTCTGAAGCTACCTCACTATGGGGATCACCTGGCTAAGGAAGGCATCAGCAGTGGCCTTGAGGAAGGGCTTGAGGACCACCAATATCTGGGAGATGGTATTCCACTCAACTCTGTTCAGGGGGCTGCTGATCCTGATCTCTCCAAGCAAGGCCATCTCATGGATGGCCTTCTGTTGCTCCACCAGCCTCTTGAGCATCAGGTATGTAGAGTTCCACCAAGTTTCCACATCCTGCATGACTTTGTGCTGCAGGATGTTCAGCTCTTTTTGTTTATCCTGAAGCATCTTGCCCCCCTTGATGCTCCAGTGGAAGTATCCTGCCACCTTCCTGCATTTTGAAATTATCTTGCTGGTGGTGGTGATGTCACTGGCAGCCCTGTCCCGCTCCAAGGTGTCCCTGACAACAAGGTGGAACTTGTGTGCCACACACCGGATGCCATCAAAGTTGGCATCATGGAACACCTTGACCATATTGGCCCATTGTCAGTGACCATAAGCCTGTGGGTGAGCTCACCCTGCCCAGCGAGCCACTCTTGCATCAAGCGGTTCATGGCCCCCATTATCTCTGTTGCCATGTGGGACTCATCCATCACGTCAGCTTGCAGGAGAGTCCACCGACGGCCTGACTGGTCACACCAGTGCCTTGTGAAGGGGAGAGGTAGGCATGATTTCCACCCCAGGTGCTCCAGATGTCTGAGGTGATGTATGAGACCACTTGTGGACCTGTCTTGCGCAGCTCCTTCCTCAAGTACTCTGTGCATGCCTCATACAGGGATGGTACCACTGTCCTACTGAAGGTGGTGTGTGCAGGCACTTGGTATGATGGGGCATGAGCACCATGAGCCAGCTGAACCCTGGTTGCTCAACTAGGGAGAATGGCTGGCCATTGACAGCAAGCATCTCCCCAAAGCTCTGGGTTAGCTTGCTCACCTTTGGAACATCCCCCCTCCTTTCTGTCCACCTTTCTCCCACTCTTCCAGGGTGGCCTGCCTCTGCTTTGGGGAAACAGGGGCTTTGGAGTGAGAGGGAGACTTCCCTTTGGGTATGCTCCCACTGGTGCCAGGCTGAGGAAGCACAAAGGCAAAGGGGTGGTGCCTGTGGAGATGCATTAGCATTCCCGTGGTGCTCATACGTTTTGTTCCCTTGCCCTGGCTGCTTTTGGCTTGGCAGTGCAGACAGATAGCTGTGTGGGATCATCTGACAGCTCAGAATGTTTCCAGACCACACTACCCACTTGCTTCTGGTCTGTGGGTGCATTTGTGGATGCTGCTGCACTTTCCTCTTCCTCATCGGGTAGAAGCACACAAGAGGAGAAGCAGACTCACCTAAGATACTTGCCTTCACCTGTATGTCAGCCTCCTCTGAAGTGCCTTCTGGGGAAGGAGACCTGGATTTAGGGGAAACTTGAGGGGCATTGAGCACAAAACTAGCTGATTCCCTCTCCAACTCCAGGATTTCCCCTGCTAAGGCACTGAGATCCAGGTCCAGTGCCAGCTCTTCCTTTTTCACTGAAAGGCTCAGCATGGGAAGAGAAATAGGGGTGGACTAGGCTGCTGTGCTGGTTCTGGTGCTGCTGCTTGTTGTTTCTGTCATGAAGATGGTAGTGGGGGGTGGTTTTGGCTGGTGCACATGGAAGGGATGCAGTTTTGGGCACAGGCAGTGGCATTGCTCCCCTCTCTTTGCTGCTTGTAGCAGCTTCATCCCTTTTAGCTGGAGGAAAGAAGCTGCATCTCAGTTTGGTGGTTGGTGGGGGAACTTACAGCTCTCCCTCTACCCCCTAATCCACCCTTCCCTGAAGGCTGGCCAGTGTGGCCACCTGCCTTTCCACCAAGCATCATGATGTGTTTCATGCTTTCCTTTTCTATAAATATATAAATGTATTTGTGTTCCTATATAAATAAAAAAATGTTGGTGTCTGGTGCAAAAAGGAAATGTTAAATGGCAAGTATATGGCTTAGCCTCTGTATAAATTCAAAAGGGTAGGGGCAAGAGTGTTGGCAGTAGTAGTAGGGGTGTGTGTGATGCAAATAAGAAATGTGAAATGAAACAGCAAGTTTATGGCTTCACCCCTTTGTAAATTCAAAACTTTGGGTGCAAAAGTGTAGGTAGGTGTGTGGTGCAAATCAGAAATGTATAAAAAAGCAAATAGAAATATGGCTTTGTCCCTATATAAATTCTATAATGTATGCTGCAAAGCTTTAAATGTATAGAAATAAAATATAAATGTATTTTGCTTCCTATATAAATTAAATCTTACAGTAATCCTATCCAGTATAATTATAGAATTCAAAAGAATGAATCAATGAATATAATAAAATAAAAGAGCCTCAAAGAAAAAGGTATGCTGAATCTGAAATCCCTCTTGTTAGCAAGTAGGGAAACCTTTAAAATATCAGTGCTGCTAGCTGTTGTTGTCTGATGCTGAGCTGCTTGAACTTACAGCTCACTAACTGACACCAAGGCAGAAAGCAGGGCAGTTCAAACAATGCTGCCTTTTATGCAGTTTTTCCATCCCTCCCCCAGAGCACTGGGATTGGAAGGGACCTCAGGGAAGGATATCAGTCACTGGCCAGCTACACAGTCAATAATGAAAGCACTCCTTGCCCTATTTCCCCTCTTCTTCCCCACCCTCTCCTTACTTTACTTTCTGTTTCCCTAGTGCAGGCAAGCCCAGCTTGAGCTTTGAAACTCGAAATGTTTCAAAAATTTCAAAACATTTTGTCTTGCCTTGTTTAGTTTCAAGGCTGTTTCGAAGCTCTATGTTTCATTTTGATTTCACTGTTTTGAGGTCAAAACGAGTCAAAACAGCTTTGAAATGAAACTGGCAGTGAAATTTCGCACAGCCCTACTAGCAAGCATTTTTCCTTTCAGTTCCACATATTGCACGGGTTCTGAGAAAAAAGGAATGCGTCGTCTTGCAGCTTGTAGAAACTATAAAGGAGGATATCAGTTTAGTCCACAAGCAAACATCACAACTGATCCTGGATAACAGTACCCAGGGTTAACCACATCATGGAAAGTTCCATAATGGTATGGCTCATACAAGTAATTACTGAAAAATCAGAATTACTTATGCATTAAGTAATTCAGTGATGAGGATACATAGCTTGAGGACAGATTGAGATGTGGTCCTTGATATATATATCTGAGGCCCAGCATGAAAGAGAGACACCCAGGTACCTTTGGCACAAATACGTGCTTGATTTTCTTTTGAAGAACATAGAATCATTGCATAGACATGGTCTTTGGAGCTCTTTCTTTCCAGATACTACTTAAGCTTAATGAATAAATAAGTACAAAATTAAAGGCTCATTAGCTACTTCAAAAAGTCCCCATCATTTATTAAACCTTTCAAAGGAAACCAGGAAAAGGGAGAATTGCCCATTAGAAGGCTAAACAAATTCACAGATCTGAATGTCAAATCAAATTGAGCAAAGTTAATGAACTTGGTGAGTATTAGAAAGTGGAATTCTGTGTCAACAGAGACCATGTTTACCTATTTGGGTTTCCTCTGCTAGCTTGAGAGGCACTAGAAACTGTGATGGATTTAATTTGTGCCAGCTGTAATCCTCACAGCTAACTTTTATGAGAGAAATCCTTTTCTGTTTCCTGAAACCACTTTTCTTGTGTTCTTTTATAGTTTGTAACTGAGGATCCTCCTTCTACTGGAGTCTTGGTGCATGGTGATCTCTCTGATACTGTTGTGCTGGTGCCAGATTCTCACTAATCAAGGAATCTCCCTGAAATTCCTAACATGAGGTGTCCATTGACTTCAGTGGACTTTGGATCAGGGTACCAGTTCTGGACTGTTTCGGATTATAGATCACTCTAAAAATGATGCTTTGAAATTTAACTATCTATAGCTGAGAGTTAATTCCCTTGAATGAATACTTTCCAATGCCTGAAGCTGCATTTCCTATGATGGACTGTTAACCAGTGAGAGCCAACTTCCTGAATTCATCCTTCTTTCTCCCCTTTCTAAAACTAACCCATTCATGTATTATGCCAGCTGATAGAACAAGTGTACTCTTTTCTGCTCCATAAAACAGTTACTGCTAATTACTAATTATTGGAAATAAGCTTCCTACTATATATATGGAAGTATTATGCTGATTGGGAGTTCACAGAGATCATCAGTTTTGGAAGTGACATTATTCACTTGCACTTGCATATGGAAGACCACAGATTTTTTAACACACATGGGCCAAAACTGTTTGAAAAGGAGGTCCAAAATTGTCAGATAATAATAAACATACAAACTCCTTCATATTTTTGTCTATAATGCTACTGATTATAAATTTAAATTCAAGTATTTGCATATGCAAGTCACCACTGATATATCTTATGGATATTTGCATACAAAAAACACTTGCGTTGTGTAGACAGACACCATAATTTTATGCTCTTTCATTGCAGACTTGCACATTTATGCACTCGTTCATGCAGAAGGAACTCAGCCCCCCTTGATTTAGGAAACTCACTTCACAATCTCTGCATAAGCCCTGCATGGCAGAAGTAGAGGGGAAAGCAAGTCAAGCGAATAATTTCCCATATTGAAAAGGCATAATGGGGAAAATAAAGAGTATACCTACACAGCAAAAGGGAGGTGTGATTGTACCATGTACTATTATATCTGTGTTGTCTTAACCTGGGTAGCACAAGTACAAATAGAGTAGAAGACGCAGTGGTCCAGGCTTTAGCATACACTAACAACCAGAGTGCACACACTCTCCAGAGAGCCTGAGCATGTACTGTGGTAGCTAGTGTCTTCTGAAGTCTGTGGAAGTTGCATCATTACTGTTGCTCCCATGTTAGCAAGATCAAGCTAGCACAAGTATGCTAGTACATGCTATGATCACACCTTGATTTTGCTGGGTAGATACATCCTAAGAAATAGAAACTGTGGGTAATATTTATTTCCATCCTCTCTTCTGTAGGATGCCATTATTTCTAGAGATGGAGGAACAGATGAAGATTGAATAAGATCTCACCCAAATGGTCCCCCAAGTTTTGAATGGATCATGCATTAAACCTTTTTTGATATACAAAAGATTTTCATAGTTGTGCACTTGTGATTTGCCCATCTTCCTCTGGAAGTGGGATTCACTGGATACTGTAAGACAGTTCTGATATTTTATTTAGTTGAGCTGTGAGTTAGGAGTACTAGAATTTTTTATGAAAGAACCTATTTTTTATGAAAGAACATGGCAGCATGGAAGCAGAAAGGGATCTCAGAGTCCTAGTGGACTCCAAGATGAACATGAGTCACTGGTGTGATGAAGTCATCAGCAAAGCTAACTGCACTTTATCATGCATCAGCAGATGCATGACAAACAGAACCAAGGAGGTGATACTTCCCCTCTATCGGGCACCGGTCAGATTGCAGTTGGAATACTGCATCCAGTTTTGGGCACCACACTTTAAGAGGGATGTGGATAACCTGGAGAGGATCCAGAGAAGGGCCACTCATATGGTAAAGGGCTTGCAGGCCAAGCCCTATGCGGAGAGACTAGGGCACCTGGACCTCTTCAGTCCCTGCAAGAGAAGGGTGAGAGGCGACCTTGTGGCTGACTATAAATTCATCATGGGGGCGCAGCAGGGAATTGGTGAGGCTCTACTCACCAAGGCATCCCTGGGATGAAAGAAATAATGGCCATAAGCTAGCAGAGAGCAGATTTAGATTGGACATTAGGAAGAACTTCTTCACAGTTAGAGTGGACAAAATCTGGAATGGGCTCCCAAGGGAGGTGCTGCTCTCCCCTACTGTGGGGGTCTTCAAGAGGAGGATAGGCATCTGGCTGGGGTCATCTGAACCCGGCACTCTTTCCTGCCTATGTAGGGGGTTGGACTCGATGATCTATTGAGGTCCCTTCTGACCCTAACTTCTATGAATCTGTGAATCTGTTCTTTTGAGATTTCTTGCCATTCACTGCAGACCTAAGTTTGGCCTCATGAAACCTGATGAATTCTTATCCATACTGAGTCAAACCTCTGTAGTTTTTAAGGTATATTCACCAATAATTAAATGGATTTTCATTGAGACAATGGACTTTTATTTAAAAATGGGCCAACATTTTTGAAAGCATTAAATAACCTGAAAATGAAACAAAATATTTTGTCAAGATTCAACGAAGCATTTTGGATTGACACAATATGAAATGCTTCAGTTTTTCCTGTTTCATTGACTCTTCTCTGAAATTCTTTTTAGGTTTAACTTGAATAGAGTCTGCCCTTCCTGCTCCCCCCATCCAATTTTCAGTTCAGCCAATACATTGAAAAAGCCATTATTCATTCAATGCTAGTTCATGCCTACAGCTTTACAAAATTTCCACTTGAAAGCATCTCTGATTCACTTAGAAAGGTGGGGCCTTGATCACTTGGAACTGGTAACCAGCTTCTTTAAAAAAGGGATCCAAGGCTCATTTTAAATTTTGGATTCAAGCTTGATTCACCTAAAATTTCAGCTTGAAATCTAATGAAATACAAAAATACAGTGGAAATAGTTAACAAAATGCAAAAGTTCACCACAAATATGAACTTCAAGCTAGTCATTGATCTGCTTTTTCCTTACTTTTTCCTGAAAGAGCCAGCCATTTCCCCACATAGCTTTTCAGGGAAATAGTGAGGAGAAAACAGATCGATGACTGGTTTGTTCCAATCAGAAAGAGCCAACATACCCTGTAGAAAAAAATCTAACAATCAGCAAATTTCCCAGAATTCATTCCTATGGGATACAAAGATCTCAGATGGTATTTAATTTCCCAGTGATGGTCAGCAGTGAAAAATATTTGAAGATGAAGTCTCCCCTGGTGTGGGATGGTAAACAGGATTTCAGTGGTCTGCTACTGCACTTCAAATAAAGTAAGAAATATGCTGCAAATTATTTGCTCTGCTTATGAGCCATAGAGCCTGGAGTAGTCTTTTCAGGTAAGCCAGTCAGACTGAACATGTTTGTGTGTTATATTTCATGGCAGACATCCCAGAGCAGTACAAGCAATTAGACATATCCTAAGTCCAGCAAATATATCTCGAGCTTTTCACTTAAGAAAAAAAAAAAAAAAGAAGCAACCCACCCACTCCCAACCTGTAAATTATATCAGAGGCCAGTTAGTCACAACCCTTAGATACTGTGTGCCTCATAACTAATGAGTTTTGCTCTGATATTATTAGAATCACTATCTAGACTGGTATTAGTGAAACTGAGGATGACAAACTAGAGCACATGGACACACACCTAGACCACTAGATTCAACACATGCTGTGGATGAGCTACCAAATAATACTACTAGCTCCTACACAACACTTTCATTAGCAGCTTCAAAGCCCTTTGCAAAGTGAATTGTTATGAAAGCTGGCTGGAACATTTTTTATCAAAATAGTTTTCTGTCAGAAAATGATGTTTCAATGAAACTGATGTCATATTATTCACTACTCCCACTGACATGTCAGGAAATAATGTAAAAATAATAAACATAATATAAAATATTTAAAAAGTTTTGAAATGTCAAGGCTGATTTTAAAGGAAAATTCAAAAGTTTTTCTAAAATGAAAGTTTTAAAATGGAACCGTGTTTGAATTTCTATTTCAGGGGAAAGTATGAAAAACTCTATAGTTTTGTTTCAATCCAGAAGAAAAGAAATGTCAAGATGTTAAAAATTTCCCCAAAATGGACATTCCAACTAGATTTAATCAGTCTTTCCATTTTGCAGATGAGGAAACTGAAGCACAGAGTAGTGAAGTGAGCTCCTGAAGGCATCTAGCAGGATACTCAAACCTCTAGGAAGAGAACTGAGGTCTCGTCTATGTTCCTGGTTTTCTCTGTTAGGCCACTTGATTCTCCCTACCCAGTCCTCCTTCCATATACTTGTCCTCCTTTGACAAGTACACAGGGTGTCAGTTGGTGAATATTCCCTTTCATGTTCCTAGTTATATTCAGCAATAGCAAAGGAGTATTGGTACCTATTCAGAAAACAGCCTAAGCTTGAAATAACGCGCTCCTCTGTATGCTGAGGTTATACATTTGTAACATACATGGGCTTGTTACACATTCAATTTAGCAGATGGGAGAAAATCCAAATTTATCCTTAACGTCAATAATTAAATTTTTACATAATCATGGAAACATAATAGCTCTTGTGATCATCCATGATGATCAGCTCCTGCCTCAGGCCTATAAAAGCCTGCACCTTGAGTCCTAGGGCACACCAGCAAAGAGCCTGAGGGTAGTGCAGGCCCCTGTGTCCCTTGGATAGGCTGAAGGCTAGTTGCCTTAGCCTGCCTGCACCCCAGCACTGCTGCCTGGCACCACAGTGCCATGTGCCTGCCAGGCCCATGCTGTTCAGGCCAGCAGACTCCAGCCAGGCCTGCCAGCACCCAGGCCCAGCTGCAGGCAGCTTGTGGCTGCCAGGGACAGCTCCACTTGCCCTCAGCCCACCCCTAACAGCCTGCCCTGAGCTGCAGGTATGGAGCATTGCCTCTGCATGGCTGCCAGTCCCATGCTGGGCCCCTGTTGCAGCATTGCAGACAGCTGTCCAGGTTCATCAGCACAGGGACACAATGGCATCCTCTTAGTGGAGGCCCAGACTGCTGGTGCAAGGGACACAATGGCATCATCCTTGCCCATGGCCATGAACACACCCATCCCCACAACCTGAGGCCCCAACAGATTGCAGGAGACTGGCAACCTCATGGCACTGTGGAGCAAGGCGGAGGTGCTGTGCCAGTTCAAGTAGGGCAGGCACTCCAATGCCCGTGTCTGTGAGGTGCTATCAGGCTGGATACAGGAGCTTAGGAACAACCAGTTGGCATGGTGGTGGTGGTGTCACACAAAGATCAATGCACAGTGGGTTGCCATCACCGACCACAATCTTTGGTTTGGAAATGCCAGTAAATCCAGGCCATTTATGTGGCAACTGACAAACATCCTTTTGCCCTGGGATCCAGGCCACAGCCATACTGTCTGTAGTAGCATGGGTAGCCTGCCCAAGCCCCCACCCTTCTCTTTGGGCATCAAGCAGCCCATTCCACTGAGCTCCCCAGCTGCACCCTCCACCAGCAGTTCAGGGAGCCCAGGCCAGTGCCTGCTGCACCAGATCCCCAGCTGCAGCTCCTGTCACGAGGTGCATCTAGCCATGACACCACTGGCCATTAGCAGCACCAGCTCCTTCTAGAGGGGGACCCCAGCTGAGTGCCCACCCACCATGCCCTGCTGTGTAAGGACATCACCCAGAGCTGCACACTATTGCCAACTGCCATGATGATGCAGAACCACCAGCTATGACAGCCCTGGCCACATGGTAAGCCATGCTCTGTGTAGAGGGCCCTCCCCTACCCTGTCCCACCTTGCCCCACCCTGCCCCTGTTCCTGCCTCCAGCCCCCACCCAGCCCACCTGCACTTCCCTGGCCCTGCATTTCCTCCCTTAAAGTATGCAGGGAGGCGGGAGACAAACTTTATTGAGTATCCTGTGCCATTGCACCTAGGTGGGCATGGGCCTCTTACACACCAAGGAATGTGTCGATGCCAGCAGCAGAGTCCTCCTCTGCAGTGGGAGGCATGTAGCATAGCCACAGGTAGCTCTCCAGGGAGCAGTGGAGGTTGCAAGGAAGCTTGGGTTTGCCCCCCATGCCACCATAGCTCAAGGTCCTGTACCAGGTGCGAAGATGTGCCTGGGGCATCATGGCCAGCAGCAGCAGCAGCAGCAGGGTGTAGTGAGTCAGGCACCCCTTGGTCTGTTAGAAATGCACAGTAAATGGAGTGTTGTTAGAACTGCACAGTTTGCATCTCGTACCTGATAAGAAAAAGAACACTGCCAAGGACTTTTTCTTTCTTAGCTAGCTTTGTTACAG
>NW_017728922.1:8671501-8699532 GCF_001723895.1 Crocodylus porosus
GGGCAGAGGCATGGGCAGCTCCTTGTTCTAGTTGTCTGGGAGCCCTGTGCCCACTGAGCCCAGCAACCATGGGCTGGGTGGCAGTGCAGCAGAGTAGTTGACCTGCAATAAAAGAGGAAGGGAGGCAGTGGATTTTGGACCCATGGCAACAGGTGCTGTCAGGATCCTGGCCTGTCCTGCCTTGGGAATGAGGCTGGGGAGGCAAGCTGCCCACGGCCAATCTGAGGCTGAGCAGCACATGGCCTCTGATGCAGACCATTTTATCTCAGAAATGTTGCAAACTCTCACAAACAGCTCCTGTCTCATGGCTCTACAGGGCCTTCAGCTGCATGTGGGGGAGAGGCCACCCTTGGCAGCTGGGATGCGGCTTCAGGGTCACTGCTGCCCAGCGCTGGGGCCCTGCAGATGCACTGCCTCTGTCAGAGGCGGACCCTGGACAGGACCCTCCTCCTGGACCACCCAGTCATGGAGTCAGAGGAGCAGCTGGCAGATGATTGGGCCTGGTGGGGAGGATGTGGCCTGCAGGCAGGGAATGAGACCTGCCAGGATAGGTAGTGGGCAGAGTACATTGTCTGTGAGGCCATGCAGGGACTGTGTGAAGAGGTGTGAGACTGGGTGGACTGGGAGTTCTGGGCACAGCTCCTGGCCCTTGTGCATGACCAGGTGGAGGCAATATGGAAGCAGAATACCATCCTGGCTCAGTCCATATACGCCATAGATGATGACTGCTGGGTGCTGAACATCATTCTGTCCCTGGTTATCACCTTAATGCCTGGTGCCTAACCCTAGCTGTGCCTGCCCCTTGGTAGACATCTGCCACCCAGCTATAGGCCCTGCCTGGGCCTGGGAGGAGATCCTACACCACCTCCAACAGCCAGAAGCCCCTATCCTGGCCCCAGCCCAAGCGCAGCATCACCCAGCCCCCCTGCCTGGGCCCAGGCCAGCCACTCATCCCAGCTTCATGTGGGCACAGAGCCAGAGATACCTGCAGTGGGGCCAGAACCACATGCCAGCCCTGCTGGCCCTGGAAACTGCCTGCTGGAGGGGGAGCCACCTGTGCTGGGGGAGCACTGGCTGCCATTGCCCCTGCATGATCCCTCTGCACACTGCACTCACTGTCGTATGTACACTCATGGGGGAACGGTCAGAGGCTGCGGTGCTGGCCACCTGTCCCCAGACTCTGCCCCCTAAGCAGCCTCACCTCATGGCCCCCTACCCTGGGATGGCACACAAAAGATACTGCACATAGGTTTCATGGGGAAGAAGGTTTTTTATTGTTGGTGGGTGGGGTGGGTGGTGTAAGGGCCCTGTTTATTGGGAAGGGAGGAGGGAGGGGGGTTCTGGTTGATGTGAGGGGGATAAAAACTTGTTCTTTTGAGATTTGTCTGCAGTGAGCATGGTACTGGGGGTGGGCAAGGGGATGGGGGAACTGTGGGTGGTGGTGCATGCAGGAGTGCTGGAGGAGGTAGTTGGCCAATGCCTCCTGCACCCGGTGCCCTGGCCTGTGCTGGCAGGTGTGTGGCTCTCCTGGGGCCTTAGTTGGGGGTGGCTGCTGCTGCTGCCGTAGGTGGTGTTCCCACTGCCAGGCATCCTTTGCATGCCACACCTCCTCCAGCAAGGCTTTGTGGAAGAACTCCCCCAGGCCCCACAGATTCTATGCAGCACACAGGCTGCAATGGTGACCCGGGGGAGGTTGTCCTCAGAGAACTCAAGGCAGATGGTGAGGGTACATCAGCATCCCTTGAGGTGGTCAAGGAGGTGCACACTCCAGAACAGTGTGCTTCTGACCCAGGCAGCAGTTGAAGTGGGCTTGGTGAGGGTCTAGGTGGGCCAGTGTAGGGCCGCATAAACCAGGGCTTGAGCGGGTAGGTGGGGTCCTCAATGATCGGGGTGGGATCACCACATCATCCAGCTGAAGGTCCAGCACCCCGGCATGAAGTGGCATGAAGTGGCTACTTTGCACCAGGCCTGGCAGGCCGAAGTTCCTGAAGACATGGATGTCAGGGGCACTATCCACCCAGCCAACACTCATGTGCAGAAAGACACCTCGGTGCTCCACAATGGCCTGGAGCACCATGGAGTGAAAGCCCCTCCAGCTATATGAGAGATCGTCTCTGTGGGGCAGGCAGGTGATGGGGATGTGGGTCCCATTGAGGGCCCCAATGCACTGAGGGAATCACACTAACAGGGGCTCGTGTACGCAGAGCATGGCATCCCCCAGCATGTCCTGGAGGGTGCCACGCACCTCTAGGACAGTTTCCCCAGTGGTGGCCTTGCCCACGCCAAAGAGATAGCTGACACCGCAGGCTGGTGGGTGTGACCAGCTTGAACAGCAGGTGTCCACAGGTAGGGGCGGCCTCATGATGATGTGCTGCCATTTCAGGTGGGACCATAACTTCTCTAGGAGGTCCTGTGTGGTGGCCCAGGCCATGCAGAAGGCCTCCAGCCACTGCTTGTTGTCCCAGGTGTGCTGGACAATGTGTCACCACTAGTCCTGGCTCACCTGGCAGGCCCAGAGACAGTGGGGCTGGAGGCCCAGAGGGGTGATGGCAGCCCTGGAGCTCCCCTGGTGATGGCAGGGGCCCATTGCAGGGCCCAGGGAAGTGGGACCGGATTGGCTGCAAATCTACCCTGTACCTGAAAACGCGTGCCCTGCACCATTTACTCATAAGTAATTTACTTGCAAGTAAACTGGTGCCACATCAAATGCACATGTTGATGCACCCAGTAAGAAGATTAACAGCACATTCCAGTCATGCAAGTAACAGGTTCAAGGAGTAGTTCCAGAAAGATAAGAACTATCAAGCAATATTGTCTCCAAATAACAAGGTGTGTGTGTGTGTATGTGTTCGGTGTGGAATTCTTTACTCACAATATGCATGGCATGGCATAGATTGGGTGACTCTAGCTTAACTAAATTATGTGGACTATTGTGACAGAAACTAAAGAAATATGGGATAGGGTCAGCACTAAACTATCTCTAGTAACCTCAAAGTGATGATGGGAAGAGAAAACTGAACATAGAAAGAGAAGACTACACTTCCTAGGCCACTGAGTTCAGTCCCGTGAATTCCCAGGGAACCATTTGTTCAAAAGAACCTCCGTTCTGGCCTTTCACACACAACAGCCACAAAACACGCCATGAAAACACCTATGGCATGTTGCACAAAAGGGAGCAGCAATGGGGACAAGAGACAGCTGATTAAAAGTGTTTTAAAAGGTGAAAATCCACCATATGCTTGTGATCACATAAGAGGAATTATCTGCACATGGCATGATGCTCTGCTCTACCACCGAAAGCCAAGATCAATGGGCATACAAATCACATGCTGAAATATGGGAGAATGAACCTACAAGAACAAATGAATGAATAAGAATCTATGTAAGGGGGACAAAGACATTGTCATTTTCTCAAATCAATAGCTTCTTTTTGGAACTGTTATGATATTCTGGTGTTGATATGATAATAAATGCTAACACTCTCAGCATGCTATAGCTCAGTGGGAAATGGGTAGCTGCTTCTCTGGACATAAAGCTGAGAGGTTGCTCAGACTTCCCTAATCAGAGGAAGTTACTTTTAGAGAGGTGAGGCTTTTTCTGTGGCTCAGCTCATGGAATCCCGCCCTACCTAAGCATCACAGAATACTCACACGAGATGCATTTTGTTCCACTACTGGTTTCTTTCTATTTTTAACGTGGCTTGATTTTGACAAGACAACTGTGTTACGGGTAAGTTCAAGCAGAAAGCCACAAACTTATGAAAAATCCCAGACCTTGTAGGAAAAGTCCTGAAAGAAGTTTCCAGAGCTTAAAACCCCCATACCACCATGTTCTCAGTCAGATGGGACAGAGAGTGCCTAAAGGTGTCATTGTACCAGGTGTTAGACATATGCAAAATAAGGGCCCCTTCCCATAAAGAATGTACATTTTAAATAGCTTAAATAAAGGAAATATTACTGAGAAGCAGTTGAGGCACAGGGACACCAAGCAATCCTGGGATGTCATTTTCCCGCTGTACTTGGCTTTGGTGAGGCTGCAGCTGGAGTACTGTGTCCAGTTTTGGGCTCCACAATTCAAAAGGGATGTGGAGAAGCTTGAGAGGGTGCAGAGGAGAGCCATGCACATGATCAGAGGTCAGGACAACAGACCTTATGGTGATAGGCTGAGAGCAATGGGGCTATTCAGCCTGGAGAAGCACAGGCTCAGGGTGATCTGGTGGCTGCCTATAAGTTTATCAGGGGTGCTCATCAGGATCTGGGGGAAAGTCTGTTCACCAGAGCGCCCCAAGGGATGACAAGATCAAATGGTCACAAACTCCACTGTGACCAATTCAGGCTGGACACAAGAAAGAACTTCTTCACTGTCCGAGCCCCCAAGGTTTGGAATAGACTGCTGCCGGAGGCGGTTCAAGCACCCACTTCGAACGCCTTCAAGACACATTTGGATGCTTATTTTGCTGGGATCCTATGATCCCCGCTGACTTCCTGCCCCTGGGGCAAGGGGCTGGACTCAATCCTCCGGGGTCCATTGCAGCCCAAATGTCTATGAAATCTATTAAATTATTGATGCAATGCAGGCACCAAAACATCTTTCAGAGCTTGCTCTATGTAACTGGTTTGAAGATACAGGAACCTGAAACCAATGATGTATTCCAGGTTAGAATCTTAAATGCAGGGCAAAGACCACCATTCCCATCTATCATTACAAGTATGGCTATTTCAGTCCATGTGTTATTTTCTTACCCATTTATCCAGTATGAGCTGTTCTGGCTGAATGATTTTTTTAAAAGAACAGGAAAATATGCCTAAATATTTTGGGAAATGTTCACCCTCCCCTCCCTGCAGACATACGCATGAATTCAGTGGTGCTGTCTCTCAGATCAGGGGAAAAACCTGAACACCCTTTTCTTGGACTTGCTCAGCTGTGTCTTTCTGACTTCATGGCTGGTATTTTTGCTAACCAAATCTAATTTTGGATTTGATCCCAACTTTTCTCTCCCCCTTTCCACAGCTAGAAGGCAGGGAGAGAGCTTTCCTTTCATTGGTGCCAGTCATCCAGTCTGAAATTCTCTGAAATCAGATAAGGGCCAAGATGTCAAACCTGTCTGCCAGTTTTGCATTTGCCCATGAAGCATGTTATACCTGGAGGAGTAGATGTGCACTTCATTTGAGATGCAAAACAGTCATTTGGGCATGCAAAATGGGTCAAATGGTTTTAATATACAGAGTTCATGTGTGCAAAATGCATGTGGGACTGCTTTTATAGAACAGCTATCTGGACTGTTAATATCCTTGTGTTGCCATCTCACTGCATCATTTGCTTGTATGCTTCACATGTATTTTGTGAATCTATTTAATTCCATTACCTGTATGACAATAGGCATGCCCTCTGTGTCTTCCTGTAACAAAACTCTGAATTAGAAAGATAGGACTGGAAGGCGGAAAAATGGAAGCAGGCAAACTCAGTGAAGCTTAACTGAAGTTGTATAAAATTGTGGTCCTGAATCACTTCCCCACTTTAAATTTTGCTTGCAGCCTTCCTCTTGCAGTGTGATTGCCTTGCTTTACAAAGGTCTTTATGGCACTTTGTGGTGAAGGCGATTCATAAGTAAATTGCACAGCAGTGCATTCTATTCTGAGTAGTGATACTGTTGGTAAAAACAGACAGGAGAAATCATGTGATCATATTGGCTAATAAGAACTAGAAGCAGTGAATGTAACACAGAATAATTTACTGCTCAGAACTTATGAATACCCTCTCTTAATTAACATATGATAATTTTTTAAAAATTACACTTCATAATAGTTCAGCATTGCAATCAGACACACCAGTAACTAAATTATGGTTTATTAACTCGGCCCTTGTTTTGTTGAGAGTACTTTCAGACTATGGCCTTATACTTAATAATTCACTAAACATGAAGGGTCTCTGTAATTCATGCCCTTTCTTGTCTTGCTGCTCAGAAAAATACATAAGTCTGGAATTTATGGCCTGATCTTTTAAGGTGATAATGCAGTGTGGTGATAGCACAGGACTCCTATTAAAACAATTGAGAAATAAGGATGCTGAGCACCTGGCAGAAGCCAGTCCCTTCTTATATGTGTCTGATCCTTGTGATGGTTTTTTGACAAGTAAACATTCTCCAAGCTGTAAAACTTGTGCCCTGGGTCTATCAAGGTAAGTGTTATGTACCTTTATGTGCAAGAAACATTGCAAGGCCCTGCAGACACGAGAAGAAAAAAAGACTCCAGGCTTTGCATACTTGACTTGCACAAAGCTTCCTGTGATTTCCATGTTTTGCTAGGGTAATAACACATTATAACAACTAATATTCAATATCCTGCCTCAGTGACTTTATGGTTTAACAGCATCAGATTTTAGCCCTATAGAAACTAAATCCATACAGTGCATGACAGATTTGGAATTTGCTCTGCTTTAAAGGTTCATTTTACGTGGTAATTTCAGGGCACTTGTGCAGCTCTTAACCCCTGGATTGGCTGCATGTAAACACCCTTAAGTGACTTAAAACACATTATTTGTTTTAAAATTATGCCACTTCAGAGCAGGATTATCTCTAATCTGCCTAATTGTGCTCCTGTTCCATCATGGTATGGCCACTCGACACAACTATTCCACCCAATCTGAAGGCATCCAGTATCCCAGGATGCAGCAGCAGGGCCAGGCACATACCTCTGCCGCGCTGCTTCCTGCAGCCCTGTAGCACCTGGTACCTGGGGTGCCTCCTAGACCCACTCACTGCTCTCAATGCTCAGGCCAGGCTTGGGCTGTGGTGCATGTGGGGGTAGCAGGCTGGTGCTCACCTTTCCTGCTGACATGTGGTTGAACCTGTGCCCCGCCCTGTATTCTGCTTTAGCACATCTTCCACCAAGTTCCTGTGTTCCTGAGAGCTGGACATATGCCCTGGAGAGGCTGGGAAGCTGGAGCAGGGCAAACCTTGGTGGCTGGCGCAAGGCAGGCCTCAGCACCCGAGGCCAGGGCAAAGTCAGTTTTTGAGAACCCTGCTCTGCTAGGCTGTGCAGAATCCGGCTGCTGCCTCCCCTTGCCTGGCTCAGCCAGCAGCATCCATGGTTGGCAATCACCTGAAGTCCCTAAACCCAAAATAGCAGCTGGGTGGCTCCAGCCATGGAGCACGCGGCTGAGTGCTGCCCATCACGGCTCGGTCTGCACAGAGCAGAAAGGGAGGCTGCACCACTCAGAACCACCTCCCAACTCTGGCAGGGGCAAGAAGTCCTATTCCTGTACCCCTCCTGCTCAAAGCATGTTCCTGGATGGCTGGGCCCAAGCAGAGCAACAGAGCTCCAGGGCTACATCGCTGACTCAGCCTGGCAGGAGCAGAAGCTGGTCTTCTTCCTACCTCCTTGGTCTGCCCCTGCTCACCAAACTTCTAGTGGTAAGTCACAGGTGTGCAGATGAAGAACAGTTTTTTGCCTTAAGGTGTGACTACTCCACTAAGCTGAATAACATTTGTTCGGCTTACAGCGTAAGGTGAAACAAGGCAGTGAAAAATAGCAGATTCTTACTTGAAAGACATCTTCTCACTATGTGCTCAGATCTTGTCTGTTTACTCAGGAGCCAAAAATAATGCTGGTCTTTCTTTTACTGTATTTCACTCCTGTTAGTTCTAAAGAGCCAACACAGCTCCAGGAGTTATCTAGACTCTATTGTTTTTTGTGGGGCACCAACAGACATGTTGATTATGTTCCAAACAACAGACACCTGTGCAGACCCAGTGAGAGCAGGAGTCATTGATGGCATAGGCTGACCTAGAGAAGCTGTATAAATGGTGATGATTGCTGAAAAGATCAATTCTGACTCCTTTACAGAGTCATTACACAGAATAATCAGAGCTGGTAGTTAAAAAAAAAGAAAAACGTATTGCTTCTAAACAGACTACAATTATCTTGAGAGAGAACTATAGTTTAAGCCATCATAGTTAGGGACATTCTATGCAGCAGCATTCAGGGAATTAAGTTCTGAGCTAATTCAAAATATATGCAAAACATTGCCCCTTGCTGTGAGTGAAGATGGGTTGAGGAGGCAATATTCAGATCCTAGTCAGTTTTAAGAGCTTCACAATGCACCCAGATTTGCAATCTGTTCCCTTAACCCTTCATGAGCATATCTGTTCTTGCATGATTATAGAAAACTGAAGAGCTTGTGGTGGACTTTATGACACCGTAAGAGGCACTGAAAAGTGAGCGTTGAAAGAAAAGGGGATTTTCCACCAGACATTTTAAAATTCTTTGGTTTGAATGTATGCTGTCTCTTTTTAAACCCTTGAGAGGAAGACAGTCTCTGTGAAAGAGTTCATGACCTTACAGCCATGGGCAAGGAAAGCTCCATCTCCTGGTTTTCCAACATGTCCTTCAGCAAGGGGAAATAGGACCTAGTATTCATGATATTTCCAAAGAGAAAGCAAGCACAGGAAATTAATGAAAACCCTCTGCTCCTCCCAAGATGGTGAATCTATATTTATACATTGTAACGGAACAATAAAGAGCACAAAGCAAAAAGAAAAGAGAAAAAATCCCTTTTCAATGTACTTTTCATGCCAGGTGAAGCCTTTTTTTTTCTAGCTGAATTTATATAACACAGTAATGACATGCAGAGGAGGTGAAGACTGATGCCTTGGCACTTTCACTTATCATATGTACTGTTGGCGAGTCATGTTGCCCTTGAAGGTCTATGATGCAACGGGCTAAACCCTTAGGGGTGAATAGTCAATGGATTCTGCCTACAGAAGCTGATGCATTTTGCATTAAACACTGTCAGTCAACATTAAGCAAATAAAGCCTACCTATGCATAGATCTGGGAAGACTTTAACAGTCATTCTTGAGGGGAAACTTGAAAACCTCCTGTATTAACATAAAGCAATTTACTTCCCTATGATTTTCAGTGCTGTCCTTGTAGCTGTTGTTAACTATGGAAGGAATTTGAGTTTGAATGACAGGCTCTTCCTCCTGCCTGATCCTGATTCTACAGCCATTTGCTTTCAAAAATCTCTGGAAGTGGCATTTTCAAAGAGACTAAGGAAACAAAGCCTCCAGCTCCGGGCACATACCACTCTTGGGAAATCCCAACCTAAATTAATCCCAAACATTAATGCATTAAGCCTGACAAATGTTCCTCATGGCAGGAGAATTCTGATATTACCACTGCCTGAAGGGGGGGGCGGCGGGGCGGGGCAGAAACCCAAGGAACAGGGAAGTTACTTGACTTGTCCAAGGTCACAGAGTTACAAAGCTAGAGAATAGAATCTGCATCACATACCTCCTCATTCTTATTTAACCAGAAGGGCATTTCTCTTAGTGTCACAAACACAGTGAGTGACATTGAGAGACACTCCTTCAACTTGATCTTGGTGTAAAAACCAAGAAAAACTCCATGGAAGTCAATAGAATTGCAATGCAATAGAATTATAGTGGAGTTAACAGAGAATCAGGTCTAAATGTCTTGATTCATTGAGGAAGCAAATAGAGAAAATGAGCTTTAAAGAGAAGAGTTCTTCACTGGGAGATCAAAAAAAGGACTGACACAGAAATACTTGAATTTTTACTCATATTTCAGAGGAAACAGGCTTCAAACTTGCTCCTGCCCAGTTATGCACCCAGTGGCAGCAAAGATCGTTTTTCCTCATCAGTAGGGATAGGAAAGGACACTGAGTTTTGGCCTTCTTCCAATATGGAAGCTATCATATTTACAGATACAGTTGTTAGTAGAAAGCATGTTTCAAACCAGAATGCATGAATACTAATGCATTCAGTAACAGTGGAATAACAGGGACTTGGTGAGGTACCTCTCATGACTGTAACATTGTCATCAATGAGTACAAACTGTTCAGGAAGGACATGCAGGGGAGAAGAGGAGGAAGAGTTGCACTTTATGTAAAAGAGTCATATGATTGCTCAGAGCTCCAGTATGGACCTGGAGATAGGCCTGTTGAGAGTCTCTAGGTTAAGGTTAGAGGGGAGAGCAATAAGGGTGATGTGGTGGTGGGGGACTGCCATAGATGACCAGACCAAGAGGAAGCGGTGGATGAGGCTTTCTTCAAATAGCTAGCTGAAGTTTCCTGATCACAGGCCCTGGCTCTCATGGGGGACCAATCACTCTGACATCTGCTGGGAGGACAATACAGCAGTGTGCAGGCAATCCAGGAAGGTTTTGGAGAGTACTGGGGACAACTTCCTGGTGCAAGTGCTGGAGCAGCCAACTAGGGACTGTGCTTTTTTGACCTGCTGTTCACAAAGAGGGAAGAATTGGTGGGGAATGTAGTAGTAGATGGCAACTTGAGCAGCAGTGACCACAAGTTGATTGATTTCTGGATCCTGTGGAAAGAAAGGATGGAGAGCAACAGAGTAAGGATCCTGGACTTCAGAAAATCAAACTTTGACTCACTCAGGGAACTTATGGGCAGGATCATCTGGGAAGCCAGTCTGAGGGGAAGAGGAGTCCAGGGGAGCTGGCTGTACTTTAAAGAAGCCTTATTGAGAGTGTAGGAACAAACCATCCCAATGCACAGGATGACTAGCAAGTATGGCAGAAGACCAGTGTGGCTTAGCAGGGAACTCTTAAGTAAACTAAAGCACAAAAAGGCAGCTTATAAGAAGTTGTAACTTGAAGAAATAACTAGGGAAGAATATAGGAACATTGCTCAGGAATGCAGGGATGAAGTCAGGAAGGCCAAAGTATGACTGGAGTTGCAGCTAGTGAGGGATGTGAAGAGTAACAAGAAGGGTTACAAGTATGTCAGTAGCAAAAGGAGGATCAGGGAAAGTGTGGATCCCCTACTGAATGGGGGAGCCAACCTTGTGACAGGATGCAGAAAAGGCTGAAGTAGTCAATGCTGTTTTTGCTTCAGTCTTCACAGGCAAGGTCAGCTTCCATACCACTGCCCTAGGTGGTAGCACAGTAAAACTATCACAGTTTTTGGACGAGGTAAACAGCCCTCAGTGGTGAAAGAACATGTTAGGGACTATTTAGAAAAGCTGAATGTGTACAAGACCATGGGGCTAGATGGGATGCACCTGAGAGTGCTAAGGGAGTTGGCTGATGTGATTACAGAGCCATTGGCCATCATCTTTGAAATCTCATGGCAATCAGGAGAGGTTACAGTGGACAATAAGCTGAATATGAGCCAGCAGTGTGCCCTAGCTTGCAAGAAGGCTAATGGCATTCTGGGTTGTGTTGGTAGGTATGTTGCCAGCAGTTCAAGGGAAGTGATTATTCCCCTCTATTCAGCACTGGTGAGGCCACATCTAGAGAACTGTGTTCAGTTTTGGGCCCCCCACTACAGAAAGGATGTGGACAAATTGGAGAGAGTCCAATGGAGGGGGACAAAAATGGTGAGAGGGCTGGGGGACATGACATGAGGAAAGACTGGGGGAACTGGGCTTATTTAGTCTAGAGAAGAGGAGACTGAGAGGAGACTTAATAGCAGTCTTCAACTACCTGAAGGAAGGTTCAAAAGAGGTTGAAGCCAGGCTATTCTTGATGGTGGCAGATGACAGAACAAGGAGCAATGGTCTCAAGTTGCAACATGGAAAGTTTAGGATAGATATTAGGAAGTATTTTCTCACTAGGAGGATAGAAAAAAAAACTGGAACAGGTTACCCAAAGAGGTGATTAAAGCTCCATCTGGGGGTGGGAGGGTTCAAAACCCAAGTGGACAAAGCTTTGGCTGGGATAATCTAGTTGTGGCTAGTCCTTTTTTGAGCTGTAGTATGGCACAGAGATGCCTGCTACTTGGGAAGTAGTAAGCAAGGAGCCCAGCTGCGGGTTACCAGGGCAACTGGTGGGAGTCAGCTGACTGGAAGGGGCAGGGCCTGGCTCCTATTTAACTTCCAGGCTGAGACCAGGCAGGCAGTTTTCTGCTGGTTGCCAAAGGGGTGGGAGCTCTGCCTAAGTGAGGAAAAGGATGGGGACTGAGTGACTGAGCAAGGCGATACTAATGAGATGGAGAACCCCTGGAGTGATGAATGTTGTTATAGCCAGACGGCTTGAATTTATGTTACAGTCTAGGTGCTTGAGCTTTCTGTTTGTGGTTTATGAACCGGTGGTTTGGGTGACGCTATTAGGAGTTGGAGGAGGCCTCATGGGGACCCACAGTGGCATGGGAACCCAACCCCAGACAGGGGAGCAGTGAGAAAGGTTCCAGAGTGGGTGCAGCATTTTGGGGTGCACAGACCCCAGCCCTAGAGCAAAGGGGCCAGGCATGGCTATGGCCACCGGAGCCTGTCTGTGGGCGTTTGAGACCCCAAGAATGAGAGTTGGGGCTTCTTGCTCAGGTGGGCTCAAGGCAAGCAGGGCAGCACATGAAGCCCCAAGGCAAGGGGGGGCAGCGATTGATGAGCGCCTGTGGGGCATGGGAGCGAGACAAGGTGGCAGCAATTGATGAGCGCCTGTGGGGCACGGGAGCGAGACAAGGTGGCAGCAATTGATGAGCGCCTGTGGGGCATGGGAGTGAGACAAGGTGGCAGCGATTGATGAATGCCTGTGGGGCGCGGCTGCGAGACAGACCAAACAACGTCCAGAACATCCGTGAGGCTTGGGGCATGGTAAAGGGATGGTTGGAGGCACACATTGCCCATGAGGCTGGGGTGCACAGGAACCCCATTAAAAGAACAAAACAAGTGACAGCAGAAGAAAACCATGACCAAGAGGACAAAAGGCAGCCTCCCTTTAATATTTAAGATCAAGACGTGGCGGGCGAGATTTGAGGGTGCTTGAAGTAAACTTGGCATGACAGGGGGCACAAGGGGAGATCACGGCTCCATGACATGAGCAGGGGGTTGGACTAGATGACCTCCTGAGCTCCCTTCCAGACCTAACTTTCTATGATTCTATGTGAGACAGAGTGCCTTTGGGTGCCTGTCGCTTTAAGGGCTAGAGTAGCCATCAGGGCAGTTGGCAGGTATGAGCTGGAATAACAAGCCAGTCACATGACTTCAGGAGGGTCCTGGGATTGGAGGAGGGGGTGGGGCAGTCTTTATTTTAGACCCAGGCCCTCAGAGCTGAGCCAGCAGTCTGCTGCTGACAGGTGAAAGAGCAGTACCTGGCTAAGTGGCTGCTCAGAACATCTTGGAGGTAAGGGCAGGAGCTATGAGGATGGCAGGAGGTTCCTGGTCCTGGGTATGACTTGAAACCGCACCCTGATGGGGAAAGGTGGTCTGGTGGGGCTGTCTGTGGTGGGACAGTCCCCCAGAAATGCCAGGCCAGTTTCCTCCCTGGTGAAAGGTGGGTAAGGGCACCTTAAAACCACAGCCCCTACTACCCAGTGGGTCATAGGAGGCATTGGGGCCACGCATGCCTATTGAGAGGCACCTGAGCCCATGGGAGTGTAAAACCCTAGAGGTAGGGGGGCAGGCATGCCTGCTGAGAGGCACCTGAGCCCAGGGGGTGTAAGACCCTGAGGCCCCAGCATAGGGGGCAGAGAGTTGGCCCCAATGGGGGTGGGGGTGAGAGTGGTGTTGACCTGGAGAGGAGCTTGGGTCAGAGTTACACCCATTGGGGCAAAGTGAAAAGATGAATTCATGAAGCCTAGCAATGGACAGAGTTTGGCTTGGCCATGAGCCAAAGCAAAGAGCTACTTTAGGATGCCATCTGCAAGGCATGGGGCGATGAGGGAAGGTCAGAGTCATGTGTGAACCCCCTGGCATTGGGGTATTAAATGGGCAGCCTCCCACTTATTCTAACAGATTGATTCCCAACAAGTCATGGCAGGAAAGACCAGACAGGCTACCCTAGATGAAGGGTGAGCTGGTATGGTGACTGAGCAACAGTAGGTGCCCTCATCACACTATGATTTTATGAACTTTTAAAATTCCACAGATGAGTATTTCATAGTTTCATTTGCATAGGCAGTTCCTGCTATAAAATGCTCTCTCCTCCAATCCAGGATACAAGCCATAGGGGACCATTTTTATATGATCAGTCACACAATTTGAATTTTAAGTATTGAAAATACTTCATTATCAGCTGAGAAGGTGAAAACAATACAGAAAGAGAGCAATGAAATCAACTAGAAGGGCAAGGACACTATGATCAGTTTGTGACTATTTGGTAAGCAGGAAGAGAAACTTAATTCACTCATTGTGGATGAATTCACTCAAGCCAAGCTAACAGCAGAAAAGACAAAGGATTGCAGACCCCATTCTCTGCCAAGCCCAGGTTCCACTGGATACCTGAGAGAATGCAGCTCCTTGGTCCTGGGGATAGCTTCTGCCATGGACCTTAGTGGACTTGCTTTTAAAATATCAAGTGGTAAGAGCTCTTCAGAGGCCTTCTGGCAGCTGAAGAGCTCTAGAACACAGCTTCACAGCAGCCATAACCCAATATGGCCCGCAAGATTACAACTTCCTGGGCTCGGCAATGGAGCTCATTATACTGGTCCCACACCAGTTTTACACCAGCTGGGGGGTTCTTTACATCAGAGAACTTACGTGTGTGCCATAGCAGTGGAGTAAATTAGTTAGACTGGTCAAAAGAGGTCCATTAGCTAACAATAGCTGCAGACTTAATGGAACTGCCATAAACAGATTAACTATGTTAGTCCATGTCAAGTTTTGAGCATTTCTCTTTTCACTGAGCGGATAGCTCCCATCCCACAGGGTTAATTGAATAGTTTTTCTCATTGAAAAAATCAAGGTGAAGTACATTTTAGGGCCAAACGATCCCATCAAATTGCACCTGCTACACTCTCTACCCCCCATACTTACATGAACACATACATGCACATAATGAACACTTTCAGTTGTGTCCCACACATATATGTACTCACTTATGCAGGAAGCTTTACTTGGGTAGAAGTAAATATTTTTATGCTTTGAAGGATGCTTTGAGGACACCTTCTGAAATCATTTCTTTAAACAACCATTCTGTTGCTTGGTACATGTGACTATCTCTGAACTATTTGGACAGAGACCATCAATTATGAGAAATTGCCAGGCCTAGGTTGAGGCCAACAAACTCATTGCACCATTTCCCCCCATAATTTTAAACCCAGGTTTATTGCAGAGCTAAAAGTCTCACACGTTAACTTGCAGAGCACTCTTGAAAAAGGAGAAGTCACCTGCGGCTTCTTTGGTTCTGTTGGCATAGAAACATATAAAATTGGCCCATCTGCAGAAAATAAATTACTTTCCCCAAAAAGAACTCCAAAATATTATAGGACAAAAATATACAGGACATAGGATGTAGGACAGAAATCTATATCCTGTTGCCTACACAGTAGATTATAGTTAATTAAACCTCTGCTCACATAAACAGAACAAGAAAGGATGTAAAAGTAATGAGCTGACAACCCGGTGTGTATTATGTTGGGCTTCTAAGAGAATTTAATTTGGAGAAGAATTATGCACAGGCTGAAAGACAGTCCATTAAACCAAACCAACTGTCTGGAAAGAGATAAAACAAAAATGTGTTCTGCCTCCTGTGAAATAAGCAGTGAGCTGCATTTTCCTGTTACCTTGTGGCTTTCAGGGCTGTGCTCACAAACACAACTGGACAGGCAGAGTGCTATTCAGAAAGGTGGGCAGGGAAACAAACAGCACACTGGAGCTGATGAAGCATAAGGCTGTGCAGAGATCCTAGTTTCCAAAGAAGCATGAATACTGTGATCATGAAAGTGAGAAAGAACTAGGTGTCACTGATATACATATGGTAATAGGTGCTCAAATACTACAGAGATGAAAGCAAAATAAGCAGCTACCTGAAGAGAGAGAGATTTTGTTAGGGTAGAGGATATAGTAATGTTTAGTAAATTTGACCATTGTCAGGGTCTTATTGTGTTAGTTGCTTTACAAACACGTAATCCTAACTCTCAAGGGTGCACAGCCCAAATAGGCAAAACAGACTGAAGAGGAGGAAGGTGAGTTATAACATATGAGCAGAGCAATGGTTTTCAAACTTAGGTAAGTGCTTATATATAACAAGTGGGTTTCCAAGGGGGCTTGAACAGATTGCAAACTAGTAGGTGAACAAGCATGCCAAAATCTGATTGTTTAATAATCTGTATAAAGCCTGAAAGGGGGTAACTAAGACTACCTATAACCCATCTTCTCTTATGAGACAGAAATTGAGGCTAAATTCTGGAGTGCAAGATTATGCATCCACTCACCTCTATTAATTATCCACTTGCTCTTTTCTCTTCCACAAACAGCAAACAACCAACCTCTCAAATATTCCCCCAATACAGGATGCCAATGCACCAAGATAGATTCTGATGAGAGCTGGGTGAATAATAGATTTTTTAGTTTCATGTCAGTCTGAAAAAATAAAAAAGCAAACCATGTGAGTGACACCAGAGCACGTTGTTTTCCGCCCCCCCATGTTAGAAAATTTTTTCTGATCAAATGCTATATGATTTATGATCTTAAACAGACTATTTTATTTAGATTTGTAATTATTTTATTCTTTATAGAGTTTTACATGCATTGATGGAATATGATTTTTAAAGTTGCTCAAATTAAAAAAAAAAACAACCCTCAGAACTGCTTTCATATTTGGGAGAGATTTTTGTTCTGTTCTGTTCTTTTCTTTTCCAGTGAAACTTACATCCATTTACAAAACCTTCCAATGCCCCCCTTATCTGTTCTTTAGCCCCAAATCACCTTGGACTGAAAAACTGTGTCCATCTCTAATTCTAATGCTACTGATATGAACCCAAAGTAACCCCATGAATGTAAAAACGATTTACACCAAAGCGAGTAAGACTGTAATCTATCACATCAATTCTTGTTCACTTGCCAGCAATGACAAGGCAGTGATCAGCTTCACTTCATGCTCCTCACTTCTAAGCAGCTGTAAATTGGCTCAGTGCCTCTGAAGTCAGTGTAGCATTATTGATTTACACTGACCCAGGGAAAGATTGTTTTTTTCTGATGCAAAACAAATAAAATAAAATGATGTAAATATCTTTTCTGCTGCCCCACTTTAAATAGAAGAGAGAAACCATATGCCTGAGGGTGGACTGGGAAAGCAGCAGGAGGAGTGAGAGTTTGAAATTGTCAATAGAGGACTATCTCAGGTTCTGTAGTTTCCAGCATGGGTAAATATGGATATATAATCACCACCCAATTTCATGTGTGTTTATATAACATGGATGGCCCCTTCTGACAAAGTTCTGCTCTCACTTACATCAGTCCCTGTTCAGAAGAGCTGCATGGGCTACAGTTAAGGAATTCTTGATTTATACTGGAGGAAGCAAGAGAGACACAGCTTTATTTTCTACTGTTGTTGGTTACCTTTTTAAATTCATGTCTTTGTGGAAAACTTCAGGCAGAGCCACATGAAGCAGGGACTGAAACACTGCAACACCCGTTCATTGGAACTAACAAACCTGAATTTAAAAATGAAAGGAAGTTTTCATTTGACCCGCTTTTGCTGGCTGGCCAAGGACCTGAATATAATCAGAGGATATGGCAGCCTGCCATTGTCTGGATTTGCACATGATTTGTGAACAGAGAAGTTCGATCTGCTTCTCAGCACGTTCCCCAGCTTTTGTTTGCCATTCATTAGGGCAGGTGAGAATGATTGCTATTCCAAAAGCATTAGCTCCCCTTATTCCAAAGGGATGAATAGCGGCAGAGTTCATTTGTTTTGTATATTGACAATAATCCCTTAGTTTCCTAGAAGTACAGAGGCCCTTAAAATAAATACCAGAAAATAAAACGGGGAACATTTAGGCTCAGAGTCACTGGAAATTTGGGCACTTGGTAACGTGTAGAAAACACACGCGGCTGCCTAATTTGCATGTATACATGGCCACAGTCAGACATTCGGCGGACACAGTCCTCTAGTTCGTGTACATCACTGGAACAAACGCACAGAGAATCTTTTCTAGTGATCTGAGCCTTGTCTGATATAGAGCTGAAGAATAAAGTTGAATTGTTCCATAACTTCCATGTGGCTTGTGCCAGAGGACTGAATTTTTGGTACATTAATACCTGCATATAGTTTTTCAGGCCTGTCAATTTATCTCAGCATATGCAGCAGAAATGCTGGATAGGCTGAGAATACTTTTGGTTGTGGTTCAGTGGATGAAATGCAGGTCAGGTTGATAGGCTATCATCTGAAGGCTGTTTAACAAGGTGACATGAAATTGCTGTGCCAAAGCCTGGTTCTCAGTGACTAGGTGTCCATCATGGTAGGCACAAATTCGATGCTGTGAAAGTAAAGTTGAGACAAAGTTGACCAGTGGTCTGATCTGACCTGGTTAATCTATTCTGTCTTATAAAATATTGTTAGTGACCTATATGTGAAACAGCTGGCCCGCATATGGCTTGCCTAGGAAGGCTACCCTGACACAAACAAGACTTTTTCAGGGCAGCTTCATTTTTTTTAATATAAATTATAAGGAAAACATCTAACAAAAAACCTCCTAATGCCCCATTCATACCACCATGCCCAAGACAGCCTTCCTTTGAAACAATGCATGATTCAAGAAACCTGTTTCCTACATCTTTCTCCTGTAGGCCTAATTTTTGAGCCCTCACTGCAAAAAACAGAAACTAAGCAAATCCTTTAATGAGGCCAGTGAGAAGGATGAAGCATGCTCCATTAGCAGTATAAGAAGGGGAAGCACAGTGGAGATGCTTACCAATAAGCTCTGAATTTTAGTTGGCCCTGGAGCATGATGTTTCATGTCTCTATTTGTCTGTAGCTGGTGTCCATGGGCTGCTTTGGCTTGCTTTCTAGGCACTGCGACAGCTCAGAAGTTATTGGACATTCTGTTAGATCCTTAGCTTGCAGGGCCATTGTCTTGCTTGTTATTAGTGAGGGATTAGAAGTTTAAGGCCTCAGAGCTTAATGGCCTCAGTGGGTGGAGAGCATAGCACTAGCTGTGAAAATGGCAAAAATCAATAGCTAATCCAGTGCAGTCAGTCAACCTTTTCAAAGCCTCATCCGTATTGATTTCCAAGTGCTGCTCTTCCTGTCCCTTGACGTAAGCAGCCTGTTTGCTCAGCAGACAGACTTGCTCTCTTTTACCCTCCCAGACTTCCTAGTTGCTTTTTTCCACTGGAAAATGGATTACTTGGATCCTTTCTACTTTTCATTTCTCTGGCTGCAAAAGCATAATGATCATCTGGGGGGTGGCCTAGGGGGCCACCTCAGACAACTTAAGAGAACTGACCTGAAGTCAGGTTTTTGGGGAGTGAAAAGGTACAGAGGAGGAGGAACAGGAGGCATCTGTTCAGGTTAGATTCCTGTAGTCCAGGTTCTGAACACAGATAAAAATTCGCCCCTATGCCTTTTCTCTCCCTTGTCCCTCATTTGCAAAGGTGGCAGAGTCAGCTGTACTAAAAAGACTCCAGGATATCTGCTAGTTTTTTTTTATTAGAATGAAAGTGACCCAGGAGAAATGCTTCACCCTGCCACTGACTCCCTATGGGATTTTAGCACCATGCTTATTTATTCTCATTGCACCTCTTTTAGTGCCTCTGTTAAATGAGGATAATCATTCATCTGTATACATGTCCTCTATGTGCCTTGGCTTGTTGAACTATATGCTCTCTAGGGCAAGGACTGTCTGTCACTATGTACAGCTCCCAATCTTATTTGGAGGCTCTACATACCACTGTTACAGTACTGATAATAGCAATAGAGCCCTTTACTGAGAGCAGTAGCATAGTTCATGAGATATGACACTGAGTAGGATGCTAAATACGACAGGAGACATTTTCCCATTATTCAACCTACTGTTCAACCAGGTCATCTCACTACTACAACCAAACTTCCACTCTCTTCCTCCTGAAGAAGTGTTAAAGTGGATCAATAGTTGTACCAAAGATGATTCAGCACCATCCACAGAGGCAGAATGACTCCAGCAGAGACAGAGAAATTCTTCTGAGCCCCCTTTCAGCTTGTTGTGGAATTTGAGCACCTGGCTCTCAGGACACCTTGTAAACACAGCATTGACCTCTGTGTTGAATATTTTCTGGTCTGTTTGTGCCACACTTTCACATCCTAGCAATTTCAGTCCCTGAAAAAAAGAAACTTCACGCTATTAAGTTGATTCTGAGGATCAGGAATGAGAGAGAGAACATCTGAACTCCAAGTCACTAGTTCAAAACAGCTCATGGCTAGCCATGATGGAAAGCCTTCTGAGTTAGAGTGATCATTGGCCGGAGTTAAATACATTTTTAACATCAATCTAGTTACTAGCAGATGTGTGTCTAACCAGGAGGAAAAAATCCCACACCACTGGCCCTTATATACATCCTTGTCAGCATTTTATCATGTCTAAAGAATTTAACTTTCCATAAATGCATCCTTTTTTTGTAGTTTCAAATTTATGTGCATAATACAGACAAAATTTTACATTTACACTTATTTCAGGAATTATTATTGCTCCCTGAATGCACTTGATTTGCAGGTTTTTGGGTGCCGAGGTTACAATAACTAACATTTGCAAAATTATGCTCACAGTTGTGCATGTCCATAAGGTTGTAGTGGCACTGAAAATGGTTGGATTATGTCCTGAAAAAGGAAAACAGGGTTCCTGCCTCAGGGAGCTGACAGTCCTAATACAAATTACTGGTAAAGGCAGATGAAGAAAAGGACACAATAGGCAAATTAAGTGATCAAGAAGAGGGTGATTTATATTCTAGCACCACTGAGTGGACCCACCTAAGGGAAGCTTCTTTGTGCCAGGCACTGTATATATAGAATTTCTCATTCCTGTCACCAAATTACATTCTAAGTGTGTTATATATGTGCCCTGGGGTGTATAGGGGTGCTTTAATTAGAGCAGTTCTGACAGCCGGTCTAATTAAAGTGCCCCGAGCTCCTCATGTATCAGCATCCCTGTGCTTCTGAATGGCAGTGGGGCAACTTCTTCTAAGGTTCATTGAACAAACTTTAGATAAAGCACCCTCCCCCCCACCATTTTGATGTATGGGGTATGCTGGTACATGAGATGCAAGAGGCTGCTGGAGCGCAGTAATTGCCATGCTCCACTAGATTTGATTAATTCAACCTGCTCCAATCCACTGGAATTCCAGCATGTCGGAGCAGCCTCTCTTCTCATGTATAGACACCTTAAATGGACAAGACAGACAAAGGGTGGGAAACGAAGGACAGAAAGAAAGTGACTTTAATCGTTTCACATTAGAGCCAGGGCCAGAACTCATTTCCAGAACTGTGGCCTACCCACTAGGCAAAACTGCCTTTCCATATACTTGGTTTATTTTGCAAGACTCAGGTTTATTTGGGCTATTTGTTCAAGGCCTGATTGTTCCCAGCCCAAAACTACCCTGGTATTATTAGAATGGGGAGATAAGAAAATATAATTTGCTGTAATGCTTTCTGTTCAGGCTGCATAACTGCACTTCAAACAGAAAACAAATTCTGTCTGTCAAACCTAGTTGCATTTTATTCCATCCCTTGTAGCTGGGATCAGACATTTATCAGGTAAGCAAATGAATGACCAAATTATGTTCCTAAAACTACCAACCAACTCACCAATCAACCAAAGATAAACCCCTTTCCTGCCTACTTCCATTTAAAGGGGGGAGGGCATCCAATATTTTTCCATGTGAGTGATGTTGAGGCATTTGTGGTCATTATGGTTACAAACATTACTCCAGCAGAACGGGGACTATTGAAAAGAAACGTATCTCCAGCAGAAGCTGCTTTGTTAACAATGTACGTAGTGCTAATACTTCTCTCATAAAGCAATGCTAGCCACAAAAACCTCGCTTCCCAGAGTCTGCACATTTCGAGAGCAAAGCCACCCATGCATCTACTGTTCCATTTTGCCAGTGGCTAACCTGAAAGGCAGCTTTTGTCTCCTGAGTGGCAGGTGTTTTGTTACATTTCCACATGAGGCAATCTGCTAGCGGAGGCCAACTGCAGGATAGGTCCCTCCTTTGAATTAGAGTTGCATGTTAAAAGCTACTAGTGGAGATTACTTGATGCAAAGAGTTTGAGAGAGCTTGAGGCTGAGAATTTCAAGGCCAAATCATCCATATGCATTAATTTTTATGAGAAGTAGGTGAGCAAGTTGTCTGCAAGATTGTTGACAATCTCAGCTGGTATGTTTGATCTTCATTGGGGCCCAGAAAATAGTACAGTTTGCCAACCAAAGACATACCATAATTAATTGGTCCCCTGCTTTGTTGCCTTAAGGTCCCTTATCTCTGTCATTGCTGCTTGGTTTCTTTAACAAACCCCTTTCCTGTCCCACTCCCTATCATGTAACCCATCATACGTGAACAGAGAGAAACATATACAATATTAATTAAAAACTATACAAATATCCCTTAGTTGTTTCACTAGGGGATGCAAAGGAACTTGTTTCAGTGCTGCAGGAAGAGTTTCTAGTGAATGAAGAGGATCTACTTTCCCTCTGAGTCAGGTCTGAACTGATATGCCCCAATGGTGACAAAGACACTGCTCCCAGAGGTGCTGTCTTTTGGCTGAGATGCCAAAGCTGATTTTTGTCATGTAATAAGACAATATCCTGAGGGCAATCACTAAATTTTCTTAAGAGCAGAGGTGTTAACTCTGTTGCACTGACTACATTTAGCCTAAATTATCACTTAAATATGATTTTTTAATGTGATTATGAGTTTTTACTGGAAAGTTATATGCTTCACAGTCACTGTACAGGGCTTAAACACTATTGCTTGGGGCATCACTATAGACAAGAATAAGCTAAAAAAAGATGCTGAGCCACAATCTTCATAGTGAACTATCTAAAATTATCATTATATTGTGTGCCTAAGTAAAAGCTGGGTTGATTAATTAAAGATGCAGGTATAGAACACCATTAAAATGAGGCCATTTTTTCTTTACATGCCTAATTTTAGACACTTGGGATTGTAAATTTTGGCCTACTTGTCCAAAGGACATAACTAACTGTGATTGGATTAGCTTACCATTTCATGAGCAGTAAATAGGTAATTACTTTTTCACATATCCATTAAACATTTAACCAGCATTTTCACATGCAGGTGACATAACAAGGTAGCTTCAGCAGGTTCATTTTGGATTCAGTTCACAAAGTTGCTAATTGACATTTAATAGTTTTGTAATTGATCTTTGTCATCACATATTGTGGAAAAATGCTGGAACATATTTCAGTAGAATGGGAAGCAGAATAATTTAATGTAATATTAACTAGATAACCCAGATACCCATTCATTGCTGCTGTATGCAGCTAAGCTAAGTCATACAGGATGTCATCTGGTACCTCGGAACTATATTAACCTTCAGTACTTTTTTTCAAATCATCAATAGAATTTTATGAGACAACATTTTGAAATGGCTATTAACAATATGTATGTATGAACTAATTTGTGGGTATATTTATAATAACCATACTTACACATTCAATTCATTACCATTTCAATTTACTACATACTGGTATACACACTGGTAGTGATGCCTATTATTATGATTGCTTGATAATCACTATTATAATGCCTTTGTTTTTAATTGCTTACAATTTAGAGGGGGGGAAATTAACCTTTGGGCTGAAATTTTTCAAGCAGTATATCTCTTTCAGACTGAATACTTTTGAAAATTTAAGGCAAAACAGTTCAAATATTTCTGAGAATGATAGTAAGGGAAAATATGCTGTTTTATCCATAGTAAAAAATAATTCTTATGACTTTTTCTATTGTAGTTCTAATAATTTGGAATATGGAGCTGAACTTTGGCATGTGAATCCATCCAAACTCAACAAAATATTTTCACATGTTCAGTAGAGACATACTAGAGTTTGGGTATGCAGTTTTTGGCCAGAGTGATGAATAAACCTCAGTGTCTACTTTGTAAGGTGCTGGAGTGCTGGCATGCCAGAAAAACAAAAACAGGGCAGAGGGTACATGAAAGTATGCATTGCATGTTAACGTACAGCAAAAGCTGTGTTATCCGGCACTTTATCAACCAGAAAGCTCCACCAACCAGCATCTGAGGGACATGGCAAAAATGAAACCGGAAGTCCCATCCCTGGTTTCACCGCCACAAGCTGAGTTCTTCTTCTTCACTTCTTTGGCCCACAGCCTGGAGCAAGGCAGCCTGCACAGGCCCCCCTCTGTTTCCCCCAGCACACTGATGCCAGGGAATGCACCAGACGGTGCGCATTTGATTAACTGGGCATATTTGATTAACCGGCATTCCCCATTTCCGGGGGTTGCCGGATAACAGAGCTTTTGCTGTAGTTAATAGTTATAAATGTTGCTTATTTTTTACAATAAATACCAGGTTTTCTAAAAATTCTAAACCTGGTGACAATAAATAAAACTTCATATACTACTTTTATTCTTGTGTATTCTTTTTTGTTAAGCAAGTTGTGATGAGAGAGAGAGAAAAAAAAAGAAAGGAAAGAAAGAGGGAAAGAGAATGAAAAAAGAGAGAAAAAAGGCAAGGACAGAGAGAAAAAAGACGAGGGAGAAAAAAGAAAAAAGAGAGAAGAAAGAGAAAAAAGAAATAGAAATAGGTGAAAAAGAAAGAAAATAGGAGAGAAAGAAAAAGAAGGGAGAAAAAAGGGAGAAGAAAAAGAGGGTGTGTTCCACCAATGTCTCCCACCACTACTAGCTGTGGCTCGGGCCCACTGGTCTAGGGCAGTGTCCGATGGAGGGAAGCAGTGAGACCACAGAAACTCAGGGTTGGGAGGGAGGGCCTGGCTGGAGCTCGGGCAGGTGGATGACCCACCCCACCCAGTTAGGTTATGAATTTTTTGTTCCCAGATCTGTTTTCTGAATAGGTTCTGTAGATTAAAATTGACCATGAGCATTGTGAGGTCAGAAAGGGAGTGGTTATTGTGAGAAAAGTTTTCTCCTACTGTTGCTGGAAGGTGTTGTAAGGCTTTGGCCTTTTCTTGCTGGGTGCCTTGCCCCCAACCGATGTCAGGGTGAGGTTTGAGCTCAGATGCCACCTGGATGGTATGGGTGCTGCCCTTACTCACCTGCCATAACTTCATGTTATTGTTAGGGAGGCAGTTCCCTTCAGGTGGCCCCTGGGGATGAAGACACCTCAATCCCTGTTCTTGTTTCGTGGGGCTCCAAACCTCTCCTTTACCCCACCCTTACCACATTCACAGCCCAGATAAATACTATACTCTGCAGGCGTCCCCTTGGATGACTTTTCCTTTTCGCTTGGGTCACCTGCCTCAGAGTAGGTCGGGACTTCCCGGTCAGTTCGCCCTTCACCATTGTCGGTTCTTTGACTTCAGGCTGGCTAGGGCATATAAGCCTGCTCTGTCTTGGGCTAGCTGGGGCTTCTGGTGCACCTTTTATAGCCCAGAGAAATAATGCAACTTGAAGGAAAGGATGAGGGGCCCACTTGTCCCTGTGCCCCAGGCGACTATGGGGGCAGGCTGCCGTCCCATGCCCCACCCTGGTTTGGCTCCTCAGTTTAGCCAGCACGGGCCCCCAGCTGACCTCGAGTTCCTTCCAGGTTTCCCTGGCTTGGAAGGGCACATGGTTCCCATGCTGGGTTGCTCGTGCCTCCCCGCCATGCCCCGCATGTGGGGTGACAGCTCCCTGCCAGCGCCTCCCTCCACTGTACCTCAGTTCCCTGAAGAGGCTGCGGTGTCATCCCTGGGAGCTTCCTGCCTGCTGTGTCAGAGCCCTTGACTCCCCGTCTCTTGCCTTCAGCTGGGAAATCTTCCTCCTCACCACCAGCATCTCTGGGTTGGCGTCCTCTTCTTCCTCGGCCAGCATCTCTGGGTCAGCATCCTCTTCTTCCCCCACCAGCATCTCCAGGTTGGCATCTCTTTCTCTTACCATTTGCCACCAGCCAGCTGTTTTTCTGGCTGCTATTTGAGCAGCCCGTGGTTTCCTGAGGCTCCACCCATGTCCCTCACTGATCCGCAGCTGTAGGCAGCTCCAGAACCATGGGGCTGATGCCCATGATTCCTCTCAGCTGCTGCTCATCAGGATCCCTGCGGTAAGTACTGGGACACATGGGGTGAGGGTCTGGGACCCCTTAGAGGGGCTTTCACTGACCCTTTCACACCTACCTATGTTTGTTTCTCTCTATTCTTTATATTTTTCTCCATGTTCATTCATTCTGGAGTGTAGTTTTTGTCTAGTGTGACCCACATAGTATCTATGAGGGCATCTGGTACACTGGTTGAGATGCACCACATTCTGGGAGAGTCATGTGTAGGTTCCATGGATGTTGATGGTTTAATTGTGAGGGGTGCAGGTTGTAATAGCAGTATAAGGCTGATAGGTTTTGCATTTATTGTTAATGCAGGGTTGTGCCCCATTTGATGTCTGTTGATCAGCGAGGAGTTTGCTTCTGATGATGAGTTGGGCTAGGTTAGCGGATTTTATGAAAGCCAGGGGTGAGGGGATTGTAAATATTTTCTCAAAGTCAGCTTCTTTTCAAGTACAGACTGTAATAGCCATCTAGTTCTGTATGTGCCCTCTGAAGTTACCCACTGAAGTCATTGCAAAATCCTCCTTGCTCCAATTGGCAAGTCTAGACGTGAGGATTGACATCTCTCAACATCACCACCACCGCCACCACCACCAAGGCCCAGAGATGATAAAGAATGAAGTACACACCCAATCATAAGACCACTTGCAACATCACTGATGTCAATATGATCAACCATATGCTTAAGGTTAAATTATGTTAGGCATGTCTCTAAATGCTTTGCTTCTTTGGAACCTAAATTAAGGGACATCCTGATGGAAAACCCACTGAAGTCAAAGATCCTGGCTGTGAAGAAGCGGAAAAAGGGAAAACACTAGGGCTATGTGAAGCTTCAGTCCTTGATTCAATTTGGTGGAGATTTGGCCCAATTTGGTGCCCAAATCTCCAAATCCCAATTGAATCAGGAAACCCTTTAATCTCTCCCTCCCAAGACCAACTGCATGACTCACCTGAGACTGGGAAGAAGTCTGGTAGTCATCATTAATTTTAGTTCCATCGAGATGCATGCAAGCCTTAAAGCGAAAAGACAAGTCTCCTGTTAAGATTGATGTAAATGAATGCTGGTGTAACATCTAGGTGGTGCTAGGCTGGGGTGTTGGGGAGGTTGGAGCTCCAGAAGTGACACACATTGGGTTACTGTCATCCAGTGGCAGTGAGAATTATCACCTCCCAATTGATATCATCATAAAAAAATCAAGACATGGCAGGAAAGAGTCAGGATCACCGTTACGGAATACAGGCAAGTGATCACAAGGCCAATGGTCAGGGCCGGGATGGTACCGGTGTGTTGTGCATGTAACTTTAACCTGGCCAAACCCTGACACTGACCAACTTCAATAGGCTTTGCATTAGGTTCTAAATAGGAAAAAGAGACAACACACATCTGCTCTGTTTAAACCTGACTTAACATTCAGCAATGTTTTACTTTGTAAAAAATAGAAGCTTTAATCCACCGATTTCTTTGAAAGGAAGAAGAGAGTATCTGTAACTCAAAGCTTTCAAGCAATGCTAGTAAAGATTTCTTCAAATAAAATAAATAAAGGAATTATGAAAAACTCATAATATAAGTTTTTGGAATGTTTTTGAATGCATGAAAACAGATTTGTTTTGCAAAATGCAATATATTCTGAGGAAAGCAGCCCATTTTTTTTCAGCTTCAATGACTCCAGAGCTGTGTTTGACTTGTTCTAGTCAGACGTCATGAACACTGTCTTGCACTCAATATCTTGTTTAACTCTATTCCAACCATATAGTTGGTCCAATAAAAGATAGCACTCTAAAAATTCTTGCCCCTCGCATAGTTTCTGGACCATCATATCTACAGCATCATCACTCGATGACTCAATGATCTGTTGAGGTCCCTTCTGACTCTAGTATCTATGAATCTATGAATCAGTCTCACAGAACAGAGCAGACCAAAACAGCCACCTCCCTGCTGGGCCCCCCTCGGGCCCTGGGGGAGGCACACCTGGGACACAGGTTAGCGAGGATTTAGTTAGGGAGCTTCTGGAGGGGTTGGACGTATTCAAGTCAGCTGGTCTGGATGATCTCCACCCTAGAGTTCTAAAGGAACTGGCCAAGGTCATTGCGAGTCCCCGGCACAACTTTATGAGCACTC
>NW_017728922.1:8700382-8712728 GCF_001723895.1 Crocodylus porosus
TGGAACCAGCTTCCAAGAGAAGTGGTGCAGGCTCCTACCCTGGGGGTCTTTAAGAGGAGGTTAGATGAACATCTTGCTGGGGTCATTTGACCCCAATACTCTTTCCTGCCATGGCAGGGGGATCTGCTCAGGTCCCTTCCGACCCTAGAAACTATGAAACTATTTGCTCTTTCTTTAAATGTACTCCCTTTATTGTACTGAAAAATGCTCCATCAAAATATAAATTTCCTTTCAAACAAAAATCAGTTACAAGGTAAAAAGAGGGAATTCCACAGAATTCTTTGAAATTAAATGTTGGGATTGCCATGGAAATAAGGATTATATGACATATTACATAGAACAACTTTTTGCCAAATAATTGCTAATCTTGATAGTCCAAAGTCCTTACAAAACATAACAAAGCACTCGAGGGTACTCCAGATGCTTGTCTTTCCAAATGTGACTCACTGTATTTCTAAGCTCATTTTCTCACATTATTCCCTTACCAGTTTCCAAACACTTTCTTAGCAATCCTGGAATCACAGACTTTACTTGTCCAGCATTGATCTGTGGAGATTGAAATTTCTTGTTAAACCCATGAGTCAAGGTCATCAGCTTGTTAAACATCTTAAGATTTGTGAGGAAATGAATTATCTTAGCAGTAGCAAGGAGACCAAGACCTTCAGTGGGTGTTAAACACTGATATAAACTGAAGGCCCTATCTACAATACATACAAAGCCATACTAGGAGTTACCAAGCCTTGACAAATTCACCAGATACAGCTTCAGATAAGACAGTCTAGTTACATAGTGACTGCTATCTGTGAAATCCATTTTGTATCAACACATTATAATTTACAGACCAGAAGGATAGCCCTTGATTTAGTTTTAACCTTGAAACATTCAGATGCTTCCCTCAAAATAAACTTCAATAAACCACACTGTGCTGGAAACCTGGACAGAAATAGTAAGCAAATAATTTGCATTTCCATAGTATTTAATAGGAAAATTATCCTTTTCATGTTATACCAACGTCTCCACTTCAATTGTGGATGAACCATAAAGAACAGAATATAGTAATATAAACTTAGGGAAACAAATAGCCAGACTCTTTGAACCTTTTAAAGAAAGTTCATTTCAGGTTGTGGAGAAGTATAAAACCATTCTTTATTTTACAGCATACAAAACCATAAGGCCAATCCATCTGTCTTTACATATGTATAAATTACCTTGAAGGGTGCTGACATACGTGCAGGTTCTAACTCATAATACACCATGAGTTAGAGCACTCTGCCCCTCACTCCCCTGCCACCCCAGACCCAACAGCTGTTCACCTGTTGGGTTGCGGAGGGGTGGGGAAGGTCAAAACTTCTGTAGAAGCCTGCTTTCAGTGAAGGAGCAGCCTCTCTCCCCTAGCCCCATCCTCCCCCCCACCTCTGGTGTTCTCTGTAGGAAGGGAGTGGGGAAGAGGGGAGCAGGGATGAGCTGCAAGCTGGGGTTTGCTTAGCCTGAGCTGGGGTGGGGGTGGGTTGAAAGGGGGCCACAAGGCAGGGGAACTCCAATCCACCTGCCCCACCTTCCAGCTCAGGCTGGGTAAACCCCAGCCTGCTGCTCCCTTCCCTTCCTGTCTCCCTCCTTCCTTCATGCAGACAACCCCAGGGGTAGGGTTGGGTTGATGCAGCCCAGCCTCGATTGCAGAACACATTAACTTGTGTTCCCTAGAGTGCTCCAAAGTGGAGGGCCTTCATCTGATCCCTCATTTGATGAGGGTGAATTTATTGTGCAATTGGCCACTTTAAACATGCTGTGCAGCCATACATGTATGTCAAGGCATGGCTTTAGAGTGTTTTCAGGGGGCCGATTGTACAACAAATGTAACTTCTGTCTGTACCCAAAATGACTGGGAGTTCTTTGGGGGCAGGATGCAGGATGGGGTCATCTATATATAATAAGATGGGTTCTGTGTTCAGATACACTCTGAGGAGATAAATTTTATCAGCAACATTTACCCTGGCAAATCACAGTAGATTAGACTGATGGGCAACAAAATGCACACATACAGCAAACACCAGGAATTTCTGAATGCTCGTGAGTTGAATAGCATTTTGTATATCAGACATAATGGTCGTACCAATGCAATATTGTGCAATGATATTTATATTAATGATGCCAGTGTCTGTGATACACTCCTCTGAACTGGAATGGTATCCTGTTGACTTAATTGAGATAAAAGATGCAGGCTCGAGGTAAGCCAGTAATAGGCTCATTGCTGAGACAGACAATTATAAGGCTCTACAGGTTCCAGGGAAAAGAAATTCGGTAATTCTCTCCCCATAATAGAGAGGCAAATTATCAGGGGCAAATTATTTATTCAGTAGATTTATTCCTTGTGTCTATTTGGGAAACATCTATGAGTGAAAGGGCATTGTTACAGATTTACTTGGTATTCAGAGTCGTTCCAAGTGCTCGCACCCAGCATTCTTATTCCTGGATGCTGTAACACATCTGCAGGACTGGCAATGGCTGTTGCCTTATCACCAGCTCTTTGTTCTGAAGTAGTAAGGTCCACCATGCCAGTCTAGTCTGAGTGACATCTGACTGATTTTGTTAGGTTTGATTCAAACTTTTTATTTCAAATTGTGGTTTAGATAGATCTATCCCATTTTTAGTCGGGATAGTCCTGGATTTTGGAGGCCGGCCCTGGGGTGCAGATTAAAAGTCTGGTGGGGGAAGGGAAGTGACATAGTGTTTCAGGAAGGTGGATGGGCAAGCTGCTTGTTGAAGCACACTGCTCCACCTCTGCCTCTCCCTGTAGAAGCTCACTGACTTAGGAGGGAGGAAAGGAGGGAGGAAGGGAGGTGGGAGAGAAGGGATGGGGGACAATGTCTTGGATGTCCCGTATTTCCAACCACGACAGATGGTCACCCTAGGTTTAGATTAATGGAGGCCAACTTCTTTGGCAACTGTGCCACAAATTAGCCCTGAGCTCTCCTAGAGTACCACTCTGATCCCTTTCTCTTGCCCAGTCCACTGCTTTGCTTTCTGTTCCCTGCCCTGTGCTCCCTGGCTGCTCTGCTTTCTACTTCCAGCCCTACTGGTTGATGTGCTGCCTCTACTCCCCAGCCTGCCACGTGCCACACACAGTCTGCCTGAGCCATTTGTGACCCATGCCACAGGTCAGCCACCCTTAGTTTAGAGTTAGGAATAACTGGCATGCTCTCAGCTTGGTCCTCAGCACGGATCATTTTAATTATATTCAACTGATCAATTCCACAAAGGTTTCTGTTTTAGAGAGAAGGGCCAGGGAAATACCTAACCAGTTCAGCCAGGGCTAGATGATGCTTATTAGGCATGATCCTACACTGGTAGCAGCAAAGCTTTGGAGTGCTTCATGAGGAGCTTTGAGGATCTGTCCTTATGGAGAAAAATTCATGGTATGAGACATTAGCATCATTATTTCTCTTCATAGCCTGCCAATGAAAAACAGAACTAGATTTTAGTACACATTACAGGATGGAGTAAAAACTTTTCAGCTTTGTATCTTATGTCTGATGCAGCTAAATATTCTTTAGTTCAAAGGGTAGTTCTGGTATGAAAGATCACCCTAAACAAACCAAAAAAGCTGTGATATACAGCCAAGCCCTCAGATACCACCAAATTTGCGTGGAAGAGAACACCAGGGATTGCCACCTCATCAATCTTAAAAAGACTTTCACCCAACAAGGACACTTCTCCAGAGAGATAGACTGCACGTTTGAAAGAGCCACCCAAATACCACATGAAGAACTGCTGCAGTACAGAAGAAACCCCCCCCACAAATTGCACACCGCTGGTTATGACATATCACCCCTCCCTTGAACTTGTATGGAAAATCCTCAAACAACTGAACCCCATACTAGAAAGAGACCCTATTCTTAAAGACGTCTTCCCAGAGCCACCCATCCTAGCCTTCAAACAAGTACTGAACCTCACTAACCTCATCACCAGAAGGAAACTTCCTCTGGCCCAGAGCACACCAAATGGATCCAGACCATGCCATGACAAGAAATGCAAAACCTGCCAACACATCTCTACCACCCCCACAATTGCTACACCCCACAACAGAGCCATCAGCATTCCCAAATCTTACAGCTGCACCTCCAGAAATGTAATATATCTCATCCAAATGCTTCCCAGAGATGAGCCTATGAACTCCACTTCATCAAGCTCCTGGATACTAAAAATCATGGACTAAATATAGACATTGGATTTATGATACATTATAAATGCCTGACATCTGACTCCCCAGGCATCTCTCCACTATTCATCCCCCTTCTCTCTTCCCCGCCCAGCCAGTCTCTCACCCATTGACTCCTCAATCTACATTTTCACTGACTGCCTATCCTATATGCAGACCAGCCCGGCCTCTGGCTTCTTTACTTTTCATCCCATCCAGGAAGAGCACACACCAACTGCTGAAACTTCCTCAGCCTGATGAAGGGTTTTTGAACCCAAAAGCTTGCTTAAAAATTGTTTTCCAACTATTTAAGTTGGTCTAATAAAAGATATCAGATTCACCCAAAGAACCTTGCCTGCCTAGTCACAAAATGGGCCTCTATGGTGAATTTGTGCCTTACTTTTAAATAAATGAATGCTTTTTAAATAGATGTTTTTTAAAAAGTACTTAAGTTATTTCAGTCATGCACTAGCAGTTATGAATGACTTCCTGCACACTGATGCTTTATTCACAATTATTTATATTTCTTCTCAAACCCAGAGCAGTCACTCATGTATACAACATTTTTCTTTCACTTAACTCCTTTTTTGCCAATTCCCCCCAAGCAGTCACACTTGTTCTGAAGGTCCCAATGCCATAAACACACTGTTAATCTCAGAGGATAAATTTTATTTAAACAACAAAAAGGAAAGAAAGAGAAAGAGAAAAAACAATGGTGTTTTGTTAAAGAAAGTCCTGCTCTTTCCTGAGACCTCCTGCTGCACTGAGTTCTAGTTCTACTCTTCGGCTATCCCAGCATTTAACATTGCATTGATTCTCATTGGATTAGGCTCACATTTGGGGGAAAATCAGTAGATCATGAATAAACCTTGTCTAACATGACCCACTTTTAAACACTTAAAAAAAAACAAAACAAAGCAGCAGCAGCAAGCATCAAGCAGGAGGGATTTCAATAGCTGTAGGTGACTCGCTACTTTATTAATTTTCTTACAGAGCCCTGTAGTGAATCTTTACTCATTATTCTCTTAGGCAAACCTCCTGTTTAGTCTCTTCTGACTGACCAAAGACCAAGAAAGATCTGGGATTAGTGGAAGTAAGTACTTTGGCATCAGTCTGGGACAGGAAACAAGTGCTGGAGGAAACTTCAGAGGCTGGAGGTTAACTTTATTTTAGTCAAACACCCAAACTGGCTTCTTGAACTATTAAACCATGCCTCAGACTCCCTACCATCTTTGTGTCCATTATATCTGAAGATATGGCAAGAACAGGCCCTCAAAATGTTTTTATTACCTTTATTTTCCAGACTTCACTAGAATCATAAAACACACAAGTATGCAATAATGAACCATTGTGAAAGACTCCTGTGGTACAAAGAAGTCCATTCTGCTTTCTGAAGGACGTAGAGAACATTTTATGTGGTGTGCATGTTAAATGTAAATAATTAGCAAACCTCGGGTTCCCATCTGGGTATATCAACACAAGCACCAACCAAGTGAGAAGCTACAGGGCTCACATGTTTATTTTTCAATCTGTTCGGAAATTTTTTGAGAGCATGAGCTCTCAGACATTTAGTCAAAACATCTAAATGATAGCTATCTCCAGAATGTTCATCTGCACATTGATTGACATATTTCTCATCAACAAGTTCGTTTTGTTTACATCTTCCTATGAGGAACATAGGCAGAGACAGAAAAAGCACAAGCTGACTCTTCTTAGACTTTTTTCTCTGAGCAGGATATTTTTCTGACTTTGGACCCTGTTCACTGGTATGACCCAAGTGGCCTGTCCCAGTCTGGGTGCAGAAAAGCTAACATTTTGCTTAAGCAGCCTTTAAAATCAGTGTAGAACGTGGGGTGATAGAGAATTACTTTAAGCCACTTCTTTCCATGGTTCTAGTTCTAGGGATGTGTCTGGGTTAAAAGAGGATGTGGCTGGACTATATGTAGCATTTTATATTTGGCTGCTGAAACAACTCATTTAGGTCCTTGGGTCAAGTGGTGCAAGATTTGAGCATGAGCAGAATGTAAAGGTTTCTTAAAGCCACATTTCTTCCTCTTCCCATGCCTAATCTTGGACTGAGCAAAGCTTGGCCATGCCAAACAGTCTTATCCTTTATGTGCTGGACTCTACCCATCTCTCACATACTTGTATGCAGTAATACACTCTTGCAGGATAATTACACTCACTTATATTTTATTTTGCCTAATTTCATGCAATTAAATACCAGTTATGTCCTTCTAGTACCACTATAAATGAGACCACTCCTTCAGTATGGCTTTTCTACTTTGAAATGTGTTTATATGGGAAACATGCCAACTAGTTCATTGCTAAAGGGAACTCAAGTCATGCCTTTCTCAAACCTCAGTTTACCCATATGTAACAAACATATGATATTGACTTACATCCTCAGGCAGTTGTTCAGTTTAATCCATTGATATTTGCAAAGTCCTTTATGAATCTCTGATGAAGACTGACAGCAAAGTCAGTATTATATACATATAGTTTCATAGTTTCTAGGGTCGTAAGGGACCTGAGCAGATCACTGAGTACGACCCCCTGCCATGGCAGGAAAGAGTACTGGGGTCAGTATCAGACATTTTCAAACTGATTTATATGCACTGAACATCCACTCTGTTATAGGTTTAAACCAGTTTCTGATTACTTAAACTGGTTTATGTGTCCTTTCTCTCTCCAGTCAATGGGACAGGAAAGCAACTAGGAAAATAAATCTCTTTCTTTCACTCACATTTAAGCCTCAAGAAAATGCATGAACAGCTAGATGTGTTCTACAGCACATTCTGTGGCTCTCAAGGGAAAGCATGAAAAGCACTTTTCTGAGACAGTTAAAAGTAGCCTGGACAGCAGTAGAAATGGCAGAGAAACCACTGCTCTAGCCAGGGATATGGCCTATGTAACCTATTTGATCTTGCCTCTCTCAAATATCTAGGATGAGGTGTATGGACAGTGACTTTTTTTTGCCTCCCATACCATATGGGTGACCAGATGTTCTGATTTCCCAGGAGAAACCTTTGAAACCTAGGCCAATATGCTGAATCCCAGAGGAATATATCCTGCATACTAGCTTTTTATATCTTACTATCGGCATCATCTCCACATGTGGATCCAATTGCAGGATCAAAACATTAGGTGGTATCATGTCAGTGTTAGAATCTTGTGCTAGTTAGAGCCTGAATTTGCCAGTTTTATCTGGGTTTTAACACACTTGCAACTCAACAGTATCTTTTTTTCCTCCTTCATGATTACATATATTGCAGATTTTTATCCGGTCACTAAAGTGAAGCCAGCTAGAGCAACAAAAGCTACATCACACCTCTGAATAGTGAAGACCTATTGAAAAGTCCAGCACATTATTTGGTAATTAGGAAGATGTTTTTAATTCCATAGTAAGTGAGAATAATGCCTGAAAATAGCTGTTTTGGAACAGCAAAAAAGGACCAGGCTGTTTCAGCCATCATTGTATTATAAGCCCATCAGGGAAATCAGTGTATCTACCCATGGTTTGTGCAGTTCTGTTGCCAGCTTCTCAGAAAGGAAATGTCATGTATAGCAACTTGTTTTTCTATTGCAGCAATTAAAGTACATGGGAGACCACAACAAAATCAATACAAAACTGGTAAATCCTTAATGAATGACAGCAAAAGACTGATCTCGCCTACAGAAATGTCTTTCTAAATGCTGCCATTTTCAGGGGTAGACAAGATAAGGCTTCTTTCTTATTTTTGAGGATTTGGTGACTTTTGACTTGTATTTATTTAGTTGTGCTGTCCAGTGATAACTTCCATTTTGTTTCTTGTGTTTGAGATTCCTAAGAGAAAAATGCCATTTGATATTTTGGCATAAAAATGTTCAGAGGGCCTGGGATATCCCTGATGATAACTCCAATCTGCATTACACCAAAAGGGTGCCAGAATTGCTCTTTGTGTGTTTCATTTTGTTTTGTTTTAACCTGTGACTCTTTGTCTGACATGCCATAAATAGAATGCCTCTGCCAGTTACTTTTGTTTGAAAACGAGTATTTGCAGAGTAGCCATCCAGCTGCGTAGTCAATGTGGACAGCTGTGGACCTAAATTTAGAGGGTGTTAAAAGGAATTCACCCACTTTCAGGCCTTTGGATCTGAGTGGGCAAATTCATGTCTGTACAGAGTTCCACTGGTATCACTAGGGATCTGTCCAGTCATAAGGGCTTGCCTGCATGGGTCAAATTGCAGCAGGACCCTAGGTTTATTTCTTGTCTTGAAAGAGCCATGACCCCTTTTTTCTACAGAAATACTTGTAGGATACATCTTTGCACCCTCTTAAGTCCTCCTGTGTTCACTTTGTGTCTCACTCTGTGTCATAGGCCTCATCCCCTTACCCACACTGGATGGAATTCTATGATTCTCACACTCCTAGTCCTGTATACTAACTTCTTAGTAGGTCCACATGGTTATGGCAACTACAAGCCTTCCTTTAGGAAGCTAAGACTAGTGGGTAATACAGTGATCAGTTTTCTTAAAAATAAGTTCTTGTTTAACTTTAACAATAGGAACACAGCAAGGCATTAAAGAAAAAGGTTCTTAACACAATTAAACACTGTATGTTTGTCTGTCTTACCTAAGACTTACTGGAAGATAGGAAGACCCAACTGCTTCAGACACTTTTAAAGTTCCTGACTCTGTGAAAAGGTCCAAACAACAATATCCTAGTGCCTCTACAAAATCACTTTTAACTCTTTCAAATTCTTTTGTTCTGCCCATTTCCAGTTTTGGCACAGGAACTGTGCATCTTTGGGCTGAAGCCAAAATTGTCACAGTTAACAGCCCAGATATTGTTTTTCTCTATCATATTTACAGAAAGATGGCATATATAGAACCACTCTGCTGCCATTCTGCTAGTTCTCCTCACCCTGTTACTGAACTAAGTCAGCATATCCATACCGTAAGAAATCCAGTAACTCTATACAACTAAACAATATCTATCTAAATAATCAGGTTGCATGAAGTACTCATAAATTATTATCAATCAACCCATGGCATGCACAGATATAACCTAATTTATTTCATTTTTTAAATGTCATTTGCTCTTTTATTAGCACCATAGCAAAATACCTTTTTAACAGGAATTGTCTCAAGACTGTGATCACAGCCAAGACCTCTGCTTAATGTGTTGCATGTTATTACATTTGCTTCTGTTGTTTTACAGTCAAGTTGCTGCCTACTGCTCAATACACTGTACTAAATTTTCATTGTATCTGGTACATTCTTACCCTATTTAGAGGAGAGGGGAATCAATAGGAATTGATTTGAAAATGTCCAATCTAATCAAGTATTGACTGTGACTCAGGGACAAGAACTGTGCTGATAGTATGGCATATAGATTTTTGTAAGGCACATAATCCAAGTATGACATCCGTGTTTAAAAAGGATGATTGGACCCCAAGGTGTTAAACATGTTTGTCTCTCTTGATGCCCTTGGCTTTCAGATAGTGCCAATTTCCATACCATTTCTTTCAGCTAAAAGCAGAATGTTAGAAACTGTCATAGTTCTAGTGGAAGATTATGCAGAAGGGAGGGAGAAAATATTGCAGTTAGAAATATAAATGCTGCCAGCAAATGCTATTTCAGCAATTACCTATGTTTAGTAATTATGCTAATGTTGATTCTCAAAAGGCTGTTATTTGCTCAGCATGTTCTTCGTTCTTTATCTCTCTACCTGCCTACCCCTGTATTTTCACTCTAGCTATTACTGGTTGTTTGTCAAGTTAAGTGATGTTTGCAGCACTGCGCGTTGTCAAGGCACTGTTGCTTTAGCAGAATTCTTATTTTTCCAGTGCTGGCTGCTGTGATTTTCTGTTCATCATAAATACGGGGGTTTGGGAACCTGATTTCACTGCTTTCAAGAAGACCTTGGGTGCTGCAGGTGTTATTGATACCTTCAGCTGCAGAGTGAATTGGGTATCTCTTGGGTTTTCTAACAACACATTTGACAAGGTGGTGATTGGTGACAATTCAGAACTACTGAACTTATGTGAGGAAATTTGTTGTCTCTTATATTGTTGGATCAGCAGCTTACATAGTGCCACTGCAAAGGCAAACGAGTTTCATTTGGCTTGACAAATAACAAAAAGTCAGAAACCAGTAGTTCAAGTATTTAAGGAACCATGGGCAAATATCTCTAAAAATGGTTACATTATGTTTCATGCTGCCCTTCAGTTTGGTCTGTACCCTTCAGCATTTACAATTTATTGAGAACTCAGAGAAGAGGCATTCACATATATTTGGCATGTGCATCTTGGAGAAATGGGCATTCAGTTCCCATATCAGTGAATGGGTGCATGTGAACTGCTTGTGCTTTGGGTGAAATGCCAATGCTTTGAGGAACTGCAAATCACACATGTAAAAAAAACAAGTGCAAAAGTGGGTATGAAAAGGTGATGGTTTTAGCACTAGCCTTCCACATTTTCCCCACTTGTATCCAATAAACTCAGGGGAAAAAATTTGCCAGAAGTATTAATACTTCTACTCTTGTCAGATGCACTGTGACATTTTTGAACATCAAAGATCTATTTTTTTTTTTTAAAGTTTAACTGGGCAATTTGGAATACAACATATGTATCCCAAGTGGATTAGTAATTATTGGGACTGCACAGCATCTACATATGACATGGAGTTACCCATCTTGGGAACACTACATAGAAGCTATTGATCTCAATAGCAGTTGCGATTTAGGGCAAACAACAAATGTTGGCATCCTGAAACAAATAGTTTAGAGAGTGGCAGAACAGCATGTGTTCATCAATATAAATTAATTGGCAAGCCATTCTCTTAAGTTTAAAAAAAGGGCGTGGACAAATCTAGCAGATGACACATCTAAATGAGATACTTCACTGTTTCCCATTTGATATAGTTCTTGGCACCCATGCAAAGTAAGTACAAAATCCTCCAAAACCAGAACCATGATGTTTTACACTATTTGGAACAAAGTCTTACAACCTGCATGGAACATGGGTGGAAGGGTACAGGTAGTAGAAATATGTATGGAGAAAACACTGGGAAGTCTGTCTGAGACTGAAATGTTTGACTTCTAGGCACAGAGAAATGCCTAAGTATGTGTGAATCAGGTAAGCAGTCATGACACTGGAGGGGTGCTACTGGGCATGTTGGGTCAGGTGTACTGCCACATCCTGCCTGCTTTTACTGTAGGTGTGATGGGTTGGTCAAGGATCCACTGACCAGGACCCTGGCCTCCCTGAGCAGCTGGCCTGAGGCTCACTCCCCACTTCTGCTGCCCCCCAAGGCTATGGGCTTCTTCCCAGGCTCTGGGCTCCTGGCCCCAGGTCTGTAACTGAAAAAAATGCAAAAACAACAGTAATAAGTAAAAAAAGAGATGCATGTGCCCTTGTGCTGGTCCTCTGGGGTGTCCACAGTCCATCCTTTATGCTGTGGTCCAGGTGACTCAGCCACTCTCACCTGGGCATGGGTTGGGTGAGGGAAGCCCAATCTGGGGACGGTGCTGTATGCATGCATCCCTGGTAGTGTCACCAACTCCTCTTGTCCAAGAGGCTTCCTTAGCAGCTGCTCCTGGCTGCTCTTATCCCCCTCTGTTGCAGAGGTGGGCCCTTCTGCCCTGCCCCAGTGTTTGGGCTTCCAATTTTCTGCAGCTGAGGAAACTCCCTCAGCCAGGGCTGTCTATTGTAGCTGTACCTGCCGCACCAGCTTTTGGTCAGCCAATGCATCTTGGCTAGCTGCATCCATCTTGCAGCAGGGCAGGGGGAACCATCCTGGGTTGGCGGAAGTTCAGATGCACTCCTCCCTGCAGTAACAGGGCCTTATCCCATTACAGTAGGTAATGGGGACCAAAGCATGAATCCCCAACTAAGGGCATATGTGGAACTGTACAAGGTGGAAAAAAAAACTACAATGAATGACAAAAGAGGTGGCTCTACAATTTAATGTAGAGGGTACAGTCTTTCAAAGAGAAAAAAGCTTTCTAAAATTCCAGCCAACCCTGGAAACAGTTCTGTATCAATGGTTCATTTTTAAATATAGGAATTTCATAGATTTCATAGATTTCATAGACATCAGGGCTGGAAGGGACCTCGGGAGATCATCGAGTCCAGCCCACTGCCCAAAGGGCAGGAAGTCAGCTGG
>NW_017728922.1:8712739-8748394 GCF_001723895.1 Crocodylus porosus
ATCCGTGTCATGCCTCTGATAGACTGGCTACGGCTGGGACTGACTACTCTGGGGGGTTCGCAGGCAGGGTCTCGTGCCCTCCCACGCCCTCTCCTGCGCGAACTCCGCACTAACTCAAGCGCCTGTTTACGCAGCCTGTTCACGCGGCTCCGGTCGCGTGGATCCCTGGGGGGCTGGGCCAAGGAGGGGCCTGGGCGGGGGCTTGACTGGGCCCGGCTCCATGCAGCTGCCTCCTCCCAGGGAGCGAGGAGTTAACCCCTTCCCACCACGAGCCCATTTACCTTCAGCTGTGCTGGGGGTTGGCAGGGGGCTCTGCAGCTGCTGAGGGGGTGTCTGGGGGGCTTCGGGGGAGCAGGGTTGCAGCTGGCATTCACCCACATGTCTCTCACCGCTCCGGAGCCTAACTGAGGTTTTTTTTCCCTGTTTGGCGGACCCTTTTAAACTGTATGCAAGCGTGGTGGGCCTGCCGTCGGGGAATTGAACAACTCCAGCACATTACTGCTTCAGTCTTTTGGAGGTGGACTATTGGACAAAGAATGGGACCTGGAAACTGAAGACACATTTTTCAAAGACTGACATACCTCACACACTATGCTCAGATGACAGGTCACAGTCACTCCCCTAGGGTTCAAACAATTTAGCAACAAATAGGTGCACAAAATGTATTTTCTCAGGCATCCACTAAGCCAAGTTGTTAATAAAGACAGCCAAGATTTTGACAGCAAAGGCAAAGCAGATGGGTAGAGATTACAGTGCACCCTCACACAAACTAGACAACAGCAGAGACTGATTGGCCAGAGAGCCAAGAGTTTGCCCCCTAGATGGAAGAATCTGCTATAACTCAGTGGAGAACAGTGGTCAAAACAAAGAAACAGTTGAGAAACTGTGCATATGGCCTGCTAGAGCAAAGAAATAGGACCCAAGCCAGTTAGTGAACAAGTTGAGGTCTAACCATCCGAGACATACAAAAAAATGGCAAAAGATGGCAGCTGAACCTAAAGTGGAACACAGATCATGTGAAGAAGCTCAGGACAGCAAAGGAAATTAAATTAGTGATAACTGCAGAGTAACAGCACACAAGCATTACCTCTGGACAGAAGGAGCCAAGGCCAGGATAAGGAGGTCTGACAAAAAGCTTATACCATCTGTTCACCCTCCTATAGGAGAGGAAAAAATGAAGCATGTGAGCAATACAGAGGACCAAGAAGATGCCAATTAACAAAATTAAGAGAGCAAGAGGGAAGAGACAACACTAAGTGCCAACACTGCTAACATAAACAAGAAATGGAAAATTCATCCAAAATCAACAGTGTTTGAAGGAGTAGTTGGTCTCAGGTTATGGCTTTAGATGGGCACTAGAGGCTATGCTGCAAGAGTGCGCTATGGAATTATAACCTCTGGCCCCAGCAAATACACAAAAGATGTAATAACTGAAAGGACATATGTAGCAAAAATCATGTCACCGAGAGAGAAGGACAGGTTTCAGGAGGGACCATCTGGAGGAGACTCCAAGTCTATGCACATGGCTACAATACCATGTTTGCAGCACTTCTGTAGGTAGTTTTCTTAATTAAAGGCTAGTTCCTTTTAAGAAACAGAGAGTCCTCTCAGCACACAACGCATAACACCTTTATAACATGGAATATAAGGCATGTGATAATTACAGTCCTGAATCTGACCCCATATTACCATTTTATCTTAGAAACTATTCATGTTTTGAAGGAGAAACAGAGCATTACTGCATATTATTCAGTCTAATTTTCCAGACATTTTGCACACAAGCAAGATATTTGTATAAAATAAAGAATGAACCTTGTATGAACTCTATAGACAGCAAGTTTCATTTAAAAAATATTTTTCTTTGTAATTTTCATTATGCTTCTGTTACATTCCGGGAACAAAGAAGGAGCCCTCCTGTGGATAATTTAGCATCTATTAAATTTTTCCATCAACACATTTGCAGATTAATTATTAAGACTTTTTAAGGGAGAAAATTGATCCAAAATATTTTGCCTGGAAGAAAAACTAACTTACAAAAAGAGCAGTGCTGCCACATAAAGATATGCTCTCTTTGCCAGCAACTGTGTTAGCAAAGGGTTAGTTGTTTATATTTTCAAGATAAGCAAGGTGCAAGTAGGCCTGACTTGTGGTTTTTATTAACTCAGATATGGGTGTTTGGAACTGAAGACAGGCATGATCAAGCTCTGCTTGAAACAAGTATTTTGAACAGCTAACCCTTTTGTAAGGTGGTTTGTTTGACACACAGCCCATCTTCCTACATATAAGCATTTCTTTATCTCACTTCACCTTTCTTTTCCTTTTATTTTTTCTTATCAAATCTTGGACCCAATTTAAGTTTCTAAAGACCACTCAACTCAGAGTAGCTTAAAATCAATACTTCAATACTTCCCTTTTGGAAAGTGTTCATCAAGGAAGTCCTTGAAGATGTTGAAATGACCAATGTAAAACAGTACTATAACTGTGTAATCAGACATGATCACTACTGTATGCTTTTTGGGTAACTATGGTATGTCTTAGGACAGGGCTATCCAATGGGCAGTGGTTAGCTCATGGCCTGCAGGTTCCCATTGCTTTTACCTCCTTGGCTCCCTACACTTCCTCCCATGTTCCCATCACCACTTCCCTCCATCACTTGCTCTTGCTGCTGCTGCTGCCTTTGCTGCCTCCCCCTGGCATTTCTGGGGTCTCTGGGGCCACCTCAAGCTTCCACTTCCTGCTACTATCTCCAGAGGCATGATGGCTGCTCAGAAGTTGGACAGTTCTGTCTTAAGAGATGCTTTCAGGAATGGGGAACAAAAGATGAGGGGGTGTTTTTCTTCTCCTCAGATATCACAAATGAACAACCTGAGATGCATCCCTAAAATTTGGGAGTGAATGTATCCTTAACATGCATATCCCAACTGTAGCAGAGCACTAAGATGTGCTTCCTCATTTAAGGCTGAAAAAACCTGGCCAGGAAGTTCTGCAGGCTAAGCAGAGCTCCCCAGCAGTGGGTTGCTGGGGTAACAGCCTAAGGGGGTAATTGGGCAGCACCTGAAGACATCACCTGACCAGCAGGAGGGTGGGTTCTGAGATATATAAGCCCATGCTGTAGCTAGAAGATACACACTCTCTCCCTGGCAACTGACAGAGAAGGAACTTCTGCTTGTTGAAGCTACTTGAGACCTGGTGCTGCCTGCTTGGCTATCCAAGTACTGCCTGCTTTGCTATCTAAGTGGTATATGACTCCAGGAGGGGTCCCAGGTGCCTAGGCTAGGTGTATGTTACTCTGAGGTGGAAGTTTGTCCCCTTAAAGGGACAAAGAACTGTTGTTATTGTTAGTATTTAAATTATAGAGAGAGATGGTTGTAGACAAATCAAGGTCTGCTACTAGTTTTGGACAAGCCACTCAACTCTTCTCTCTATCCAGATAAAATTATATTTACTGCTCTTTGATAGCTTCATGGGCTGCATCCCCATGAGGTGGTGCCTGTTGTTACTGCAGGGGAAAACCCCACCCTCACACACACCCCTGCACATGGGGTTAGTGTAGGGAAAAATGCTACAGGTGGGGTAGGGAAGGCTGGGGCCAGCACCTGAGCTGGCCACAGCACCCTTACCTGGGGTTCTGGGGGCCACTTAGGGCACCAGTGGTGGTAATTTTGGCACACAGAGCCTGACCAGCAGCCGGAGTGTGGCTCTGGCCGGCCAGGTTCTGGTTTTCGGTGATGTGCACTCCTTCCACATGTGCCACCCCACTCTTTTCTGGTGCAGTTTTTTTGACACTGGGAGATCCAGGTGTCAAAACCCCCCACCATCTTGCAAATTAGCCATGTGACAAACACCTGCATGTGTGGTGTATGTGGTTTGCGGCACCACAAACACCAGACCTAAGATCAAAAGTAATGAAAGAGAAGAGCCTATAAGAGTCTGTGCTCATGTGGACATGCCCATATAGTTTAATATTATCACTAATTCTTGCCCAACAAAACTCCTGTGGGATCAGTAACTATAGTTTTATTTTGCTGACAGTTAAATTGAAACAAAGAGATCTTAAAATGAATTAGGCTCCCATTAATCAAGGTACTTATACACTTGTCTAGACACTGAGCATGTCAGATTTCAATGGAAATATTTACATGCTTGAAGTCATGTCTCACTGCTGTGAGCCTTAAATTCAGATGTTAATGATGAACTGTCACTGAGGCACATTTAATGTGGTGATCCACTCTTCAGTCAAAACTAAATACTTACCTGAAATGGATTTTCCTATTCCATTATTATTGGCTAGTTGCAAAATTACATATACCATGCATTAGGCCAAGGGTATTGCAACAGGGGACCACCTACAGCCTCTGTTCCAGAGGAAGGAAAAACAGGAAAAGAAAATAAAGGTACTTACTGGCATGCTGAGTTGGCCAGCCATGCTCCTGCCAAGAGGCGCATAAATGCTGCTAGAAAAGTGGACGGGTTTCCCTGGGCCACAGGGAAGCTTGTCCTGGGAGCCAATTTTGATTGGCCAAATGCCCAGAAGGCCAGGTAGGAAATGGGCTGGGACACAGATACTTTGGAGAGGTGGAGAATGAGTCAGAGCAGCACAGGGCTCCTGCAAGATCTGTGTGGAGGCACAGAGGAGGACTGAGAACCTGAAAAGGTTCCCATACCATGGAGAAGCACCTGAAGCTGGGAGAAGAATTGGTGGGTAAGTTTTCACAAGGGCTAGCCTATATTTGGATAAAGAGAGAAATAGGTCTGAGATGGGACTTACAGAGAAAGAGGACAGTCTGAGCCAGATCCAGTCCCCTTTTCAGATACGGAAAGAAAGCTATTGGTAAACAAAGAGGAGACTTCTTTACTGAGGTGAGCCTGTGAGAGAGAAGATAGGGTCATCTTATGCCCCTCCACCCTCTGGAAAGTGGGAGGGGTCTGTATTGACTAAGGACAACTGAGATTCCTTCCAGGAAAGAAGTGATGGACTTAGACTAAGATAGAACCCTTTGCTTTTCTGAGAGAATATCCCATGTGAGGGTGACTGAACGTCTACAGTGCACAAACTGGGGCAAGTTGCCTGCTTGCTTAAGGAACAAACAGGTTCATTGACAAAGTAAATAATTACCAACTCGAAAAGGTGCAGACAGGGTGTAGGGGAGGTGGAGCCCTGTGGCTAAGGCCAGGGCATGTATATTCCAGTCCCATACCATCCAATCATTGACCTCTCCCATTCTGATTACTTTTTACAAAGCATGGTGGGCAAGTGAGGTGGAGGATTAAGACCAGACTAGAGAAGAAGTGTACCTGATTCACAGGTGTCAAACTCATTCAGCCTACAAGAGGTGTGGGCCTGGTCTGCAGGCTGGATTGGGCCCACATTCCATACCTGCATGCCAGAGTCAGTGACCAACCTGGAGAGGCCCTGAGTGTTGCATGTACATAGGGCTGGTCTGGGGTGTGCGCTACATATGGCAGTGGTGCTGGACTGGCTCTGAACATTGCATCTGGTGTGTGTACCCGCCTCCACTCTATGGTCCATTCCCACGCTGCCTTTGCCTGGGCAATTGATCTTGTCTGCCTCGGTCCCATGTGCAGACCCCAAAGGATACTCCGGTCATCTTCTGGGAGACCCCCTAACTCACCTGCCATGACTTTGAATGACCCTTCAGTGAAGGGGGTCCCCTTTTGAGCTGCCTCCAGGGTCATCGTGCAACTCGGCATGCGCTCATGGGGATCCAACGTCCCCTAAACCCTGGCCATGTGCCACTCTTGTGAGGCAGGCCTCTTGATTTTGTTTGCGGCCAGCCCCTCAGACGTCTTCTTGGGCCTCCACATTGCCTCATGACAGTGGTCACCCTGGACCTCTGGTTGGACTCCAGTGGGTGGGCCTGGAAATCTTCAGTCTTCAGGCCTGTCCTCTCTCTCTCTCTCTCTCTCTCTCCCAAGGTCCGGGCCACCCTTGCCTAATGCTGAGAGCTTCTTCTCACTTCTCTAAAACACCCATCGTGACCCCAAATGTACAAACCCTCCACTGTGTTTACTGGTGAGGTATAGCCCAAGAAAGAAAAGTGATTTAAAGAACCACAGAAAAAGATGGAAGGACACGAGGAAATAGAGCACCCACCGTGCTCCGTGCCCCTTAGCAACCTTGATGCCCTAAGTCTAGGGCACCCCGAGAGTCGGAACCAGTGCCTTAGCCCTGGTTGTGACCCCTCTCTTCCCCTCTCTGGGTCTTGCTTCCACTCAGGCTTACATCCCCAATGCCTGCAGATAGGCTTGGCCCCCGTTCTGCCCTGGGGTTACCATGGGCTCCTTCGTTGGCTCCTTTGGGTCTCGCCGGGCTTCTCCAGCTTGGGGCTCCCTGCTGCTCCTGCCACTGTTGCTGCGGTCACCACCACTGTCTTTCCTGACAGCATCTCCAATCCTTGCTGATCCTCAGCTCGAGGATCTCCTGCCACTCCCACTGCTCTGGATGCTGCTGGCACTGCCTCTGCCTGCCTCTCTGCCGGCGACCTCAGTCCCCGTTGGGCTTCCCAGGGTCATAGGCTCCCTGCTGCCTCAGCAGCTGCTACAGCCACTGCTGCTGTCACCACTGCTGCCATCACCACTTCCACTGCAGCTGTTGGTGCCGGTGCTGGATCCGCAGCCGCTACAGTCGCGGCTGCCGTCGCTGCTCCCACTGTGGCTGCTGGTGCTGGTGCCAGTGCTGGTTCTGCAACTGCTGCTGTCACTGCTTGCACTGGGGCTGCTAGTACTGGTGCCAGTTCCGGTGCTGTCTCAGTTGTCAGCTGCCTGCTGTGGCTGGTCCCCTCCTGGCTGGTGGGTTCCTGCCCATTCCCCGGCCTTCGGGTATAGTTTTAGACTTATATAAGTACTTCTGCTATGTGTGCAGATAGGCTAACTATACATGCTGTTTTTTCAAATTTGCAGCTATCTGATTTTTCATGTTCAGTTATGCGTTTAGATTAAGTGTTGAATTGTGCATCCTATCTCCTGCAATCAGGCCTCTCTTACACTATACATTCTTCTTGTCTCATGCCTTAGTATCACATTCTAGAATATATTTATGGTAACAAGATTTAATGGTAAAGTATACAAGGGCAGATTCTCATCTTGTATTTATCAGTTCGACTCTATTGACTTCCGTGGTGTTTGCCAGTTACACTAGCCAAGGAACTGTCCTCTGAAGTTCAGATCAACCCTTTTCTAGCTTTTAAGTCTGAAAGCAAAATGCAAGTAATGTTGCTCATCACATGTACTGAGTACTGCACTACTTAGACCCAGGAGGTAAGTGTATAAGCTCCTTCTCTGCTGTTTGTTATGTGTTTAAATCAGCCTTGGAACATTATTCGACTGAAGCTTCTTTTAGCTTAATCAGTTTCAAATGTTTATTTGTCTTCCTGCTCCAAAAATCTTTCTGTGCCTATTTATCACCTAAGCTGAAGCACAGACCTAGCTCTCAGCAGTAAATATCTGACAGATGAGTCTGTGTAAAGAGAAAATGAGAACTTCAGTGCTGTGTGCAAGGATTACAGTATTCTGTAATAGCTTTGAGCTCACAACAGCTTGAGAATGTAGGGGAGATCTGATTCAGAGAAGAAATATGATAATTGGAGGCCAGAGGGAATCAAGGAGTGCTTTGGCCAAATTGGAAATTACCTTTTGGTGCTCTTTGCCTATAACTCCTGAAACTCCAATTATAGTGGCCTGATAGACTGTTTGACTATCTCTTATAACTCCTTGCCTCATACGTAACTTAATATACCCAATAAGTCTTGATGAAATCATTTTCCTTATGATGTCTAATTATAGTTTCTTTTGCCCTTAGCATAGTGTTGTAGAAAAGGAAGTTGTTGATTTACTATGCAATAGGAAAATATATGGGAATAGGCCAGTATGACATACTTAATGCTCTATGCCTCTAAGTTATCAAGAAGATTTGATACACCAGGTGATGCATACAGGTGCTGGAGATAAGAATTGGCTGTAGAGTTCCGGAGTGTGAGGCAAAGCCTCTTGCTCCATTTGACCTCAGCTGATTTGCAAGCATTTATAATGCTTTTCGGTCATGCAGTTGCTACGTAGTATATGAGTATTTTCAGGCCTTTCCCATACATAATAAATAAAAGTATGTGAAATGGGCTGTATTTGATTTGGATTCAGATTCAGCCCAATTCAGGGACAGTGATTTGATTTGTTGATTTGGATCACTCTCCTGATTTGATTCAGCTGAATCTGAAGATTTGATGCTGATTCGGAGAATCACCGATTCAGCCATAGGCACAGCTTGAAATGTTTTTTCTACATACCTTGAGGTGCCAGGCATGGCTCATGAATGCGGTGATGGTGGGGCAGATGGGGCATCCCACAGGAGTGTGGGGAGCCCCCGCATGCTCAACAGTGAACCCAGAAGTGGATCAGAAGCACTTCCAGTCCACTTCCAGGTCCAGCACAGAATGTGCAGTGGGACCCCCTGCGGCCTTCCCCAGCTCTGTGATCAGTCATATGGGGACCTCAGGTGCTTCCACAGACCCAGGAGGCACCAGTTGCAAAGCTGAAGGGGCCCCAGGGGGCTCCCCAGTGCACTCCCTGGCAGACCCAGAAGTGAACCAGAAGTGCTTCTGGTCCACTTCTGGGTCTGCTGCTGAGTACACTGGGGATCCCCCTGCATTCCTGTGGGATGCTCCATCTGCTCCACCATCTTAGCATTCATGAGCTGCCTGGTACTTTGAGGTTTGTAGAAAAAACATTTAAAGCTGTGTCTATGTCCGAATCATTGAATCTTTCTGAATCTCTCTGAATTGATTCAGAGGGTTCCAACTCAATTCAGAGACATTAAAGGGTCTCCTGATTCAATTCAGATTCAGAGATTTGGACACCAAATCAGGCCGAATCTCTGCTGAATTGAATTAGCAACTGAAGCTTCACACAGGCCTAATAATCGAGATTGTTCTAGAACAGGAACTGTTTTTTTCCAGATCAGGAATTAGAAACCAAAATATTTCAGCTTAATCCTTTATTTACATTATTTACTTCCTGAAACACTGCTCTGGTGCCTTGGGAAAGTTCATCATGCTCCAGTTCTTGCCTGTACTGTACTCCTTATCTCACTCTGTATAGCCTCTTGGTGAGAGGAGAACTGCCAAAAGGTAGTCACAAGACTGAAAAGCATCACAGAGATAAAGTTCAACAAGTGGGACCAGCACACACAACACAATGTGGACATGAAGCGACTGAAGATCAAGTTATGTAAAACTCAGTGCCAATATATTCATGCTGGCATGTTTTGTCTATCATTGAATTTTTTGTTTAAAATTTTAAGCATTAGATTCTCCAAACACTTCTTTCTGAAGAAAGCAGATCCCTTTTTTTTTTGGCAATAAAATTCACACAGTTAAATTATGCAAATCCAATCAAGCCACAATAAGCAAATTAGATGGGGAGAGTTTTGATTTCCCACTGCCTTAACATTTTGTATTATTTACACGTGCACAGTGTGTTAAATGCTGCTTAATGAGTGTGGTAGCTATTTCTACTTACTTACATAAATATAAATGACTATGTAGGATATAGTGCTTTAGAAAATTGGACTTTCTGAGTGAGAACAGTTGATTTCTAACATTCAGTAGATTTGAAACTGTGAAATATTTATAACAGGGAAATATTGTGAACACTTCTTCCACACCGCAAAATCAGAGTGAACACTATCACTTGTCTGTTCACTTTAAAATATGCATTAACAGCAATATAAAATGCTAGACTGAGACCTGTGAAAACTGGACAAACAGAAATTCATGCTTTTCTATTCCACAGATGAGTAGCTGTCCATCTTTGATGGTTTGATCAGTATGATGGTGTAGAATGACTCAATTCAACTTCCATGTGAATAATGGCCAAGACATTATAAGAAGGTCTTTGAAAAGGACCCCTATTACTATGACATTAAAATAGTTATATTTTTTTTATTTTTGAAAAAAAAAAGTACAGTAATTTAGCAAGTTACCTCTAATTTTATGCATTTAAACAGGGCCCCAATTTTAAGAGGCCTGCTCTACATCAAAAGTCTACCATGGCAACAATTTTCTGCATCATTCTGAACTACATAAGGATTGTCATACTGGATTAGATCCAACACCATCCAGTCGAATACCCTGTCTCTGACAGTGGCCAACACCTGATTTTTCAGAACAAGATGCAAGATGATACAATGTGGCTTCTGGCATTAGTAGAGGATGGGACCTGGTAATCCTGGGGGACCTTTCCAGTCCTGTGTTACTAAGAACTTGTCTTCTGCAGCTAGAAGTATGATGATCTTCCCTTAACAGAGACTTCACCCAGTGTCTAATGCGTAAAGACTAGCTTAAGCCATGAAGTTTTTAGTCTGTGGTATTTTTCTATTTATTAACTTAAACCACTTTTTTAGCATACCGATTTCCTCTTTGCAACTAGAGTCCATGGATTAGATTGGTTTTGTACACATATTTGCCCTGCAGCTCTCTCGGAATAAATGTAAACTTATTTACCTCAATTCTTTTTGGTTTCCATTATTTGCTTCTACCACCCAAAATGAAATCTTTGAGCTATTAATTTTCTGTTTCCTGTACGGTACTCACATAGTCCCCTGCCTGTGAACACAATATTAGAAATATGAAAAAGGTCAAAATCAAAAAAAAAAAAAAATCTCTTACTAAGGAGTTTCAAATGTTTTCTTTCAGCAAGACTTCTCCATCCTTAAGAAACTGTGATTGCAGGATTGCCAAAGGAATAGTGCTGCACTGAAATGAGCTGTATTTTCAAGTAGCCTTCCATACTCCCTCTCCCATTGTTAATTTTATAGGCCAATTCCCACCTTCCCCCTTCTTCTCCCCAGTATCTTCATTTGGCTTGTTCCTGGTCAGTGAAAATAAAGATACTACAGACATATTTCAGAGCCCTTTCCATTCCCAGGCAAAACTCAATATTCAGGGGCAGGTTTTGGTCAAAGTTATTTCTTTCTGAGCTTTCTTTGTAAATTAAATGATATACCTCTTGTGTGTTATATCTTTTCATATATACTATATGGACTTTAATGAAAGCTAGTTTAGAAGTTACGCATACATAAAGCAAAAAGGCGATGTTAAAAGGTTAAACTATAAATCCACAAATTCAAGGAAAAAAATTCAAATCTGCCAATATGCCTGTTACTCTGCACTAGAATGCCTTGGCACTTTTTAGCACATGGGTCCCAGGAAAGCAATTCCTATTCTGGACAGCATTTAAGCAGGAGTCTAACTTGAAGTCTCTGCTTGAGCCTTATTGTTCAATACTTCCTACTTAAGCACTGTCCAGAATAAGAATAAATTGAGGTCTTTGGTCTTATCACAATCCCCCTCCATCCCACCCATCCCCAAATTCTGTAGAAAGCTTTTCATAAGAAAAGGAGTAAAAACATTTAACACAACATTTTAAAATATGTTAAGCCTTGCTTCAAACATTTTTTTTAGATTTTTGAAATGTGGAAATTCAATACTTTTCCAAGCAAAATAATCTTTTGAAATTCTAAATTTTATCTTTTTGAATTGTGCCTGAAGACTATTGTAATGGCCCCTTCATAAATGCCTAGGCAGCTCGATAAGCAGGTGCTAGGCAGATAGAAAACAACAATTTAAGTTTGGAAAATAAATGAGCAAAAAATGTTGGAATTAAAATTTTAAAAAAGAAAGAGAAATGCTATGAAAAAGCTTCTAGGTACTAAGCATCTTCTTATATGGCACTGAACAATCTCAAGACAAGAATAACCAATTGTAAATATATAACACTTGTTTTGTAAGCAACTTATGTATTAAAAATATTTATATTCTAGGTTTATAAAACTGTGAAAAATAAACAAGTAAAAAAGTGCAACTACTCTGTAAAAATAAATAAATCAAGCCTGGCCTTTACTTTCTGAATGATGTCATGGTTTAATGCCAATTAACTATCTCAACAAGTACCTTTGAAAATTCTCCTACATTGCCTCTGTAAAAATCCATAGCAATTCATCGTTTTCTTGAAGTTTCTTGTTAAAATTCACCTATGCCAGGATGCTTACAAATAACTGGCAATAGCTATATAAGTTGTACACCAATCATAATTGTCTCAGTTATCTCCTGCTCCTTCTCTTTATTGTATCCATCTCCTCTCTGTTATTTTATAGTCAGCTGAAAAGTGTATCTGTGTGTGTGTTTGTGTGTATGCATATGTAAGAAATTAGACTAGATTCTATTTCCAAGCGTGTGGTAATGTATGGGCCCAGTGTGCACAAAACAAACTTTTATATGAGGATTGAAGAAACAAAAAACCAGACTATAAGGCTGATTCCTTTGGGATCCTTTGGTTCTATGGTGTCAGTGAGAATTTGTACAACAAATCTATTCAGAATACTATTGCACACTTAAATGGCATCATTCTTTGATCTTGACTATCTTAGTGATTTATAAGCAGGGATTAATTTAGTTAAGCCTTACAACTGACCTGAAAAAAAGGAAAATGAGCACACTTACAGGTTACAGATGAGTAAACTAATGGATTAACTTGGCTAAGGTCACACAGGGGCTCTGTTACAGAGGTAAGAATTGAACCAAGACAGAATCCCATTTTTATAGCTAGTAGTTCATAAAGAATGTTACATTTCCTGGGCTATGATGAACCTAAAGCCATATGTTTCTGGGTTCACCTATCCATGCTCAAAACCATATTTAACCTGACATCAATTTAAAAATTAGTGAAATGTTGCTAGTGGCCACAATGACCAACTTCTGGAAATTAGCAGACTGTGAAAAACTTTCTACAAGCAGTAAAGTTTTTCTCTGATGCTGCCCATGACCTTATCAGAAAAGTTGCTAATGATAAAGCAACTGCATTTTATTTTAAAGGTTTTCATTTATCTGCCTTTGCCTCCCAGCACAGTCACACCTAATCAGTTCTGGGAGCCTGTGTCACTTACTATTGACTAAATGCTGGAGCTGGTCCATAATAATTTCAGCAGGAGTCACTGATACCAAAAGTCCTTTCCAGAGGGTGGTCCACAATACCAAACCTGATGAGGCCTTCTTTGAGATACTGGATAAGTTCAGACATTTATTTCTGAACTCAGCACTTCAAAGGTCTTAATGATTAGCTTCCTGTGACATCAAGGCCCCAGTTACACTCTAAAGAACAGCTTTCTGTAAGCAGCCCATGTCATCGTCATATGATACAGTTGGGCTGTGCCCATATAGCAGTCTTTTAGCAATGCACTGAACCATATGTCAGTGCATTAGTGCTTCCATGTCCACCCTGTTACCTGTCTATATTTGAAACTGTGCATTTTGTGCATCTCTGCCACAATGGTTCAGCTAGGTATTTAAATGTCCAGAGAGCATTCACACAGAAAAGCAACAGAAGCATGAAGAATAAGGCCGCCAGGGAACGGGGGGGACTACTGCCACTGCTAGCCCACTGAGCAACCCTTGCAAAGCCAGCAGGCCAAAGCACTTAAGGGAGCCTACCCCTGCCACAGCCCTGAAAGGAACCGTAGGCAAGGCTAGGGCGCCCAAGGGGACAATTGTGTGCCTATACAAAAATGCCAGGAGCTTGGGAAATAAACAGGAGGAACTTGTCCTCTTGCTAAATGCAAATAATGATGATGTCATAGGGATAACAGAGACCTGGTGGGACTCCACCCATGACTGGGCCACTGGTATAGATGGCTGTACCCTGTACAGGAAGGATCGGGTGGACTAAAGGGGTGGGGGTGTAGCTTTCTCTGTCAAGGAGAGCTATGCATCCTTGCAAGCCAACACTAGCACCCATGGTGGATGACTTGAGACCCTCTGGGTTAAAATCCAAGGGGAACAAGGCACAGGGGATACTATGGTGGGAGTCTACTATAGACCACCTACGCAGGGTCAAGACCTTGACCAGGAGTCTGCCAGGGAATTGGCTGAGGCCGTGCACTCCCAGTGTATGGCTGTCATGGGAGACTTTAAGTACCCAGACATCTTGTGGGAGGAGCGCTCAGCCAAATCTGATGGTTGCAAAGCTTTCTCTCATGCCTGGATGACCTCTATCTGATGCAGGAAGTCTACGGGCTGACGAGAGGTAAAGCGCTCTCAACCTGATTCTGGCAACCAGGGATGACCTAATCAGTGACCTCATGATCAAAAGGAAGCTGGGTGACAGTGACCACTAGCTAATCACCTTCACCATCTGCCATAAAGCTGGCAAGTCAGTCAGTAATACAGAAGTCCTCGACTTCAGGAAAGATGACTTTGACAAGCTCAAGAGGCTTGTCAGTGAGACCCTAAAGGGCCACAACCCGAAGGGGAGGGGAGTTCAAGATGAGTGGTTGCTCCTCAAAGGAGCAATCCTGGATGCACAAGCAAAATCTATCTCATCTTGAAGGAAAGGCAGCAAAAGGGCACAGCAGCCCCCTTGGCTCTCTAGGGAACTAGTGGACCTCCTGCATCTTAAAAGGAAGACCTACAAAGGATGGAGGACTGGAACCACCACAAAGGAGGAATACTCTGTTCTGGTCCAGACCTGCAGAGAGCAAACCAGGAAAGCCAAGGCTGCGATGGAACTCCAGCTAGCTACAAATATCAAGGACAATAAAAAATCCTTTTTTAGGTATGTGGGGAGCCAGAGGAAAAGCAAGGGCAACATTGGACCCCTGCTAAACCAGATGGGACAACTGACAACTGATGCCCATGAAAAAGCAAACTTGCTAAATGGGTACTTTGCGTCAGTTTTTCACCAGTCCCATGAGATGCCCCTGCCTACTGTGGGTCAGGGAGGCTTGGGTGAGGGAGACTGCTTACCTTCAATCAAAGCTGACATCATGAAGGAACACCTTGACAGGCTGGATACCTTCAAGTCAGTTGGCCCTGACAGTTTACACCCAAGGGTACTCAAGGAGCTGGCAAGCATCATAGTTCAGCCCCTGGCACAGATATTCAAGAACTCCTGGTGCTCTGGTGAAGTGCCTGAAGATTGGAAGAAGGCCAATGTGGTGCCTATCTTCAAGAAAGGGAGGAAAGTAGATTTGGCAAACTAGAACTAGAATTTGGCCCATCAGCTTGACCTCTGTCCTGGGGAAGGTCTTGGAAAAGTTTATCAAAGAGGCCATCCTTAGCAGACTAGCTGATGGCAAGATCCTGAAGGATACCCAGCATGGGTTTGTTGCGGGTAGGTCTTGCCTGACCAATCTTATTTCCTTTTACAAGCAGGTGACCTATCACCGGGACAAGGGGGAAGAGATCGATGTCACATATCTTGAGTTTTAAAAAGCTTTCAATCTGGTATCCCATGATCACCTCTTGGCAAAACTGGGTAACTGCGGCCTCAACCTCACCATGATCTGCTGGCTGGGGAAATGGCTCTGTGGTAGGACCCAGAGGGTTGTGGTAGATGGAAGTTAATCATCATGGTGCACAGTGACCAGTGGGGTCTCTCAAGGCTCTGCCCTAGGGGCTATACTTTTAACATCTTCATCAATGTTGTAGACATTGGTGTCAGATGTGGACTGGCCAAGTTTGCCGATGACACCAAACTCTGGGGTAAAGCATCCACACCTGAGGACAGGAGGGTGATCCAGGCAGATCTTGACAGGCTCATGAAGTGGGCGAATCAAAACCTGATGGTGTTTGACACCGAAAAATGTAAGGTTCTCCACCTTGGGAGGAAAAACCTGCAGCATGCTTATAGGCTTGACAGTGATACGCTGGTTAGCACTACAGATGAAAGGGACTTTGGGGTCATGATTGACCACAAGATGAACATGAGCCTTCAGTGTGACTCTGTGGCTAGTAAAGTGAGCAAAACGTTGGCTTGCATCCATAGATGCTTCTCAAGCAAGTCCCGGGACATCATTCTCCCATTGTACTTGGCCTTGGTGAGGCCGCAGCTGGAGTACACACATGGAGCTGGAGCCACATACATGATCAGAGGTCAGGAAAACAGACCTTATGATGACAGGCTGAGAGCCATGGGACTCTTCAGCCTGGAAAAGTGCAGGCTCGGGGTGGTCTGGTGGCCACCTATAAGTTTATTGGGGTGCTAACCAGGATCTGGGGGAATGTCTATTCACCAGAGCACTCCAAGGGATGACAAGATCGAACAGTCACAAACTGCATCGTGATCAATTCAGGCTGGACATATGAAGAGAGAGAAAGAAATAAATTAATTAAAAAACATGCAATGAGTCAAGGTTAGTCAAAACCAAACCCCTCCAGAGCAGTTCCTAACATTCAATCACCTGCTAGTATTTTAACCATTGATCATTTGACTGCACTCCTGTAAGTATTTTTTTCACAAGATCTTTCTAATTATATACTTCCTATTATCAGTCTATTCAAAGTTCAAGGGTACATTTCATCTTCTCTTCCACCCATAATGCTCATGTGACCCCAAAGTGAGGCAATTAAATCTACTTCCAATTCATTTTTTTTTGGATTTAAACTGACATTTTCAGAACTAGTTTTTGAAGTGGTACATATTCTGGTTCTTTCACAGTTGCCAGATTTGATTCATGTTTACATTCATCTCACGCAGTGCTCTCAATATTTTCTGTACTCCATTCATCCATGTTTATTCAGTATTTATACACAAGGAATCTGGCTCTTCTCTCATTTATATCATTAGGAATAAGATTACTATATGAAATTTGGGTGACTTTCACAGGTCGGAGAGGAGAATCAGGCCTTGGGATTTACCAAATGTTTCTAAAATTTGTTTGAAAACTCTCTTATTTATTTTTTTATGAAAAAAGTGGGTAGGGATGTGACCTTTGCCTCTTTCCATCCATTGCTCACCTGACTGACTTCTTGGGCTATTTTAGTCACTCCTCTGATTTCTCTATTCCTTACACACCAAGGCAAGGATTTGGGGCCCAATTTGGTCCATGCACTATAACAGATACATGCAAAAAACTATTTGCTTCCTTACCTGGACTTCCTGAACAAACCCTGAACAAATTTTCCTGACTTCCTTGGAGATTTTGAAGAGATTTTGTCTTACATGATGGATTTAATAATGGAGGGGACTGTATAAATCCCCACCCCCAGAAGTCACCTTTCTTTGTAAGGAGAGGAACCTAGACTGAGCCCTGAATTTTCTAGAAGTAGTAATACTTAGGAACTCTATCTGATTTCAAACTTGGTAAGTCTTAAGGCTCAGTACACTCATTGGGTTCAGTATAGAAACAGGCCATTTAAGGCTTGGTTTAAATGACTGAAAAATTAACAAGTTTTCTTTTTTAAAGTGGGAGAAATGCAGCAGAGTTTGAATCAGACCACAGAAAGACAGTTCCCTCTGCCTATCCATAATCACCAGGGAAGTGTTGGAGGTTCAGGGAGTTGGTATAAAGTTAGTAAGGACATTGCCTGATGGGAACAAAACTGCAAAATCTTCTCTCTCAAAAAACTTTAATTACACACAAGTTTGCTACCAGGATTTGCACTAAACTTCAGTTTTCCAAAAATATTTGCAGTAGTAGCACTTGCTTCCCACTTTCATAACCCTCTTACAAATAGGAGAGTTGCCAGCTGTAATTCCCCAGCACAGCTATCAATCAGTCTGTCATTACCACTATAAACAGTGTATTTGTCAACATCTAATTTTTTTTGTAGTAGTTTTTTGGGAGTTTTTTGGGATTTTATTTTATTTTATTTTTTTTTGCAATAAGGGCATGATGGATTATTCTTCAATTAAAATGAATGGTCAGACTATCAAGATTAGATTAGAGCAGTTTGAGAGAGTCAGGCTTTATCAAGATTAGATGAGAGCACTTTGAGAGAGTCCCATGTGCACTACCTAAATAAAGCCCAAATCCACTGATGGTTTTCACAGCTGATCTTCACAGTTGATCTTTCAACCCTCAAGCCCATAGATAGAACCATAGAAATTAAGGGCTAGAAGGGACCTCAAAAGATCATTGATTCCAACCCCCTGCTCTGGGCAGGAATACTGCTGAGATCAAATGATCCCAGCAAGGTGTCTGTCCCGTCTCCTCTTGAAGACTTCAAAGGTTGGGAACTGCAACATCTCCTTGGTAAGCCTATTCCAGATTTTGGTCACCCTTAACTCTAAAGAAGTTTTTCCTTACATCCAACCTGGAACCATCCTCTAGCAGTTTATGCCCATTGCTCCTTATCCCAGCACACCCTAGTGAACAGTTTTTCTCCCAGCTCCCAATATTCACCCCTTACATATTTATAGATGGCCATCAAGTTCCCCCCAGTCTTCTCTTCCCCAGGCTGAACAATCCCAGATCCCTTAGTCTTTCCTTATAAGATTTGTCTTCCATCTTCTTAATCATTCTTGTGGCTCTTCTCTGGATTTTTTCAAGATTCTGCACATCTTTTTGGAGTGAAGTGCCCAGAACTGGACACAGTAATCCAGCTGGGGTCTCACCAACGCTGAGTAGAGAAAACGTATAACTTTCTTAGTCCTGCTCATGACACAACAGCTAATGCATCCCAGTATTCTATTAGCTCTGTTGACTGCAGCATTGCATAGGTGGCTCATGTTCATCCTGTGATCAGCCATAACCCAGAGGTCCCTTTCAGCCATTGTGCTGACCAGGGCATCTCATCCTAACCTATATTCATCTTGCTGGTTACTTCTACCTAGATGAAGTACTCTGCATTTATCCTTATTGAACAGCATCTGATTATGCTCTGCCCACCTTTCCAGCTTGTCCAGGTCCACTATGATCCATATCCTATCTCCAAATATGGCCGCTTTTCCTCATAACTTAGTATGATCCGCAAACTTGGTCAGTATGTTTTCCACATCCTTATCTAAATCATTGATAACACGGGGCCAAGAACTGAACCCTGCAAGACACCTCTGGCTGCATCCTGCCAAGACAATACGGACCCATCCATTAACACTCTCTGGGTTTGACCCCTTAGCCATTTCCCAATCCACCTGACTGTGGAATTTGCCAGCCCACAATCCCCCAGGTTTTTTTTATAAGAGCATCATTGGAGACCATATTAAAGGACTTTTAAAAATCCAAGTATATGACATCAACTATGTCTCGACATCTGAGTGGTTCATTGCTCAATCATAGAAGGAGACAAGGTTGGTCAGACCTGACCTGCCCACAGCAAAACCATGTTGGCTATTCTTCAGCATCATGCATTCTGTAAGTCTCTCACAAATTAACTTCTTGATAATTTTTTCCAAATTTTTCCCTGGTATCTAGGTCAAACTGACCAGCCTATAGTGTCCTGGATCCTCCTCCCTCCCCTTCTTAAGGTTTGGCCCATTTCCAGTATTCTGGGACCTTTCCTGAGCACCATGAGTCTTCAAATACTTTTGCCAATAGTCCTGCAATGACTCCAGCCAATTCCCTCAGTGCTCTTGGGTGTAGTTCACCCAGTTCTGCCGACTGGAAGATATTCAGCTGCATTAAGTGGCCCTTACTAGTTCAGCACTGACCATTCATTGGCAATTGCCCCTCCCCCCTGCCTCCCCGCCTCTGCATCCATCCAGTATCCAAAGAGGTGGCTGACCATCATTTGTATGCAAGAACACTGACACAAAGTATTCATTAAAGAGTTCAGCTTTTTCTTGACTGTTATCAGCTCTCCTGTCCCATTCTGCAAGGGCCCCACATTTCCCTTGGTCTTCCTCCTGCTTCCTATATATCTAAAGAAGGATTTTGTATTGTCCTTTATTTTGGTTGCCAACCTGATCTTGGTTGCTGTGCTTGCCTTCCTTATCTTCTCTCTACAAATACGGGCTATACCTGTGTATTCCTCCTTGATGACTACCTCTTGTTTCCACTGTCCATAATCCTCCTTTTTCTTTTTTAAGCACTCCTTGACTCCTCTGGTAAGCCAAGAGGGCTTCTCAGTCCCTTTACTACTTTTCCTGCATACAGGAATAGGCCTTTTCTGTGCTCTGAGGACTGTTCCTTTGAGGAACTCCCTTCCCCTGCAGTCCCTCTTCCCATAGAGTCTCTCCTACTATTTTCTTAAGCTCCTTGAAATCAGTTTTCCTAAAGTCAAGCATCTCTGCCCTAATGGCTGACTTCCCTGCCTTACAGTGGATAGTGAATCCCATCATCTCATGATCACTGCTTTCCAGATTACTTTCAATCCTCAGCTCTCTCACCAGGTCATCCCCTTTGGCTAGAGCCAAATCCAACAAAGCCTTCTACTTGGTCAGCCTGTTCACCTCTTCTACTAAGTGAAGTTCTTCCACAGAAGTAAAAAACCTACATGACCAGTCATATCTGGCTGAATGCTCCTCCCAGCACATGTCAGGGTAACTGAAGTCACCCATGACAATCATGTCCCTTGAACATGCAGCCTCCATCAATTCTCTGGAAAATTCCAGATCCAGCTCCTCATGTGGCAGTCTGTAGTAGATGCCTATGATCAAGTCCCCTTCTCTTCATGCCCCCTGTATCTTGACCCACAGGGTCTCAAGTTGCGTTTTTCTCAAACTAATTTGGGTCTCCAAGGAGGCATACTGCTCTTTTACAGAGAGAGCTACACCTCCTCCATTCTTTTTTACTCAATTCCTTCTATGCAGCCTGTAGCCCTCTATGTATTCAGCTTAGTCATGTGTGGCATCCCACCAGGTCTCTGTTATTCTGACAAGATCATATTCCTTATTTACTAGCAGGAGGGCCAGTTCCTCCTTATTTTTCCCCATATTCCTAGTGTTTCTGTATAGCAAGTGAAGTCCCCCATTGGTAACCCCCAGTTCCCTGCTGCTGCCACAACATCTTTCCAGCCTCTTGACACCTCCCTAACTGCCCTCTCTATATACTTCCCACTTGGCTATTCCCCAGCTTGAATTCCCGTCTGCACACCCATCCCCCAATGCACCTAGTTTAAAGCCCTCTCCAGCAAGTCAGCCATCCTTGAAGAAACCAGTTTCCCCCTGGGGTGAGGTGGACACCATCTCTTCCCAACAAGCCTCTATTCTGGAACAACTTTCCATGATCATAAAATCTGAAACCCTCACTGTGGTACCATCTCCTGAGCCTCCAGTTGACCTCAATACAACTGTCCCTCTAAGGGCCCTGACCCCTGACTGGGAGGACAGAAGAGAAAACCACCTGCACCCCCAACCCCTTGAGCCCAGCCCCCAGAGCCCTGTAGTAACACAAGACCTGCCTGCAGCTGTTCCTGGCTGTGTCATTTGTGCCCACATGGATGAGAAGCATGGGGTAGTGGTAGGAGGGTCAGGTGATTTTTGTAATCCTCTTCATCTCATTTTGGATACGGGCCCCCAGAAGGCACCAGACCTCCTGTGCAAAGGGATATGGCAGAGAGATGGCACCCTCCATCCCCCTCAGGAGCGAATTGCCCACTACCACGATCTTATATCTCCTTTTCTGGACAGGAGATTGCCTCCTTTCCTCCTCTGGAGCAAATGCCTCTGGTCCTTCCTCCACCAGTCCTTCCTCCACCAGTGGTGCAAGGTCTCATACCTGTTAAAATTGGGAGAGAAGAATGAAGGGAAAATATCTGCTAGAAGAATACCATGAAGTGACATTTATATAGCACATTCGTTATCATGTAAGACTCTCAAAGCAGTAGGTGCATCTAGTTCATTCCAGTAAGCTTCCTGTGGGGGAGGTAAATGGAGAAGTCACAATAAAAAGATAGCAAATGACTCATCTAAAATCACATAATGAAACTAGCAAATCAACAGATAGAACCCTGGAGTTCTGACTCCCAAAGATTTGCCAAACAATGGGCCAGTCTTTGATCCCAGATAGCCTGACAAAAACTATTTTGTTATAATGAAATATGTATTGAATCTAAGTCAGACTTACGGCAGGCATAGGTGCATAAACCATGTTCAACTCTTGTTTCTGATCTGCATGGGAGACAATTTTCTCTGGTAACTTCAGTACCAGTTTTGGTCTTGCTAAAAAAATATTTTCCTTTCCACTGTGGTGAATCTGTAGTTCAAGTGAATGGCATAACACTGTCCAAATATTTGGAAAGGTTATTTTATTAGGAACTGTTGCTCTTTTGTTAGCATATCTTAAAGGCCCAGGGTTTGAAAAAATCAAATTGGGCTTAACTTTGTTTAAGGGCCATGTGACAGGGGAGCCTGTGTATAGCTTCCCAGTACCCCAGAAGCCCTGGCTGACCCTGAACAGGCCAGGAAGAGAACCCGGGGTGGTGGGGAGGGAAAAGTTTACTGGGAGAGCAGAGAGAGTCAGAGCTGAGGCTTTGCATGATGCTGCCGCACTGGTCTATAAGCTCCTTCTCAATCAAGCTAGGTGGTGCCTGGCTGATGACATCAGGTGGAGGTGCCATCATGCAAAGTTTAAAAGGCACTGGGAGTGCTGTAGTGAGGAAGGGGAGGCTGCCACTGGGTCAACAGATGCCAGGGGTAGAAGACACCTCGGGACATCAAGGTAGGGAAACGCTTGGGACACAGGGGCAGTTCTTCATATTTGTATCAGACGGAATTCAGCCCTGAGCAGTGACCCAACAAATGCCAATGCACCTTGTTACTCCTCCAAGTAGCATTTATATCCAGCTTAAATGTTACATAGAATGTGGGCCCTCCGTATAGGGCTGGATTTCACCTCAGTAAACTTATACTTCAGGTTTGACTCCATTTTCACAAAACCATGTGGGCCCAAGGCCATCTAGTCAAAAGCCCTGCACAGCTACAAGATTTGCTTTTCCTGAATTATCTCAGATAAATGCCTATCCATTCTTTTCTTGAAAACTCCTACTGAAGAAGCTACTTCAGTTTCACTGGCAGCTCATTCCAACATTCTGCTGGTCTTATAGCTAGGAAGTTTTTTCCATAGATTTGATCTAAATCTACTTGGCTGCAATTTAAATCCTTTGCCCCATGTTCTATCCTCCTTGGCAAGAGAGAACAGTGCTTTTCTAGCTTCTTTATGGTAACCCTTTAAATATTTGAAAACTGCTATCATGTCCCACATTAGCAGTTAACATCTTTTCTTTGATGTCACTTACAGCAAGTTTCACTTGCCTTCTTAATTGAGCTTCTTTACATATTTGCTCTGATTTATCTAGTTGGGTCTCATAACTGCCTTTATCCTAGATGGCAGCTGAGCAGATCTGTTATCTACACTGGCTCTGACCTGCTTAGCTTTAACTCTGTTCTGTTTACCCCTTCCTAGTAATTCCTGCTGCTCCTGAGGGAGTGGGGTGGAGCTCTAGGCTTTGGCTGCAGCTGCCAGCAGCCCTCTTCAAAAGAAGTCACTGCTCACTGCTCTCTGGCTAGCCACTTTCCTGGCCAGAAGCAGTGTGTACAAAACAGGGACAGCATGCAGCAGCAGTCTCCTCATTGCCTCTGCCTCCCTGAGCTATGGCTGCTCCAGCCCTTGCCCCTGGTAACAACTAACCAGTGCACCACACTCCTGCTGGCCACTGTGCTGCTCCTGATGGCCCACTGCATTGACTGCTGACTGGCACATAGCCATCTCATTCCTTCTGGCTCCCCCATAAACAGCAACTGCCTGGCTGCCCACCATGGGCCATCTCAGGGCTGCCACTGTGCACCCACCACCTCAACCCCATCTGCCTGGCTGGACCCTGGCAGGGATGCCAATGACAGACTTCAGGATGCCACCACTGGGGCAGCCGTTGCCCTCCTGATCTTCCAGCCCTGCTGTCTTTGGCTCTGCCAGCCACAACTTGTGGCTTCACATTGTTTAGCACACCTGGGAAGATGAACAGTGGCTGGAAGTGTTCCACATAACCCAGGCCACCTTCTAGAATCTCCTAAAGTGGCCCCAGCCACACTTGGAGCGGCAGGACACCAACATGTGGCTGCCTCTCCCTGAAGACACCCAGCTGGCCCTCACCTTGCTCCAGCTGGCCATATCTGCCAGGCTATGGTACATTGTCGACCTGTTTGGCATGGGCAAGGATTACCCCAGTGCTTTGGGGCCCTGGACAGGACACACATCCCTGTCACATTCCCACTCCACAGAAACCGCCCCATTACAGCATGAAGGGCATTCACTCTGTGCTGTTCTAGGCATTGTGGATCACCATGGGAACTACATGCATGTGAGCACCAGCTGGGTAGGCAGTGCCCATGACACCCACATCTTCAGGAACTTTGACCTGCCAGGCCTGGTGGAGAGTGGGTAGGTCCACACTGGGTGTGCTGGACCTGCAGTTGGGTGCCATGGCAGTCCCACCCTCCACATCGGTGCTCCACATACCTTCTCTTACCCTGGCTCATTTGGCCCTATGCTGGCCACCTGGAACCCTGCCAGACCCACTTCAAACAGTACCTGGACCTGATCCACACCCTGTTGGAGTGCACCTTCAGCCACCTCAAAAGCCACTGGTGCACCGTGACCACCCACCTTGAGTTTGCTGAAGACAACCTCCCTGAGTCATCATCACAGCCTGCATGCTGCATAACATCTGTGAGGCCCAGGAGTTCTTTAATGAGGTCTGGGTAGAGAAGGCATGGTGAGGGAGGATGTCTGACAACAGGAGTACCACCTGTGGCACTAGCAACAACAGCAGCCACCCCTGTTGAGGCCCCAGGAGAGCCATACACCCTCAGCAGGACCAGGACACCAAACTGACAACCTCCTTCAGCACTCTCTGCTCTAGTCTGCCTGCATTGTTGTCCGTGGACCCCTCCCCCTCTTGCCCACCCCCAGCACAATGCTCATTGCAAACATGTTTCACAAGAGCAAGTTTTTATTCTCCTCACATCAAACAGAACCCCCCTCCACTCACCAACAACAGAGTCCCCCTCTCCAACAAACAGAGCCCCTCCACCATCCACCCCACCCACCATCACCAAAACATCTTCTTCCCCATGAAAACTATGTACAATGTCCTTTGTGTGCTGTTCCAGGCTGGGGGGCCATGGGATGAGAGTATGTAGGTGGCAGAGCCCAGGGACAGGTGGCCAGAACCCTGGCCTCTGGCCATTCAACCGCAGGTGCACATGCTATGGTCAGTGTGGCAGTGTGACTCACCCAGGGGAGACAGGGGCTAGTGCTCCCCCAACACAGGTGGCTCCCATTCTGGCAGGCAGTGTCCAGGGTCAGCAGAGCCAGTGGGTGGTACTGACCCCACTACAGGCAGCTCCAGCTCCATGCCCACATGGAGCTGGGGTGAGTGATGGGGCTGGGTCAGGCAGGGGAGCTGGTTGGTGCTGGACTGGGGCATGTGCCAAGCCAGGGGCTCCTGGCTGCTGGAAGTGATGCAGGACCTCCTCCCAGGCCCAAACAGGGGCCTGCTGCTTGGTGGCAGGTGGCTGCCAGGGGACAGGAGAAACTAGGGTCAGGGCTGGGCAGTGGAAAGCACAAAGGTGACTGCCAGGGCCACAGTGGTGTCTAGCCCCCAGTGGCCTTTGTCCATGGACTGCACTGCCTGTACCAGGACCATGGTTTGCTCCTGCAGGGCTTCCACCCTGTTTCTGCAGGGCCTCTACCCTCCCACAGGTCCACCCAGTTCAACGCCTCCTTGTGGGCCCTGTCCTCTGCCAGCCATCTGTCCTGGTGGGCCACATCCTCCACCCACTGTCTTTCTTGGTGTGCCACATCTTCTGCTGCCAGGGCCAAGCAACACTAGCCAGTCCTCCAAAGCCATGACCAGGTGATTCAGAAGGAAAATCCTGTTCAGTGTCCTCCTCTGGTGAAGCCAAAGCATCCACAGGGACTTAGCTGTGGGTGGCGGCAAACCTAAGGATACAACCCAGCTGCCAACTGCAGCCTCTGTCCCATATGCAGCTGCAGGCCCTTTAGAGCCATGAGAAAGAATCTATTTGTATGAGTTTGCAACATTTTAGAGATATGATGCTCTGTACTAGGGCCCGTGTGCTAGCTGGCCTCAGATCAGAGGTCGGGCATGCACAGGTGACCAGGGACCACGGTATGTCAGATGGGGAGACCTAGGTCCAAGCACCGGTTAGCTGAGCCTCCCATCCCTCCTTACTTCCCTGTGACCAGTGGGCCAGTGGCTGCTGGCTTAAGGCAGCCTGCCTTCCCCACCCTGTTCCCAGGATGGGACAGGCTAGGCTCCAAGAAGCACCTGCTGCCACAGCTCCAGATATTGCTGCCCTCACCTCCTCCTGTTTGCCAACTACTCTGCTGCACTACCACCCAGCCCTCCTCCAGGCTGCCAACTCAAACTGGCACTGCACCTCTGCTTCACTCAACAGTACCACAAGGTAACCAGTTTCCTCCTGTGACCAGCTGCAGCTCCAAGTGGTGGGCACAGGTATGGGCATGGGCGTTGATGAGGAAGACACCATCTGGGATCTTGCACCAGATCTCTGAGCCTCCACACAGTGGTTCCTGTGTTACCAGACCTGGGCAACTGCCTACAACACACAGTGTAAGGGTATGGAAGGAGATTGGCAGCCTTACAGCAGAGGCAATGCCTCATAGCACCCTCAGGCTCTGATAAGGCTGATGGGGGTGGGCTGTGGACAGGTGAAGCTGGCCCCAGCAGCCAGAAGCTGACTGCACATGGGCTTGGGGGCCAGCAGGCCTGGCAGAAGGCTGCAGCAGCCTGTAAGCCTGTAGGGCATGGGACTGGCAGCTGCAGTTCTCTGTGGTGCCAGACAGAGACACCGGGATGCAGACAGGCTGGTGGGTCTAGCTTGTGGCCTGCCCAGGGGTACACAGGGCCTAGAGTTGCCTCAGGCTGCCTGCTGGTGTGCCCCAGGGCTCAAAATGCCTGCAGTCATTTAAAGGCCTGAGGGAGGGGCTACCATAGCAGCAGCCCAGTCCTGGGGCAGGAAGGACTTCCAGTCTGGAGCCCTGGGGCTACTTTCAGGCCAGCTCCCTAGTGGCAGGGATCATCTGGGAGCAAATTTGCTCCCAGGTCACATCTACACATCCATAATTTTGCAATAACTAATCACTAGTAAATTTGTTACTTGCATTTGCTGCAGGTAGCAAATTTACTTGCAATTAGCCATTTTTAATGCACAGTAAGTGTGTATACGTGTAGATGCATGTGCTTAATCCACAGTAAACTAGCTACTGTGCAGTTAAGCATCTTGTCTAGATACAACCACAGAGGAGCAATGAATATTACTTAAGAAATTTAATCCTAGGTGGCAGGGACACACACATTATTTTGTGGATAAATTTACTTTGATTCTGACCCACTGTCTGCTTTTGTGCTTCCAAGAAAGCACATCAGAGCTAAGTACAGACAGTCAAAAAGCCTGAGGCTGAACTGATTCAGTCTTTGAAGGTTAGTCTAAGCTGCAAAGATTGAACCAATAAGCAAATGACCAGACATTCACTTTTGATTCAGGAAATGCAGCCACATGCATGTAGTGACTCAAGCCAGAAACCAGGGGGCACTAGCATGGCTCTCTGGCATGTAGCCAGCATGAGCTGTGTGTTCACTTCCTCTTCCTGCTGCCCCTGAGGTCTCTGGGATTTACAGTCCACAATCACACTAGAAGGACTCTGCAGAGTTGTTCATAGCTTCCTCGTCCTGCTTCCAGGTGCCTCTGTGGTTTATAGTCCACAGTCACAAGCAGCACTAAGTCATCAAGGCGGGGCAGCTCTGTACTTGGGGGAAGGTGAGTTAAACCTCTTTCCCTGGTCCTAGACCTCAACTGGTGTTTGCTTGGGGGGGGCAGCCCCCACTGCTCCTGGTAGGGAGCAGAGTGGTGGGGTCAGCCCTGCTCTCTGCAGAAGAAAACCCAGTCCAGACCAGGGCTGCAAAGCATGCTGGGATGCTGGAGGACTCTGAGTTAACTTGCACCAGGAGGGGGTCGGGGCAAAAGTTTCATAAACCGGTTTAATCTCAATCAATCAAGTCTGATACTACATTCAACCAGGTTTATCTTAAATCAGTTTCAGCCATTTTGAAACTGATTTATGTGCAATGAGCTTCTGTTCTGTTACAGGTTTAATCCAGTTTCTGATCACTTAAACCAGTTTATGTGTAACTTCTGTTCCTAGCCCAGGAGGGCAAATGCAAGGAGACCAATGCTCAAATTTCATTAAGTGTTGCTGATTAATTCAAAAGGCACCAGTACCACTTTGCTCCACAATCTATGACTTATGTCCACATACTATCTTGGCTAGTCAAGGCCAGTGGAGGAACAGAGCACTCAAAGATGCTGATTAGTGTTTCCCTTTGGGAGACCAGAATACCACATTCTCTCAAAAAGGCACTGAGGCAGCAATCTTTCCAATGTTTTTCCCATTTCAAATCAAAAGAAAAATAATCAAGGGAATTGTGCAAAAGCTGCTTTAGTACTATGCAGAATCATTAGATGTTCTTGCCCCCTCCTTAGCCTGGTTACAGGCATATATATAAGACAGAAGCCACGCACAGTCTTTTCTTAGCAGTGGCTTCATTGTGGCCTCCAGCGGCTCTAGGTAATGTTGTTTTTGAGAACTTCTGGTGCTTTCAGTGTAAACAACCCTAGAGCATGAGCATGACTTGCTGCTAGTCCATCTTCCATGCAGGATATCACAAGGATTCAACTTGTCTTCTGCTACCGTTTGCCTGCTTATATAGGTGGTAGTAGATTTAATAAATTTAGAGAGACTGAAGGTACAGTCATGGTTCTCTTTCCCCTATTATCTTCAGAAGTTCAGAAGGAATAATAGGTCTCTGACATGAACAGGAGTTGGTTTGCTTAGATTTAATCTAGAATAAAATGAAGTGACAGATTAATAGTTCAGGAATAACAAAAAGAGGCCAAAAGTATATCAGTATTCCTGACTGAAGGTCTGTGGCCATAGTAATAGCCATTATGGGGTTTGTTTTCATCTGCACCACTGAGGAAGAAGTCAGTTAAAGCTATAAAGTGATACTGATGAATGAAGAAAGAAAAAAGAAAAGCAGGCTTGTTGTCATTATTGCTATTATTATTGTCATCAATTATTTTATAATCAATGTAAATTTAAACTATTGCCCTTTGGTTGCTCAGTGACCTCTCTTAAGAAAGAGAGAAACTAGTAAAGGCATGTGCAAAGTAACAGCAGCTACAGTTTCACTGAGCAAGCTATCAGCTACCAAAAAATTATTGAGGAGCACTTTCAGAGTTTCACTGTAGCTAATTAGGAACAGATTAAGCTAATTCAAAGATAAGACTCTGTCTAAAATTTTGATCTAGAGTCTTTGCATGTGCCAGGAATATCTATCCCCTAACATGGGATGATCGGGCTGTCCAGCTACTAGGCTGCTAGTATTTGGAAATTTTCGGTCAGAGAAAATTCCCAAGGAGGAGGCCCATTCTATGCTGAGTATAATACACTAAGAGCAAGCTGAATATTTGAATAGAAAAAAAAAGACTTTGGTGTGAAACTTCCAAGAGGAGGTTTGCTTTGCCTCAGTGCATTTTTGTTCAGAGTTGGGTGAAGATCTATCCATTTCTCAACAGACACAGGAGGGCCAGTTGCCTTCACTGAACATATGCTAGGAATGGGCAGAGCACTGAGGATGTCAAACAGTAATACAGAATTTCGTGTCTACTCATGGAGAAAAAAAGCCTTGGCAAGGATGAAACTTGCAATTGACAGTTTTCATGGGGGTTGGAGACCATTTCTGAAATTTCTGCTTGAGACAACTCAGAAGATGGTGTAGTCAGGGATCAGTGAACTAGTTTGGAAATTATCTCACAACAACAATAGCCCATAGCATGTTTATGGGAGTTTAGAGAGAGGTTTCTCTCTCCAAAGGAGGCTGGGATATTTCTTTGCTCATTATTTTCCTTTCTCAAAATGTATTAGTTTGTACTTTTGGGCAGAGAAGGAAAAGAGGAATGTTGGGAATCATGAAGAGGAATTAAAAACACTCAAAAATTGGCCCGGTATAAGGGGATTACAATTATTACCAAGCTTAGAAAATGTGTCTGAGTTCTTGATGATCTATATACAACTGCAGATGGTGAACAGCTTGCCTTTCATTAGCTTGTTACAGAGCGCACTGGTCTTACAAATAAGAGCCCTGATCCTTCAAGTTGCTCTGTATCTACTTATTCCATCTCCTTTTGGCCAGTGGTTGCTCAGTTCTTTGCAGGAGTGAGCCACAAGGTCTCAGTAGTTTTCTTAAATGTATCTTTACCATTTGGAGCTGAGGTGCTCAGACCCTGCAAGCCTTGCCCCAGCTTTCCGGTGATTGAATGCTTTCTGCATTAATGACAGACCAGGTTACAGGATATCGCTGAGAGTTTTCCCTGCACATTACAACATTCCTTACTAACACATCTTTGATTTAAGTGCTGATAAATGGGAGAATTTGAGTCAGTGACAATCAGAATTAAATCAGAGGCTGGCCTTTTTTTTATTCCCCTCATTCTCTTTTGCCTTTTTAAATTACCTTGCAGCTCAGCCCCAGACTGAGTAATTCAGAGTCTTTGGAAAACTAAAGTCATGGTCCATGGAGAGATGACAGCAGTTATCTAAAAGCAGCAAGAAAAAAAAAGGTGGGGTGGGGAGAGAAAAGAGAGAACAAGATTTATTCTCCCCACCCTCCACACCTAGAACTCACCTGATCTGAAAAGGTGACAGACCGATAGATCTGTCAACATCTCTTCTGATGGCACAAGATTATCCTCCCATCTTATAAACTGGAGATAAATTGCAAGCTTCATTTTGCCACAAGATGATATTAAAGAGAAAACTCTTTGCTGTCCCACTGTATATCAATGCATGCCAATTCCACCCCAGAGACATTTCCCCCTCAGGAACACTTTAATATAATATTAAAAAATTAAAGTAAAGCAAATAAAAAAAAATCTCAGAAGTCTCAGATTATACAGGTTTCATGTATTTGGCATCCTAAGCAGAGACACTACAAGCTAGCTCTGGAAGGTGCCTTCTGTGCAGAGTTTAATTTCAGTGATTCTTCAGTTTCTTCAGTGCAACCAAAAGTATTTATGGACCAAGCAGACAAAGAGCCACCCCTCTGAGGTCTGAGATTCCAATGTCAAAGATAATACCAGCAAAGCCATTTCACAACACCCCATTAGAACCTCCTTGCAGATTCAGCCTACTAAGAGGTCTTGAAAGCCATTGAGCAGAAGAACAGCAACAAAGCATGTGATCCTGATAGACTAATAGCTGAAATTTATGATCATGTTGGCAAAAAGCTCTCTCTCCAACTACATGATGTTATTCTGAAAATCTGCAAATGTGAACAGATTCTCAGTACTTCAGATATGCCAGAATCATAACCTTATTTAAGAAGGGAGATATATTGGATTGCAGAAATTACCATTGTTCTCTTCTCCTGGCCATAGCCTGGAAGATCCTTACCCACATTCTCCTCAAGAGACTCACTCCCCTCATAGACGAGATTCAGCCTGAGTCCCAATGTGGCTTCAGACCATTTAGAGGTACAATAGATATGATCTTTGTTGCTAGACAGCTGCAGGAGCCTAAGCAATGGCTAAGAAATGGACCCCTTCACCATTAGAACTGGAGACAAGCAAGGATCTATGATTGTACCAACCCTTTTATTATTTATATGGCAGCTATTCTGCATCTCATTGCTGACAGACTTTCATCTGGATCCAGCATCCAGTATTGCATGGACAGGAAACTCTTTAATACCAACTGGTTATGTTCAAAATCCAAGATAACTGACCCCTCCATTACTGATCTTCAATACTCTGACCATTATGTTGTGTTTGCCCACTCAGTTGAAGAGTTCTAGGTTACCTTTGACCAGTGTATGATATGCTTGGGCTCACTGGGCACATATACACAAAGTGCTTAATTGTGCAGTAGCATAGTTTACTGCACAGTAAGTGCACATGTCTACACATGCTTACAATGCAGTAAAACCACCTAAAAGCCCCCCCAAATTAACTCACAAATAGTTACTGGATAGTTATGCATGTGTAGATGTAACTCTATGGCATTCCCTGCTTCAGACTGTTAAAAGCTTGCAAGCATTTTGAGACCTGGGGCACAGCAGCAGGCAGCCTGAGGTGACTCCAGGCCCCTGTGTCCTCCTGGCCAGGCTTCAGGACAGTTGCCCTGGCCTGCCTGCACCCCAAAGCCACTGCCTGGTACCACAATTCTGCGTGGCTGCCAAGACCATGCTGTCCGGGCCTGCAGGCTGCTGCATGCTGCTGCTTGCTGCTGCATGCTGTTGTAGGCTCCAGCCAAGCCTGCCAGCTCCCAGGTGTAGCTGCAGGCAGGTTTTGGCTGCTGTGGAAAGCTCCACCTGCCTGCAGCCAACCCCCAGCGGTTTGTCCTGAGTTTGTAAGTGCTGTGGGGCATTGCCTCTGCCACCTGGCTGCCAGTCCCTCTCCAGGCCCTTGCACAGGGCATTGCAGGCAGCTGCCCAGGCTCAGCAGCACAGGGACAGCCGTGCAGAAGCCCAAAGAGCTGAAGTGGGACCTACAATGTCCTTGTCATCACCAATGTCCACACTTGTGCCCACTACCCAGGGCTCCAACTGGTCACAGGAGGAGACTGGTGACCTCGTGGTGCTGTGGGGTGAGGCATAGGTGCAGCACCACTTCAAGTGGGGTGGATGCTCCAACTCCCACATCTTAGAGGTGTTGTCAGGCTGGATGTGGGAGCACCAGCACATCTAGCTGGCACAGCAGTGCTGCATACAGTTCAATGCCTTGCAGGCACAATGGGTTTCCATCATGGATCACAACTGTTGGTCATGGAGTGCCTGTAAGTCCATACCTTTCATGTAGAAACTGATGGACATCCTCATACCCCAGGACCCAGGCTGCAGCCATGCTGTCTACAGCAGCATGGGTGACCTGCCTGAGGCTCCACCCCACCCTGGTACCCATGATAACACTTTGCCTGGGGAGAGCCCCCCAGGCATCCAACAGCCCATCCCACCCAGCTCCCCAGTTGCATCCTCCACCATCAGCTGGGACAGCCTGGGCCAGTGCTTACTGTGCCAGTTCCACAGCCTCAGCCCCTGCCACAAAGCACAGCCAGTCACAACACCACTGGCTGCCAGCAGCACCAGCTCCTTCATGTGGGGAGAGGATCTGGCCAGGGGGGCCACCCACTGCACTCCATTATCTGAGAACACCACCTAGAGTTGCATGCCATTGCTGACATATGTGACCACATGGTGCCACCATCTACACCCCCTTCCCCCACAGCATGCAGGGAAGAAGGAGATAATGACAAATTCTATTGAGCAACTTGTGCCCCCAGGGCTAGTGGGGCATGGAACTTTCACATGCCAAGGAATGTATTGATACCAGCAGCAATGACCTCTGCTGCAGGGGCAGAGGTGTGGACAGCTCCTTGTCCCAGTTGTCTGGGAGTCCTGAACCCCCTAAGCCCAGCCTCCATGGGCTAGGAGGCAGCACAGCTGAGCACTTGGCTTGCAGGTGGAGTGAGGGGGCAGCAGGGTCTAGAGCCGTGGCAGCAGGTGCTCCCAAGAGCCTGGTCTGTCCCAGCCTGGGAATGGGGCAGAGGAGGCAGGCTGCCTGTGGCCAGCACCCAGGAGTTCTCTGGCCACAGGGCAGTGAGTGGAGATGGCGGCTCTTGGCCAGCGGTGCCTGGGCCCAGGCCTGCTTAGCTGACCTACCATTGTCCCTGGGCCCTCATACATGACTGACCTCTGATGTGAGGCTGGGCAGTGCACAGCACCTGATACAGAGCATCTTATTTCAGAAATGTTGTGAACTCACACGGACAGCTTCTTTCTCATGGATCTAAAGGGCCTCCAGCTGCATACAGGGGAGAGGCTGCACTTGGCAGCTGGGTTGCATCCTCAGGGTGGCTGCTGCCCACAACTGGATCCCTGAGGATGTGCTGGCTCCATGAGAGAAAGACCCTCGATGGGACTTTCCTCCTGGACCACCTGGACATGGCGTTGGAGGACCAGCTGGTGGATGCTTGGGCCTGGTGGGCCCAAGATGTGGCCCACCAGGACAGGAGGTGGTGAAGGATGTCATGTGTGAGGATGTGTTGGACTGGTGCAAGGAGGCATGGGACTGGCAAAAAAAAGGTGCAGGACTGGGTGATCTCAAGTTCTGGGTGCAGTTCCTGACCCTGGAGCATAAGCAGGTGGAGGCACTGCAGGAGCAGAATACCATTGTGACTCGGGCAGTACAGGCCACAGACGATGACTACCGGGTGCTGGACACTGTTCTGGCCCTGGCATTCACCTTCATACTGCCCATTGCCTGGCCCCCAACCCTAGTCCTGCCTGTCCCCTGGCAGCCACCCTGTAGCCAGCCCCTTCTTGGGCCTGGGAGGAGGTCCTGCGCTGTCCCCAGCAGCAAAAAGGCCGTGCCCTGGCCCTTGCTTTAGGTCTGGCATCACACAGCCACCCTGCCTGGGCCTAGCTCTGCCACTCACCCCAGGTTCACATGGATACAGGCCCCTGCCATGGGACCAGGACGGCACGCCGTCCCTGTTGGCCCTAGACACTGGCTGCTGGATGGGGAGCCACACACACCAGGAGAGCAATGGCTGCTGTCACCCCTGGGTGAGCCCCCGACCCATTGCACTCACTGTAGTATGCACACCCACAGGGGAATGGCCAGAGGCTGTGATGTTGGCCATCTGTTCCTGGTCTCTGCCCTCTAGTCACCCCCACTGCATGGTCCCCCAAACTGGGACAGCATACAAAGGACGTTGTACATATTTTCACAGGAAATAAGGTGTTTTATTGTTGGTTGGTGGGCTGGGTGATGAAGGGGCTCTGTTTGTTGGGGGAAGAGGGAGAGGGACTGTTTGTTGAAGGGGTGTGGAGGGGGGGCTCTGTTTTTGGGGAGGGATAGGGAGAGAGGCTCTGGTTCATGTGAAGGGAATAAAAACTTGTGTCTACAGTGAGTGTGGTACTGGAGGTGGGCAGGAGGGGTGATGGGTCAATGGGAGGCTGTACAGGTAGGTTAGAACAGGTAGTGCTGGAGGAGGTAGCCAGCCAGTGCCTCCTGTACCTGGTGTCCTGGCCCCACTTGTGGGTGCACGGCTCTCTTTGGGCCTCAGTGAGGAGAAGGCTGCTGCCACCACCAGAGGTGGTGCTCCTGCTCCCTGGTGTCCTGTGCACACTGTTCTCTTCCACCAAGGCCTCATGTAAGAGTTCCCTTTGGGCCTTGCATATGTTATGCAGCATGAAGGCTGCAATGATGACCTGGGGGAGGGGAGGCTGTCCTCAGTGAACTTAAGGTGGGCGGTGAGGATGCACCAGTGGCCCTTGAGATGGCTGAATGTGCATTCCAGCAGGACATGGATCTGGCCCAGGCAATGATTGAACTGGCGGTGATCCATCTGGATGGTTTAGGGCCACATGGGCCAGGGCTGTATCAGGTAGGTGGGGTCCCCAGTGAGGAGCGGTAGGACTTCCCAGTTGCAGGTCCAGCACCCCTAGTGCAAAGCACCCACTCTCCACCAGGCCCAGCAGGCCAGAGTTCCTGAAGACATGGGCATTGTGGGTGCTGCCTATCTATCTGACACTCATGTGCGTGAAGGTCCCTTGGTGGCCCCTCGGTGGTCCACAATGGCCCTAAGCACCATGGAGAGAAAGTCCCATGGGGCTAGCAGGTGACAGGGATATGGGTCCCATTCAGGGCCCCAGTGTACTGGGGGGATCCCAGGGCTTAAACCCTGCATCCACCACCAGAGGTGTGTGCACACAGAACACAGTGTACCTTAACATGTTTCATAGTTTCATAGTTTCATAGTAGCTAGAGTCGGAAGGGACCTAGGTAGATCATCTAGTCCGACCCCCTGCCTTGGCAGGAAAG
>NW_017728922.1:8748494-8755663 GCF_001723895.1 Crocodylus porosus
CCACATCCTTAGCCCTCACTGCCTCTGCGAGCTGACCTAAGAATTCCTGGTCGAGCTCTTCTCCCTGGTTGGGAGGTCTGTAGGACATCGCATATCTCCAGGACAGCCTCCTAGGTGGTGGCCTTGCCCACACAAAACAGGTGGCCAACACACTGCAAGCTGGCAGGTATGGCCAGCTTGAGCAAGGCGAGGGCTAGATGGGTGTTCATGGGGAGGGGTGGCTACATGGTGGTGTCCTGCTGCTTCAGGTATGACCAGAGCTGCTGCAGAAGATCTTAGAAGGTGGTTTGGGTCATGCAGAATGCACCCAGCCACTGCTTGTCATCCCATGTGTAGTGTATGACGTTCTACCACCAGTCCTGGCTGGCCCAGTGGGCCAGGAGGGTGACAGCAGCCCTGCCGGTGGCATCCTGGAGCTCATTGTCAGCATCCCTGCTGTGACCCAGCCAGGAGGATAGGGCTGAGGCAGTAGGTGCATGGTAGTGGGCTTGGGCTGGCGTGTGGTGGGGAGTTAGGTGGTTGTTGCATGTGGGGGAGCCAAGAGGGTAGAAAAGGCCATGGGCCAGCCAGCAGTCAGCACAGCAGGCCAGCAGGGTCAGCACTCTGGCCAGCAGGAGTGTGGGGCACTGGTCATTGGAGCTGGAGGCAGGGATGCCTGCCTCCCACTGTTTATTAACAAGTAATTTACTCGCTAGTAAAGTGGTGTTTCAGGAAATGTAGATGCACCCACAGTGAACTTCACAAAAACCAAGATACTTTACCAAGCTACATCACACTATCCAGATTCTCCCCCACCCCCCGGGCCCATATTATACAATTAGAGAACGGTCTTTAGAGAACGATGAGCATTTCCCCCTACCTGGGTAGTCACCTTTCCCAAAAACCAAACATAGATGTTGATATTCAGTGCCAATAAAATCTTCCAGTACTGGCTTTGGGCATCTCCACAATAGTGTCTGTGATGATCACAGCATTAGGATCCAAACCAAACTTTGCATCTACCAGGTTTTTGTCATCTTTACCCTGTTGTATTGGTGTGAAACCTGGACAGTATATCAGAAACATCTGAAAGTTTTGGAATATTACCATCAGTGATGTCTTCAGAAAATTATATCAACTGGAAGGATAGAACCAATGGCAGTATTCTGGCTCAAGCAAACACCACCAACATTGAAGCCATGTTCATAAGGCACCAACTCTGTTGAACAGGATATGTCATAAGGATCCCTGATAACCAGCTCCTGAAACTGGTCCTATATTCCCAGCGTGCAAATGGTCACCACTCTAGAGGTGGGCTAAAGAAGAGATTCAAGGACACCCTGAAAGCCAGTCTGGAGAAATGAAATATTTATATCAATACCTGGAAGACTCAAGCACTGAACTGTTCCTAGTGGCTCCTTGAAGCATGAGAAGGCATTGACCATTTTAAGAAAACTTGTCTCACTACAGAGGCAAGTAGGTGGGAGACAAAGGGAAAAAAACTTACCTGACATAACCAGAATCCACTTCTTCCTTCTGGAACTGCATACAATATCTGCAGTCAAACATGAAGGTTTCAGATTGGCCTCTTCAGTCATCTCCACACACACTGATGACTTCCATACATACTAGAAGACTGTCATCCTTGTATCAAGGGATTGCCACTAGTACTACTGCTGATGGCCAGGTATGAGCTGTCACACCGTGGGGACATCAAGCCCTGCTGTCTCAGGGTAGATCTTTTCTTTGATCTTCCCATAGAATGAGCCCTGAGGATGTGGGGATGGGGATCAGGAACTCTCAATGTTGCATTTTCCTCCCAATTCTCCCACTAAGAAAAAAGGCTTTGTCCCCATTATCCCCGGCACCTCCATTACAGCCAAGCTACAGGGAATTCTAGGGTGTTATGTATATACATTTTAACTCATCACATTTTCAAGTCTATGACTGCCTTTCCAAAGAATTTCTCTGTCCTCCATCACTAGAATCTAAGGATCTTACCATCACTAATGGATTTATTATCACTACACCTCTGTGTAATAGGGAAGTACCATTGACTCAGTTTTTCAGATGGGAAGCTAAGGCAAAGAACAAAGGGATTTGCCTAAAGTCATAAAAGATGGGTTTGCTTTTTATTGATTTGAATTGATTTTTTTACAGAGCAGAGAGCAGGATTTAACTAGCCTGGCAACTACCTAAACACTGGTCATGTGTGAGACATTCCAATCCTGTCATTTACAAACGTAAATATTTGTGTATTACATTATCTTTTCAAATCAGGATTTCCCCTACATACAGGCCCTTTTTGGCCTTCATTCCTGTATTTGGCTGAGCCACAGAAGCACAGGAAGCACTGTAAGCAAATGGAGCTTATGCGGTGGGAAATGTCTTAGTGTAGCACACGGGATTATTACAATTTGTTTATTTTCCACTCCTATGCTGCCTGTCACGAGTCACTTGAACCTTCTTGCTTTTCATGTAGTGTTGCCGCGAGGAGCTGTGTTGCCTGCATCACTACAAGCAGTGTGAACTTTTATCTCCCTGCTCCAAGAGAGAAGTAAATCAGAACAAGCTGACAGCTTTGTCTCTCAGCCTGTTATCCATGGGCGAGAGGATGCCTCCCCTGAGATCCCATTAGGTGTACCGTCTCCACCACTAAACTTTCAACAAGCACATTCACTGAGACCTGCATGTCAAAGACAGTCTGCCAGTTAATGATCATTGGGAATTCACTCCCCCACCCAATATCTCTTTGCTTCCCCCCATCTTTGCTTTCTTTCTCACTTCATTCTCAAGTTTATTAAAAACAAGCTCCATTTAGCAAAGTTTCATTGCTCTGTGTTGATGCAATAGCCTATATTAAACATATGCTGCACATTGCATGGAATATAGGAGTCCTGCCTCCAGCTGCACAGACAGTGATAGGAAGAAGCAGGAAGCCAGTATAAATACTGCCTTTCCTTCTGCTGACACAGAGAAAAAGAACAAGAGACAGGGTGACAGAATGAAATAACTAGATACAGCAAACCCTCATTATGTCTGATATGATGCTCCCCTCCCAGTACAATGGAACCAGTCATTCATAGGCACAAGGAGAAGGCAAGCCTGAAGGTCATGTGATTCCTCCCCCGCCCACCACAAGGGATGAGCACATTCTGAGTCAATATCCAATACTAACCATGCGCAGAGCGGTCCAAGGAGATCTGAGGGCTCTGCAAAGTGAACATGAGAATAAATGAGCAACTTCACACAATTAGGCACAGAAGCAAGGAAGCTTCTCCCGTAGAGAACTTTGATAGCACCATAGTTCAAGTCACCATCAAGACAGCCTGCATACACAGATAATTGATCTTCATAAGAGAATGCTGCTGCTGAAGTAACTCATCCAGGGCTTCACTGACCCTGTTAGCACATACATTATCCTAGCTTTATAAGGAGTCTTTACTGCTAGATGCAAAAAGGGATTCAAAATCACCTTTACAAGGTAAAGAGGGGCTCCCATGGGAATGGATCTGTCAGAGTTCACTGCAGCATCTTTGCCTTGACTGCTGCAGCTCAGCAATTTTCTTTCTTATCAGAAAACAAGATGAAGCTCTTTTTCTCACAGACTGGTACAATAACTGCAAAGTAGGAGCTGCATCTCCTGTGATTTGTTATTTGTGGCAACCATGAGAAATCCAGGTGATCCTGTTGAAAATGCTCCTGCATCCCAACAGGGGTGCTGACCTCAAGGAGAAAATTTGGTTGGACATCACATGAAGCAAGAGCTTTAGCTGACCCAGTGCTAAGTCCACCAGGCTTCTGTCTTAGCATGTTGCAATTCCTGCTTGCAGCGGGCGTAGTTTGACATGGATGTGTGAACAAAGCCCGGCTCTTAGAAGTAAGATACACTGGCAGAATCGCATGGAGGATCCAGACTGTTGAAAGCAGGCAGTTCAGGTCAGGGCTGAGGTACAGCAGACAGACTTGAGAAGCAACAGCTTGACAAGTACTTGCCTGTTATGAGAAAACATGAAGTCTGTGAGAAAGAACTTTCCAACACTTTCTCTGCTTCTACAAATAGCTTTCTATAAATACTGAAACCCAGCAATTATCACTGGAACTACTGGATCTTTATTGCCTTTCAAAGACTGAGGAAGACAAAAAAGATTTTTTTAAGATGTCAGCAAAAACCAAAACTGCTTATCAAGTTATTTTCTACTTCTTTCTGGACTCTGGAGACTTGGATAAAAATGGAAAGCGCCCTTGGTTATACCGCTGCAATGGATTTTTTTTTTTTTGCAATGTCTTCTCCCCCTCATGCAGTCTATGAAGTGTAGAAAAAAGAACCCCTCCTTGTTATATCTGCTGATATATTTTAAAGAACAATGGAATGATTTGGATTCTATGCACAGTGGCATGGCAAACAAGCAAAAATACATTATTTTTTCTTCTAGGGCTTTATTTCTAGTGCCAGATACAGATTAAAAGTTATGGTAGGGTGGAGCCCTAGGGAAAATGGATTGCATTCTGAAATCTTAACTGAGCATGTGCCCCTTTAGGCAGCAAAGTAATGCTGACTTGCCCTCTGAGCACTTGTTAAGGTGAAGCCAGTCGATAACTGTGGGGCAAGGTCACAAATCCATGTCTCAGCCTCTGAAGCACAGCGCAGAAGAAGAAATACTCAGTCAGAAGCCCACACTCTCCCTTCAGGTACATTTTATGAGGCTCAACCTACTTGTATATGTCTTTTTACTCATACCCACTAGGCACAACATAAACAAGGCAGGAACAAAGCCCCACACATTATCTTTCTGCTGTTTGCAGAGATTTATTATAGGCAGATGCTGGAAATCAGAATGAACAGAGTAGAGTTCCACAGAATAGATGGATATAAATAAGGAGACTGTTCGGCTCCCTGTTTATGTGTATGTATGGGGTGCAGACATAGACAGCTACAAAGTGAGATCACAAGAAAGAGCTCTCTTGAAGGGCCATGGTGATGCTATGGTTTGTGCTGTCACCAAATCCACAAAAAAGCCCAGTTAATTTCCACACACTTACTGTGGGGCAGAATGGCTTTATTTTAAGGGTGCATTGTGGGGAAGAAATATAGTTTTTCAGTAGCTCTCTTGCTTGGGGGCTGGGTTCTGATAGGACCTTCAGTTCTGTTCATCCTTGCACTAAGGTATTTCTTTTTGTGTTTGTCAGCTAAGGTCTATGAAATCTTCCCAAATTGAGGGGCTTTCTATTTATTTTAATTTCACAAGCGTGACCTGTTTTTTTTATTTAAAAAAGACCCACTTTATTTCAATAAAATGATCTGAGTAAAGAAAAAAAAGTCAATTTTGAAATACCATACTGTAAAATTTATTGAAATGAAGATTTCCCATCAAATATGCAGAAGCACAGTTTTTTTGGATATACTTGTGAGAAAACCACCATTAAAGAAATGTTATCTACATAAAAACATTCACACATGATTTACATGGAAAAGGTTGCCCTGAATGAAATTGCCACAGTGAAGTTTTTACAGCTCAATTGAGGACCTTATATATATGTTTTGGAGAACTGTCATCTTTTTTTTTCCTTCAGGACGCAGCATTTTAGGCGAGTAAGTGAAGAATTCCCCTATCTCCATGGAGGAGACTAAATAGAAAGAATGTTATCACTCAAAGAGTAACTGCTACAATTTCTCAAATTAAGTTTATTTATTGTTATTAAACCACTAGATTGAAAGCCTCACTTCACTGAAGCTAAAGGCAAAGTTCCCAAGGCCTTTAATATATGCAACTCTACTTGCTTATGCTTATATAGTGCCCAAGTAACATGCATGGACTTCATTTTAGGGGTAATTAAGAGTAAAGAGTGCCCCTTATGAAGTGACAACATTGCTTACTCTGGTAGTACAGAGGTTCTCAACTTAGGTGCCGTGAGACCTGCTCAGGGGTGTTGTGGAGTGGGCACAGCTGCTATTGCAGTGGCCAGGTAAAGTGCTCCGTGTGCTTTGTGCAAAGGTAAATAGGAAGGACTGCAGTACACATGTACTCTCTTACCACATTAGGGTTCTCTAATAAGTAGGGATCATATACATGTGTGTGTGTGTGTGTACACACACACACATATGTGTGTATATCTATAGATATATATATCCCCCTAGATTTCATAGATATGTACAGTCAGGAGGGACCTTAATAGATCATTGAGGCAAACCAGGATCCCTGCTGATAAGCCTAAAGTAGGCAAGAGAACTCATTTGTTCCCACTCCCCAGGCTCCTCCTGGAAACAATGTCCTGTGCAACAGATTTACTTGCCCAGTGTGCTTTTGCTTCTGGGAGATGCTATGCAGGGCCAGATTGGGAAGGACTGAAGCACAAGCTAGCTGTTCTGCCTCCTTTAGACTCATCAACATAGATTCATAGATTCATAGAAGTAGGGTTGGAAGGGACCTCGTAGATCATCAAGCACAAACCCCTGCCCTGGGCAGGAGAGAAAACCAGGCTCAAATGACCCCAGCCAGGTAGACGTCAAGCCTCTTCTTAAATATAAACATAACCATCTTAGAGCAGCACTGAGAAAAAGAGCTTAACCATGGCCAGGACAGATAGCCTAGGAGTAGCACTGGGTGCATGCTGAACATAGCTCTATAGCAGCTACCCTGTATTACTTCATGGGTCAAGAATGAATGTGATGTGTGGCTTCACAGCACTGCCCCTAGGCATGGCATGGAGATAGCATGGACATGCCCAGAATATCCACTGTGTAACACCTGTTCAGTGGGAGTGTAACAATGACCACTGGTGTGAATGGCTAGGGACAGACATTCAAAAACCTGAGTCTGAATTGATTCAATCTTTGCAGGTTAGTCTAACCTGGCTAGACTAAATCAGTTTGTAACTGCACAGACAGCCCAGACATGCAGACACATGCTTGTAGTGTCTCTGGCTAGAAGCTGGGGGGCACTAGAACAGTCCTCCCTTCCCTTTCATGCTGCTGAGCTGAGGGTGGGGTGGCCAGGCCCAAGCAGGATGTTCAGGGAATTGACAACAGTGTTCATCACCCCACCACAGTGTTTATCACCCCATTAAGAACACAACAGAGGGACATTACCAGCTACCTGTTGATCCTGCCTTTGTCCCATCTGCCACAGCACAGACCATAGCCAGCATGTGGTCTTCTAGCTAATACACAGACATGTCTCAGCAAGGTA
>NW_017728922.1:8755874-8783095 GCF_001723895.1 Crocodylus porosus
ATCTCAAACTGGTTTCAGCTATTTTCAAACTGGTTTATATGCACTGAACATCTGTTCTGTTACAGCAACTTGTTTCTGATGACTTAAACCAGTTTATTTGTAATGTCTGTCCCCAGCCAATAAGCAGAGGATCTTGATTTGGCCGCATTTCCACCCTTTCATAGCCACTTTGCACAGGTGCAAATGACAACTCAGCACAGCTCAACAACAGAGGGATGAAAAATTGTGGAATATTCTTATAAAAGTAATTCTTAACATTTCACTCTCCACCCCCCCCAAAAAATGTTGAAAGCATCTGAACATTCTTGGCGGGGGAAGGGGGAGAACCACACACCCATACCAATTTTAATGAGTTCACTGAAAAACGTATGTTCTTTAAAGGCTTCCCAGCCCAACCCAGTTTACCTCAAGGGATTAGATCTAACCAGAGCAGAGTACACAGCAACACAGAAGTACAAACATGAAGGTAACACAAGGATAACAGTGACTAGTTATACTTTGCTGAAGATTAACAGAGAAAACTAGTAATCACTGCAGGGTGCAAATTCCAGACAGATGGCTAGATAGACCTAGGCTGTGTGACTTCCTTATGGCCTGAAATATCACTGATTCAAGCAGAGGCAAGAGCAGAGGGATATATAAAGAGACTCTGGAATGCAGAGGATAGAGTCAGATCATCAAAATTAATCTCTCTCTCCATGCTCCAGGGAATTACATGAGATGGGTTACTTTACTAAAGTACCTCTTTTATTTCAACTTAATGTACTGTAAATGGTTTATATTTTCTCTACCCATATTAAAGTCACAGCCAATCCATGCATATACTAAGGGAGCACCCAGACACTTGTGACACACACAGGCATCTTCTAGGTCACTGCTTCTGCACATTTTTAATGGTTAGTTTTCAAATCAGATAGTAATGAAAAATAATTTTTCAAAAGTAAATAACAAAAGCCCTGTTGTATTAGTTGGAGGCAGAAGTCAGAGTCTTACAGTATTTTCTCGTGTTCAGCAGAGCTATTGTGCTCTGATCCTGGCTCGACAGAGCAGCAAGGTAAGTACAACACAACTTTTGTGTGTTCCTACAGGAGTCCACAGAATACCTTTTTCACAGTCATCATATTGAGAACTAGAAAACATCTGATATTGCCAATAGATTTAAAGCTATCAATAAGTTTTGGGGAAGTTTGGCTTATTGTAGGCTGTAGCAAGTCAGAAAGATAGCCAAAGGAATAGGAGGGGATAATCAGAGCTAATTTTCTTTTAATGAGAAGTTAATGCTGGGGGGAAAACAAACAAACAAACAAACATACAAAAACCCACAATTCAAATGGAACTAATACAATGGAGCTTTCAAAAAATCAAAATACAAGAAAAGTAGAGATGGACTCAAATTATCACACAGCATCCATATTTTAAAATTTAACCTCCCACATGCTTCTTCAGGGAGGGGTCCCCAGGATTTGAGTGTAGACTTTTGCAATCAAAAGGCTGGATTGAGATCCACATTTTAAAGAACTCCCAAAGTTCATGGCATCAATGGAGATTCTCTGTACAAAATTATTAGTTTATCTTTATACAAAACCTTTCCAGCTAGATGTGATAAGGGATTCAAAATCACCTTCTTAAAGCATAAAGAAGCTGCCATGGAAATTGATCTGTGTCTTAAGTTCTCAGTAGAATTCCCCACACTGCTGTATCTAAGTAATTTTCTTTCTGCCAGAGAAAGTAGCAAAGCCCTTTTCTTCACACAGTGTTATGATAACAACAACAGGGACATTAGTTATAGCATCTCCGATGCATCTTTGTTTGTGGTAGCCACTAGAAAGTTGGGTGATCCTACAGAAAATGCTCCTGCATCACAGCAGGTGTGCTGACCTCTAAGGGAAGTACAATTACATACTGCAAGAGTCACAAATATTAGTTGCCCCAAAAAGTCAATTACGGTTGAATGAAACAATCTGACACAAAACAAAATGCCTCATTTTCTTTTTGTATTCATTTAGCCATTTTTCATTTTGGCCAATTTAAAAAATGGAAACATTTTTAAACACAAATATTTTGATTGTATAAGGTTTTTTAATCCCTGCCAAAACTTGTCACCCAATTCAACCCAAATTTGTGAATAGATTTGATCACCCCAAAATTGGTGAACTTGCTATTTACCACAGGATTTCACAGAGCTGTAACTACACCTCAGACTGCAGATGCATTAACAAAGCTTTGTCCAGCTAGTTATCTGCATTTTTTCCTGGGTGTAACCAAGGTGACATCTTTAAATATCCTTGCTTGTCATTCAAATATCTTGTATAAAGGTAACATCTCTAAAAAAGTGTATACCTCCTTCCCTGTTGATGGCTACCAGCTAATAAACTACTTTAGTTCAGCCTTAATCTGCATCTGTGTGTTATTAATGGGCTGGCTTCCTTTAGGGAACAGCAGGAGAACTTAGAGTAAACCATCAGGATGTGTCAGTACTTGAGTCCTGGCAAAGCTCTAATTGACATCTTCTCTGTCATTTACTCATAAGGAATGTAGAGCTCTTTCCTTGAATGAAATGTTAGACACTGCCCTGACAGCTCCGGGTGGAAGATTATTCCGCGGCTTAATCGCTCCCTGACAGCCCTGGTTACTCCCACATCAGCATCTGTTAACCTTTCTTTTATCTGTTGCCTTTTGTGTTTCCTAAAACTGTGGCTCCTGATACCTTTGAACAAGTAATGCTGGAGTAACTAAAAGGTTGGGAGGATTGAATTTCAGTTCAGGTAAGCACCCCCATGTCACAAGACTATTTTCAATCCTTTCAGTGTGCACATCTAGCCTACAAATCTTAAAAAGAACAGGGTACCTGGTGAAACTGCTTCTGGATGGCAAGGAGACACAAGTTGCCAACACTTGTGGTTTTATCACAAAGCTCAATTGTTAGGATCTTTCTTAAAGCCTCGGGTCATGTATTAAGGAGATTACATGACCATTTCAGTTTTCCCTGAAAAAAAAGTTTGTAGCTCTCACTGCAGAGACAGGCTTGAAGACGTGAAGCGAGTGCAGCTGGTTCTGTCCATGGACCTGGAGCCCAAATATTCAAGGATTCTGTCTTATTCCAATCTGACAGATTTTGCTTCAGCCTTCATCCAGAATGTTTGCTGTGGCTCCAGCCAGCTGGTTCATGAAAAGAATAAGAGTGTGTTGAAAATACAGGCAGCAGCATGATCATAAAACTGAGACTAGGGAGACAAAGAGTAGATAAGAAAAAGGCTAGAAAGGGCATGATAAATAAAAATAGAAAGACAAGATCCATGGACAAGGCTGTATTATTCAGTGTAAGGAGGAAATGAAGAGGCAAAAAAATAAATAAAAATCAGGATGCTTAAACAGATGAAGCCTAAAGTGCTGACAACAGTAGATGGCCAAGCTATTGACAAGCATTTTGATAACCAGATTAGCAAGGAGGAGTATTTTAATACAGCTGATGGTAAAAAACAATCAGAGGTTTGAAAAATTATTTTGCAGAGAAATATGAAAACTTTCCATAAATTGTCCATTGATTTCTGGAACAGTTCCAGCATTATAACACTTGATCAGACCTGAGAAAGAATGCCTTTCATTCAAAAGCTAGTCTAATTTTATTCTAAACATTGACAGTCCAATAAACAGGAATCATCCCAAAAAATCCTTGCCTCTCATAATTCCTGGACCATCATAGGCACAATGTCACTCTAACACTACGAAAATCTAACAATAATCATCCAATAAGGCAATATGACATGTTAAAATACTTAATAAACAAGCTTGAATTAAAGTAAGCTTTCTATCTCTCCCCTTCCCTCCCCAGTTTTACCCTATTTTCAAACCCAAATTAAAGCTTTATACAGATCTGGAAATTTCCCATAGGTGTTTTCTAGGGCTGTGTAAAGCTTCGATCCCTGATTCAATTCAGTGGGGATTCGGCCAAATCTCTGAATCCGAACTGAATCAGAGGACCCTTTAATATCTCTGAATCGAATAAGAACCCTCCAAATCGATTTGGAGAGATTCGGCGATTAGGACATAGACACAGCTTTTAACAATTTTTTAAAAACATTAAAAGTTGTGTCTATGTATGAATTGCTGATTCTCTGAATCAGCATTGAATCTTGAGATTCAGATTTGAATTAATCGAATCAGGGACAGTGATACAAATCAACAAATCGAATCACTGTTCTTGATTCGGGCCGAATCGGAATCCAAATCGAATAGGGCCCACCTCACATACCCCTAGTGTTTTCTCCCAGATACCTTTTCCACACTACATTTTCTGACTGGCATAAGGGACTGCCTAAAAGTAAAATTGCTAAAATACCATGGCTTGTTTATTGATATTTTCAACCTGACTCTAAGGGAAAAGTGCCTGAGGTTGTCAGGAGAGGAGAATTTATCCATGCATTTCCAGCTCAATTTCACAGATTCAAGGGTTTGACTAGTCAGGTAAGACTTGGAGAGACATCTAAACTTCTGGAAGCATCTTTCTGCTGACACTGGATCTACTGCAAGTTACACTCCAGTATGATATAATACACAGCAAAACAACTCTGATGGTTCTTCTATGCTAAAAGCCCTGGCAATTGGAAATTTGGAGGTTACCTGCTGAACTCTCATTTGGATTTTGGGATTTTTGGGTGCACTGTTATAGGGCAAAAGTATTAACCACACACAAACACACATGTTTAATCAAGTATTTTTTTCTTAGTAATTCAAATAGGATTGTCTTCACACTGAGATCTGGAACTAAACATTTCCAAAATTCATTTTCCACTCCTATCCATAGACTGATTCCCTCCCCCCATCCCATCAGAAAAAAAGAAGTAGAATATGAAAGAAACAATCCTTAATTGAGACAGAGGCAGAGACATTAGGAACAACATAACAGGGATTGCTCTGGTACCTACAACAGGTCAGGCACAAACTGATTGCGGTAGATAATTTCCCCAATTTCAGAAATGGTGACACCATCTTTACTTGGATAGGTGACTAATGCTTTCTGAATTATGGGAAGTTGACATATTAGGGTCCCTTACCTCAACGGGCATCTAAATAGGCCAGGAGTGTTTATGTGCTCCATACAATATTTTTAACTTCAGGAACAAAGTGCAGTAAGGCCTTGAAAGAAAACAATTGCACTTATTTACAATGGTTCCATTGGATTAAAATGTTCTCCAGATACATGTTAAAACAGCAATAAAGGAAGCAAGAGCATTTTAAAAATCTTTTATAGCTTTGCACTGATGACATGTATTTAAATCATCTGCATGCCATCAAACATGGATTCCAATTTAAATGTCACTGTGGAAGCACTCATTCTCATCCCTTCACAAAGTCATTTGTCACCTCCAATTCCTGGTAATGAAGAGAAGTGAATATAAAAGAAAAACCAAACAAATGGAAATCTATTTTTGAAACCTAAAATCTCAATCTTGAAATCTTTTGCTGCAATTTTGTTATCTCCTCCCCTGGGGGAAAAAGAAAAGAAAAGAAAAGAAAAGAAATGTGGTGGGGGGGTGGAGTGGAAATTAAGCAAAAAAATAAAATAAAAAACAACACACACACAAAACAAATGGCAAAGCAAAAGCCTCTGTCAGTGTTTAAATGCTAGCAACCATTTTGGTTCACCCCCTTATTGCCTTAATGGATCTCTCTTACTATTATTACCACTTTTATAGGGAACTTGAATAAGTATAGGGGGGAAAATTCTTAAAATTAAGTATGGGGTGGGGGTAGCAAGCTTTAATTCTAGCTTCTTGAAAAGCAGCCTGGTTTTCCACTATATTAAAATATGTACTCATCTAAAGCAATTTGACAAAGCGGCGTGAATGCCCCAATACATTTTTCCTAAGAATTTCTGGTTTATCATGCATCTGACCATTGTTTTGGACCTGAAAACATGGTGATACTGTGAGCTTTCTGTTAATCAATGACCTTATTTACCTTAGCTAAAATATTGCATGTCTATGTTGTAATACTATATTATGATGGCTAATGTTATTAATTTATTATTAATGCAATATAATGGATAGAACTTATGAAAGTATTAAATTATTCTTAAACATTTATACTGCAATAGAAACTAGAGAATAATCAGCTCAGTCTTTCATCATGCTAGGCACCATACCAACATACAGTAAATGACAGTAATAATAAAGAACCAATAACTCTATGGGGCCAAATACAGCAAACCATGCTCAGGCAGTGTTCACATTGATGTCAGAACATAAGCTGTTGCCTGGACTTTTCACCTTGTGGAGAAAAGTATTTCAGATTGAAATAAAATACTGCTTTCAGGTGGGCAATAACCTCTCGAACCTGCTGCAGTCTGTCTTGATCCTGCAAATACTCATTTACATGTTAAAGCTTTAAACAGAACTGACAATTCCTGCACATTTTTCCTTAAATCCCTATCTCCTAGGACCTAGAGGCATGTACTTAAGTGAGAATCACATTTTCCTTCAATAACAAATAAACCAACCAAATTGTGCTCAGAAAGTAAAGACTGAAAATAGACCCTGTAGGTTGTAGCTCCAGAAGACACCCTCCCCCCAAGCTACTCTTAAAACTCTTGCATATTTTAAGTCAGTCCTCTAATTCAGGGAGGACTGATTCATGAGTTTGGGTAATATTATTTAAAGCATATGAAGAATTCCTTTGTGGTCAAAGGATTTATTCACAAAAGTGAAGTTAGTCAATGGACTTTGGATCAAGCCCTTTAAGTTAATGAGAGATTTCCTGTTGCCTTGAATATGCTTTAGAGAAAAATAATCCAATGTTGTAACACAGGCTTGGACCCTCTGGCATTTGGGCCTGATACTGCAACATTCAGGCATCCTGACTAAAGCTGAATGACCTCAATGTGATCTTTGCATTAAAATTGAATGGGCATGGAATCAGGTCCTGTATGCCACTTTGTTTATATTCTATAATGGATCAAGGGAGATGTATTACAGAAGTTTCTGTGGGGACAGGAGAGGATGTACACTTTTCATAGAATCCACATTTTTATTATATTCAATAAATGATACTTTATTGTATTAATATTGATTAATACAATATTGCAGATATATATGCAAGACACTATATTATAATCACTATAAAAAAATTTTTTTAAATGTAGAATTATATCTTTTTCTGTGTTGTTTTATGGGGCTTTTCAGTAGCTGATTTAATGCAAGCCAGTTAAATTTAAAAATCACAACAGAAATCACAATAACTGCACAATTTAATTTACAATCCTTACAAGAGCCTCCCATCTGTATTAAACATGTATACACATGTACACCCCCCCCACACACACATGCATCCACTTAATTCAATAACATACTTTTTCTTTATAACCTTTTGAAGAACTTGAGAGTGAATTTGACATTTGTGGAAGGGCAAAATTAGACTGTCTAGATCAAAACATAGCATGAATAAGCTCTCCTCAGAGTTCCCAACAGAGTTGGGTGAATAGTCTGTTCAATGGGTCTGGCCTCTTGTTCAGTTCTCCAATTATCCACAGGCAGATGGTGATTTTGTTGAATTTAGTTCATTATTTAAAATATTTTCTGGATAGTTTCAGTGAATAATTCTTCATCTATACATTGCCTGCAAGCAGTTCACAAAGGATATTCAATATTCCGTCTGCCTTGATAAGTCATACAGGTCACATGACATGCTTCTGTTCCCTGATTAACATAACTTTTAGAAACCAGTTTCTAATGCAAACATTTGCAATTCCCTTTCTGGGAACACTTGTTTAAAATGTGCTCTTTTTACACAAATTTCTGACAATGGTCACCAGCAGTCAAACTCTCTTCATAAAGTAAGCAATTTGTTGAACAATAGCGTTTAAGAGAAAGAGATCATAAAAACAATAGACTGTACGCATGCCTGATTTTCCCTAAGACTTACTTTTCCCTGGATATGAAAAGGCCCAGCTCCTTGAGACTCCCTTCACAAGGTCTCTCTCTCCTGCCTTGACAAATTGACAGTTCACCCCTGTTTCTGATGGAGAGGGCTTTTAACTACTTAGTGTTCTTTTGAGCTTTAGGCTCACAGTTTTGCAGTTTTTTGGAGCCTGCAGGGAAGATCCTTGCCTATTTCCTTTCAGGAGTGTGTTTGGATGGCTTTATCTGTAAAAATCACTGTGCACACACCCAAGTGAGTTGGAGGATTATGGGCATAATAAATATTATTAAACAGCAGTTCTGTAGAAGTCAGGATAGAAAATATGATTCTTCAGAAACTGGAAAAAGACATTAAACAGAAAATATTTCTGGGTTGACTTCCTACTGAATAAAGTTCCTCAGTTCTTACCAGTGTATTCTAGGCCTATCTTCCTTTTCCAGACATGGATCTTCAATAGGAAAAAAATAAAGTATGTGCTGATATTGGTTTAGGTTTTATTTTATGGGCTATCTCCATTTCAGTAACTTAAACCAAGACCAGCAAAACTATATTCAAGTATTATAGCTCACTGAGACTCACTAATCACAACATTCCCTCCCCCACTGCCTTCTCCCTACTCCCTGCTTCAAAAGTACCAAGAGATCTACGTATCAGAGCTGTGTAAAGCTTCAGGTGCTGATTTGATTCAGAGAAGATTTGGCCTGATTTGGCAGCCAAATCTTTGAATCCGAACTGAATCAGGAGACCAATATAAAGGTCTGAATTGATTTGAATCTCTCTGAATTTATTCAGAAAAGCTACAGGGAGATTCAGAAATTCAGGCAGTCCCCACTCACTGCTGAGTGGGGAGGGGACTATGGGGGCACCCCCACCAGGCCCCAGCCCCTCTCTGCCCTCCTAGCCCTATCAATGGCTGCCTTGCCTGGCCCCGGCATCCTGGAGCTTTAAAAAAAAAAAAAAGCCCTTCATTCACCAGCTTCTTCTAGGGGGTGAGTCCCACTGCCTTGCACTGCCCTGCGCTGCATGGGGGGCTGTGCCATGAACTCCCATGGCCGTCCCACTCTCCCAGCCCCATCAATCGCTGCCCCACCTGGCCCCAATGTCCTGGTTCTTAAAAAAACCCCAAAAAACTTGCATTCACCAGCTGCCGCAGCAGCTGTCAGGACTTCTAGTGGGTTGTTGTAGAGCCCCTTCCACACAGTGTGGGGTAGTGGGGGGCAGTGGGGATCACCCTCCCCTAGCAGGAGCCAGCGTGTGCGGGCTTTTAAAAAAAAAGGGCCGGGATGCTATGTTGGTGAGTCAGCCATCGATGGGGCTGGGGGAGCAGGTCAGGGTGGGGCCTGCTTGATTCAGAGATTCAGCCAATTTGGCAGCAGCCAAATCTCCAAATCAGATTCGGCTGAATCAATTTGGGACAGTGATTCAAATCACCGAATTGAATCAGTGTCCCCCAAATCAGCCAAATCCGAAGCAAATACTAGCCGCTTTGCACAGGCCTACTACTTATTATAGTAGAGGACCTATCAACATTTTAAACATGGAGAACCATCCTGACAGGGAACAAACAAAGACTGTTGGGGGTTACCAGTACAAAGTCATCAAATATATATTAAATAGGCCTATGCGAATGTTTTTGGTGCTGATGTCTTTTTCCAGTTTCTGGAATTTTGTTGTTCCTTTTCCTTTTTTTTTGGCATATTAAAGACCATTCTGTTGTTAAGTAGATGCTTACATCATTTTATTTGGATTTTTGAAAGTGAATTTGGTGGTTTGGGATGTGACTGTGAACTTGAGCAGGGTAGAGGTATGGCCATGGGGCCTAGTGCCCATGAAGGGCAGTAGATGGGCAGAAGCCCCAGATTTCAAGACTGGAGTCAGTGGGCTTTGAGTTAGTGGCCCCTTCCAGTGAATCAGGATCCGGAAATAACATAGAAACCCCAGCAAGGCTGTGCTCAAGCAGAAGGGCTACTATGGAGAAAGAGAGACAGAAAGTAAACAGAGTTGGTATACCTGCTCTGGGGATAGGATGGAAGAAGCAAAAACCCGGTGATTAATACATCCTATGAGAATAACCCCTGACTTTTCCACCTGCCTCCAGAAACTAAATAGTAAGAGCAAGGTGTGGCAGGTGACAAAGGGAAGTGATACAGGGAAATGGGGAATCTTGACATGCAGGTACAGTTCCCAGGGGACTGGGAAACCAGGCTGATTGCCTTTCTTTTTAGTGTAGCTCTCACAGTCTCCCACAAGGTTGTTGCAGACTACCTAAGGAAGTATGGGTTGGATGAATGGACTGTAAGGTGGACAGAAAATTGGCTGGATTGTTGAGCTCAGAGGGTAGTAATCAATGGCTTGATGTCTAGTTGGCAGCTGGTATCAAGTGGAGTGCCCCAGGGGTCAGTCCTGAGGCTGGTTCTGTTCAATATCTCCATCAGTGACCTGGGATATGGGATGGAGTGCACCCTCAGCAAGTTTGCAGATAACACCAAGGTGGGGGAAATGGTAGATATTAGGGCTGTGTGAAGCTTTAGTCCTTGATTTGATTTGGTGGAGAATCAGAGGACCCTTTAACCTCTCTGAATCGAATCAGAACCCTCTAAATCAATTCGGAGAGATTCAGCGATTTCGACATAGACACAGCTTTAAATGTTTTTTCTACATAACTCAAGGTCCCAGGCAGCTTGTGAATGCTGAGGTACTGGGGCAGATAGATCATCCTGCAGGAGCATGGGGGGCTCCCAAGCGCACTCGGCAGCAGACCTGGAAGTAGACCAGAAGCACTTCTGATCCACTTCCAGGTCTGCCATGGAGCACGTTGGACCCCTCCATGTTCCCCTGGCTCAATGACTGGTGCCTCCTGGGTCTGGGGGGGCATCTAGGGTCCCCCCCATGACTGATTGGTGAACTGGTGGGAGTGCAGCCAAAGAGGGGGAGGTGGATCAGCGTGCTCGGCAGCAGACCCATAAATGGATCAGAAGTATTTCTGGGTTCACTGCTGAACATGGAGGGGGCCCCCCTGTGCTCCTGTGGGACACTCCATCTGCCCCAGCACTGCAGCGATCATGACTCACACTCGGTACCTTGCGGTATGTAGGAAAAATATTTAAAACTGTGTCTATGGCTGAATCACTTATTCTCTGAATCAGCATCAAATGTTCATATTTGGATTCGGCTAAATGAATCAGGGACGGTGATCTGAATCAACTAATTGAACCACTGTCTCTGATTCAGGCTGAATCCAAATCCAAACCAAATACGTCTGTTTTGCACACCCCTAGTAGATATGCTAGAAAGTAAGGCTAGGGTTCAGAGGGACCTTGACAAATTGGAGGACTGGACCAAACAAAATTTCATGAGGTTCAACAAGGACAAGTGCAAAGTCCTGTACTTAGGACTGAACAATCCCATGCACTGGTACAGGCTGGGGATCGACTGCCTAAGCAGCAACTCTGCAGAAAAGGACCTGGGGGTTAAAGTGGACAATAAGATGAATATAAGCCAACAGTGTGCCCTTGTTGCCAAGAAGGCTAACAGCATACTGGACTATATTAGTAGCAGACTGAGAGAAGTGATCATTCCCTCTATTCTGCACTGGTGAGGCCACATCTGGAGTACTATGTCCAGTTTTGGGCCCCACACTACAGAAAGGATGAAAGGATGATGGATAGAGTTTAGCAGAGGGTAACAAAAATGGTTAGGGAGCTGGGGCATATGACTCATAAGGAGAGGCTGAGGGAACTGAGCTTACTTAGTCTGCAGAGAGAAGAGAAGAGAAGCCTGAAGGCGAATTTAATAGCATCTTTCAATTACCTTAAGGGTGGTTCCAAAGAGGATGGAGCTAGACTGTTGTCAGTGGTGGCAGATGACAGAACAAGAAGCAATGGTCTCAAGTTGCAGCAAGGGAAGTTTAGGCTGAATATCAGAAAAAAACTCTCTCACCAGGAGGTTGGTAAAGCATTGGAATAGGTTACACAGGGAAGCTGTGGAATCTCTCTATCCCTGGAAGTTTTTAAGACTCATCTAGATAAATCCTTGGCTGAAATGATATAGTTGGGGATGGTCCTGCTTTGAGCAGGGGTTGGACTAGATGACCTAAGGCCCCCTCCAACCTTAATTTTCTATGATAATCCATGACTAGCTGCAGTTATTGACTATTAGCATTGCTGTAGTTTGTAATGCTTTGATGAAAATTGATTTTAAATACAAGGTTTTTTGCTCAAAGCAGGTTTATGTTTTCATGGTGTCAAAACCTATTATAGCTGGCATACATGTTTGAAGGTTAGCTTTAACCACTGGCCTTCACTTGTTCCTTCACATGCTGTGCTACACATATACAGTCTTCAGAGCAGAAAGATTACCACAATTATCCTAATTCACTATGCACCCTATTCAATCCAAGATTAACTTTATATAGACTCCCAAATGGATGTAGATTTTTTTATTGTTGATGGCAGTAACAATTCATCACATAATACTTTTCAGCGTTATAAGAATGTCTTATAGTTAGGGAAAATTTAAAAAAAATCATAATTAATATTAAAACCAATCAAATTCAAAGGTTTTCTGTGATCGAGGAATTCAAAATACTGTGAGGTGATGACAGGGTAGCATAATGGACATGCTGAAAGGGAGAACAGCAAGTGGTAAGTGTAGGTGTTTGAAATGGAAAAATTGGTCTGAGAAAAAGTGGTAGTAGTAATGTTGAGCCTGAATTCCTTGCTGTAAGATAAAAGGACTTGTGAAATAAAGAGCAAATAAATACATTCATTCACAATAAAATTAATAAATGTAATAATAAGCTTCCCAAGTGCTTCTACTTCTTTTTGACAATACATCCAACAAGTTTATGGAGGGAATGGAAGACAAAAATAAAATACCCATCTTCTTGCCACCTGGGTTCAAAACACTCCCACTGAAATCAATGAAAAGTTTCTTGTGGACTTCAGTGGGAGTTGTCTTATGCATAGACATTTTGGGTGAGAACTTCAGAATGTGGTTTGACAATTGTAAAGATTATCAGTCTTTTGGAAGATACAATATTGAAAGAGCGTTCCTTCCTGCACCTGCACAGTTGAGTACCTAAAATGAGTTCAACATTCTCCTTCGCAGTATCTAGTTCTAGACACCATTAGGGGCAGGATCCTGCCACAGGCACACCTTTGATAAGTTCCCATATAGAAACTACCTTATATTCATATCTATTGAGGGCTTTGCAGCAGACTATAGCTAAAGAGCATGCCTAGAGCTTATGTGGCAACTGACTGTCTTGAACAAATTCCTGCCTTTACCCATGAAGTACTAAAACTACTTTTCCACTACACTGGCAAAATATTTCCAGAAGGCCTGACTCACATGGTCCTTCTCTTCCTCCCAGCAGGGCAGTGACTCAGACAGTTGCACTGAATTTATACTTGCTAAACTCAGTTAAGAAGTGTCCCATTCCACATCCACTAAATCCACCACATCCACCAAAAATAATTTGAAGTACCTACTTTTCAGCATGTGTCTAGGGCAGATCCAGAGTCACTCTCACAGATCTATGTTACATTTTTTCAGCATTTGTTATGCATGGAGTGGTAGCAGGTAGGAGAGGTGTATTTTCATGACAAGACTCCTGGTCTGGATATGCCCTCAGTTTTTCACTATTGATCCATTCCTGTTCAGTAGCATGCAGGCAGCCCTCTCCTCTCTCCTGTTCCTAGAAGTCTTGCTGCTAGTATTCTGAAAACTAAGCTCACTGTTTAAGGTAGTAAAACACCTGCCCATGCCTGTGAAAGGCTGAAGCACCAAACTGTTAAATTAACAGCTGTACATGGCTCTTGAAACTGGGATGAAAGTAAACAAATATTATTCTGAGTCCATTTCTCTGGAGTAGAGCAAGGCCCCATATAACCTGACAGTAGAGCCAGGAGTGCTCAAAACATGAAGCATTTGGACTGGAAGGCTCTGTGACAATTACTATAATTTCACATACCAAAAAACCCTCCACTCCTAGGGCCCATCTGGTTCAAATAAATATATTACAATAGGGGAAAAAAAGCCCAAAACATGTTAGAACTGATGGAGAAATCTTAAAAAACAGTTGTGAAACTGAAGTTTCCAGCCTCTCACTGGTGCTCAGCTGGGGGTATTTTTTCTGGACCGTTTCACCCATCCCCACATGATAATATAAAAGTCAGCGCTTCATTGAACTTTCTAATAGCCAGGACATATTTCCTTCACAACCCCAGTGCTCTCTCTCACTATGAGCTTTCTCCTAAGCAGCATGACACAACATATTGTAAAGGGAAAATGGTAATTAGAAGGAACATTCGAGCAGAGGAACTTGTCTGGAAAAATGCTTTAGTTAAATGAAGCGATAAAGATTGTTTTTAACTTAATCTGTTAAACACACACGCACACAAACACACACACAGATCTATCCATACTCTCATTTTTAACAGAGACAGATTAACTCTCAGGACAAAGAACGGGAAGGTGTTAGCCCCTCATTTCAAATGTAGCACTGGACCAACCTCTTCACTCTCAGTTCCAGCCACTGCCTCTGAGCTGCAATAGGTTCCAGCAGCTTTCCTTTGACAAGCTGGTGTGCCATTGCAGCATGGGCACTTTCAAGGGCAATTACCTGGTACATGGGAGAGCAGTAGAGCCACTTTGCTCCATGTACCACGTACGTTAGGCATCAGCAGTATCATTTATTAGCCAAGATGAGGGCCTCATTTTGCTTGGCACATAGTGAGACAGTCCATGTCCCAAAGTATTTACAGTTAACAAAGAGAGGATAAAAAGAGAATAGTAGAAACAGCAGCATAAGAAGGGGTGGACAACTGGGACAACTTCTCCAGCTGCCATTGCCACTGCTTCAGCCAGCCTAGCCTGTCGCCCAGGGCATGCACCCTAGTATTTATGTCTCTGAGAAGAAAGCATACATAAACTCAATTTTTCAGGGAGGGAACTGTGGTATACAGAGATTAAATAACTTGTCTCAAGGTACCAAAACTACAGCCAGAGAATGAATTCAGTTCTGATGAGTCCAAATCTGATACCTCAAGCACAAGGACATCCTGTCCCTTTAAGATTTTAAACCACTAGCATTTCTACGTAAATTCCTGCTATGGGTGTGCTATAAATATATCCCATAGTCAATCCAAACACTGAATAGTTAAATTAAGGTAAAATATTTCTGGAGGGGGAAAAAAAAAAACAACTAGTGCCTGAGGGGAGAACTTGTCCTTGCAGTCAGTCTGTGTCATTATTTGCAACAGGATTGTTATAAACACAAACCTATCTTTAACACTGGTAATTTATATACCTGCCTCTTCAATTTGCTTCCTATAAGGTATTATGGAAGTACTTAAGAAATAATAGATTTTAAAAAGTACTACTTTTGCAGCCATTTGCATATTAGGGTATACATTGTATGTTAGGATCCCTAGGAATCCACAATAGCAGCCATAACTGCTATTGAGTGACAACAAATCTATCTATTTATCTATCTATCTATAGAGCTTAGTCCGTCTGTCTGTCTGTAGCACCCTTTAAATGCAAACAGCTTAAAAACTGTTAGAGATAGAACATTTGTATCTTCAGAGAAATGTTTTTGCTAAACCTTAGCATTTGTTTAGTGACCATGATGATCTCAACTTCCAGAACTGGGAAAAAGTCAGGGTCTAGGGCTGTTTCTACTGAGCTCCTCCTGGAGGGCACCAGGTGTCCAGTGTGGCAGGGAGGGCAGAGGGAAGAGTCAGCTGATGAAAAGCGGGAGCCAGGCAGAGGCACGAGGCACTGGGAGAGCAGTGGTGGGTCCGTCCCGAGCCCGGAGCAGGGAAGGAGGAACCAGGAGCAAGCCTGGTGTGGCAGGGAGGGCAGAGTGAGGGGCTAGTTGAGAAAAAGTGGGAGCCAGGCAGAGGCATGAAGCAGTGGGCAAGCAGTGGCGGCCCCATCCTGAGCCCTGAGCAGGGAAGGAGGTGTCTGGGGGTGGTGCAGACAAAGCCCCAGGACATGGGCAGCTGTTGCAAGGCATGGAGCTTGCCTTCCCTTGCCCAGCAAAGAGGCGTGCAGGCAGCAGCATGGGCAGGTCTGCCTCTATCCCACTGGATGAGAGTAAGTGCAGGAAGGGATTGGTATTTCCAAATGTTCAGCCTATTTTATTTTAGTTTTATAAATATTTAATTTATTTAATAAATCTAAAAGTAAAATCTATCTGTTTGTTTTTGTTATTTGAAATTCATCTGTCATTCTTGATGGGTAATTCACTAGTTTACTAATAAACTTCCTAAGCATTAAAGTTGATAAAATATAGATTTCACTCATTCAGTGGAACTGGGCTTTAGTCTTATTTCAACTGTTTTGTGCTTTTTTTTGTTGCCATAAATCACCATTAGAAGAATCCCCATAAAGCATGCAGTATAATCATCTCATACAATGAATCCCCACAGCATCAATAGTATTGGGTATTGAGTATTGAGTGCGGTTTCATAACCACGGAAGTGGGAGCAGCACTAGCACAGCTAAACAACTAGCCTATAGAATTGTGATTTCTATGACTGAAAGCCAAGGACTACTGGAGAACAGAAGATTGAAGGGAGATTGATAACAAGATCCAAGTAACTGAAGGGAGTTTATAAAGCTGTCAGAGATAGACAGATCTCTGTGGCCATCAGTGACAGTACTAGAAGCAATGACCTCAATTACTGCAGCAGAGAAAATTTAGGTTGGAAATTGGGAAGGACTTTCCAGCTATGAGGGTGCTTAAGTTTTGAAACAGGCTACCTAGATAAGTTTGGAGGCTCCATCCCTGGATATTTTTAAGAGCAGGTTAGAGTGCGGTTCCCCAACTCTGACAGATTGTGCACTACCAATTTAAAACAATACAACCTTAAGTACCACCAGCAAATTTTTGTCATATAAAGTAATTATAATAAATCTGCTAACTCATACCACTGACAGGTTGTCTGCATACCACTGGTGTTATATGTACCACAGAGTGGGAACCTTTGGTTAGATGATACTGGGATGGTTTAGTCAGAGTTGTTGTGCTGTGAACAGGGGGCTAGACTAGATGACCTCATGAGGTCCCTCCCAACCCTACTTTCCTATGATCCTACGTAAAAGGAATGCTTATGACCACTGATAAGGAGGTAATAGCAGCTTTCCAATACAATTACACAGTGGGCATGTCTACATATACAATTAGTCACAACTAAATTCACTGCAACTTAATTTACTAAGTCTAGTGCCAACTCCCTCCAGCCCTGCTATGTCCCCCTCTAGCCACCGAGGGAGCTCCAGCCTCCAGTTACATGGCTACCAGCACTTGGCATCCATGCTGAAGCCAGAGCCAGCTGCCAGCACTTGGCAGCCATCTTGGAAACACCGCCCCATGCTCTAATCCTTGGCCAGCCTCTTTCTTGCCCAGAAACCATGTGCCCAGCACAGGGCCAGCACACAACAGCTCTCTCCTTGGCCATCCTGCTTCCCCAGACCATGGCTGCTTCAGCCCCTGCCTGTGCCCCTGCCAGTGATGCCCAGTACCCCACTCACCTGCCCTGCCCTGGGAGCAATGCCAAGCACCCCACACTCCTGCTGGCCATGGTGCTGGCCCAGCTAGTCCCAGTAGACCCCTCCCACCCAGGACCCAGAAGAGCCATGCACCCACCAGCAGGGGCTAGAGCACCAGGTGTGGTAGGCAGAAGGTGCCAAAGAACCTCCTCCCAGGCCCAGCTGGGGGCCTGCTGTTGGATGGTGCATGGGACCCAAGGGCCCTGCAGGGCCATGGGCAGGGGCTGGGAACTGGGAACATGGACACAGCCACCAGGCCAGGAGAGTGTTCAGGGCCTAGTAGTCAGGGTCCTCAGCCTCCACTTCCCGGGTCTCAATGGCCAACTGCTCCTGAGCTATGGTCTTCACTCATGCCCAGTGGTCCCACAGTGCCTGGGCCCATGCTTCCTCCCAGGCAGTTTCCCGAGTGACAACTTTTGCACACAAAGCCTGCACTTGTGCCTCCTGTGCTTGCACCCATGCCTCCTGCTCCTCTGCTGCTGCCACCAGCCACTGGAGCAGAAGGGCCCATTGTGTGCCTGGGCTCAGGCAGCCACCAGCCAAGCCCCCCCTTCCCCCCATCCCTGGGGTTGGAGGACCATTGAGTGCTGGCCACAGACAACCTGCCTCCCCTGTCCCCTTCCCAGGGCAGGATAGTCCAGGCTGCTGGCAGCACCTGCTGCTGGCAGCACCTTCTGCTGCTGCTCCATACCCCACTTCCCCACTCTGCCCCTGCTGCCCAGCCTTGCACTGCCACTCCAGTGCATGGGACTCCCTGAAAACTGGGGCAAGGGGGTGGACACACCCCTCCCCTTCCCACTGAGGGCCTCTTCAGGGAGGCATCCGAGGGCTGGCCCCCTCCCATCCTGCCACTGTGCTCCTGTTGTGTGTGCTCAAGGTGGTGTGCAATGAGTTGTTTATGCACGCTGAGGGGTACCCAAGCCACTATGCACTGCTGCTGCTGCCAATCCTCCTGGTGTCCTGGGCATACCTGTGTTTCTGGTTTGGGATCCTGAGCTCCTAGAGCACAGGGGGCAAGCCTGAGCTTTCCTGTAACATCCACCACCACCTGGATGGCTACCTGTAGCAGTGCTACATGTCCCTACCTCCTGCTGCTGAGGAGAACATTGCCACCACTATTGACCTTCCATGGAGTGTGAGAGCTGCATCGCCACCAGTATCAACCTTCCCTGGGCTGCCCAGCTGCAGGAACATGGTCTATCCAATAAACATCTGAACTGTGTCCCACTTGTCTATGTGCTGTAGCGGGGGGAACCTAGGGCCAAGGGATTGCAGGCAAGTCAGAGAAGGAGTGGGGGCAGTCAGGAGCCCTGGAGCTGGGCTAAGGCCGGCCCCCTAGTGGCTGGGCAGACCTGGCACTAAACTTAGTGCTGGGTCACATCTACACTTGTGTTACTGCATATTAACTAATTATGACTAAATTTGATCCCTGCAATTTGCACTGATTCAGAGGAAGAGTAAGTCAACTACAAACCATCCAGATTGGATCAAACAATGAAGATACAAATAATTTCTGAAAGCTGAACAACTCCAGCTTCTGTAAGTGTCAGGGAACAAAATGCATACAATCAACCTTGCAACGTAAAGATCAACAGAAGTGTTGCCATTGACTTGAGTTTAAGGAAATTGTGGAGTGGGAGGTGGGGAGCTACAAATGAGCCCTGTGTATTATAATTGCCAGTGGTTTAACTGGGGTAGGGCAACTGGGGCAGCAGCCCTGGGTGCCAACTTGGGGAGGAAAGGGGGTCAGCAGATAAATCACACCACTGGCATGGTGGCTGTGGCAGGCCAGTAGGGGGTGCTCCTGTATTGAGCCACCCACCTCACTGTGCCTGACCACCTTCCAGGCTCAAAGTGTGTCCCTGGAGGTGCCTCATGTCTGGCTGACCCCCTTCCTGGAGCATACCCACTAGCCTGGGGGTAGAGCTGCCACCACCTAGGGATGGGCTTGATTCTGGCTCCGCACCCTCTCAGAAACACGGGGTACTTGACTCACTTCAAGAACCTGAAGTGCTTCCCTCAGTCAGAAACACAAGTAGTGGTCTCCTTTAGTCAGCTGAATGAAGGCCCACCCCCCCCAAGGCATAATCTAGACCCACTCCTAATAAGTCTCCCATGCTAGGTACAAAGGAGAATTTTATTGGTTATAAGGAGTAGGGTTGGAATAGGGTACAGAGTTGAGTAGTAGCAGAGAAATCCCATAGAGCAAACAGGGTGGCTGGAGTTGTCTTTGATCATGCATCTGAGTTACTGCAAGCTATATATCTATTAGATCTCAGGTAGCTTACCCGCAAATATCATCCAGAGGCAGGTGGAGATTTCCTCTGGAGGCAGGCAGTTCCTTGATCATGAGCTTTGAGAGAGAGTGAGCAAGTTTCAGATGGTCCAGCTCTTCTCTCTCTCTCTCTCTGAGTTTTCCTCATGGCTGCTGCCCCTTCCTCCTGGGCAGTCATTAACTTATATAGCCCCTTATAGACCATTTATCTGGTCCAATGGATGCCAGCTCCTGTTGACTGTCAGCCAACCAATTTGAAATGCATCACTGGTTGTTGGGCAGCCTGGCAGACTCTAGCTCACCAGGGTGCCCAAGCCCCTCACCCAGCCAGTCATGGAGGCAGAGGAAGCAGGTTTCCCCCCTCCCTCAGGAATGTATCCAGCTCAGGTTATCTAAAGAGATAGGGTAAGGTGTGTATCCTCTGCTGGGCCCATCCTAACCAAACTGTCACAGAGTAGAGTTTTTGGGGAGAAACAGAGGTGGCTTCCTGCCACAGTGGCAACCTTAAATTGCTGATTCACCTGCATGTAGCAGCTGTCTTGGGCACCCAGCTGCATCATTATGCCTCTGATAATTACTAGGGCTGACAAATGATTTTAAAAAATAATCGCAATTAATTGTAAGATTTAAACAAATAATTTAAATTAATCCTGATTTTGACTGCACAGTTAAAAAATAGCACCACCCCCGACAACAGCCCAGATCCCATCCACCCTGTGGCTCCTTCCTGCTACTAGCAACAGGGAAAAGTGGCCTCTCCCCTTTGCCACTGTGGGCCCTTCTTGCTGTAGCCACCTGGAGCATGGACTTGGGCTGCCCTGTGACTCCCTGCTGGGAGGCCTGGAAGGGGCAATAATGGTGGAGGAGAGGCACCACAGGACAGCCTGGCCGTGGGCTCTGGGTGGCTGTAGCAAGAAGGGACCAGCATTAGTGAGGGGGAGGTTCTACCTTTCCCTTGTGCCAACCAGCAGCTTCTGCCCAGCTCTGCTGGCCCTATCTTCCCAACCCCTGGTCAAAATGGATGTGATTAATGCTCATTTAAAAATTAACTCTCAGATTTGTTTTTTGCTTTAATTGCACCCATTAACTGCGATTAATTGGCAGCCCTAATAAGTGCCTTTTGAAAGGTAGCCTTTTGTCATTTTTCTCTGTCTAGTACTGTTCTGGGGCACAGACCATGGCAGGCCCTGTACAGGTGTGGAAGGAGAGAGTGTCCACCCAAACACTTGGGTCCTGTAGAGAATCAGCAGTGAGATGAAGTACTAAAATGGGAAGGAGCTTTTCTACGTTGTTTGAGAGACTGAAGTCAGCATAAGAAGAGGCCATATCATAAAGGGCATAGCAGAGGCTACTCCTACATGTGCATCAACACACCAGAGACATGCTGCCTGTCTCACTGCCATTCCACAAAGGAAGAAAGATTATTCTACACCATGGTCTCCAGGGCTGTAGGTTCAAATGTGATGGGAGAATATACCCTCATGGTTAACTTAAAAACTGAGTTGTCACTGACAAGTTCCCACCACCCAATTCCAAGATTGCTCCTTCCTCCTCCTTCTCGTCTTTGTTATGACAAGGTAGTTAGCAGAATTCACAAATTCATTGGAATTTGGCAGGCCATGCCATGAGCACTTCTGTTATGGCCTCTGGGCTGTCAGCTGTGTGTCTTAGTACCCACACCACCCCAACTCCACTGAGATGGTTGGTTTATTGCAGCTAAGGCATATGCAGTTTGCTTTTTGCATGCGTGATTGTTTTTTTTTAATTCCAGATAAAGGGTAAAGTTCTTTATTTCATTTAAATAGCCACTCTTCTTGTAAAAGTGTCTCTTATCTCACATCTAACATAGAGATGGGTGCCAGAGTTCTCTTAGCTACACCTTCAGTGCAAGTGGTGAAAGAAAGCTGATTAATAAAAATACATACACTTACAAAAAAGTTCTATAGAAACTAATTCCCATAGGACTTGATAAAGAACTAATAAGGAAAGATGGCCCAGGGGTTAAGGCACTGACTTGTTTCAGTTCTCTGTACCACTGTAGACTTCAAAAAGACTTTATCTAGTGGCATATATCCTCTTCAATCAGCTGATCATTATAAGATAGGCACCTCCTCTTCCCCCACAGCTTCTTCTCTCCTCTTCAGGCATGCAATTTTATTCCCATCAGAACTCCCACTTATATAGGAGTCTCTTCTTGCTCCTTCATCCTGGCTCTCCCTTAAGAGAGAGCAAAACCAACATTTGTTAGGCTGAGATACACTTCAAAATTAAATATAAATGAATGCAACTGATTCTTTTCTATCACATCTATGTTGTAGGAAATAATTCTACTACCCTGCTACATACCCAGATCTCCTTTGCAAACAGAAGAATGGTGCAGGGCACAAGGCATATTTTGAGTAAAGGCAGAAGGGCTTCCCTCCCACGGATTCCCTTCCTTCTGGAGATATTTATTTCCGAGAGGATCTACTGTCATAAGAACATCCAGAGGACATTCATGTTCTTAGGTATTAATCTGCTTAAAGTCAGAATCATGAGATTATCTTTTCACTAACATCAATATAAGCAGATTGACTTCTCAGGGAGGAGCTTTCATTGGACAGGACTGTAACCCTCTCCTCAATAGGTAGCTGAAGATCTGTTCCAGGTACCCAGAGCCAGAAACATTCTCAGCTCTCTTACCCTGAGGGAATCCTGGCGCTGAAACAGAACATGGACATTTCAAACCCATCCTCTCTACCACCTCCAGCAATATGTTGCAGTTGAGGATGATCTGATCATCTTCCGTCTTATCTGTGTTTCCAAAGATGGCTGATGAGGCCTATCCAGGATTGACGGACTCTGCTGCAGTCCCTACCATCCTGTTACATTTATTAGGATGACAAAGGTTTGACCAGTTTCTAAAGCTCCAAACAAATTTGTGAGTGCTCTGCTGCAAATCTTTTTTCCTATAATTATAACTTGTACACTATTAATGAAGAAAGATGCCATCTCTTTGCATTCTAGCTATCAATTACAACCCGTTACTGAATGCTTTTCAAACTAGCAATGTGTGGGTTGCTATAGGAAACAGCCCAAGGCCTATTACCAGAGGTTTGTAATGATTTCTGATATCAAGAGAGCCCACAGGTTTGTTCTTATGACAATTGCATCTGTGTTTTCCTTATAGCCCCTCTCATGTTAAACAAACTAAAAGATGGATGTATTAGCAAGGCTTCCAAGGGGAGAAGGGTTTAAGAGAGTTTTCAGGATCTTTCACTGCAGTATGAACTCAGTAGAAATCATGAGACAAATGCTTTCAGTAAGTTAGCTATGGTTTAAGTTTATCATCATCACCCTTGCATTGTTTCCCCTAACTCTGGAGTATGTATAGTCAATAGGTACACCACCAAGCTCCTCTTCTATATTGCATTTCAGGTAGCACATCCAATCTGGACTATAAATAAAGAATATAATTAAACAGATCATTTAAAAGTAGAGGTTACCAAAAATACATCCATCTCCACTTATGCCTGGGCATAGTGAAATAATAATATAAGCTAACTCCCTACTCTAAACTTCATTAAAGATGAGCTATGTCTCAAATAAGAGAAAAAACTCAAATTAGAATCTCAAAATTATGCTAAACTATTAAAGTTCAGAAGAATTCAGTTATTTTCTTTTGATTATGCCTGGAAGGGAAAAGGGTTGATCTATTTTTTTCCTATACAATTTGCAAAGTTATTTGCCATACTAAAGAGGTCCAGCAGTTTTGTATATGCGTCCAAATTTGAAATCTCCTTCTGAAAGGAGGAGCTGAACATTTTGAGGTTGAACCATCACTTCATAAGACTAAAATAGTGTTTTATAAACTGTTCCAGTTTGAGTTTATAAAACTCTTTCTATCCTTAGTCTCAGTAGTGTTTTCAGTAATTCACAGTGACATAAGTTGATGGCGCCTAGAGAGGCCAGCAGGTCCATGAAAGCCGATGAAGAGTTATACCTAAAAATATATATTTATTTTGTCCTTAAGGAAGTTTTCAGAGCAGGTTGCTAACCAACTGATGGTTTCTAGCTGAAAGGAAAAGGTTGTAGTGGGAATGGTCTTGTTGGGGAAATTTGGAGAAGCTTACTAGCAAGAGAGGGGTGCTTTTGAATGAAGAAGTAAGAGTACTGTGGAAAAAATCTAAAATAAAATAGAGACAGTTCATTGGAACAGAAAGCCTGGCACATGGCTCACTTCCATCCTAGCTGTTTCCTTTCCTGCTGCTAGGAGATGGCCAAGAGCTTCCTTTTTAATCAAGGACCATTGGAAAGTACCAGCGGGCTTCCACTTACAGTACATTGATTGACTTCCCACTGTAATGACAATTGCATCCTGTAATCAAAACTGCAATAATTAATAGCACAATTATTCCACCTCACTTGTGGCACCAAGTAGTCAGAAATGGAAACAATGAGTATATATGCTGAAAATCATGACAGACACTAGGAGAAATGGATATTAAGCCTCATGCCAGTCAGTCCCTATCCCAACATTCAAAACAATGTATTAGAAAGGAGATGTTGGTGAAGGAAATTATGATTCTAGTCCAGGTCAAAGGTCCATCTGAGCCTAATGGCCCATTGGGTTGCTGTGGTTTAGACAGCAGTTTCTGTAGCTAACAAATGAAGCACACCGAAGGGAATTATGTGAGTAATATCACATCTGGCTGCCTTTGACACCCCTGCCTGAATGATGAGGTCCCTGTTTACAGCTGAATCATCTGGGGTTGCCTTTGACATGAATCCAAATTAGGATTTGGACTCCTGCTTCAAATCATAGCAATAAAACTAACTGAACACTCATAAGCATTTGGCATCCTGGACCACAACCCACACTTCAGAGCAGAGGGTGTCCTGGGGCATGATGGTCTCCATCTCTCCCCCAAAGGTAAGAGTTTGTTTTCTTACAGGATAGTTGACCTCCTCCAGCGGGCTTTAAACTAAGCTCATCAGGGGTTGGGGATCCACAGGAGCAAGAGACAACTCAACCAGGTGTAGGACCTGCCCAGGTAAGAGCTCAGGTATATATCAAGGGACCAGTTGTCTCTCAGGAAGGGGGGTGCCCAGGGCTTCCACAGGGGGATTAAGGTGTCTCTTCACTAATGCAAAAAGCATGGGGAACAAGCAGGAGGAGCTTGCTTTCCTGCTTGCAGGTAGTAAAATCGACCTGGTTGGCCTAGTGGAAACTTGGTGGGATGACACTTTTGACTGGGCAGTAGACATAGAGGGCTATAGGTTGTTTTGAAGAGGTAGGAAGGGGAAAAAATGTGGGGGGTTGCAGTCTATGTTAGGGAACAGTATACCATTTCTGCCTTCCAAATGGGACCAGAGGAAGGCTTAACTGAGACCCTGTGGGTCAAGCTCCAGGGAGGGCAGGGGGAGAGGGATCTGGTGGTAAGGGTTTACTACAGGCCACCACATCAGGAGGAAGAGCTGGATCTGGAATTCTCCAGGCAGCTGGGGGAGGCCGTGCATGCAAAGGATGTTGTGGTCATTGGGGATATGAATTACCCTAACATCAACTGGGAGAAGGAGTCGGCCAGGTCTAGCCACTCACAAAAGGTTCCTGATGTGCATATAGGACCTACACCTCGTGCAGGAGGTACTCATCCCCACTAGGGGAAACACCATATTGGATCTGGTGTTAGCCTCTGGGGGTGACCTGGTGGGGGAGGTGCTAGTACAAGAGAGGCTAGGGGACAGTGATCATGAAATGATCCAGTTTGCTATTCAGAGAAAGGTGGGGAGGGTAACTAGCACAGCGCAAATGCTTGACTTTAGGAAAGCCAACTTCAATGTGCTCAGGGCAGTAGTCAGGGAGGCACTCGGAGCCCAGGGCATATGGGGGTCCAGGAAAGGTGGTCCTTCCTCAAGGATGCTATCCTTGGGGCACAGCAGGATGCAATTCCTCTGCTCAGGAAGGCAGGAAAAGGGTCCAAGAAACCTTCATGGCCGAGCGTGGATATCCAGGCTGGCCCGAGGGCAAAGAAAAAAGCGTACTGGCGGTGGAAGCAGGGGGCAGGGACAAAGGAGGAGTACACCCCCTTGACCCAAGCTTGTAGGGATTTGGTGATGAAAGCTAGATTAGCTTTTGGGATTAAGGATAACAAAAAGTCCTTCTTCAAGTATATAGGTAGCAAGAAGAAGTCTTGGGGTAACATTGGACCCCTACGAGGCAGGGCAGGGCAGTTGGTGATGGACGTGCGAGAGAAGGCAGAACTCTTCAACAAGTTCTTTGCCTCCATGTTCCTGTCTGCTGACAATGGGGTGCTCTCGGGTGACAGGGTAGAGAGGCCCAGGAAGGATGCGAGTCCCCCAGCTGTTAGTTCAGACCTAGTTAAGGATTACCTGGAGGGCCTAGATGTGTCCAAATCGGTGGGCCTAGATGACCTTCATCTGTGAGTCCTGAGGGAATTGGCTGGTGTCACTGCAGAGCCATTGGCACGGCTGTTCGAGGACTCCTGGTGCACAGGCCAAGTCCCTGAGGACTGGAAAAGGGCCAGTGTGGTCCCTATTTTCAAGAAGGGGAGGAAGGAAGATCCTGGCAACTACAGGCCAGTCAGCCTCACTTCTATCCTGGGGAAGGTCTTTGAAAAAATTATCAAGGGCCACATTTGTGAGAGCCCTGCAGGGGAAGTGATGTTGAGGGGTAACCAGCATGGGTTTGTGCCAGGCTGATCCTGCCTGACTAACCTGGTCTCGTCCTATGACCAGGTAACAAAGAGCTTAGATGTGAAGGAAGAAGTCGATGTCATCTTCTTGGACTTCCAGAAGGCCTTCAACACAGTGTCCCACCCAATTCTGGTGGGCAAGCTGAGTGACTGTGGCATTGACGAATGCAGTCACACGGGTGGCAAACTGGCTCCAGGGGCGCACCCAGAGGGTGGTGGTGGATGGGTTGATGTCGACCTTGGAGGGTGTGGGCAGCGGAGTCCCTCAGGGCTTGGTCCTTGGGCTGGTGCTGTTCAACATCTTCATTAGTGACCTGGATGAGGGTGTGGAGAGCACCCTGTTCAAGTTCGCTGATGACACCCAGCTGTGGGGTAAAGTGAATACACCGGCAGGCAGGGACCGCATCCAGGCAGACCTGGATAGGTTGGAGAAGTGGGCGGATCTGAACAGGATTGTTCAACAAGGACAAGTGTAGGGTGCTGCACCTGGGGAGAGGGAATCAGCATTAAGGTTATAGGTTAGGGGCTGACCCTCTCGGCAGCACAGAGGCAGAGAGGGATTTTGGAGTCAGGATTGACTCCAGGATGAATATGAGTCGCCAATGCGATGAAGCAATAGGCAGAGCCAACCGCACCCATCATACATCAACAGGGGCATCGCTAACAGGTCCAGAGAGGTCTTGCTCCCCCTCTATGCGGCGCTGGTCAGGCCGCAGCTGGAGTACTGTGTCCAGTTCTGGGCGCCGCACTTCAAGAGGGACGTGGAGAACCTG
>NW_017728922.1:8783195-8813339 GCF_001723895.1 Crocodylus porosus
ATGGTAAGGGTGGCCAGAGCCTGGAACAGGCTTCCCAGAGAGGTGGTGCTCTCACCTTCCCTGGAGATCTTCAAGAGGAGACTGGACAGGCACCTGGCTGGGGTCTTATGACCCCTGCCACCCCCAGTGTTCCTTCCTGCCCATGGCAGGGGTCGGACTAGATGATCTGTCTAGGTCCCTTCCAACTCATTGATTCTATGATAAGCAAGCAAGTTCAAAAGGAATCTGGATGGAATCTAAATTGGTATAATTAAAAACTGCATCTAACCTCAATTCCTATAGACATTTATCACCAGTTTCAATCCCCTTAGAACCAGACTCATCCAACAAATTTTTAACTTGGATTCTCAAGGCAACAACATGAAATGCATTTTAAACAAATTGTTTTACATGCTCCTGGTCTCCCACCTAGTCATCACTCCTGCTATGTCTAGAGCAGTTACTTGAAGAGAGTGAGAAATAATTTTCAGGAAGTACTGCAGAGCTAGTTTTTTTTCCCTTCAGAAACAAGTACATCATTCCAATATCACTTTCCACACCAACATGCCATCTCTTGCTATCCCTTTCTACATGTGCTCATTCCTCACTGCATCCTGGACTTTTCTCCCACCACATTCTTTGTTCCTTTCTACCCTACACATAGTTCAGCTTTCTTTTTCTCCTGTTCTTCTGGACACTGTTCTCAATTGCCTTGTTCCATTTTTCTCTGGAGACAGCCCTAGCAGGGGGCCCATGATACTGGATGACGACTTCTCACCTCATAGGTTAAAACAGCTCCTACTGGAGTGAGGCCAGATGAGCTCTTGAAACTCTCACACTCAGGATCCAGAGAAACAAAAGTATTAACACAAAGATTTCCACACCCAAATTAAATTACCAAGTACTTCTCATTGAATTACATACCATCTTACAAGAACAGGCCCAGTAATGGAGTTTTTGAACATAGGGCCCCTGCAGGACAAATCAGGACAGTTGGTGGCCAACACAGAGAAAAAGGCAGAGCTCTTCAATTAGTTATTCGCTTCGATATTCCTAAGTACTGGCCAAGACAATTCCCCCAATTTGAATATAGATAGGTGCCTGGGAGGCACTAGACCAATGGTTAGTGCTGACCTAGTTAAGGAGCATTTAGAGGGGCTGGTTGAGTACAAGTCAACAGGCCCAGATGACCTCCATCCATGGGTGCTGAAGGAATTGGCCACTGTCATAGCTGAGATGCTGGCACAGCCGTTTGAGCTCTCATAGTGCTCTGGCCAGGTCCCTGAGGACTGGAAAAGGGCCAACATGGTGCCCATTTTTAAGAAGGGGAGAAGAAATAAGCCAGGTAACTTTAGGCCAGTCAGACTTACCTCTATCCTTGGGAAAACACTGGAAAAAATCATTAAAGAGCACATTTGTGAAGGCTCAGCAGGGGAAATGATGCTGAAAGGAAACCAGCACAGGGTTCATCACAGGTAGATCCTGCCTGACAAACCTTATAGCCTTTTATGACCAGGTAGTACACTATCTTGACTCTGGAGCTGAGGCAGATGTCATCTACCTGGACTTTAAGAAGGCCTTTGATACAGTTTTGCATCCTATTCTAATGAGAAAGCTAGCAAGCCGTGGAGTGGATGCTTACACATTCAGGTGGGTGGCAACCAGAGAGTAGCTTATCAAGGGAGGACAACAGAGAGATGGAGATGCACTGTTTACCAGGGCATCTCTAGGAGTAACTAGGAATAATGGGTACAAACTAGTGGAGAGTAGATTCAGGACAGACATTAGAAAGACATTTTTCACAGTAAGGGTAGCCAGAATCTGGAACGGGCTGCCAAGAGAGGTGGTACTATTACCTAACTTGGAGGTCTTCAAGAGGAGGCTAGAGAGGTACCTGGCTGGGGTCATCTGACTGTGGTCCTTTTCTTGCCTGAGGCAGGTTGGACACGGTGATACTTTGGGGTCCCTTCCAACTCTACAATCTATGAATCTGCTGGCCTAACAAGAGCATTGAAAGGAAGGGTCAAATATCAGGTAAAGTAATATTCACCTTGAGTTGAGTAGAATTTTTTTCAGTGAAAACAAAAACAAGCAAACAATACCTGAAAATATTTTTTTCACAGCTAAGAGAAAAACATTTTTAGTTTAATTTTTTATTCCATTCAGTTTGAGGGCTATTTAACCATTTTTAGATTGGTTTTTTTTTTTTTTTTTTACAGGTAAGTCAACCTTCTTTTTTGATTTAAGAGTCATTTCAAAGCAAAAAAAAGTTTCATTTTGAAAATATAGTAGAACTTGGAATTTTCGGAACAAGAGATTTAATTCAAAGATCAAAGAAATCATTATAGGTTTCAAAAATGTAACCTATAATGACTGATTTGTTGGGGGGGACAAAACAAAACGAGGTTTGATTCATTTTGAGATGTGAAGATCACAGTTTTCAAGCATGAAAAAGGGTCTCTGCAAAGATGAAGTTGCAACAGGGAAGATTTAGGTTAGAAAGTTTTTCTTAAGGTTTAACTGTAAAGAGAGATTGGAACAGTTTACCTTGGGAATCTCTATCCCGGGGAGTCTTTAAACCATTTTTCTAGGAGCAGTTGACCTAGCCTTGGGCAGAGCTAGGCTAGGCAAACTAGAGTACCTCTCAAGTTTCCCAACTACTTTGTGTAATTCTGTTTCACAATTTGTCCCCCATGTTTTTCCATTGAAAATATACACTGAATTAGAACCAGGTCTGTTTCTTTAAAAAAATACCAACAATTCTCTCCTAGCTCTACTTCTCCTGCCTATTTTATCTCTTCAGCCATTGCAAACAATCTCCATATAGGTGAATCTGTGGAATGCTATAAGACTCATGGCAATTTACACAACATCCCTGTATTTAGTTTCGAACCTTTAACCTCTGCCTGACCACTTAAATTCGTATATGGGCAGCAGATGCTGAAGGTGGAATTCTGTTACTTTGTGCATGCCTAAATGGCAATTTCCCAGCCAAGAAAGTGCCAAAAATATTGTGTACACATGAATTTTGATCCATTACCCTTTCCCTTTGATATGTAAGAATGCACACTAGGTCACACACTGGCTAGGCACATATGTAGTTATTTATGTGCATACATGAACATTAAGCCCTAGAAAAATGAACCGAACAAGCTCTTCATCACTGAAAATGATTCCCTGTAGGTCAGGATTTGGGCACACAGATAGGGCAGAGTATGGAAGCTTTCTCTTTCCTAGTATGTGGATAATTAAAGAAACAGAGTCTCAAGGGCTATTACTCTTCAACCTCTTAGCGCTAAATTCACTTAATATATTTTTAATTTAAAAAGTAGCTAGGTGCTTTGCAGATCTGCTTTCCATTTCTCGGAAATAATGAACCTGGCCCAAGACCTGCAGGAGGATGAAGAAAATATAAACTGTTCATTCCTGATGAAACCTTTGGACAATTAAAATACTTATTATTTGTCTCCTTTCAGTCCTGTGGAAATGCCTCCCATGGCCTCTTCTTTTGATTGTTTTTTCATCTGCATGGACTGTCAGGTAAATACTATTGATTAGCTAGAGAGTATTAATTTATACAATAATCAGTGCCATGCAGAAGCTTTTAAGTTACCCGTGTGGGAAAAGAGTGTTTCCTTGTCAACCTGCATCAGAGTGACTTGTTACATACTGTTGATAACAGGCAAAGTTCAGTAGTTTGGGAGTTTCATTCAGTTCATTCATTTAAATGTTTTAAAATGTTTACTCTAGCTGCTCTTCTCTGAGCTTTTTCTAACAGGTTTGCACTGAAAAATAAGGGTAGGGGTTTTGGAAGATGAGGCTTTCTTGTATGCTATGACCATAATTCCTTCAGCTTGCTGGATCAGAGATAATGCAAGATCTTTGCACTGTTCCATGACAGCAGTATTATTGTTGTTTACATTATGGCTGTGCAAGTAGAAAGAAATAATTGATTTGGAAGTAAAAGCACCAAGTTCAGTTTGCTATGATTCACTGGTTCATGTTATTTGCAATTCACAAGTATTAGGAGCACAGCTGGATATTCACAAAACTGTTTGCAAAACTGAACATTTTATAGATTTTAAAACAAGTGATCATAGGTCCAAACATTCATTAAGCTAAGTTATTTGTTCACTATTCATGATAGCCCTAATTTAGTGAAGTATTTATATACTGTACTCAATTTAAACATATGTTTGGGGCTAACAGAGTGATGGGACCAAAGCAGAAAAAATTAAGCTTGTGCTTAAGTACTTTATTAAATCAGTGCCTGTTCAATTGTACTCACACACTCATTAATGAAGCTGCTAGATTATCATATGATCTAGGTGACCAGTCATATAGCACAAATTAGGTGTACCAGATAATTGAAACAAAACATTTATAAGCACTTCCACGTAACTAAACATATCTCCAGAAAGTCTTAATTGGCTTCTGATGAAACCAAATCAGAATAAACAGGCCAAATCATAAATAAATATTATTTGGAATCATTAGTTTGATTAAGCCCAATAAAATCACAAGAGGGAAAGGAAGACAAACAGTAAAAATAGGAAACTGGAGGATTTTTTTGTTTTTATAAATTTAGAAGATGCACATATAAGGTCAGTAGGCCTGACTTCCATCTGTGTGAAGACCACTATATCCCCTTCTAGCAGTATATTAGAGCTTCTTTTTCTGCTAGTGTAAACAAGATTTGGGACCACTCTGTTTTTGTAGAACTGAGCTATGAGAATGAAGTGCCTCTTTAGTTATGGGAATCTGAACCTGCCTCTTCTTTCAACAACTTGCAGATCTACAGACTCACATGTTAACACAGATTTTTCTTGCAGCAGATTAGTACACCCTCTTAAACTGAAATCAAGGAGTGCAGAGTGATTCTAAGACTTAAGAACAACTTCCAGACATCTAAGCATTCTATTTCAATAACCTGTATTGAGGATTTTGCCCGTAAGTGGCAGCCAACAGTGACAGGAAGCTGTAGAAGAAAGGTCATTACTATAAGCCACAATTTGAAGTGAGGGAGCTGAAGTCTGCTTGAAACAGGACCAAGATGCACCATTGCAAATCATGTTTTACGGAGTCTGTCTTCCTATGCAAGGAGCTGACATTTGTGCAGCTACACCAGTCAGTGGAACGATGGTCAACCCTTACAGTGCTGGCAAGACTGTCAGCCAGAATAAGCAGATGCACAAAAGAATAAACATGTGCCATGCAACCTTTTTTTAAAAAGCACATTACTATTATTAACTGGAAATAACAGCCAGCATCCATCATGTTCAGCATAGCCCACATCACCGCTTCGCTAAACAACTCAGATTATTTCCCTGTAATTGCCTTCTCAAGCTCTCTAACAGCCATGATTCATTTCCATTAAAGCTCGGGAGGATGAGATCATTTAACATTTTCCCCCTTTTCTCTCTCTTTTCCCCATTTTGTAAATTATGCAATTATGTGCTCACCCCCATCCCCTGAGCCACAAGAGATAAAGCTGAGCACTTGATGTGGCAGCAGAGCAGCCCAAATGGGAGTGAAGCAAGGGCCATAATCTCAGCCATGTGTTTTCCCACCATTGTCTTGCACAGAATCTGTAAACAGCAAAATTAGACATGTGCCAGTTTAGTGACTTTCACATCCATTAATGGCAATTAATTACATTTTGGTCAAAGGGTAAATAATGCAAAAGGAAAAAGAAAGCCAGTCTGAAATAACACCAGATTCTTAGGGTCTTTGCTGAGTTTTGCCTTGTTAACGGTTTCAATTAAAAATGTTGCAGATATGAATCACATTTCTTCACTCAGAAGTTATCAGCAGTGTCTCATCAGCTATGAAATAAGAATGGCATGCTTTCTGATAAATGGATTGAAAGATTTGCCTAGATTCACTAGAGTATCTGCAAGTGCCTGCTGTACCCCACTCTGAAATACTGTTTCGGGAGTTACTCCAGATCTAGTTTTTAGCAGATTACAATAGTTCTTCCTGTTCCCTCCCAGCCCTCTTCCAGGAATACCATCCAACTCTCCCCAGGAATGTAACAGTTTACATCTGCCCACAGTAGCTAAAATACAATGGGTGACATCTGGATTATACAAAGCTCAATGCAAAGATCACGTCCTCTTAAGGACACAGACCTTCAGTGCATTATCCTTGAATCAGATCTACATAAACCTTTGAACTGTCACCATCGTGAGGCACTGCAGAAAGCTTTGGCCCTCTCTTTTAACCCAGATGCTAAGAGATCCTGTAGTTCTAAATAAAGGGCCCCAAAAAGCACACAACCATTTTCAGTCCATCCTCTCATTTTCCTCACATGAATCCATTAATGGCAAGCTATTTCTTGTTCTGCTGATAATCATTATCACAGGAAGGAGGTTTCATCAAATGTTTTAAATCTCCCATGTTCCGGCAGTTATTATAGTTTATTGCAATGTTCTTTTGACGTTTCCATGACCCACATTTTCATTCATTTACCATTTTTATCATGTCCTCAAGAAGTCTGATTCTGTTACTGTGCTCCACCAGTGGAGGGTCTGTGGGCCTACTCTGGTGTACAAAGATGAGCTCTCCTCCCCATTTACCTTTGTGTGTGAAGGCCATGCCGAACGTGGGCTAACACAGACTCTTTGGAAACTCTGCTGGTCTCAGCTCTGTTTGGTAACTAGCCAGACAAGAAAAGGCTTAGCTAATGGTCTCTGAACTAGCTTTGATAACTTTTAACTGACCGGGGTTGATTCAGAATCCCTTAAATAGTGGTACATGTTTCATACCAGTGGATCTATGGGATTATGAATGGGACACGCCAAATTGGAGGTGGGGAAGTAGCAGGGAAAACAACTGAGAATGAAAGGTAGAGGACAAGAGCCTGTTTTATAGTGCACATGCTTGCATTCTTTTATGGGTAGCACTTCCTTCTCCAATCCCCAGACTTTCTACTTGGGGGCATAGATTAACCCTATTCACCCACTTGTTGATTTACCAACATGCAATTTAAGTAATCATTTGTGTGTGCTCCAAATACCTCCAAACACATTGATCAGGGGAGCCTTCTGTACTACAGCACTGTTCATAAAGACTTTGCCATTGATCAAAATATTCAAGGCAGGGGGAGAAGGGATCAGATCTTACAGAACTAAACTATGAGAAAAAAACTATGAGCTGCAGTACATCAGTGGGATTTCTCACCTTCCAACATAAGTTGGAAGGTGAGAAATCCCACTGATGTATTGAAGCTTTTTGGTGTGATAATGACCTTCCATGCAGGAGGGGAAAAATAATTAAATATCCCTTTTGTCAGTGATACTTAAAATATCAGAAAACCACCATGAAAGGCCTAGATGTCCTGAAATGGGTGGTAGCTGTGCCATGAGACCTAGGAATTTCCTGGTGATATAAGCACTAATATGGGGTGAGGAGACTGTTTTGATTTTTCTGCAAGTCACGGTGAGGAGCAGAAGAGATGTCACGTGAGCAGAAACCAGAGCCAGCCTTAGGGAAAATGGTGCCCTGGGAAAACTTGTACTTTAGTGCCCCCCCAGTCAATGTAGGTGCTGCAAGCAGAGGCGGGGGGGGGGGGGCAGGATGCTGCTGTGAGTGGGGGCTTCTCACATGTGTGTGTGGTGTGTGTGTGTGCGGCACCTCCCTGACCATAACAAACGGAGCAGTCATTCACATTGCCCACCCCTAAGCCCGCCTCTGGCAGACAGATGTGCCAGACATCCAGTGTGTCCGGTACACCTGTGGTATGATCCTGAGCATAAACTAAAGGGAAAGAGCTTTAGGGTAGGCTGCTAGTAAAAGAGGCCATGGGACTGTGAACAAAGAAACTATTTCCTGCTGTTTGATTTCTACTATGTTCAGGGAAACAGAAGTTTGTTCATTTTTTGTAAATAAATGAGATTACATTGAAGAAACGCCTTACTTCATCATCAATTTCTTTTCCTGACAGGAACAACCCACCAGACAATGAATACTGGCTAACAGCTCAGATCAAAAGGGGTAACAATACTATTCTTTGATGGGGTAATTTAGTTACAACAGCTCTGTCTTGCTAAGACATCAACTACATAATGTGGCCACCCACAGAGAAGAGAGATATTGTTAAAAAAAAAAGAGATGCAGATAAAGAAATGAACAGGGCCACCTGGGTATGTGCTAATGGAGACAAACAGCAGGTCCTGAATACTGCCACTGGGGTGGGGGAGAGGGAAGAGTTCGGCCATATATAGGGACATACTTAAACTGCGATCTCAGTGATCACTGCAAAAATAGCATTGACTGTGATTTCCCAGGAAATCAACCATAAAAACCCACTTAATAAAAATAAAAAGCTGGCTCCACACTGGGGGCCAGTGGTCCTCACTGCTGCTGTGGCCTGGCCTTGCAGCCTTCCTGGGAGGGGAAGGCACCAGTTGGCAGAGCAGCACAATAGGCAGCAACCAAGATGACAGCTGCCCCCTCATGTCTCTCTGCCAATCAGTACTGGGGCAGGGATGGACAAAGTGCGGCCAGCAGTGGAGATGGCAGCCTCCCCCTTGTCCCTCCACCTGGGGCCTCTCTGCCAATCAGCACCGAGGTGTGGGACTGCAATGAAATGACCATGAAATTGGCTCTTTGGGGCATGACCAAGGCGCAAAAATTGCTCTCTTTCACTGTATGTTAGGTAGGTCCCTAGTCATATACTAAATGCAGACACCAAGGAGAATGAGAAAAAGAGGAGAGATGCAGTAAAAGGGGATACTGAGCTTATGAAAACACCTGCCTCTGAGATAGAAACAATACATGTAAATGAGCAGGCTTCAGGCATGCAATTATAGACACCCAGGGGAGAGTGGGAAAAGATCCCCATAAAGCATGTGTATAGTCACCCAGAGGTTTAATATGAACAGACACTTGAAGAAAAACTTAGCATTGCACACCAGCAACCTGCAGCTCCCAGTGATTTGCAGGCACTGTGCTTCTCTGAAAAAAACAGGCCACATTAATTAGGTGTTTATTTACAGGTTCAGGACACCCAAGTCTCTAGCCCTCCTGGATACAAAGAAAAGCTGGAAAATGTGGAGAGAGAGAGAGACTGACAAAGTGACATCTGCCTGAAACAATAGCTTCAGGAAGCATGAATGGTTTCATTCATCTTTAGTCTTGTCTATGAAGGCTAAGGAGGACTTTTTAAATACTGTATTCTGATATTTAACTCCTTCACTGCTGACCATATGGAGGATTGGGATTGATGCAGGTGGCTGTTGTCAAGGTTGGCTAAGGCAGGAATTTAACCATCAACATTGCCCCCCAGAGCATAATGCAATTTGTATCCATCACTAAGAGAGGGAAGAAAAGAGCATCAAAAGGTCCAAATGCCTCCTGGATGCGGGACCCAAGATCCCAAGTTTTCCTGGGTGCCAAATACTGCAGCTGCCCCGTCCATCTATAAAACTTCCGGTTTCCCTTTCACCACCCAATATCTATCGAGCAGTTATTAATTCTATCTGTACGTTAAATCTGCATCCTATCCGACGCTGTAAGCACAGTAAAATTAATTGACTATGGTATCAAAATAAATAATAATCAGGCATACCATAGCGAGGGGAGACAGACAGCCCACCATAATTCTACGGTTCATTAGTATGTTTCTGACACCTCTTTTTTCTCTCCTATAAATCCATGCATCATCAGGTTTCTTCTACCCCTGAGGAACACAAATTTTGTGTCAGGCTGTGCAATCTAACAGCCCCCAAGAAAGCCATGTTTCCATCAAGCAAAACCATCTTCTTATTGATTACATTAAAAAAAAAAATTAAATCCCTAATTAGACCATTTCCTCTCCCTGCCTCCCCTGCCCTTGTCTCATCTCTGTCAGCCCAATTATATCACTGTGCTGAGCAGATACAGGTTTAGTAGTCCTCCAGGGCTATTGAATCAAATGAGAAATTGCTAGACATTCACTTGACTTGCAAACAGCTTCTTATGCTTAATTTTTACAAAAAATGCCCTGGAAATACAGATGAGACGCATTTAGCAGCTGCTAACACTGCTTTGCATGTATCTTGACCATGGAACATGAGGCACTGCTTATCTCCTGATTCACCACTGCTGAGCTCACTCATTTGAACACCTACACCAACCTGCTGCAATACTCCAAACTAGTAAATTAGCTTGAGTCACTGGTCTTTTAACCAGTCCTGAAGCTTGAGTGCACACAGCAGAATATGGGTGCTTCAGTTCCTCTGCCAAACAAATCAGTTCAAAGGACATACATTTTAAAGGGTGAATAATTCTGTTCTTCCTATCACAGGGAACTATGCAGATTGTTCTACTTACACACTGCAGACTGATGCAATTTAATTTTGCTGTAGAGCCTCCTATAAAGCGACAATGGTCAAAAGAAACAGAAATCTGCCAGTTGTCTAGACAGTGGAAAACAAGAAAGCCTGGCAGGGTGACTTGCTTCCTACCTTTGGGGTACTAGGAAAGTATGACCAATGAGCAGAATGGAGAAAAAAAAAAAAAGACTGCACATTTTCATATAATAGAAACATTAACATCAGTCATCTTTTGACATGTGGAATATACATTAACGGAGAAAAATCAAGCCCCTGCTTGGAAGAAATCTTGGCAGTAGAGTTCAAACAGTGATGTCTTCTGAAACACTCCTGTTGTTAGTTCAGGCTTGTATTCATTTCAAAAGTTCCAGAACACATCTATGCTTTAAAACAAGATATGGAGTATCTCTGTTTACACAAGATCCACAGGAATAAATTACAAGATCAGGGCTGTCCCACTCCCATTTCATCAGTTACTAAAATCAATAATCTGACATGTCCTTATAAGGATTTCAACCTTTTCCTGTGATTTCCACCAAGAACCTCAGCTTTCAAAATCACCTTGAGGAGAACCTTGTGTCCCCGTCTGCCATGCATCACATGCCAAACCCTGAAATGAGGCAGGGACATCATATGGTTATGCCCCACAGTGATACTCCTAAGATCTATCTCCAGAAGGGAGTGACAGGGAGCAACCACACTGCAGTTTTATTGGCTCATGTCCAGGTTTATCATGTGTGGCACAAAAGTATGTAGGAAGGCATGCTTTGTCTAAAGGGCACCAGGGAAGTACAGAACTTGCTGTAATGGTACCAGCTGAATAAGCAAGAGCTTTCCTACACCTTGTGAGGAATGCTAACCAGAATGATTTATCCAAGGTCACATACCGTGTCAGGACCAGGGAAAGAAAAGTCTCTTAAGAGTGCCTTGACTCATCAGCTCGAGACTCTGGTAGATTAAAGGCTTCATGAGGAAACTAGTCTGTAAGGCTAGGGACGGACACTACACATAAATTGGTTTAAATGATCAGAAACTGGTTTAAACCTGTAACAGAACAGAAGTTCAGTGCATATAAACCTGTTTCAAAATGGCAGAAGATGGTTTAAGATAAAACTGGTTGACTGTAGTAACAGACTTAACTGATTGGGTCAAACTGGTTTACACAATGTCTGTCCCAGACCCCTTCCTGGTTTAACTTAAACCAGAGTCCCCCAGAATTCCAGGATGCTTTGCAGGTGCTGGGTGTGCTCTGCTCCAGAGAACAGGGCTGGCCTTGCCCCTCTGCTTCCAAGCCAGAGTTCTGGTGGAGGTTGCAGGTACAGCAGGGTCTGCCTGGCTTCCCCCTGTGCCAACCCTCCCTCTTGCTACTTACTGCTCAAGCAGGGATCCCTCCCTCCCATTTCCCACAGCACGGACCCCAGCCCCATGGATCCTAGGCATGTGGTATGCTAGCTAATGCCGAGAGGCATCTGTGTGTGTGTGTGCGCGCGCGCGTGCGTGTTTTTCCAAATTCTCTGGGAGAGGTAGGCAGAGCAGTGTCCACTTAGGGCTTTTTGGAGCTAATCAACAGGTCAGCTGTTAGTGTCTCTCCATTACTTCCTTGGAAAAAATCTTGATCTAATGAGAGAGGCTTTTGTTTTGTTGATGGGCTGATAAACACTGTGTTATCAGCTCCCTGCTGGTTCCCTTGCCTGTCAAGTTTGCAGACAGTATGAAGAAGCAGGGAGAGGGAGATTGAAAAGCTCAGTATCATCAACAGATGCATGCACTACACACCCCTGCCCTTTGCCTCAGAGTGCTAGCCGAGAGCTGGGGTTTGGCAACACTCCTGCCCCTTGAGCAGGGAGCAGGGGGAAAAGCCTGGGATTGTGCAGCAGTGTAGGTGTTTAAACCCCTCCCTAATCAAAGCATTCTGCAGGAGCCTGGCCATGCCCCACCCCCAGGTCAGCACTGTGGTTTCTTGCCTGAGCCACTGAAGGCGTGTGCCTGCATTTACTCAGTCCAGAGGGAATGTGCAGTTGCAAACTGATTTAATTTAGGCAGGTTAAACTAATCTGCAAAGATTGAATCAATTCAGGCTCAGGCTTTTTGAATGTCTGTCTTTAGCCTAGGAGTAAAGTGTTTTTACCTCTGTGTATTGTGCATAGCTCTACCCATTGTGTCCCTAGCAGATACAAATTCATGCAATCAGGTAATTGTATCTATTCTGTGACTTCAGCTTCAGCATGCAGGGCTGAATCCATAAAGTTATTTAAGGGCATATGGGCACAATTTAAGCACCACCAGGATTTTTAAAACCCTTGCCTGCATATCACCAAACTGTATCCACTTAATAGCCCAATGATTAGGGATCTCCTTTCAAATCCTCCTTGCTCAAGGCAAATTGGGCATAGGGAGGAGTAAGTGAAATGCTCTCTTGAGTTTACACACCTAGCACCAGGGGAGAATTAATGGCTGATAATATCTTAGTGAAAGTAGGTGCCTAATTGCCTTTGTTGGGTGAGATTTAGGCCCTGCCTCTATTCTCAGTATTGTCTACCAGTTAACTAAGGCACCGAATTCTCACCAGTATATTGCCTAGGCACTAGGGGACGTAATTCAGGGCACTGAATTCCACTGTGTGGTAGGGTTCCTTAGAGTTAGTGCCAATTCCCCTGGATTTAGACCTCGGAAACAGACTTCTCTCCACTCTATTGTTACAAACTCAGAGTAAATGAATTCAATTCAATGGCTTACCATCATCTCTAGCAGAACAAACAAGCTGTTTGCACCTCCCCTAATCACCTGTTTCTGGTCCAAAGTGCAGGCTAGGGTAAACTCTGAGAATACTCTAATTTATGCCTTATGAGCCAGAGCCACAGTGCAGCTCACAGCAGCTGAAAATCATCAAGGCACTGATCTGTTCCAGCCTCTACCTACTCCAATATAATCTTCTCACCTCTAGCCCACCAAAGAATATTGAGTGAGCCTCTCAAGGTCTGCTCCAGAAGTTAAACAGTGGGGTGATTTGCACTCAGAAGAACTATACAGCTGCTTTTTAATAACTTTAAACCAGCATAACTGGTGCCAACTGGGAACCACACAAAAGTCAACTCTCCCATCAGCACAAAAGGTGTGGAAGATTGGAATTTGGCCATCAGCAAGCAGATGCCATCTGTAGTCTCGGGCAGATTTTGTTTCTATATTCAGCACACTCCCTCTTTAACAACTCTATTACTAGGGAATCTTAGTATAAGGCATCGCTCTTTCAGCTTCTGCATTGTTTTGTGGGGACAGTGAGCAGTGACTACATCACTTACAATACACCCAAATACAGAAATGGAAAAAATCTCTCTCTGCATTTCCTAATAATGGCTGGATTTTCCCATAGATCTTTCTTTAAGGAGAAGCTTTTACCAGACTTTAGAAACTGAGAACTTTGGGGGGTTTTTTTCAGTGTGCATCTTATTTCTGAACAAGTAAATCCATTTTACTCCCATAAATAAATGATAGTTAGGCAGGGGGTGGGTGGAAATAAGTAATAAAGCTCTCAGTGTTTCTATAACTTAAGAACACCCCAGTTGACAATGAGCAAATTATTTTTATCAATTTGTTTTCCAAAACTATGTCAAGCCCTCTGCAATAAAGCTTCCCATCCATTTCATTCCTAATCATGAATAGAATAAATCCCACAGATCAGAGGCTGCTTTCAGGGCTGAGAGAGGATCATCAGGAACGTTCATCCTCAGATATGATCAAGTTGAGACAATCCCATCCTCCTTTCCCCCTCCCATAAATACATTGGATATGAGAAACCTCAATCCATCCAATAATCATTTTTTCATCATCTTAATGTGAGGTAGGTGGACATCTCCAATTACAGCATTGTTTTCCACCCTGTTTGCCCATCTGCTTCATTTGCATCTAATCCACAGGTGAAGGAGAAGTATATGTGATCAGCACTTATCAGGTTTCAACCCACAATTTTTAAATATGGCACAAACTTAATTAACTAATTATCTTGATTATCACATCTGAACTGAGCAAGAGCCACTGGCTGGCTGCAACATTTCTGGGCATCTTGGCTGGAGATGAGGAGTTCAAAAAAGCATGCTCATTTCATACAGATGGTCTTACAATTAAAAATAGTGGGTAAGGGTCACTAGTGCTCCCTGGTTGTGTCGTTTCATTAGAGCTATAAAATCACCTATGCTGAGCCATTCAACTTAGCCCAGAGCTTGGGGAGAAAAGTAGAGGTAGCATATGGAAGAGACAAGTGCGTCGTAACATAATCTTTTCCTGTTCTAGTGTTTACCCTCCTGGACTACCTTAAAAGAAGTAGACCTCTTAGGGTGTAGCTTTTGGAGATCCATGGACCTTTAACCCTCCTCTATGGTTGAGGATATTTTGCACTTTGTTGCTTATCAGTGGTGCAATGCTTTGACAGAAGGCAGTGAGGACTCAGGATAGGAACAGCAGCAGTCAATACCATGGGGGATTTGGGTGCATTGACCAAGCTGTGTGGAAGCTCGGGCCTGAAAGCCAACAGTGCTACAGATCACAAAGAAAGTATGTTGATAGAAATGTGAAAATGAGGGAATTTCCATGTCTGTAAAATAAATGGTCAGTTTCCTAATTGCTCTGCAAATTGAAAAAGAGTGTCTCTTTCTATCAGGGATCTCTTCCCTGCCTCCTACTTGTAGTCCTGCTCCAAGCAGCCCCAACTTCTTTTCTTTGGCTAGTGTATATCTATCCTATGACAAACGCTTTATAGGTCTTTACAAACTGCTTGTCTTGTGTCCCACAAGGAACTATAAGGTAGAAAGCCAGATCAACAAATCACAATAAACATGGAGGCACTCTGTTTGTAGGCAGAGGCATTCTGGAAATGTCATAAAAGCCAGGACATTGAAAAGGTCAAAGGAACTTAAAATTTCCTGCATCCAGGAAATTCATAGCTTTGTAGATGTAGGGTCAGAAGGGACCTAGGTAGATCTTCAAGTCTGCCCCCCTGACCTGGGTAGGATAGAATACTGGGCTCATATGACCCCAGCTAGGTAACTATCCAGCCTCCACTTAAAGACCCCCAAGGTAGGAGTCAGCACCACTTCCCTTGGAAGCTGGTTCCAGCACCTAGCTGCCCTGACTGTGAAGTAGCACCTTCTAATGTCCAGCCTGAACCTACTCTTAAACAGCGTATGACCATTATTCGTTGTTACTCTGGGAGGTGCTCGGGAGAACAGGGTCTCTCCCATTACCCGCTGGTCCCCCCTGGTAAGTTTATAGACAGTCACCAGGTCCCCTCTCAGCCTCCTCTTGTGAAGGCTGAACAGGTTCAGATCCTGTAGTCTCTCCTCGTAGGGTCTGTTCTGCTGTCTCCGGATCATGTGAGTGGCCCTCCTTTGGACCCTCTTGATGCTGGCCACATCCCTCCTAAAGTGCGGTGCCCAAAACTGGATGCAGTATTCCAACTGTGGCCTGGCCAGCATCGCACAGAGGGGGAGGATCACCTCCTCGGCCCTGCTTGTGATGCATCTGTGGATGTATGACAAGGTGCAGTTAGCCTTACCGACGTCCTCACATGGGCGGCCCATGTTCATTCTGGAATTGATAATGACTCCAAGATCTCTTTCTGCCACTGTGTTTTCAAGAAGGGAGTTCCCCAGCGTATAGGTATGCTGCTGGTTCTTACTGCCCAAGTGCAGTACCCTCCACTTGTCAGTATTAAATCCCATCCTATTCTCATTTGCCCACTTCTGTAACCTGCCCAGGTCCAACTGTATCCTGTCACTTACCTAGGTACTCCTTGTGCACCTCACCTGTCTTGGCTGGGAGGTGTTCTTATGTCCTCCTGTGGCCCCATTATTCACAGCCATTTAGAAATCTATCTAACTGCTAGATGCAGGCAGAGCCAGATGGTCAAGATACCCAAATAAGAAAGAATGTGTAGGGAGGAACAGCTTCAGAATCTGTTTTTTATTCATGCCCCCCAAAATTGCAAGATTCAGAAATGGCTAAAAATTAGGTCTCCCTTGAGCCTTATTATCTGACTACAGTGCTTAATTTACAGTTGCAAAGTACATTAAACATTGCACAAGTAAATTGCTTTGCCAACAAAACTCCTATCTCCATGTTCAAGACACAGTGGCATGTGCATGCATGTGTTAGCTGTCCATTTGCACAATTATCTAGTTTGCAAAAGAAATAGGTATGTGTCACATGCCGCTGTTTTCATGTGTGGATATATTTCACAGGGGAAAAAAATACTCTAGTTCAGATTAGGTCCTGAAATAATTCCACTGAAATCAATGGTCCAGTGTGTCTAACATAGCTGCCCAAGGCCTGGCTTTTTCTTCACATCCACATGCTAGAGGCAAAGGAGGCAGAAATGCTGAACATAAACACTGCGATAACATGTAATTGCAGAAAAGAGACTCAGTGATTACTGTAGCTGATAACACATTCATTATGTTAGAGCGTTTGAGTGCTATAGGAAAAGAAAGCCCACTTCCCTCCTCCCTATATACAATTACTGAACATTTGCAATAGCTTCCCAGATAATTTTTTTTTCCCAATGATTGGTAGAGTAACCATTTGGAAATGAAACTCCTGCAAACTTTCATTAAAGGAGATAGGAAGCCAAGAAGATAGCATTATATATGGCATTTTTATGAAACATTAGGCACAAAGTGATAGCCGTATTATTGTATATTAGAAAGCTCTGAAGGATGCTCAGCCAACATGATAGCTTGATTGGGTGAACATTCTAATATGTCTTTTCAGAATGGAGATATGGGCTAATGGAACAGCTAACAGGCTGTATTGTTGCTGCTGAGGGGGCAATTTTTAAAGTATAATGACAGCTGATAGTTTTAGTTACCTAAAAATATAGCTCCTTTTTTAAGATGATGGGAATATTCACAGCTATTTACTAATACACCAGGGAGTGGATTCTCCTCTTACTCATAGATGTGTAACTCTATTAGTTTCAATGAATTTACTCTTAATTCATATTAATGCAAATGAAAAGAGGAACTGACAACATGTTTCTTTTGGTAGGCCCCAATTCAGCACAGTATTTAAGTACAATCTTAAGTCTACCATTTTTCAGCAAAGATGTGAGTAGATGCATGAGCATCTATGAAGTAAACATGCTTAAGGCTAGGTACAGACATTCAAAAGCCTGAGGTGGAATCGATCTTTGTTATCCAGTTTTCTATAAGTAGCGTAGTTTAAATTGGTAGTGAACAGAGTGTATATTTGCCCTTTGGTGGGGGGAAAAAAAATCTTAGATGGGGATCCACCATTTTTAAGCCAGTTTGTGTGCTGAACTTCTGTTCTGTTATGGGTGTAGACCAGTTTTGTGTGCCAAAGTTCTGTTCTGTTATGCATATAGGGTGGTTTCTGACCACTCATACTGGTAAAAGTGTAATGTCTGTACCTGGCCTAAGTACTTTTCTTAATATAGCTGGAATGCTGAGCCAGGGCTTTAGAAGATAATTTAGGTTAGCAGATGCACCTTTCCTGATGAACCTTTCCAGTGCAAGCTACAGAGGAAAGTAATTATGTTTCAAAAGAAGTTACCTGTGGGAGGAAGCTAGATTCAGTTCTGATCTGCAGGGGAATATAATTATATAGTTGCAGCACCACATGTTATAATATTTAGTGTGAATGTGTACCCCCTCTGTGCAAAATAAATATTAATGAAACATATGCAGATAAATCGTATCACATTTTTAGCAGGCTTCCTTGATTGCTTCTGTAAAAACTGCAGGCCTATCTGTTTTGTGAATGGACAACCTGCATCTGGGCATGAGAAACAAGATTACACATATGAAAATGCAGAGGCATGCACATCAATATTTTCATGTAAGGGTTAACCCCATTAAGTAGCATCCATTGGATTTAACAGCTTGAAGCAAGGAGCACAAACTCCCTACACAATGCCTGTATAGAGTGAGCCACCTAAGCAACAGACCCTCAGAAACTAGCAAGCTGAGTGCCAATGTGAAAATACTGAGTGGGTTGAGGTGGCTTTAAGCCTTGCATTGCAAAGGGGGTTGGACACCTATTATGTGCCAGAAGTACATATCTCTACTTAGGACTCTGAGCTGTAAACCGTTTTCTCAAGTTAAGCACCTACATCAGGTCAGTCTTTTCTCACAAAAAATAAGAGTGAGAGTCTCTTGTGTAGAGTAAAATATCTAAGTCCTGAAAGTGCTATTTTCTAGAGAGAACTGAGCAGTCTGACAGGAGAAACCCTACAACCAAAATATAATTCTATTAATGTCTTTACTAATCAAATGAAACCTCAGGGATAAATGCATTTTGACTTCACACTGTATATGGATGGGCTTTATAACGAGTGAGATGGTCACATATTCTCATTTTTTTTTCTTCCCTTGCACATATCTTACAAGACTAGTAACAGTCTACTTCAAGGATGAATCATCCCCTTTGAACTTCCTTTTATTCCAGTGGAATGTCAAAAGGAGACAGGATAGTACTAACAAGTGAAATAGAGAAGCCAGGATAAGGTTCAGGGAAGGGAGCAATCATCTCTATCAGCAGAAATGGTGAGAAGGACTGTGATGGCACTGCTGAGCTGAGGAAAACCTGATGCAATGCGTTTAGCATAGTGTGCTTCTCTGAGGTATAACTATAGATTGGTGCCCTGGGCAGAGGTGCCCACAAGTGCAAGCGGGGAGGGTGAACAACAGCAGAGAACTGGCAGAAGAGATACACATCCAAGCTGCAAAAGCATGGTCCATCCTAAAGATCAGAAGTCATCCAGGAAAACACCATGACAGCTGGCACTTCTTTGGGTCATCTTCTCAGGCTGTAAACAGACATCTCATTTGACCACAGATCAAAACAGGATCAGCACAGTCATTAATACGCCTTGCCTTTCCACGCTACGTTTCTGCTCTTTCACCATTAGGCGGCCAGTGGGAGCCCACAGTTTAAGTGGCTTGTCCCTGGAATGAATTCTGAAGCACGATTCTGATCTCACCTACGCCAAAGCAAATTAGGAGTAGGTCCATAGGAGCCAGTAGATAATCCATGGTGGCCCATAATGTAGCAAACCCCCCCAGTTTTTCTTTTTTTAAATTTAAAAATGCATTCCCTCCCCTTCCCCAACTATTTCTGACTTTTCCTCTCCCTCTCTATTCCCTACAGATAATTATAAGTAAGCTAAGATGTAGGATAAGCTTTAATATTTTATTTTAGGCAATGTTTTATTTTTCTTTCCCCTCTGCAAATAAGTGCCCTGCTATTTTGATATAGGTTGCCATTGTTTTATAAGTGATAATTATTATGTTTGTATTGATTTTTTTTTACTGATTTTATATTGTGTGATTACTGTTTTAGGCCTATATGTGTAAGTTAGTGTAAGTCATGTCAAGTTTCCATCTTGTAATGTCAAGCCTCTAGCTTATCCCCATGCCCAGTTGTGTAACTGTAGCAGGGCACTAAGGTGCCTCCCACTTTTGGGAGCAGTGAGGAGGAAGCCCAGGTTGCTAGTGACCTACACCTGTTAGCAGTCAGCTGACTGGAAGGGGCAGGGCCTGGCTCCCGTTTAAACCCCAGGGCTGAGGCCAGGCAGGCAGTTCCCTGCTGGCAGCTGAGGGGAAAGAAGCTCTGCCTGAGTGAGTAAAGGGGAGAGGCCTGATTACACGAACAGCTTGATACTGGTGAGAGATGGAACACCCTAGGTGTGGCTGGAATGATGTTTTAGACGAGCGGAATGAATTTATGTTATAGCCCAGGGGCTTGTGTTTTGTTTGTTGTTGTCACCGGTGGTTTGGGTGAGGCTATAAGGGGATGGAGGAGGCCTCATAGGGGGTCCATGGCAGTGTAGGGACCCAGGTGCCAGAGAGGGTGCAGTATTGGGGATGCACTGACCCCGAATGCCAAAGAAGTCATTACACTGGGGGGTGTGCTGACCCGAGCATCAGAGAAGGCACAGCATTGGGGGAGAAGAAACCCTGAATGCCAGAGAAGGCACTGCATTGGTGGTGTGCTGACCCGAGCACCAGGGAGGACACAGCATTGAGGTGTGTCGACCCCGAGGCCCCAGAGAGGGGGCAGCGAGAAGCCCCAGAGAGGGGACAGAAATTGCGGAGCACCCAGTGAGGCTCAGGGTGAGACAGGGCTGTGGAGCGCCTGAGCACCAGAGAGAGTGTGAGGCCGAAGAACGTCTGTTACATCTGTGAGGCTTGGGGCGTGGTAAAGGAGGGGTTGGAGCCACGCATAGCCCATAAGGCTGGGGTGCACCAAAACACCTATTACAGAACAGGGCCAGTGTACAGCAGGAGACCATGTCCAAGAGGACGGAAAGGCAGCCTCCCAATTATATACATTAACAACAAGATGTGGCAGGAAAGATTTGAGGGTGTTTTTAGGTTAACTTGGCACAGTAAAGGGGCATTAGGGGAGAGCACGGCAACCCCCTAGGTTACAGTAAACTATGACTCGTATTACCCCTCCTATGTAACTGAATGAATAGGGATGAAAGAGGATGCTTGAGAGACAATGGCAGTAGGTCTAATAATAGCTCCCTCTGAATGACCAAACCATCAACACCAATACCTGAACCAACGCCCTGGACCTTGGAACTACCCTCAGCATTCAAGAAACAAGATGAAGCAACCCACCATTGTGCCAAGCTGCACATGCTCAGTAAGAACACCTGGAGTCCTCTGGAACAGGACTGACCTTGCCTGGACAGGCCCTCCCCTAGGAGATCAGAGGTAGTCTGCCCCATAAAAAGGGGTAGTGAAGACTGATTCTTTGGGATGCCCTCTCCATTTGGACCAGCACCATGCCACACCACCTATCCACCCAGAGGCCCTGCCAGTGACCCTCCCTCTGAAAAACAGCTACTGGACAAAGACTCCTTTCTATCCTGGATAAGCAGCTATCACCCCCACCACCTCTTCAACCAAGGACTTGGACTCTGTTTCTCTTCCCTACCTGGACTCCAGCCCTTCCACTGAGTCTTTCTCCTGCTGCCATTGGGAGTGCTTGTGTGTGTGCGCGTGTGTGTGTGGGAACCAATAACTTCATGGTTCTGTGCAGTGTGTTGTCTGTTTAATAAACCTGCTATTTTGAAACCCCGAGTTGGGTTTTTGTCTGTTTCCCGATTGTTTCCTCCTTGCCACCACTTATCTGCCCCCCACCAGTCTTTCAGCTACCAGTCTCAGTTTCCAGCCCCAATCTGTTTTAAGTAAACCCAAGCCTCAGCTCCTCAGCCAGCTTCTCTCTAGACCACCGGTTCTGGCAACTTTCACTCCCTACACTTTAACTCTCTCTCTCACCTTAACCTTCCCCCAAGTATCCCAGGTACCCCAAGCACACGCATCCACACACACATGCACACACTGTACCATCCAAGTTAGGAACTTCCGTGTGTGTGTGTGTGTGTGTGTGTGTGTGCACATATACATAAATATACACAGATCACTAATTTGTGTACTGAGTGTGCGGGTATGGCAAATTGATTTTTGTCTAACTTTTGGGGTGTATAGTGTATGTGCTTGAATTGGTGATAGGTATGCATGTGCCTAAGTTGGTTTGGATGTGTATATGCCTGAGTTAGTAGTGTGTGTGTGTACCTAATTGATTTGTGTGTTTGTATATGCCCAATTGTATCACACCCTCCTGTCTAACAGCACAATATTGAGATCCTGAGAGTTGGCCTGACCCCACAGGGCAACAGTAAGACAGTTCTATATGTATTTGCTGTGACTCCCTGAAAATCCTCTGTATTTTAACATCACTAAAGAAGTTTCTGTTTCCTCGGCTAATGATGTTTTCTTCTTATTTGATTATTGGTGCTAGTATTAATAACAGCAACTAGACCAAATTCTGCTCTTAGCCACAGTGCTATAAAATCAGAATAAATCTATTATTTTAAGGGGTTGTTCTAAATTTATATGAGTGTAGCCAACAGAGGAATATGACATTCTAGTTGTGTGCTCAGCCTCTGAGCACAGCGGTCAGAGTTTTAAGACAGTTAGTGCTTTTGGAAAACTTAAAAAAATTTTTTAACCAAAGTTTCCCCATTTAAATTTTTAATTTCCTTCCTCATTCTGCTATTGGGGTCACCACAGCACTTTTCACCATGGGTGTAAAGTGGAATGTGTCTAGTTACATACAACAGGCACCAAAATAGCAGAAATAAAAGAAAGTGCCTGACGCATAACTATAATTGTTAGAGTTGAATTGCACTAAGCTAAATGGAATTTCACCTCGGGAGATTCATATGAATTGAGTCTAAACAGAGGTGAAATTCCCCAGGCAGATGGCAAGTTCTGTGGCTGACATGCTCCAAGTGCCACATTACTTCTTCAGTCCCACAGAGTCCAACATTAACTCTATAAAGTGGTGTTATTAGGGAGATGAGGGTTGCTGTAAGTGTCTCTTAATGCTAGTGGGGAACGGGGGAGTACTAATCTAGAGAACAAGTAATACAAAAAGAAGAAGAATATAGCTCCACAAAATTCGTTGAGGCTACTGAGGTCTGCTTATTTCAATTATCATTGGTACAGTGAAGTCCCCTGGAGTCCACCATTTAACTCTCAACATGTTCCTTCACACATACTTATGTGCATACCACATGTGCACAAACAGACACAGGTCTATACTGATTGGATCTACTAACTTTTCCTCTAATAACGCTTCTTTTTATAGTGTACATTAGATCAGGTACCAAAAAAAAAGAGTACTTAAAAATAATGGGCCAAGTGCATCCCAAATTTAATTCCATTGAGTTTGTTACAGTATATTTAGTTCAGAGCTGTGTTATTCTTTGTCTGCAGTAGAGAAGTGTGTGATTTGTTTTTTGCTTTGAAATGAAATATGTGCCCGCTGGGCTTTATTTTCCCTGAGAATATGGCTCTGATGTTTCAGCGGAGCCTAAGGGCCCTTAAATGCAATGAGGTCATTGTTTCCCCACATTGCCAATCCCATTCTCGCCTGCATCTTCTTCGAAGGTCACCCAACCTTCCGGTTGTCGCCACTTTCTCAATAAATTAATATGATAGATCTGTTTTGGTTTTAGATGTCCTGGGTGATAGACTTCATGGTCTACGGGCCCGACTTGTCTCACAATCTCAAAGGGCCCTTGCCATTGCGTTAATAACTTACTGGTCGAGGAGGGCAACAGGACCAACACTCTCTGCCCCAGTCGAAACTGTCTTTCCTTCACACAGGTATCGTACCGGGCCTTCTGCTGTTGCTGTGCCTATCTTAGATGACCCGCCGCAAACTCTTGGGCCGTCTGAACCCATTGTTGGAATGCTTGCTGGTACTTCGACCAGTCAGGGACGGTCTCAGGGCCCTGTTCCCGTTGTTCCTTAAGTATCTGCAGTAGCCCCCAGGGTCGATGGCCCAATACCAGCTTGAATGGGGAGTATCCTAATGACTCAGATGGGGCATCCTGGAGCACAAATAAAACTAATGGCAACATCAAATCCCAATGCCGTGGGTCCCCTTGTATGCATCGCCATAACACTCTCTTCAGTGTCCTGTTCAGCCATTCTACCAACCCATTAGTTCGCGGGTGATAGACTGACGTTTTTAGCTGCCAGATCCACAGTGTCTGGCAGACCCCCCGCAACATCCCCGACATAAAATTCTGTCCCTGGTCTGTGAGGATCTCCTGTGGGATCCCCATGCAGGCTATCCACTTTACCAGCTCGTCCGCAATCTGGGGGGCTGTCACGGAGCTTAAGGGTACGGCATTGGGGTACCGAGTTGCATAATCCACAAAAACCAGAATAAATTGATAGCCGTTGCTACTATGCGGTAAGGGTCCTACCACATCAATAGCGATTCGGGAGAATGGCTGATTTATAATGGGCATGAGTTGTAGTGGGGCTTGGGAAGGTCTATCTTCCCTGGTCTTTTGGCATACCAGACACTCAGCACAATGTCGAGCAATATCGTCCCCCAATTTTGGCCAAAAGAACCAACAAGTGATTTTGTCTATGGTGTGTTCACGAACCAGATGCCCCGCCCCCCCATGGGTGTGGTATAGGCCAGGCGCCACATGGCCTGTCTACACTCTTAGCACCACCAGCTGAACCCTAGTGTCCTGCCCCTCTCTTCCTGGGGTTACCCAATAGAGAAGGTGATGTCTCACCTCAAAGTGGCTTGTGGAGCCTGTTGTTGTTGTTGTTCGCAGGTCTCCGGCCACTGAACTGGTCCACAGTTCCTGTAACTCCGCATCCTCTCCTTAGGCCTGTCAGGACTGGGGTCCGCTAGCGCTGTCCCTCCAGTCTGTCAAGGGACTCCCTTCCTCCTCGCTCGTTTCGGCCTCGCTGCCAGTGTCTCCAAGCCATCCTTCCCGACACTTCAACTTCCAGCACACCACCTTTACATCTCGCACTCTATCTAACACCTTATACAACGGGGCCCAATCTCATCCTAGTAGCATCTCACATGCAAGACGTGGTGCGAGTCCTACCAGCAGCTCCCCTTGGTGTTCCATTACCCTCACGTGGGCCTTAACCTGACGCAGGACTTGGGTTTCTCCATGTAGGCATGACACCCTTACCGGGTCCGCCTGTCCCCGTGCAGCCCCTGACCAGAGATCTGCCCTGATTACTGACTGAGCACATCCCGAGTCTAATACTGCCCGGACAGGCCAGTTCTCTATCCAAGCCTGCACTACGGGGCGTTCCCACATGGGACTCTCACTTGCTGTCCCGAAGCTACAGTCCATAGGCTCCCTGCCACTCCAGTCCCTAGAGGATTCACTCACCCCTCTGGCAGTGCTCAGAGAATTTCCTTTCCCTATGCCATGCCCTGGACACTCCCAAGCAAAGTGGCCCCATTTCCCACAATGGTAGCATACCATGTCCCCACCTTAGGAACAATACCCCGGCCTCCGGTGTTCCGCATCCCTCGACACTGGCATTGCCCCAGGCATTCCTCTTCTCTCTTGTGGGTAGGACCATTCAGAAGCCGTAAAGGCCTCCGCCACTTTCAAGGCTTCCTCATACATGGTCGGGGATGTTGCCGGACCCACTGTCGGGTTCTATCTTCTAAGTCATTGACGAACTGTTCTAGGATGATCTTGTCCACTAGAGTCACCACTGTACATGAAGGCAAGCTGACCCACTTCCCAAAAAGGTCTCATAGCCTTTGAAGAAGTACCCTGGGCCGCCTTTGTTCTGGCCCTTTCCGAGCCCAGAAGAGCCACCGGAAGTGTTCCAGACTCAGCTCCAGGCAATACAAAATACCCACCTTCACCGCCCCATAATCCTGGGCCTCCTCCCTATTCATGGCCCTGAGCCTTGCCCACCAGCAACGCTCCAATCTGGCTAGCCCATAGACTTTTATCAAGGCCCATCACTATGGCGTGCCGCTTAAAAGTCTCTATAAATGCCTCAGGGTCATCTTCCGCCATCATCTTTGGCATCCCAAGTGTTGCTGACCTATGCTAGCAGCCTCTGTTGTGACTCCACGATTTGTGTTAATGCCTGCAAATTCTGGTCAATTAAATCAGTGGGACCCATCTCAGATGCTTGCATCTCTGGTGCCCCTTACCACAGTTTTCCCAGCCAATGCACCAAGTAATGTGCCCACCGGGCTTTATTTTCCCTGAGAATATGGCTCTGATGTTTCATCCAAGCCTAAGGGCACTTAAATGCAATGAGGTCATTCTTTCCCCACATTGCTGATCCTGTTCTCGTCTGCCACATCTTGATGTCCTGTCAATGGGGGTCGCCTAGCAGGTCCCTCACTGCCCGGGTCCGACCCGGCAGATGTACACGGGGCTCCACGACCACTGCACCCTGGCCTTATGCCACCTTTTCTGAGCTGACTTGGTGGATTCCTGTAGCCTGTCAAGCCAATCCAGCTTCCTTCTGGGCCCCGGCCCTTAAACGCCAAGGGTCGAGCCACTCTGGATACAGGGTTGGCTCATGGCCCCTATCCCAGGTCCCCTAAGCCCAGTCTGACCCTTCTTCAGTAGTTTGGGTGGCTATCCCACCTCGATCACAACCCCATGGCCGGGTCCTAGGCTCCCTTCTGGGTCAGTCGTTCACCTGGGTCCTGAGCGTTCACTGCGGCTGCTCCCCCTCTCCGACATCCTGGTCATACCCCACTCACTCTCCGCCGCTGCTGGGACTTGCCGCTGGCTCTCTCTCCCCAGAGCTCCTGGCTCTGGCCCTCTAGTCCCCTCGAGATGCCGCTGGGGACCGCGTTCCTCCTACGCCACCTGCTGCCTCTCTTCTCTGGGGCCACCCGCCCCTTCCGCTGCAGCCACCGCCATTTTTATCTTCGCCGGCCAGCATCTGGTGCTGACATCACCTCATGAGCCATGCGGGTTTCCCGGGGGCATCATTCCCTGCTGCAGGTGAGTTGCCAGCATCACCCCATTCCCCAGGACAAAATAATTTGAGGGAAAGTAGATCATTCTAACATATCTTTAGTCATTATCACTATTTAACTAACTACTTCTAGCAAAGAGGCTAAATTCATGCCTGTGGTAAGTCCACTATAGTAGACAGATCAAAGTTGTCCAAGAGATTTTGCTGTTCAGTCAGATATTATTGTTTCTCAGTCTTTACTGCCTGCCTATTGACAAATCTAGGGTTGCACTAAAAGTTTTTAAAATGCCACACAAAGTAAGAGGGAGTGTTTCAAGTTCTCAAGCCTTCAAGTATTGTTCATGTACTTTGGCACAGGCTTTGCTGATTGTTCTAAAGGGCGCAGTTGGATAGTCTAATAGATGAGACAGTGGCTCATTTTCTGGTTCAATCACTAACCTCCTCCTTTGATCTTAGGGAAGTTAAATAGTCTATAATATTTCAGTTCCTTATTGTAAAAAAGGGATGATAATAATAATGCTTCACAAAGGTATTAGGAGGATAATGATCATTAATGAAAGGGAAGTGCTCAGATGCTACACCAATAAGGACCACATGCTCTTCTCCAGATAATAGCTTTATAAAGGTATTTTACTGTAGCCTCCTTGGCTAAGTACAGACAGTCAAAATGCCTGAGGCTGAATCAGTTCAAACTAGGCAGCTTCCTCTAAGGTGTGTAGGTTGAACCAATAACCAGCTGAACTGACATTCAGTTCAGGAGCCCCTGGGTGCTTGCCTAGCGGTAGCCTTCCCCTCAGAAGCATAGCCCAGCTACAAAGCATCCTGGGATGTTGGACTGTGAATTAACTTGAACCAGGAAGGGACTGGGACAGAAGTTCCATAAACCAGTTTGACCTAAATCAGTTAAACCTGGTTGGATGTAGTGTTAGACTTACCTTAAACTGGTTTTGGTCATTTTGGAAATGGTTTATGTGAACTGAACTTCTGTTATATTACAGGTTTAAGGCAGTTTATGATACTTAAACCAGTTTATGTGTAACTTCTGTATCTAGACCATTTGTTATAGTATGCCATATGGCAGAGATCCAATGATAGTTGCATTATATGTCCCCAAAACATTGCCAGTGCCATGAAGGAAAGGAGAAAAACAAACAAACTAGGGAGAGTGAAGGGAATACATTATGGCCTCAGAAAACTCTACATGAAGAGATGTTTAAGGTAAGCCTTGTATTTACCATTTAAAAAATGTCTTTAAAATCTATGTTTTAAAAATGTTTTAGGAAGAGATTTTCAAAATGATATAAGCATTTCTTTTATAGATTATTTAAATACATGTACTAGAAATTGTAATGGCAGATTGGAAAGGGCCACTGGATCATCACCTGTATCATAAGCCATCACATATTACTGAAGTTCCCTATAATAAATGCGAAGACTCTAATTGCAACAAAATATTTTAGTCCCCAGAAATCTACAATATGCCACAGGTGTTGTTAATGCCCAACGCTCCACATATTTTAGGCATACTCAGAGGAACCCAGAAAACTATGCCCATACTTCAAAGGATGGTGAAAATATTGTCCCTGGCAATCTGATCAGGGATAAAATTCCATCATGACTCCAAACCCAGCAATCAGTATGACCTTCAGCATATAAGCAAGAGACAGAACCCACCTTCTTCCTTTAAAAATAAAAAAATAAAAAATGCCTTCTTGATCCAAACAAATGAGTGATTGAAGGCCTAGAGCACTGCAACTGTTAGCAGCATGTTCTGGACCCAAACAGGAAAGTCAACAGGGGTTCAGATCCACAGATTCCAAGGCCAGGTACAACCAAGACAACCAACCATCCAGCCTCCTGACCCCTCTATGTCTATACACATGGGCTAGAGAAGTGCTTCAAAAAGCATATATTTTAAAAAAGACAGTCAGTCACACCATCAGGACTCCAAGTCATGGCAAATCTGACTTTTCCCCTGGTAGTTATTCCAATGTTTAACTATCCTATCTGCTAGGAGAGCATATCTTGAATTTCCCTAACTTCAGCTTCCAGCCATAAGAGCTCATTATGCCCTTGTTGATAAGGTTGAAAAGCCCCTCACTCTGAAGCACCCTATCTTTAAATGTCTAAATTCAGTGACCAAGGACCCTGTCATTTTTCCTTTGAATAAACTGTGTCAGTTGAGTTCCTTATACTTTACACTGTACAGCTTGTTTTTTTCCAAACCGTGGATAATTTTTTTGACCACATCCCAATAACTCCATATCCTTCCTGAAGAGTGGACACCAGAACTGGACACAATATGCTAGTAGGGATGTTTTGCAAAGAAGCAAGGTAATTTCCTGATTTCTACTCATTTCTCCCCTTTATATCCAGCTAGGGATCATATTAGCCCCTTTTGCAACAGCATTGCACGGGGAACTCATGTTGAAATAGGTGGTATTCTCTTCTGTCCTACCAGTGAGTGGATGTGGAAGACAACATGAGACCTGCATCAGAGAGGTCAACTTGCAGCTTCCGGAACGTTGTCTCAAGGTGGGCTTTAGCTTCCTAGACAATGACCCACACATCAGGATGAGAGAGATGCTTGGGTGGGATGGGCTTCACTTATCCCTCAAAGGTAAGCATGTGTTCTCTTCTAGGTTGGCTGATCTCCTCTGGCAGACTTTAAACTAGGCTCATCAGGGGAAGGGGAAGATGAGGGTGGAGGAAGCCTTGGGCCACTAAACTAAGCGTCACCCACAAGAACAGCTCAGCCTAGACCAATGGCGAGCAAAACAAATACCCAGGTAAGTAACAGGGGCCTGGGTAGTACTGAGATTAGTGGGGCAGTGCATGCATCTTCAGGAGGCCTCAAATGCCTCTACACTAACGCTCATAGTATGGGGAACAAGCAGAAGGAACTTACCTTCTTGCTAGCTAACACCAACCCAGACATAGTGGGGCCCACCAAAAGTTGGTGGGACCCAATGGATGACTGGGAGGTGAATATCAAGGGCTATAGGCTGTACAGGAGGGATAGGACAGGGAGGAAAGGTGGGGGTGTGGCACTCTATGTCAAGGATAAATGCACATCCTCAAAGAGTAGCACTGGGTCAGAGGAAGGGCACACTGAAGTGCTCTGGGTTAGAATACAAGGAAGTCAAGGGGAAAGGGACTTTAATGGTGGGGGTCTACTACAGACCACCCAACCAAGGGGAAGAGCAAGACTGGGAATTCGTAAGTCAGCTCACAGAGGTAGTTAGGTCAAAGGACGTGGTCATCATGGGTGACCTGAACTTTCCAGACATCTGCTGGGAAGAGCAGTAAGCCAGGTCTGACAGCTCACGTAGGTTCCTAGCTGAGATACAGGACCTCCATTTAACCCAGGAGATGCACAGCCCCACCAGGGGAGACACCTTGTTGGATCTGGTCCCGGCCATGGGCGACGACCTGGTGAGGGGGCTGCGGGTGCTCGACCACCTGGGTGACAGCAATCATCACCTGCTGGAATTCACCATCCAGCGCAAGGTGGCAAAGGCCTGCAG
>NW_017728922.1:8813784-8817180 GCF_001723895.1 Crocodylus porosus
CCCCGGGCTCCCTAAGCCCCAGGGGAGGTGAACACAGATCTAGGGTCAGTGAGGACCTAGTCAGGAAACTTCTGGAGAGACTGGACATATTTAAATCAGCTGGTCTTGACGATCTCCACCCCAGAGTGCTGAGGGAATTAGCAGAGGTTATTGCAGGACTATAAAACTATGAAATAGTTGTTCACTATGACCCTTAATTCTTCTCAGAGTCACTGCTATACAAGAGGATCATTCACTTTATTAACATAGCCTGACTTTACATTCCTAGATGTATTAAAATACACACTGCTGGACTGCAATTCTTTAACCAGATGAGTTGTAAGAGAATCATACAATCATAGAAAATTAGGATTGGAAGATACCTCAGGGAGTCATCTAGTCAAACACCCTGCTCAAAGGAGAACCATCTCCACATGGGCAACTAGTGCCTCCTGAGTTTGGGTGGACACCATAGGGGCACAAGTGGGGGAGGGGTGATCAGGGGGGTCCCCCAGCAGCTGATCATGGTGACTGTGGGGGTCCCCCTGCAGCCAACTTCAGCAACTGGGGGAGGGTCCCAGCAGAGCCAATTTCAGGGGGAGCACATTCTCCCCCCTGCCCCCTCTACATGTTGCCGATACATCTCCAGATAGATCATCCCAGCCAAGGCTTTGTTTAGCTGAGTCTTAAAACCCTCCAAGGATAGAGCTTTCACCACCTCTCTGAGTAACCTGTTACATAAGAAAGTTTTTACTAATATCCAACCTAAACTTCCCTTGCTGCAATTTGAGACTGTTGCTCCTTGTTCTGTCATCTGTCACTGCTGAGAACAGTTCACCTCTATACTCTTTCAAATCCCCCTTCAGGTAGTTGAAGGCTGCAATTTAATCCCCTGTAGGTCATCTCGTCCACAGACTAAGTACAGTTCCCTCAGCCTCTTTTCATAAGTCGTGCCCAAGTCCTCTTACTATTTTCAGTGTCCTCCACTGGACTTTCTCCAATTTTTCAACATCCTTTCTGTAGTGGAAGACCCCGAACTGGACACAGTACTACAGCTGTGGTCTCACTAGTGCTGTTCCCCTCCTTCACGCAGCCCGCCAGGAAGCCACGTGAACAGGCTGCGCAGACAGGTGCGCTTGTCTACCGGTGCATAAGTTAGCATGGATTTCACGCAGGAGGGTGAGCGGGAGGGCCCGAGGCCCTGTCTGCAAGCCTCCTAGGGTAGACAGACTCAGGCCCAGCCCGCCTACCAGTGGCCTGCTGCAGATGGGCATGGGCAGCACCCTGAGGGTCCCCTTGGGCTCTGCAGCCCACCCCCCCGGCACCTCAGAGACCGCCACCCAGATGGAGCCTCTGGCTCTTGGCTGCAGGGGCTTCCTGTCCTCTTTTCAGGCTCTGGGGCCAGGGAGCATAGCTACCTCCCCTTGCGGGGTCTGCTCCCTTTTGGGGTCTCTGGCACACCAGCTGGAGGAGCTCCAGGCCACAGTCCAGAGACTGTGCGCCATCAGGGACTGCGAGCAGGAGATAGACTCCTACTGCCAGGCCCTTCTCCCCCGGGAGAAGGAGGGTAGACCACGGTCTCCCTCCAGGACAAGGGAGGACACCAGGACCTCCCATTCTGTCTAGACAGGGGCATGGACCAAGGTGGTCAAGGGCCCCAAGGCCCACTGCACCAAAGCCCCTGCCCTGCCGGAGCTTAGCAACAGGTATGCACCTCTTGCTGCTCCAGCAGAGCCTGCTGAGTTGCCAGCTCCCGCAGGCAACACAGGCCCAACTGCGGCTACCGCCCCCATTCTTCCCAAGACAAAATGTAAAGTGTTTGTTGTGGGAGACTCCATCCTGGGGGGGACTGAGGGGGCAATCTGCTGCCCTGACCCCTTAGCCCAGGAAGTCTGCTGCTGCCCAGGGGCTCGCATCCGAGATGTTACAGAGAAGATCCCTGAGCTCCTCCAGCCCACAGACCACTAGCCCATGCTCCCTATTCATGTGGGCACCAATGACATAGCTCGGAGCGCTCCCAGCTGAATCATGAGGTGCTACAGGGATTTGGGAGTGGGGCTAAAGGGTCTGGGAGCACAGGTGGTATTCTCTTCGATCCTCCCAGTCTCAGAGTATGGGCTGAGGAGGGAGAGGAGGATCCACGTAGTGAACCAAAGATTGCGGAGCTGGTGTCATCGGGAAGGCTTTGGCTTCCACGACCACAGCCCGCTCTTTGGCGAGAGAGGCAGTGAGCTGGTGGGAGGAGATGGCCTCCACCTCTCTCCCCTGGGGAGGAGGCTCTTCTCAGCCAGGCTGGCTGACCTGCTCCACCGGGCTTTAAACTAAGCCCGCTGGGGGATGGGGGGACTACTGCCACTGCTGGCCCGCTGAGCGACTCTTGCAAAGCCAGCAGACCAAGGCACTTAAGGGAGCCCACCCCTACCCCAGCCCTGATACAATCTGTGAACAAGGCAAGAGCCCCCAAGGGGACACTTGCCTGCCTGTACACAAATGCCAGGAGCTTGGGGAATAAGCAGGAGGAGCTCATCCTCCTGCTGAATGCAAATAATTATGATGTCATAAGGATAACAGAGACCTGGTGGGACTCCACCCATGACTGGACCAGGGGTATAGATGGCTATACCCTGTACAGGAGTGATTGAGTAGATAAAAGGGGCAGGGGCGTAGCTCTTTATGTTAAGGAAAGCTACGCATCCCTGCAAGCTGATGTTGGTGACCAGGGTGGATGACTGGAGATGCTGTGGGTCAAAATCCATGGGGAACACAGCACAGGGGACACAATGGTGGGAGTCTACTACAGACCTCCCACCCAAAGTCAAGAGCTTGACTAGGAGTTCACCTGGGAATTAGCTGAGGCTGCATGCTGCGGGACCATGGTTGTCATGGGTGACTTTAATTACCCGGACATCTCATGGGAGGATCACTCGGCAAAATCCAAGTGGTCACAAAGATTCCTCTCATGTGTGGATGACCTCTACCTGACTCAAGAAGTCTATGGGTCAATGAGAGCTGAAGCGCTGCTTGACCTGGTACTGGCTACTGGGGATTATTTAATCGGTGACCTAGTGATCAGTGGGAAGCTGGGTGACAGCGACCACGAATTGATCACCTTCACCATCCACCATAAAGCTGGCAAGTCAGTCAGCAACACGGAAGTCCTTGACTTCAGGAAAGCTCAGGAGGCTTGTCAGTGAGGCCCTAAGGGATCATGACCCCAGGGGGAGAGGAGTTCAGGAAAAGTAGTTGCTTTTCAAGGGAACAATCTTCAATGCACAAGCTAATTCGATTCCATCTGAGGGGAAAGGCAACAAGAGGGCATAGCAGCCCTCCTGGCTCTCCAGGGATCTAGCAGACTTCCTGAGGCTAAAAAAAAAAGGCCTACAAAGGATGAAGGTTGGGATTCACCTCCAAGGAGGA
>NW_017728922.1:8818339-8819794 GCF_001723895.1 Crocodylus porosus
TGAACTCCAACTAGCTTCAAGCATCAAGGACAATAAAAAGTCCTTTTTCAGATATGTGGGGAGCTGGAGAAAAAGCAAGGGCAACATCGGACCCCTGCTGAACCTGATGGGACAACTGACTCCCAGGAAAAAGCCAACCTATTAAATGGGTACTTTGCATCAGTTTTTCATCTGTCCCATGGGGCGCCCATGCCTGCTATGGGACAGGGAGGTCCAGGAGAGGGAGATTTCCTGCCCCCCATAAACGCCAACCTTGTGAAGGAACACCTTGAGAGGCTGGATACCTTTAAGTCATCCGGCCCTGACAATCTACACCCCAGGGTACTCAAGGAGCTGGCTAGCATTATAGCCCAGCCCCTGGCATGGAACTCTGAGAACTCCTGGCACTCTGGTGTAGTGCCCAAATACTGGAAGAAGGCCAATGTGGTGCCTATCTTCAAGAAAGGGAGGGAAGTGGATCCGGCTAACTATAGGCCCATCAGCCTGATTTTTATCTCAGGGAAGATATTAGAAAAGTTTATTAATGAGGCCATCCTTAATGGACTGGCCAACACCAACATCCTGAGGGATAGCCAGGACGGGTTTGTTGTGGGTACATCTTGCTTGATCAATCTCATTTCCTTCTACGATCAGATGACCTATCACCTGGACAAGGGAGAAGAGATTGATGTCATATATCTTGACTTCAAAAAAGCTTCTGATCTGGTATCCCATGATCACCTCTTGGTGAAACTGGCTAGTTATGGCCTTGGGTCCACTACGAGCCGGTGGCTGGGAAATTGGCTCCATGGTTGGATCCAGAGGGTAGTAATTGATGGCAGTCACTCATCATGGTGCCCTGTGACCAGTGGGGTCCCCCAAGACTCTGTCCTTGGACCCATATTTTTCAACATCTTTATTAATGATGTGGACACTGGAGTCAGAAGCAGACTGGCCAACTTCGCCGATGACACCAAACTTTGGGGCAAAGCATCCACACCAGAAGACAGGTGGGTGATCCAGGCTGACCTGAACAGGATCATCAAATGGGCGGATGAGAACCTGATGGTGTTTAACACTGAAAAATGCAAGGTTCTCCTCTTCGGGAGGAAAAACCTGCAGCATCCTTATGGGCTCGGCAGTGCTACACTGGCTAGTACTAATGGAGAAAGAGACTTGGGGGGTCATCATTGACCACAAGATTAACAAGAGCCTGTAATGTGATGCTGTGGCTAGTAAAGCAACCAAAACGCTGGCTTGCATCCATAGATGCTTCTCAAGCAAATCCCAGGATGTCATTTTCCCCTTGTACTGAGCTTTGGTGAGGCCACAGCTGGAGTACTGCGTCCAGTTTTGGGCTCCACAATTCTAGAAGGATGTGGAGAAGCTTGAGAGAGTCCAGAGGAGAGCCATGCGCATGATCAGGGGTCAGGAAAACAGATCTTACGATGACAGGCTGAGAGCCACGGGACTCTT
>NW_017728922.1:8820161-8850489 GCF_001723895.1 Crocodylus porosus
CAGCTGACTTCCTTCCCTTCATGTGGGGGGCTGGACTCAATGATCTTCTGAGGTCCCTTCCAGCCCTAATGTCTATGCAATGTATGAATAGAGGGGAATAATCACTTCCCATGGTCTGGTAATAACACACGTACTGATACAGCCGCGTATACCATTAGCCTTTTCAGCAACAAGGGCATATTGTTGGCTTGTATTCATCTTATTGTCCACTGTGACCCCCAGGTCTTTTTCTGCACAGCTGCTGCTTAGTAGGGCTGTGTAAAATTTCACTGGTTGTTTTTTTCAATGCTGTTTCAACCTTGAAACAGTAAAATCAAAATGAAATGTAGGGCTTTGAAACAGCCTCAAAATGAAATGAGGGCAGTCAAAACGTTTCAAAAGTTTTGAAACATTTTGAGTTTTGAAGCTGAAGCTGGGCTTGCTTGCAGGGAAACAGACAGTAAGGAGAGGGAAGGGGAAGAGGGGGGAAGTACTGCTCTGATATTGGCTGTGTAGCTGTCCAGTGACCGTGATCTTTCCCCAGCCTTCCAGTCCCAGTGCTTTAAGGAAGAGATGGAACAACAGCATAAAAGGCAACACTGATTGAATTGAGCTGCTTTCTGCCTTGGGGTCAGTTACTGAGCTGTGTCTTCCAGCAGCTCAGGAGCATCAGACAACAAAGGCTATCATTCATTTCCTACTTGCTAGCTTAGCAAGTGGGATTCATCAATACCTTTTGCTTTCTGTACCCTTTTATTTTGTTATTATATTCACTGATTCCTTTCAATGTATTTCTCCCCACAAATCCTCTTTCTGTTTGGGCTAGTTTAGTTCAATTCTTTTCCTCCAGAAAAGGAATCAGTGCTTCTCTCACAGTGTGCATTCCATTCACTGGGTGGGGAAGCACAGCATATATTGCATATTATAATGCAGAGTTTATACAGGAACACATATATACATTTATATATTTTTATTGTATTTATTACATACATACATACATTAGATAAATACACATACATATACAATTATTTACATATTACATAAATCAAATTACATTACAGAAGAACACAGATTTTCCAGCACACTAAGGCAAAGACATTATGAAGTACACCATGAAGCATGCTGGAAAAGCAGCTGGCAAACCTTCAGGGAGGGACAGAAGACAGGGTAGAGGGACAGCTGTAAGTTCCTTCTCTCTGCAAACTGAGATACAGCCTCTTTGCTACAACAAGCAGGCATGAGGCTTCCACTAGTTCTACAGGCATCAAAAGGAGTGGGGATCAGTGCCAGTTCCACTGCCTGTGCCTGAGTCTGCATCCCCTCCAAGAGCACCAGCCATATGGCCCACCCCTTCACTACCACCATGACAACACGCAGCAGCACTAGCACCAGAATGACAGTCTCCTCCACCCCCATTTCACTTCCCATGCTGAGCCTTCCAGTGCCAGATGAAGAGCTGGAGCTGGAGCTGGATCTGAGTGCCAGAGCAAGGGAAATTCTGGGGAAGAACAGTTTCCCTTAGAGCCAGGTTTCCTTCCCCAGAAGGCCTATGAGGAGGTTGAGGTAGAGGGTGAGGAGGCAAGTGGCTCAGTTGAGTCCGCTCCTGCTGTTGCTGTTGCTGTGTCTCTACTTGCTGAGGAGAAGGAAAAGGCAGTATCTGCACATGCACCTGCACCTCAGAAGTGAGTGGGTAGTGTGGTCTGGGATCATTTTGAGTTGGCAGATGATCCCACATATGCTATCTGCCTGCCCTGCTGAGCCAAAACCAGCTGGAGCAAGGGAACAAAACACATGAGCACCACATGGATGGTGATGCATCTCTGCAGGTGCCACTCCCTTCCCCTTGCTCCTCCTCAGCCTGCCCCCAGTGGGAGCGTATCCAAAGGGAAGTCCCCCACTCACTCCAAAGTCCCCATCCGCCCAAAGCAGATGCAGGCCACCCTGGAACAGTGGGGGAAAGGCAGACAGAAAGTGTAGGGGGGGTGTTGCAAAGGCGAGTGAGATCACCCAGAGCACTGGGGAGATGCTTGCTGTGCATGGCCTTCTCCTTAGTTCAGTAGCCAGGGTTCAGGTGGCTTGGGGTGCTCGTGGCCCCATCATACCAAGTGCCTGCATGCACCACCTTCAGCAGTACGGTGGTGCCCTCCCTGTATGAAGCATGCAGGGAGTACTTGAGGGAGGAGCTGTGAAAGGCAGGTCTGCAGGTGGCCTTACACTTCACCTCAGACATTTGGAGCAGCCGAGGTGGAGATCATGTATACCTCTACTTGGTAGGGCAATGTTGCAACCAGTCAGGCCATCTGTGGGGTCTTCTTCAAGCCAGGGTGATGTATGAGTCCCACACAGCAACAGAGATCACTGAAGCCATGAACCACTTGGTGCAGGGGTGGCTCACTTGGCAGGGCAAGCTTACCCGTGGTTTCATGGTCACCGACAATGGGGCCAATATAGTCAAGGCGGTGCATGATGCCAACTTTCTTGGCATCCGCTGTGTGGTGCACAGGTTCCACCTCATTGTCAGGGACAGCTTGGTATGGGACAGGGCTGCCAGTGATGGTGCCAGAACCACCAGCAAGCTCATTTTGAAATGCAGGAAGGTGGCAGGCTTCTTCCACTGGAGCTTCAAGGTGGGAAAGATGCTGTGGAACAAACAGGCAGAGCTAAATATCCCACAGCACAAAATTATGCAGAATGTAGAGACTTGGTGGAACAGCACATATCTAATGCTTGAGAGACTGGTGAAGCAACAGAAGGCTATGCATGAAATGGCTTTGCTTGGAGAGATTGGTATCAGCGGCCCCCTTAACAGAGTTGAGTGGGATACCATCTGCCAGATCTTGGTGATCCTCAAGGCCTTCCTCGAGGCCACCAAGACCATCAGCACTGGTGATGCCCTCCTTAGCCAGATGATCCCTGTAGTGAGGGAGCTTCAGAGCCAAATGGAGAGCTTTCAGGGGATCAATGCTCCTGGTTGGGGCAAGCTGCTGTCATCAACTGTGCAGGCACTGGTGAAGTGGCTGAAGGAGGGCATCAGGAAATGACTTGATTCCTTGTGGTCCAGTACGGTCCATGTGTTGGCCATCATGTGTGACCCAAGGGTGAAGGGCAGAGTATGCAGTAGCCAAAGCCTGAATCAGTGGATGGAGGTGCTGGTGAAGAGAGTCAGAGAATGGCAGAGGCGGGGGGAAGTGGAAGAGGGGGATCCACTGTCCCATGCTAGCATGCCATCCACCAGCCAGGTTCCTCCTCCATCACAGACCCTGTCGATGTTGGCCAAGGGCAAGGCTTCCATGGTGGGGTCTAGAGGCACCAGACCCCTCCATCAGGCACGCAGTGCTCAGGCCTTGTTGGCTGCCTTCACACACAAAGTGCACCTTAACATACACACAAAGTTACACATCACAAGTTTTGCTTGTCAGCAGCTTTAGGTGCAGTTTCCCAGAAACCCCTGCACCTATCTCCTTGAAACTTGACAGGGTTTGTGTTCTCAGCAGGGGCTATGCTCCCTGCTGTTCTTGTTCAAATCAGACAAAACATGATAAAGTTATAGGCAGTTTTGTGATTCCCCACTATAGCCTATGGGCAAAATGTCGAAACAGCAAAACAGTTTTGATGAAATGAAACAGGACAGTGCTTTGAAACAAAACAAAACTCAGAATGAAACACTGTCCTGTTGAAATGACAAAACAGAAGTTGAAATGGTGCTGTTTTGCACAGCCCTACCGCTTAGCCAGTCAGTCCCCAACTTGTACTCATGCATGGGATTGTTCCATCCTAAGTGCAGGACTTTGCACTTGCCCTGGTAGAACTTCAGTTCAATATAATCCTTCTTATTATTGGCTACTAGAACTGTATCAAAAAGGGGGATAGAGAGGGTTTGCCTTGCAGGGGACTCCCACACCCCCAAACAAACAAACAAGCCTGTTTTCGGTTGGAATAGAAAGAAAACCAAAAATAAAAAAATAAATTAAACTCTGCAGTGAACTGTATATTTTGATAAAATTTTGTTTTGGGAATACCAAAAGAAGGGTTTTGTTAAATGAAGAGCCCCCGGCATAGTGGAAGCCCCACGCTGTCTACAGTGCAGCTGCAAAGAATGTAAATGAAGGCAGAATTCAGCAAGACAGGTAATTCATGCATGTGTATGCTCTGCAAGTTGTAGTATTTGGATATTATTCTTTTTCTTTGATTCCGATGAAAGGCATGTAGGATCTCTAAATCCCTGGGGAGTACTAGAAGGGGAACACTTGGTATAAAACAACATGAAGGAAATCAAGCATCCAGTAACTTTGAGGAAAATTTTAGGAAACATTTCCTCCTTCTAGAGCCATTTTTTGAAGAATCATGTCTTCCTGAGGAGATATATTTCACTGAAAGGACTGTTTGTTATGGTAGCTGACACCCCTGCCAGCCAACACTAAAGAAAACTGAGTGATTAGAAGAGTCTGAAAACTATTGCTGCAAGGGAAAAAGGACGAGGAGCAAGGACAGTTATTTTTAAGCTCTGAACTGTGTAGCTGCTTCTGCAGCACTGAAGTTATTATTCTTGTTAACCATGCAGTTACTTTTTTCCCTCTTTCTTCAGACCCATGATTAAAGTTACAATTGGTGTCCTGTGAATCACATACAAAGGCCATCAAGAGAAGATGCTAGGTTGGTGTAGTAAGCGAGTCCATTAGACTTTAATGTTTGAATGCTCGGATCAGTTTGTGAGAGCAAATTGCCCACTGATACCATAGTGATAAAAAGTATGAATGCCTGGATCAGACATACAAATAGAAAGCACCAGGATCTTTTATAATATAAGGGGATCTTAGATGTGGGGAGTGTATGTGTTGGTGGTATTCAATAAAAAAAAATGAGCTATATACTCCACAAAGGAAAGAGCAAATAGTTTCTTTTAATTATTATTTTATATTCTGAAATTAAGAACAGCAGGTAGGGAAGATACTGCAAACAGATTCCAAGAGATGTTGTAACCCTCTATGCTAAAGCACATTTTCTTAAAACAGTCTTAGGCTATCATACTTTAGGCTTAGGATTAAATCTTTTTTGGGGTGGAATCTGATTGGATCCTGAAGTCCACATAGAAACTACAACCTGTTTTTCTTCTATGGCCTGCTGGTTTTTTAAGAGTACTGAGCTGCAGACAGTTCCTTTTAGTCCAAAGTAAATATAGAAGGTATCACATTAGCCTAGTCTGGAGGAGGAAGACTATAAGATAGATCTACTGGTTTTAAGTGGAATAAAGAATTATACTCAAGCGGCACAAACCTGCAGCAGCTGCAGTCAAGAGAACAAATCAACCACTTATTACTTCTCCTTCAGTGTTTTTAAACATTTACAGAGTGCCATCAATAACTGAATTAATTGTAAATGGCTGATAGTCTATTTGAAAAGCCTTCTTTAATCTGCAAGAACCAGAACAGCTGTTCAAGGAACTTTCCATCAATTACAATAATTATTTGGCCTTCAACACAGTCTTCATATACCTCATGGCATGATCCTGCTTAGCTAGTCACACTGGGTTTTGCACTAGTAAAAGTAATGACTGGGCCTGTAGATCATAGAGCAAATGGAAATGACTTATTCATTTCTTTGTGTGCATTCATTATGACTCTTCTTTATTGAAAGGGAAACATCCACAATTTTGCTAAGCAAAGAATCCTTAACATTCACATCAAGGAGAAGCACTCCCCCTAGCCTGGTATATGCTCTGTAATGTACCAAAGAAGAAATTAATTCTGGGTGTTTTCTGCTGGCAGCCTTCTTGCTAAATAAACCCATATCATATGCATTTCTATCAGTTGTGTAGTACCCTAGTGGCATGGATGGAAAACTGATCTCCAGCCTGATTTCATTGTACCAGAAGATGAATATTTGCATTTAAAATACTGTGACAAAATGGTTGCCATTTAATCACTTTTTCCTGATAGCATTAAACTGGCATTAAACAGTTATCCTCATTAGGGACAACATGTTGCAGGGCCTCCAAGGGTTCCCAACCCTGCATGTGGGCTCTACATCTATTGTTCTATATCTTAATGGGTGCACTATATACTCTTCTCTGTGGCTGAGCTATTCTGTTAAAAGTATAAGATTGAGGGAAAGTATGACTTTCCTTCCTCTTTCTCCTTTCTGGGTGACTTGTGGCTGTGGAAAAAAACTAGCTGGGAGCTGCCTTTGCACCTAAATGAATGGCAGGCCTGTAGGTGCAGCTAGCCATTACAAAAAGAGTTCTTTGTAGACTCTTTCTTGCCACACCCAAATATAGGCCAACTACAAAGCACACTGCAATAGAAACTTACTTTCACCAAGGGAGTGGGTGACTCACTAGGGAAATGGTACTTCAGTGGTTGTAGTACCAATTCATGGCGGTTAGTAATTCTGTAGGTAATATGTACACATAAAGCTGGTAGCATGAGGCAATGGCTTCAGGAACAGACCACTCGGCCACTAGCTCCAAACATGGTGAGCCAAAGGACCAGTTCCATTTGCAATGGCAAAATCAGGAAATACATGCAGAAGCAGGCCCTACAGACTGCTTACCAGAATATAACTGTGAAGGAACTGTTGTTACAGAATAAAGCAAAAGCAGTTACGCAGTGGACTTGTGACATTCCAGCTCATAGAGAAAGTTTCTTCCTAATTTCATTAACTAGAGGTTGCCTTCTGTGCATAGCTTTAAACCCCATCCAGCCATCTCACTAGGACAACGTACTAGAGATTTTCAGAACAGTGAGAAGTTTGGTTGAATTTATCAACCTTGCTGTTCACAATGTTGTGTTTAGGATTAAACACACAAAAGCATGATTTATAGCTTCTGATTAACAGCTTCTCTGACAGCACTGGGGTCTTTTTTTTTTTTTTTGCAACATGGCTGCCATCAGTGGAAGCATTGACTAATATCTTCCTTCTGAAATAAGCACTGTGGGAAGTGCTTCAGAAGCTGTGCTGAGAAAACTGCAGTGTGAGGGAGCAGGTGGGCTTGCTTTCAACAGAGGTCTTTAAAGTATATTGAATATTCAATAAATGGAAGAGAAAAGCATATCTGGCTCTTGTGTGAGGAAGCAGAAGCAGAAGCCTAGTTGGAAGAAAGATCCCTAGTGACATCTGGTTTGAAGAAGCAGTCTCTGCTTGTGTCCTCTAGAGAGATGTCAACATATCAGAGAAGAGCACCATTTCCAGGAGGGGTTATTTAACACCTCGTACAGAATAGACTTTCCACTCAAATTCCAGAACGTCCCTTTAACCCTTGGAATACACACTTACCTCCTTTCTCTTTTTACGCTGGCCAGAATGAGGATGAAAAATCATCTCGTCAACTCCTGCCATCTGGAACAGCCTTTCTTTGTCGGTCTGCCTCATCAACTCAGGCATTTTTTAACTCAACTGAAAATGTCTTTTTTCCCTGTTCTCATCATAGTTTTCTTCATCTCCTTCTAACTATAGTATGTAATTGTGTCAATATAATAGGTCAAATTCTATTATAAGTTACACCAAAGCAAAAATGTGAATTACACAGGTGTACTTCAGGCCCAAGGTACAATTACCAATTTCTTTGTCATTATCATTTATTACCCTATTTTGCAGTGTCTGAGATGCATTTTTCCTCTGAAAAAGGAGGTCTAAAAGTAAGGTGCGAAGGCTTACCAATCACGATCTGCGCCCAGGGAGGCTGTGACAGCAGCAGGAGCCAGGTTGGTCTCCCAGCACTTACGCTATTGGTAAGGTGCATCTTATACACTAGCAATATTCACTGGTAGTCTGTGGGCTGCTTGCAGCCTGCAAAAAATTAATTTGCTTTCTTCCCCACCCCCAGCCCCTACACAGCCACGATTCCTCATATTGCTCCAGCTGCATCACCAGCTGGGGTCTCCAGGCTTCTCCTCTGTCCCCTGACTCCCACTTCCTGCCCCTACTCTATGGGCAGGTCAGAGTGATACAGCACAGCCTGAAGTGTTGGGGGAGCCCAGGGCTTGGGGTGCCTGTGTGGTGCTGTGCAGTGGGAGAAATGGCTGTGGAGCAGAAGGTGAGACCAGATGCATAATGCTGTGTGGGGAAGGGGAATCCAGAGAGGTTGTGTAATCTCCATCCTTGGAGGGTTTTTTTTTTTTTTTTGGAATTCTTAGCCTGGACCCTGGAAAAACCAATTTGTAGAACTGAAGATTTTTAAGGAGGAAGAAACTGTAATCATGTAGTCTGGCTACCAGAATAACATGGGTCATTGACTCTCAACTAGTAATTTCTGCATCAAGCCTATTACTTCTGTTATAACTGTGGCATACCTTTGACAAAGTTATTTAGTGTTGAGTGAAGGACTTCAAGTGATAAGAAAACCCACTGCATTCCTGGAAAGTTGCTCCAATGGCTAATTGTCTGCACTTTGCAAAGTCTGTGATTTATTTCTAGTCTGCAATTATAACATCTAACCAATACAGGTTTTAAAATTAATCTAAGAACTTTGGGTTTTTAATGAGGACTAGGTAGGTATCCATATTCCAGCCATATGTCTCACTATTAACTCTGATATTAAATGTTCACCTTCCCTGTAAGGCAACAGGTTTGTAAAATTTTATGTAATTTAATAAAGTCACAAGGAATGGCCTGTTTACTTATTTCCCCAAACCCTCTTCTAAAGAAAAAAGGGCATAGTCACAGTATTTTTCATAATTTTAAGATTGTAACATTTGGTCTGAAAAGGGACACACACACAGAATTCCATGGATCAGTTTCTAATGAGAAAAGCTGAAGCAGGACAGTATTTTGGATCTGAAGACCTTGAACAAATTCTTGTAGGAAGTCACCCAAGTTCAGATTTTACAGGCAGCATTATGAATAGTGACTGGAAAGTAACACATAGAGGGAAAGAGTCTCTATAGGTACTATAAACTGAATAGTTTTGGCCAAGTCCTCTATTGTTCTTTTGACAGCTCTTCTTGAGAACATCCTGGGCAAGGCAATGAAGGACTTACTTGGGATGCAGCCCAATCACATTATCAGAACTAGGATCATACATCACAAAATGTTGAGTGGGTCCAGATGTTTTGTTGTGAAAGTATTGGTGAGACACTTTATACTGTTATTGCCAATGTCATATCTGTTCTGTGATTAGGGAGCTTCTGCCTTCAGTTCTGTCAATCACTCAGGAGGGAAGAAAAGCTTCTTGAAAGGCAAAAAAGTGAAGAGCATGTCACAAAGAGCTAGTAACAGGAGTCAATAATGCCAGAGGAAAAAAATGAAACACTGTCAGAACAGACATTAAATATTCTCAAGGCACCCTTATAGCTGGATAAGATGCGGTTCCTTATCCCATGAAAGCTTTTGAGATACTAGCATTTGTCTCCCAATACAAATTACATTGGGGGCTGAAGTCTCAAAAATATGCATGATCTGGAAAAAAAAAAAGAAGAAACCTTTCCACTTTGGGTCAATTCAAATATTTCATTTTACTTATTTTGATTTTGAGAGTTCTTTTAAAATTATTTTTATACTATAATAAGTGTAGGTTTCAAAACAAAAGTGACTGAGTACCAGAAAACCATTTTTCCCCTCCAAGTAAAACGCAATCTACCACAAGTGACCTTTTCCCATGAAAAGGCTTGTTTTCAATGAACTGGCATTTTCCAATGGAAAAAAAATGTTTTGCTGAAAAATTTCCATCCAGCTCCAGCAAGTATTTCTTGATGCGTCTGCAACCTTTTCCATTTACTTTGCAAGTGCTGGCTATGGCTCACTGAGAACCTCTTATGTACTCAGAAAAGTTTAATATTCCCCACAAGCAAATGGGAAGAAAGAGCTGCCTACAAATTATGAGTCCAGATAAAAAATGACTTCAATGAATATTTTCCTCGCACTTTACTTAAAGCAACTTGGCCAAAATTCTAATAAGATACCTCTGAAGCAAAGCAGAGGTAACTGTGCTCAGCTTTATAATCTGTTCATCTTCATTTCAAATCTGTTGCTTTCAGAGGAACATACAATAGGTATCTAATGGGGCTTGGGAAAGCCACGTATTTCCCTTCGTCTGCACCTTTAAAGTAAATCAACAGTATCAAGCAAAAAAGAACTAAATTTATTTTGCTTGCCTTCAATAAGTACAATTGTTCTTTTAGCCCCAAGCAATGGTCTTGGGAGTAAAGTATTTTTTTTAAGACATAATGCAGAAACAGAGCTCATTCACTCCAGCAAATCCTGTTTAATCCTTGGATTTGTACCATTTGCTGACTAAATTGAGAAATTTGGCTGTGTCTAATCCTTTGGCTTCTTAAGAAAAATGGTTTATTTAAATATTTAGCTGTACTTCGTCAACATCAGAGGGGTGATGGATGACAATAATTATACTGGTTGCATCTCCATTAACATGCCACTTTTTCCAGGTATGAAGTCTGCCTTTCTTAAGGTTTGTTTAATGATAGGAACCAATGAGGAATTTTAATGACCCTGTAGTAACTATCATACTTATCTCAGCTTGGATTTTAGCACTCATACAAGTGGATGATGCATAGCACTGGTTAGAGCCCTAGTGCTGTGCAAGCCCCCTCAACACTGCATGACTATCTTAGCTTAGTTAAAGTGAGCTAGAATATGCTAGAATTCAGATAGACTTAGGTAGCTCTCCATCTGCTTAAAAGATTAAGGAGAACATTTTTCTGTTACATATATACATGATCATCACAAGCCTGGATGCTATGTCTGAGAGTGTTTTATTACAGTATAATAGATTATATAATTTGAAGCCCCACTGGGATTGCAGACTAGGGGTAAATCCTGAAGTCAATGAAATACTGCCTCTCCTCATTGGACTACTTGGCAGAGAAATACATTAAGGACTGGGCGGTGCTGATATGTTACTGTAAGTGGTGGGGGGGGGGACACATAAAGAGGGCATATACACTGCCACTGTGGTAAACCCAACATTGCTTCCAAGTCATAAGCCCCTCTTTGATAAGTGTGCTTCTGGAATTAGGCAGTGTAGCTAGTAGAGCATGGCCATGGGTGCAAACAAAGAAGCTTACTGGAGATGGAAACTTGAGAGTGGTTTTAAGCATCTGTCTGTAGCCACACTAACCTGGCAACAGTATCTAATTTTTCTGCATTGGTGCACGCTGACCAGGAGCAAACAAATGTGGCACACTTCTCACGGATGCTCCTGGGCTTGCCATGGAGACACTATAGGCACACCCTTATGTACCTTTGATAAAAACTTTAGTTTGTCCTCTCAGACCAGATAATAAAGTAGGACTAGTAGGAATTCCCATGTTCCCTTTCTTATATGCCAAAATCCCTACTCTATGCATACATAGCATTTTATTTACATATTCACACCACACAGTAGTCAGAAGGTTTTTCTGGATAGCAGATAGGTAAATTCACTGTCTTTTGAATCATTAGTTTTATTGTTACTTATAGAACTTACTAGATAGTGGACTTAGTTCCGCTTTGGGTATGCTTGAACAATTCCCTCTGAGGTAAGCATACTGGTCTCTTCAGGCAGAAATGGTTCCTGTGCAAGGTGCACAGGCAAGTTAAGGATATTGTGAAATAAAACACCAACATGCAGTTGTAATGCCTGATTTTTCTTTCTCTTATTTTGGGCCAAACCAAATGTCCATTGGGAGGGATATACCAGCCGGGGGGGTAGGAGGGGGAACAGGGCAGAATAAGCATCTTTCTATGTGTAAGCAGAATGCGTTTCTTTGTATGTATAATAATCATCAACAAAAGTACAGGCCTTTTAAAATGCATATTTGTTTTCTTATATTACCAAACCATGACCACTTCTGCCACTTAATGAGTGGAAATATGGGTATTTAAGGACTCACTATGTTATCTCCTAGCTGTGACATGGATACTCAAGCGAGAAGTCCTCTTGTATATTTGGGATACAGAGAAGATTCACAAAGGTGAAACACGAAACAACCCCCCCTGCTTATTCAAGGCCTAAGATTCTAGTAAGAAGAAGGTATTACAGTTTATCTTTCCCAGTTATTTCTTAAGCTGTAAGTTACTGTTTCTGTCAGAAAGAGCTGTATACATAGGTAGAGCAGGCACTTTAATCTGTCAGTCCAAAGCTCCAACCTCAAGTTTCCATTTTACACTTTACTACAAAGAAACAGGGGCTACCTTAAAAACTGATTAAAGCCAGACCACACAATGTATCTATACAGCATGGTTGTCTAAAAATGGGAATGACAGATTCTCCACATTAATCTTGCCAGAGTTACAGCCTTGCATTTAGTGTAAGAGAGGCAGCTGCATGAGTGATTCAGTGAGGTTAGCTCCTGCAGATTCTATTACTACTTTACCCAAATGTCAGAATCCCTGCCTTCATGAACCAGTGCTCCTTTCTGTGAATCAGGGCTGGGCTAAATTGAGGTTTCCAGGGTTGAAAGACATCCATATTCCCACCAAACTAAGTTATAGCAGAGAATCTGAAGGTAAGCTTCTCACAGTAAGGATTTCCTGCCATATTGATTACTTTCTCCATCAGAATTTAAGAGAGCAAGTGTCTTTTCGCCAATATGGATCTTTATTGTAAACTGAGAGTGGCCATCACCTTGCTTCTGTGATATCATCCCAAGCCACAATCGCATTAGATCAAAGGGGTGACCCTAATGGTACAGGGAGTTAAAGTAGTTCAGTAAGTGGTATTTTTCCTCCAGCTGGTGAAACTTCTAGCTGATGTCTTGACCACTTGTGGTGATTAAAGATCATGATTTTAGAACAGAAGAGGGGTGTAGAATTTAATTTATAATTTGCAATGAATAATTTGTTTGACTATTTCATCTTTCATCCTGTTCATGAATTTTCTGAGAACAGATCACGTAATTGTTAGATTTATTCCTTATACATTATTTGTGCTTTTTTTCTTCTTAAACTCACCACAGATTCCCTGTTATAATTTACTACTTCCATTATTACAGCTGCTCTGTGCTGTGATACAGCAGACCTCCCATATACTTGGTAGTATGTCAAAGGCATCATAGCTCAGAAGCAAGAGCTGAAGGCTCTCCAGATATTAATACTTAGCTATGAAGGATCCCAGTAACTACTTAGTAACATGGTTAAGTTGTATGGTTAAGTGAACAGACATTTTACAAGGACTAACAGAAAAGGGAAAGGGTACAAACACATTGAGACACAACAGTTTAATTATAGTGATCATCTGAAGTATATTGGAGTGATTCCTAGCTTAGCTCTTGGACTAGTCCAGTAGAGGACTACGGCTCCTCAGGCCTAATGTTTGCAGTATTTTATCCAGTCTAGTCTTTTGTTCAAGAGAGGTAGGCAATTTTCAGGGTTCCTACACAGGGGCATTCATAAGAAGTGGTCCTAGCCCAGGGCTCATGGGCAATATCTAGCTTATGGGACCTACCATCATTACTTGTGGCTACATTAAGTTTTACTTTCTACAGACATAGGAGGTTTTTACCTGCAGCATATTACTTGTTTGGTATTGCTCCCCACAATCCAGGGGAGGCTGAAGATCACTGACTGTAGTGTTTCTCACTGAGAGTTTCTTTGTTGTCTCATTTTTCTTCAAAAGTGTTTCCTGAACAGCTGATTCCTGTCCTGTTAGTAATGAGTGTACAAGGCCTCCCACAATCCTCAGATGTTTATAACTGTCCTCTATACAAAGAGGAGAATTTCTATTTAGAAGGCCCAATCCATAGTCATAGAATATTGGTGCTTCCAAACTAATTCTTTCTGTCTAAGATAGACTGACTGCAACAGCATTCCTTAAGCTCTGGTGCCACTAGAGTCTGAGCTTGCTGATGGCTCCTTGTGTTTAAAAACTCCCTTTCTTCAACCTTCTGGCTTCAGGACTCCTACTTAATCTCTTCTATTCTGATGGACAGGTATGTGTCTGTACTAAACTCTAACTGAGCCCTTAACTGACATTGCAACCACCAGTTTGAAGAATGTGACTTATATTGTGAGTCTGTATTAGTTACTATTGACAATATCAACAACACACCAAGAGCAGTTTATTATGCTACTAACACCACTCTGCAGGGCTAACAGCAGGTGTGAATGTCTTCCCCAGTTAAAAGAATCTGGCTTTGGCCCCACCTGAATTTCTGAAGCAGGTTACTTCCTGCAGCCCTTTTGTTTCTGTCAGTGTTCGGTCATTTCTCCCTCCTCTGTTATGCGATTGAGCAGAAGACATGAGGTGTTTTCCTTACAAATGGGCATAAGTCCTCACAAGAAAGTAAGAAAACACTTGTAGAAGAGCTAGAAACAAGCATATTTTCTCCCTCTTGTATTCTTTGAGAGGGAGGGTGGATTTCCTAGGGAGTATGTCTAGAAACTCTCTCTCACCTTCCTTCACTGTAAGCTTGGTGACAGGAAGAAGGTTAGTAGGGAAAAGGAACCTTTCACAAACAAGGAGCAGCAAACAGGCCAGTCTACAGGGAAGTTTGTTAGGGAAGGTTTGCTTGGAAAGAGGGGAAAGAAGAAAGATGCAGTGGATTAAGAGATCCAGAGAAATGGCTGGAAGATGTCATAATGACAGATCCACAGTCACTACCAGATCTTCCTCTGCACCTGTGAGATGTCTGTCCAGGAAGAACCGCTCACTGTTGAGACTTCCACCTGTTGGAATTGGATTTATGACCCAGATACCTTGTTCCATGAGGATCCAAACCCTCAGACTTACCATGACTTTTCCATTTGATAATAGGCAAATGTTATTGATACACAGGGATAACAGATAAGAATAATGCAGGCAAGGCAAACAATTATATATCTACCAGTCCTAGGGCTATCACAGAGGGAAGGTACTTCTGGTCAGTATGTGACCTTCACCCTCAGGTCCTCTCTTGAATGTCAGATGTCAGTAGCCTGGAGGTTGAGGGCTGAGGTCCACCTTCCCCCACCCCTCAACAGGGTGGGTGAGATGGACTGGCAGTGTGCCCTCTGTCCATGGTGGCCTTGGATTCCCCTCTTGGGGACCCTTTGCTGCTCTGAAATCCCTCTGTTTGCATTCTTTCTCCTCCTCTGATGACTCTTCATCCCTGGGCATCATTGATTGGTTTCTCTGTGGTCATTATACTGTCCATGTTCTGTTCTGCTGGCATATTCCTTTGTTTCCCAAATCCATCACATGCACACATCTTAATTTGGTTATTTACCAGTCTCCTAATTTGGTTCATCCACCGAAGCTAGAAATCCGAAGGGCTCTGCAGTTGGACACTGTGACCTGGTACCAATGATGCAGAGTCCTCTATCTCTGTTTGGGTACACTGTTCATGTTATAGAACAATGTGGTATATGTCTTCAGTTTCCCAGCCTGTATGTCTTCTGTTTTCAGACACAGAAGGCCTGGAAGGAAACTTTGTCACTAACAGGCTTTTAGAAATCAATTAACCCATTCCACCCCCCAGACCATTGTTGTAATACAATATCTACTTTACCTACAAGCCATTTCCCAAAAGCAAACCTCTAAATACCATTTTCTATCCATCATCACTCAGGTCCTAGTTTGGCATGGTCCCCTCCCCCAGCTCCTAGTACTTACCAGCTCTGAATCCAGCTGCAGCTCCCTGCAGCAGCCGCCAGAGACTGTCCGAATCATAGAAGCTCTCAGGCTCTTTTCTGAAGATTCAGAGAGCTTTGAAGAAATTTGGACCTTTTGGTCCCCTGATTTGATTTGGATTTGGAGATTCGGCCACCAAATCGGGCCAAATCTCCTCCAAATCAAATCACCACCCAAAGCTTCGCACAGCCCTACAGATGACCTCCTGATATCCCTTCCAACGCTAGTTTTCTATGATTCTACTGTAGTTTAAAGAGACAAGAGGACATTTTCTGCCAGGAATAAAAGCATACCCACTGTCAAGCGTGCCAGACACCAAGGTCTCAAGATCAGCCTCAGAGGGATGCCGCTGCATTGCCAGAAAACTTCAGGATTGGAACATGCTTTCAGGCACAGGTTGTCAGAGCATAGTCAAGACCATCTTGACCAGAAGACACTGCCACTGTAAGATAGCAATACCTTAAAGGCCCAGAAGTAGGACCTCACTGGACACTGCCCAGAAACTCATCTATCCTGGAGGCAAATGGTATCAAAGGTAGGCTCCAGCCAAAGGTGTGTCTAGAATTTTGAAGAGGGGGTGCAGATGATGAAGTACATCATCACAATAAATACCACTTTTTAATCCAGTTAATAATAAATTAAAGCTCTACTAATAAGCTAGGGGACTGTTGCTGTATTATTGTCCCGGGGCACAGCAAAGGAACAAACCCCAAAGGATCCAAGGGGGACTCTGGGGGGCAGCACACCACTGGGAAAGGAAAGAGGAAGAAAGAATAAACAAAAACAACTTACCGGTGGAGGAATCATGGTGGGGCTGGAAGCGGTGGTAGGAGTCGCAACGGAGCGGAAAGCGGCGGCGGGACCCGCGCGGCTCATTAGCTGCGGTTTGTTTAAAGGGGAAACAGCTGGGGAAGCAGGGGAGGAGAACCAGCTTAGGGGGATAAGAAGGGAGAGTGAGTGGGTAAAAGGAGAGGAGCGCTGGCAAGAGAGCCGGGGAAGAAGAGCTCCCGAGTGCACTAGGAAGGTGGAGGAGCTAGGGAACATTGCCTCTGACTCACAGGAGGAATCTGAATTGTGCCCAGGGGAAGACGCTGCTGTCAGACCTGACAAGACCCAGGTGTCCCGACTGTATGTAACCTTGGGGGCGCATGGATAGCCGAGGCTAAAGGCTTCGTCATCTCAGGTGGAGGGCGACGGATATAAGAAGTAAGAGGGGATCCTTACAGGAGGATGGACTGAGACTCCACATCCAGGACAAGGACCCTGACCGAAACTCATGGAAGGGATATTCCTCTGCTAGGGGGGCTTAGCAGGTCTCGCGAGGGGGGGAATCTGTGGTATTGCCCGGCACCCTTCAAGAGGAAGGGCACTTAGGTTAAAGGAGATAGCACCGCAGTAGGCATACCTAAACCTTGGCCTAGGAAAGGTTGTGAAGGGACCTGGAGGGGTTTCTATAGCCTTGTGATTAGTTTATTATTTTTGTCACCACCTTTGCCGCTTGTTTGTGAGGGTTATTTTCTTTATTATAATTGTTTGGGTCTCTAAAGTTAGAGGGAGCCAAGATCCCTAAAGGCCAGACTAGCCAAGAAGGAACCAGGGCTTCCTGGGCCCCTGCATGAGCCTAGCTGGAACTTAGAGGGACCCTACATCAAGGGAAGGGTCGGCTGTCGGCAACCACGATAGCACACCACTGAAGCTGGGTCTAGGGTGAGGTACAGGGGAGGTTAGAGCCTCGTGAAGAACATCACGCTTTGGCCTTGGGGAGGCAGCTGGCATCAGGCAATCGGACCCCTCCATCACTGAAATACCATCAAAGTCATGGCAGGCGGGATAAAGAGGGGAAGACCACCTGAAACAGGAGATCATGGGCCACTCCCTTAAGAGACGGAGCGAAAGGTTACCACCGGGCCCCTGGGCAAGGCGGCAAGGGACCATGTGATCGAGGCCTGGCGGGTGCAATTATTTTGTTTAAAATCAAAGTGAAAACAAATATAACTTCTTTTTTTTAGTTAAAAATCTAATCCACAATCTGCAGGACTGTGAAATAGAAGCTATATTCCCATAAGCAACTAGCAGTCAGCAGAATTTCAGAACAAATGATAGCTTGATTAGTGGAATGTCAAGATCATTAAAAAGAAGATAGAGTCTTTAATATGCATGGACTAAAGTGTCTGGAAGGGATCAGTTAGATTATCATGAGTCATGAAGTCAATTACCTCCTTCAGTACTGTCCAAATAGAAATGTTCTTCCCAGGCAGTTGGTTTTAAAGTTTGGGTGGACCAGGAATCAAAGGGAGGTGAGAATGCACTAATGCACTCCTCCTGGTTCCAAGTAAAAGCAACTGGTTACTATCCAATAGACTGACTCATCCAATCTCTTTTATAGCTGCTTCCCCACAAGTTCCATTCATAGCTAAATCCCCTTGTAGCACCTGAGTCCCCTAATTTGGCTGCTTTCTCCTGCCTGTCATGACCTGATGTTAGAATTAATATGCTGTTGAGGAGACTGCCTTTGTGTGACTGGGCCCAGTCATGGGTGTCTTGCCTCCCTCATACTCATCCCCATGATGCTAGTCCAACTACCCTGTGTGGAGATCCATCCCTCTCTTTTCCTTACTCTGTCTTGGTCTTTGGCTGGGGCTCTAGCCCACCTTACTTTGTTCTAGTCCCCTAGCTCATCTGGGCTTCTGTCCTCTCCTAGGCTTCAGCCTGGCTGAGCTTCAATCTCCCTCCCTGTGGATGCATCTACATGATAAATTTACTGTTCAGAAGACTACTTAGCTACACAGTAAACATCTCAACATCTACAAGTGCACCTCTGTTAGGCTGGTACAAACTAATTTACTCTGCATCAGGTTAGTACTTGTAAATGCAAGTATTATCTAGCTGTGGCATTAAAAACTCTGCAGCAATGCTTGTATAGATGGTAACTTGGCTGGCTGGGGCATGAGGGTGCTTCAATGCCAGCTAGCATGTTGAACTGGAGGGAGCAGCCCTGGGCTGGCAGGCTGACCCCCTGGACTTCCTGCCAGCTGGGGATGCTCTGACCCAGCTCAACATGCTGCATTCCACATGTACATTCAAACAGCATGCCTGGGAGCAATATATTCTGGAGGAAGAAACCCTGGAGTTGATAAAATGTAGATGGTAATATGTAGACTGGTTACCTGGGGTTATCTCATAGCAAACAGGTTATAATGTGCCATAAATCCAATATCTATATCTAGTTCATGATATTTTGTACCCAGCAGATTTATGAAGTGAAGTTCTTTGGCTCGTCTATGAAAGGTGTTTTGTAAATTCCCTTTAAGGATTAGAATTGGGAGATTGGAGAGGCAGTGGCTGTCTTGTGAGAAGTGTGCCTCCACAGGTAGTTGGGTATTTTTGTCTTTGATAGATTTCCAGAGTGTGTTCATTCTGGTATGCAGTTGTTTAGTTTCTCCTATGTAGTTTCCATCAGGAAACTACAGATCATAGAATCATAGTGCACTGGATTCATGTTCTATCAGGGAACAAAGAATCATAGTGCACTGGATACTAGAATCAATAGAATCATGGTGCACATTCAGTGCACTGGATAAGCTATATTACATTTCTTGTGGTGCAGGTGCAGGTGTAAGATCCAGAAATGGTGATGGTTCTGTTGTGGAACATCATTATTATTGGAGAGGTGGAGATTTGTTGGCAGGTTTTACATTTCTTTTCCTGTATGAGAAAAGAGAAGAGCCCCAGGGAAGTAAGATTGTCCCACCTGAATTGCAAGCAGCTGTCCCAGCCCCGAGGCCACAAAGAACTATGCAGAGCTCATTCTTCATCCAGTGTTTCTGGAGGGGACAGGGAGTCAGCCAGAACTCCGAGATAAAAAGAGACCTGGAGCAGGCAAAAGGGAGACACCAGGAACTGGAAATGGCTGACTCAGCCAGAGTGATGGCGGAGACAACCAAAGGTGCCAAGAAAGAAGCTGAGATTGGGTCTCAGAGCGGCAGCTCTCTGGACAGAGTTACCAAAGGAGAAAACGCTGAAGGAAATGCTTTGTGGGAAACTGAAACTGCAGGGGGGCAGTCCGGAGGTATTGTAAAGAGCCTAATAGCAGGGCTAAAAAAAAGGGGGGGATATCGTAAAGTTTGGAATATAAGGGCAGAGAAGTCCCAGTTTGTTTTCATTTCTCCTTTTCTTTAGAGTGAGAGGGAAGTCCTCCCAGAGACAACAGGATAGTATGTTTGCAACTATCTGGACAATAGGCCAGTAAAAGAAGTGGTTAAAATTCATGTCAGGTCTGTGCATTGCTCCAAGCCTGGTGAAGTACAACCAGGCTCAGTGGGGCTATTGATTGGCCAGATCTAGAGACCTACAAAGCATTTTTTGCTGCTTTGAGGCAGACTGTATGGACGGCTGAATTAACACCCGGTAGAACAGGTGAGGGTGTAGGGGTTGGTGGATCCCTCACTACACTGAGGCAGATATCAAGAGTGAAAACATCGAAACCCACACACCCCAGCATTCTATTTTTCTCCCTTAACAACAAGTCATGGCAGATGAGATCCTGGACATGTGAGAGAGTCCAGCAAGACATTGTCGTGGTCTTTGGCCAGCTGGCCAAAGTGATAAAACTGTCTTCGTGTAGAAGATGGAGTAAGAAGGAGAAAAAAAAAACTTCTCAGACAAGGTGATGAGCATTAGAGACTGACTAAAGTATAGAACAATAGAGGCAAGCATCTGCCCCAGATAGGGGCTGGGCTTTGGGTGAAAGCCCTCCATAGGGCACCCTGGCATGGTCTGGATCCATTTGGTGTGCTTTGGGCCATAGTAAGTTTACTTCTGGTGATGATGTTCATGAGGTTTGGTGCCTTTTTAAAGGCTAGGATGGATGGTTCTAGAAAGATCTCTTTAAGAATTGAGTCTTTTTTAGTATGGGTTGCAATTGTATGAGGATTTTCTGTATAGGTTGTAAGGAAGTGTAGTGTCATAACTAATGGTATGCAATTTGTGGGGTTTTGTTTTTGTACTGCAGAAATTTTCCATGTGGTATCCAGGTGGCTCTTTCAATAGTGTGGTCTATCTCTCTGGAGGAGGTTCCTTGTTGGTTGAAAGACATTTTGCGACTTGTGATGTGATGATCATGGGTGTTCTCCTCAGTGCAAATTCAATGATATTGGAGGGCTTAGCTATAGATTACAGCTGTGTTGGTGTGTTTAGGGTGACTGCTGGTTCTGTGTAAATATGTATGTTGGTCCATGGGTTTTTTGTATATGCGGGTTAGTATTTCACCATTCTGGATATTGATCAGTGTCTAAAAAAGAAATTTTGGTGCTAGAGTATTCTAGAGACAGTTTCATGGATGGGTGATAATTATTACATTTGTAATGGAAATCAATCAGAGATTCCAGGTCTTCGGTCCAAATAGTGAAGTCATCTATAGTATGCGTTTGGTGATACAGTTCTTTAGGAATTCTTCTTCCAGGAGGCCCATAAAAAGTTTGTCATAATGTGGGACCATTTTGATGCCCATAGCTGTACCCATGGTCTGGAGTAAGTGTTTGCTATTGAAAGCAAAGTTGCTGTGTGTATAAGTTCAGTAATATCTTTGGATCTGTACTCTGAATTGTAATCTTACTCTTATGTAATGCTGGCTTGGATGCCATCCTGGATTATTTAAGACAGAGCAGTTTTATGGCAGCTTCTCTTGCCTATGGCATGCATTAGATTGCGGCATCTTCACACCATTGTGTGTACTCTTTTTCATCCCAGATCTAGTTCCTCCTATGGTGTCACCAGCGGCATAACTCTTGTGCCATGGTAACCAGGGGAAGCTGCTTAGGTTTCCTATTAGCAGCCTCTTCTGTTCTGGCACTAATGGAATTCTCCCCTCCCCATACTAGTTCATTCTCTGTTGCTTGGATGTTTATGGTTTATGGACCCAGAATAGGCTTCAGAATGTCTGGCTTCCACTTACTCAAAAAGGTAAAGTTCAAAGCTCTAGAAAACTTCCACAGCTGGAAGCCCCTGGAGTAAGACATTTACTGAAAAAGTAGTAGTGATGTTATTTTGTTCAGGGTGCCTGGATTCCACACTACTCAATGTCAAATGCCCATTTCAAACAAACCCTAGGAATCCTTGCTCAGAACAGCAAAAGGAACACGTGACAAGAGAACTAGAGAGGTTCCAGAGCCAGTCAAGTACCTCTGTATAGTTTGTTCACAGATCAAATAATCTCATGCCTGTGATTTGATAGGTATGTCGCATGTCACAGCATGGGAACTCACTCTCTGCTAGCGCTATTTTAAGGAAGCAGCATTCTTTTGTGTCAAGAGTGATTCTATGATATTCCAAAAAGAAAAATTGCACAGCTTTGTTCTTGAACAATTTCTGTATGGCTGACACATGGTTTAACTCAGAGGACTGGGTTCTTCCTTGCTTTGTAGTTAGAGCAAAGTGAATACAAGATCCATCCATTCTAGTAATACCCACTCTACACTGCTCTGACTGTATGAAGTATAGGGCAAAGTGAATCTCATTCACTGTCTATCATACAACTAAAGATTGAAGCAAGCAGCTTAAAAATGACTTCAAAACCTCCAGTCTGTTCCTGATTTGTTTTGACGAAGGTACTAATGAGAACTCTCCAGGAAAGTTGGTGGTTATTTGCACACACACAGAAAGAGATGAACTACAAAAACTGATTACCTTCCTTGTTGACATTACTAGAGGGATAACTAAAGGTTATGCTTTCACTGAATTTTCAGAAGCAGGCATTAATGTTACAAACCTATCAGTGAGAAATGTAGGAGCTAATAGTAGGGAACACTTGTTATGTGGATCATGGTGCAGAGCTCTGTCTAACGGGGAAGACTTTAATGAATAGAAAATGTTGCCCTAATTTACCTCTTTTTTATTGAAAGCTGAAAATAAAAAGCTGATTTTTTTGCTTTGTGATGAGCCCATGTGCCTTCAGAAGCACTAAGTTATTTAAAAAAATAAAACATGCCCTTATAGTGGGAGGGTCTGGTTTGAACAACATTCCTTATGTCATATTGATTTGGGTATCTGCACGTCGTTGTTTATACCTTATGATTGGTGGAATCCTCATTAACTGCAAAGGTAAGCAAAGACAGCCTCGATTAAATGCCTGCAAGTGGAACATTTTTAAATGTGTAAGTAATTCAGGGAGCTTAGGATAGAGTTCTTGGAAGGGGAAAGGGACAGTATGTTTGTTGACACTTCATAAGATTATCTGTGTCAAGGAAGCAAGCAGTTGGTAGTAGTCAATAAATCTGGAACAGTCAGAAATTACAGGGAGGATTCCCCTCAAGAACCAGGATTGAGTGCAACACTTCAGTTCAAAGTAGAGACCCCTCTTGGTTTTGTAGCCTCTCTCAATTACCAGCTGATGTCAGATTTCTTGTTCCATTGCTGCCCTGCATTTTCTATTCTCTTCCCTTTCAAAGACACCGCCATTGACTTTCAAAAAATATGTGAGAAGGAAAGAACAAGATACAGGTAAAAAAGGAGAAAGCACAGGGCAGACACAGAAGAAAAGAAGAAGAGAAGCATGTAAAAGGGAAAGGAAAAGTGTAGTGTTGATTGCAGGGGCTGTTCAAGTTTGCCTTGATGAACCTATTTCTCAGTCCAAAATAAGTTTGTGTGAATGAGCTTTTTCCGGAAAATTTCAACCTAGAGTTTAGCATCTGACTATTACCTGACCATGAGACCACTGTTTATATGAAGATCAGAGTTGGGTTTTATAAAATGCCTTCTAAAGCAGGGGTTGTCAACCAAGGGTATGCATACCCCCAGAGGTACTTGGGAAGGCCCTAGCAGGTACACATGGGTGGGCAGGGCAGGAGCGCCACCACCCACCACCCCATGCCATTGCTTCCCGGAGCAGGGCTGGGGTGGAGTGAGGGCAGCAGCATCCCTTTACAGGCTGTACAGGTACTGCCCAGTTGGCCAGATGGGGGTGGGGAGAGGGAAGCTCGCATGTGATGTCCCCCCACCCCTGCTCCAGGCCCAGCAGCTGGGGGTATACCTATTAAAAAAGGTTGAAAGCCCTGTTCTAAAGGATACAGTGAAATGCTTTGAGAAATGAGTTACATATTATAATTTATGACTGCAATTGACTGCAGCTAGACAGAAAACCTTTTTGTGCTGCCTTGGACAACAAAACTTGTTTTACTGAGTAGAAGTATGCTGAGTGAGAGATTGGGATGCTCATCCAAGGGAGTTTGGTTTGCCACCTCTCCCAATAGTACTGTTAAAATCATAGCACCTCCAACATTGCACTGCGATGTCAATGGCAACAATAAATACCTGTTCTATTATGAGGCTGGGATCCCAACCTGCTGATCTAGAGGGAGGGAAAATGAGATATGATTTTACTACATAAACCTCTTAAGGATTAGAGCTGTGTGAAACTATCATAACCTCAAACAAACCTTGCAAATCCCATAAATCAAAATAACTGTGTTTCTCTAAAATAAAGAGAAATTTGTTCACCCTCCCTCTACAATGCAATATATGTCAATTATTATTGTATGATAAACCTGGCTGGTAATTTACAGGGCACACTACTTAATGTCAGATTCCCTGACTTTCAGGATGAACTCCATTGAGTAACAGTGACTTCTGTATAAAAAAGTCTGATACACAAACTCTTTTTAAGCATTCATAATTGTTGTCCACTGTTGTCCAAGGTCATTTTTACTTAGGTTCACTCCCACTGGTCTATACCATTCTGGTAGGCATGTCACAAATGAAGTCCCACATCCCATCTAAGTGTCACTTTGATCCCTTTCCCCCAACCAAGCTGCAGCTCTGCTTTGTACTCTCCAGCCTATACTCCCTCTCCCATCCACTAATTCTGCTTTCTCCTCCCTGCCCACTCCCCAGCTTGTTGGATGCCATACACACACAGAGGCTGCCCATACCACTTGTGACACACATGTCATGGGTTGGCCATCCATGATATAGACCACTTCTTATAAAGCCTACCCCTGCAAGGTAAAATGGGGATATGTTGGGGGGCTTTTATAATGCTATATGCATGGGGTTAATCTGTATTGTAAAAGACTTGTGATTAGGTTTGTCTACCTGATCTCCATACTTGGGAGGTCCAAAACAATTTTCTTTACATAGATTCTTGAAAGTTAAGTTGTAATTTCTGAGGATCTCTCCCTCAACACAGTTAGTATAAATAAAACAAAATAAATAATGAAAATAGTTGCTTTTTCTAGCAATTCAGACTCGGAAGCAATAACTCTCCTGAGCAGCCAGAAAATTCTGATGGTAAATTGGTTTCATGAACAATCTGAAATAAATCCCAGAGGATAATTACAGACCAGAGAAAATGCCATAAATTTAATTTAATTGACAGCAAGAAAAAAGAAAAGAAAGAAAAGTAGAAGGGAGAAAGTTTTTTCCCCTCCTTTCTCAAAATCTTTGGGATATCTGAAAAGCACAAATAACTAGAGGTGTCCTTCTCAGATGGCAGAGTTAGCACATCTCAGTGCATGTGAGGGACTCAGCTTCAAGGAAAATCTCAGCTATAACAGCTTCCATCTCAAAACAGGTGAACCTGAATTTCTATTGTTTCAGACTCTGGGACCTTTGAACTTACACAAGCCAATTTAAGATAAATAAATTAATAAAAAAGAAAGGGCTCAGCTTTAATTGTTCAGACAGCTTTATCTAAATAGCCCAGGAACTATTAGTGAGTACTCTTAGTGAGATCAGTCTGCAAAGCTAGAGCTGTCGTATTCAGATGGATTTACTTTGTACAGATACTAACTAATGTCATGATTGGGAGATTTGTGCTAACCACCTGAGTATTACAGCTTTGTCCTCGTGTCCCTCAACAGTATGCCAGTATTTTAGTTGGGGCACCATGGGGAATGATTGATGAAAGTTGATTTAGTTACCTGAGCACTAGATAGGTAATCCTACAGGAAGTCTTTTTGTTCTTGAAAGTGGCATCAGGAGCCTCAGAAGTCACAAAATCTTGGTTAAATTCTCCAACCTGCTCCTTACTTAGCTTACACACCTCTGGAAATACTACAAAAAAGTTCGAAGGAAAGCAGCTAGTACTCACTGAGTGCTGATAACTATAGCTTAGTCTTCCATATAAGGTCCTTGATACACGTTAATTTTAGGCAGCTCCTGAAGCTCTTAACCATTGGAATGTCCATACATTAACACCTGAAATTAGTTTTAAGCACACTTTGGGTGGCTTAAAGTTATGCCACTCCAGGGTAGGTTTATCACTGATCCAGATTACCCAGCTCATGTTCCATTAACATGTGGCCACTCCCCACAGATAATCTGACCAAGTTGCATTCCTACAGCATCCCAGGATGCAGTGTTCTCTCCCCTACTTACCTGTTATTTCTGAAACAATTTTTCAACTTCTGAACTGTACAGCCCAGGGGGTGATTATGGCACCAAGCCAAGCCAACTCCCCCTCCCATCCCCAGTCATGTAACTCCACACAAACAGCCTGAAGAGCATATAATAAGTAGTCAGATGGCAGGACAAAAATGGGTCCAGGAGTGGGGTCTAGTGGGGAGGCGGGTGGAGGGGAAACAAGGTAAGGGGTGGGATTTGGTCCCTATGAGCTGGGGCTTCCTTTGTGGGGTGGGGGCAGAAGCTCCCCAAAACCCACCTTTCCTTATTGCTCCCAGCTACCTTGGGAAGCATAATTAGCACTCCCAAATCCAATTTTATTAAAACATGATACCTTTTAAAATTTATTTCCTTTTTATTCCTTTTTAATATTTTTTTTACTTCTTTTAATGTTATGTTCAGTGGCTGTCTGACTTCATTTCACCATCCTTCTTTCACTCCCATTTCCTTTCCACATGCCTTTTCATTACCCACCCCCATTCCACTAATTCTCCACCTCCCAGCTTCATGTTTCCCCCAACCCAGTTCTCACATCCTCCTCCCTGCCCTCCCATCTGCAACAAGCATAAAAACATGTCCTGTCTCACAAGCCCTGTAGTAGAAACCCAGAGCTGTAGCTCCTAGTCAGGCCACTGCTTGTGGCTAGGGATAAAAATTACACATAAATTGGTATAAATGATCAGAAACCAGTTCAGCTCTTTAACACAACAGATGTTCAGGCTAGACACAGATATTACACATAAACTAGTTTAAGTGATCAGAAACTGATTTAAACCTGTAACAGAACACATGTTCACTGCACATAAATCAGTTTGAAAATGACTGAAACAGGTTTGAGATAAACCTGGGTGGATGTAGTATCAGACTTAACTGATTAGGGTAAAAGTGGTTTATGAAATGTCTGTCCCAGACCCCTTCTTGGTTTAAGTTAAACCAGACTCCTTCAGTATCCTGGCATGCTCTCTGGGCTGGTCTCTCTGCTGTACAGCAGAGATGCCCCTTCCCTTTTGCCCCCTGGATGCAGCTCCAGCAGAGACTGCAGGTGTCTACCTGGTTTCCCCTGCTCCCCGTTTCCTCTTACCACTTCCTGCTTAGCAGGGATTTCCCCCTCCCTCTGCCTTACAGAGACACCTTTCAGCATTAGCTAGTATACCACATGCTGGCTATGGTCTGTGCTGTGGGAGACCAGACAAAGGCAAGCAGGACTGCATCCACTTAGGAGTTTTTAGAGCTAATCAGCAGGTAGCTGGCAGCATCCCTTCATTTGTTCCTTGGAACAAACTTGTTTAAAAAGAACTTGAACTAATGGAGAGAAGCTTTTGGTTTTTTTGTTCTCTTAATGGGCTGATCAACACTGAGTTAAGGGTTATAAATCACTGCAGGTATGTGCCTGAATTTGTGGGATGTCTGTATGTTTACAAACTGGTTTAGCCTAGCCAGGTTAGATTAACCTGTGGAGATTGAATCAATTCAGGCTCAGGTTTTTTCAATGTCTGTCTCTAGCCATAGTACACATAAACTGCTTTCAAAATGGCTGAAACTGGTTTAAGATAAACCTGGATGGATGCAACATCAGAGTTAACTGATTTAGGTTAAATTGGTTTATTAAACTTCCGTCCCAGATCCCCTCCAGATTCAAGTTAACTTACAGTCCCCCAGCATCCCAGGTTGCTTTGCACCTCCCCCACAAACCTCACCTGGCAGGGTAGGTGGGCTAGTCTTGGCCCAAACTATCAGTTCCAGCCAATCAGGGAGGTGTGTTTTATTGCCCCCCAGCTTCTGTCCTGAGCCACTGCAGGCATGTGGCTCCATTTCCAGAATCAAAAGTGAATGTCTGTTTACTTGCTTATCAGTTCAATCTATGCAGTTTAGACTAAACTGTGATGATTGAATCGATTCAGCTTTGGCTTTTTGACTGTCTGTACTAACCCTGCCAGCTAGTGGCAAGTTACACCTGTAGTTCTTAGTCAGGCCCCTGGTCACCAGCCTTCTAGTGGCATGTTGGAGCTGTGCAGGTGGGGAGCACCCTGAGAAGATTTTTAGCTTTAAGATGTGACTGCTCCAAACTTAAGCTAGCACTAACACAGATCAACATTTGAGTAGCTCAAAGTGCAACACATAACAAGGCCCAACATACATGTACTTCCTGCTCAAAGTTTACAATCTAATGACAACACTGTGGCACTGATTATGTTATGTGAAGTATGAAGGTACAATATATCTTAGAGCTGTGTGAAGCTTTGGTAGCCAATTTGATTCGGTGGAGATTTGGCCCAATTTGGTGGCCAAATCTCCAAATCCAAATTGAATCAGGAGATCCAGTAAAAGGTCTGAATCCATTTGTAGGCCTCTGAATCAATTCAGGAAAGATTCAGAGAATCAGAAGGCAGGTTTGCTGGAAACAGAAAATGAGACGAGAAAAGGGGTAGAAGGGGGGAAAGACTGCTCTGATAATGAAATCTGTATCTGGCCAGTGACTGTGATCTTTCCCTGAGTTCCCTTCTAATCACAGTGCTCTGGGGCAGAGATGTAGAAACAACATATAAGGCTATGTGTGAAGTGATCTGTGCCTTCTGTGAGCTGTCTGTCTTGGACCAGCAGTGTCTGAAAGGCTCTGGCTCTGTCTATTGCTAGTTAGTTAGTCTCTCCTCTTCTGTGTTTTCCCTGGCACTGTGTCATCACTATGCAGGAAAGCACAACATATATTACAGACGCACACATATTTTGCAGCACACCAAACATTGTGAAGCATGCTGGAAAGGCAGGTGCCAAGTCTTCTAGTAGGGGAGAGGGAAGGGGCATAGGGAGAGCTGCGAGTCCCCCCCGCCCCCCTCGCAAAAAACATAGATGCACCCTCTTTCCTAGCAGTGATGAGTCTTCTGCTGCTAGTGGGAGCAAGGAGGTAGGAACAGTATTTGCACCTGCACCATCTCCACTAACACCAGTAATAACCACCAGCACCAGCATGAGTCTCCACCCCAATTTCAATTCCCAGCATCAGCCTTCCAGTGCCAGAGGAGGAGCTGAATCTAAAAGCAGCTGAGCTGAGTGCCATAGCTAAGGAAATTCTAGGGAAGGAGGGGAAATCTGAGTTTGTGCTCCACACTCCTCAAAGTTCCCCTAGAGGCAGGTCTCCTCTGGAGGGCACTTTGAAGGAGTTTGTCAGGGCCAGTGGCTCAGCTCCTCCTATTGTTGTTCCTCTGCCTGGTGAGGAGGGGTATAAGGTAGGATCCCCACCCTCAACCCAAAAGTGGGTGGGTAGTGTAGTGTAGGATCATTTTGAGGTGGCAGATGACCCCAGGTATGGTAACTGCCAGCACTGCCAAAAGCAGATCAGCAGGGGCAAGGAAACACTTCACCACCATGGCAATGCTCCTACATCTCAGGAGGCAGCATCCTCTTGCCCTTTTTTCTCCTCAGCCTTGCACCAGTGGGAGCATGCCCCAAAAGAAGTCCCCCTCTTGCTCCAAAGCCTCTGTCCCCAAGAAGCAGAGACAGGCAGAAGCAGGCTGCCCTGGACCAGTGGGGGAAAGGCAGAGACAAAGTGGGGCATGTTCCCAAGGTGGGTGAGGTCACCCAGAGCACTGGGGAGATGTTTGCTCTGGATGCCCAGCCCTTCTCCTTTGTTGATTATCCAGGGTTCAGGAGGTTCATGGCACTCGTGGCCCCATCCTACCAAATGCCTGTACACACCACCTCTAGCAGGACAGTGGTGCCCTCCCTGTGTGAGGCATGAAGGGCGTACTTGAGGGAGGAGCTGCAGAAAGCAGGGCTGCAGGTAGCTTTGCACTTTACCTCAGATATACAGAGAAGCCTGGTTGAAGATCATGCCCATCTTTCCCTCACAGGGCACTGGTGCAATCAGTCAGGATGTTGGTGGGCTCTCTTTCAAGCAGAGGTGATGGATAAGTCCCACATGGCAAGGGAGACCATGGTGGCCATGAACTGCTTGGTGCAGGGTTGGCTTGTTGAGCAGGGTGAGCTCACCTGTGGTTTCATGGTCATTGACAATGGGGCCAATATGGTCAAGGTGGTGTATGATACCAACTTTGTGCACACCTGCTGTGTGGCACACAAGTTCCAGCTCATTGTCAGGGATAGCTTGGAGGGGGACAGGGCTGCCAGTGGTAGCACTATCACTACCACTACCAGCCAGCTCATTTTGAAATCATAGAATCATAGAAGTAGGGTCAGAAGGGACCTTATAGATCTTCAAGTCTGAGTCCCTGCCAGGGCAGGAGAAAAAACTGGGCTCAAATGATCCCAGCTAGGTAGGCATCAAGCCTCCTCTTAAAGACCCCCAGGGTAGGAGCCAGCACCACTTCCCTTGGAAGTTGGTTCCAGACCCTAGCCGCCCTGACTGTGAAGTAGTTCTTACGGATGTCTAATCTAAACCTCCTCTCCAACAACTTG